>NC_065531.1:73893733-74540447 GCF_020184175.1 Aphis gossypii | reverse complement strand
ACCAATAATGCAGAATGGAAAACCCTCCATTTATTAGATAAAATACCAAACGTACACTCTATATTTTGTCTTGCCCTTGATAGCCGGTAATTAAATATACGCCGTTCATTATTTAGGCTTCTTCCGGGGAAAGGGCGTAAAAGGTTAGTATTAAGAGCAAACGCTTCGTCAGCTACTAATACGTAGGGTTGAGGAGTACCACCATCATCTTCTGGTAAACATCGAGGTTCGGGAAAATTAACTTTATTAGCATATAATTTTTTCCCAAATGACGATTTCTTAAAAATATTACAATCACTTTCCTTCCCATATGACCCAACATCTATAATTGTGAAGCAATAGTTTGCATCACAAATGGCCATGAGTATTATGGAGAAAAAATGTTTGTAATTGTAATATAAAGTACCACTTCTAGGGGGGCATTCTAGCCGAATGTGTTTCCCGTCTACGGCCCATACACAGTTCGGAAATTGAGTTTTACTATAAAACGCCTCTGATATATCTAACCAATCTTGCGTTGTCGGCACTACCATTTCTTTGGACTGAAGAATTGTCCACAATACTTCACATGTCTCTCGTATAATTTTTCCAATGGTTGACACGCCCATTAGAAAATCAAAATGGAGAGCAGAAAAATTAGTTCCAGTTGCCAAATACCTGAATAATTAAATATGTATTACATTATATAAGTGTCTAATTAATATTTTAATGAACAATGTATTATATTATTATAATGGTATTTGATTTTTAATGCTATACAGTCAAACCTTTTACATCTTATCATTTTTCAGCCGTTTTATGTATATTATGAAATAATAATTATTTACTACATGTAAAATTGAATTTGCATATTTATATTACAGTAGCTAGGGTAACGGGAATTTTTACGCAAAACCAGTTTTCGTCAAAATCGAATTTTTTATTTTGCTATAACTCAAAAACTAATCGATTTAAATACTTGAAATTTTCACCAAATGTTTATATTAGCGTTCTCCATACACAGTTAAATTTTCAAAGAATTTTGACTTTTTTTGAGTTATTTATAGACCACTGAAATTTTCGATTTTTTTGAGAAATTTTTTTTAAAGTGTCGATAAAAAATTTTTGGATGACCAAAAAGTTTTGAAAATTTAATACAAGATTCCTTACGAGTTGTTTTTATTGTAGCTAAAAAAAATTAAAAAACGTTAGTCACAATTTTTTTTTATAAGAGTTTATAGTTCAAATTTTTACGAAATCTGTCGAAAACGCGAAAATGTGCAAGTAATTTTGAAGTTGAAAAATCATAAAATTTTTTTCTTTTATAACTAAGTTTTGAAAATTTGGTACAAGGTTCTCCATACATTTTTCTTCAAATATCTGTAAAAAAAACTCTACCGGATTCAGACAAAAAATTTTTATGAGTGTTTGAAATTTAAATTTTTACAAAACCGCGCTAAATAACGATTTATCCCCAAACGATATTAAATATTTGTTATTATTCAAAAAGTATAAGTCGTAGATACTTGAAAATTTTACCAGTTATTAAGATTAGCGTTTTCTTTACGTGATTTAATTTTCAAAATATTTTGACTTTTTTTGAGCTATTTATAGACAACTGAAATTTTCAATTTTTCTGAAAATTGTTTTTTTATGTGTCGATAAAATCTTTTTGGCCCTATCAAAATACTTGAAAATTTAATGCAAAGTTCCTCATAAGTTATTATTATAGTGATTAAAAAATTCTAAGAATACGTAGGCACAATTTTTTTCTATTAGCATTTGAAGCTCAAATATTGACAAAAATTCGCCAAAACCATGAATATTTGCAAATTATTTTGTAGGTATATTTCATAAAAATTTTTGTATAAGAAGCTAAGAGTTGAAAATTTAATACAAGGTTTTTCATAAGTTTAACTTACAATTATTATAAAAGAACTTAAATTTTGTTGTATTCAGGCCATTAAAACATAATACATAAACCACCTTTTTCACCAACCACTAGAAATTATATCCTAGGCTGACAAATCATCTTCGTTCAGAATCGTTTTTCGTATACAATGATAACTATCATTGGATTCAAATTTAACACTCCTATAATATATAATAATGATCCATACGGCACTTAATGTACAGCAGAGCGGTACCCACTTACCCGCTTTTTTTTATTAATTTAATTAAAGATATAAATAGTTTGAGGGTTGATGGATAAAAGTTAATTTAGTATGCTTTGAACATTTTTTAAATATTTTTATTTATATTATTTTTATAGTAGCAGAGTTACAAAAAAAATGGAAGTCAATAAGGGATAGTTTTCGTCGTAAATGCGTTACCAAATCTGGGCAAGCAGCAACAAAATCTACACCATACATATACGCAAATATATTAGAATTTTTAAGACCGACTATGCAAAATCGAAGGTAAGTAAACCCGGTTAAAATAAATAAATATTATAAAATATATAACAAGGCTGATGAACTTTTTCGGGTCATGTGTTAGGTATTAGGGCTATTATTATTATTATTAGGTATTATTATTAGGGCCGTTATTTTATAAGAAAGTGTATTTTTTTTTTTTTTGGTGATTGTGAAACTAACTAAATTATAAATTATATACAATTATTATATTTTAAAGCACTGAAAGTAATGTACAACCAAGTGAAGACGAGGCATCTGAAGTTGAGGAGACTGAAGATACGGATTTGGTTGTCGGAAAAAATATTAGTGTGGAGGAGATTATGGAAAATGCTGATGTAGAGGAGCGACGACAGTCACATAAAAAATTTAAAAAAAATCCAAAAACCGAAAATTTTGGTTCATCGTTATTGAAAATATTGGAAAACCGACAAACAATACCAGAAGACCCGGAAAAATCTTTTTTGATGTCATTACTCCCTCAAATTAGAACTTTAGACGAAGAACAAAAAACACAGTTATATATTGAATTTTTAAATGCCATACAACGAGTAAAAAACTCTTATGTAACCCCTACTTATCCTACTTATAATGCACCAAATAATCAACCTTACTCCCAATTTTTTCCTCAACAACATTACGCCACAAATAATCATCCTCAAAGTATATCTTCATCCATTTCTTATCAAAGACCACTCTCACACATGTCACAATTTAATATTTCTCCTCATCAGTATACTTCCCAAAATTCACCTAAAAATATAAGCTCTACTATTACTTCTCCGCCAATTGTAAATGACGAATCTAGCAATTTTTCACAACCATCACCTTCTGAAATGTATTCTGCTCAAAAACAAAATTATTATAATTCTTGAAAGTAAAATGTATCTATTTAAAATTAAAGTTGATAAATCAAAAAATTAAAAAATACTTATGTCTACATTCTTTATTTTTATTTAAAAATTGTCTACCTTAATGTTACGGTCAATCGTTCTTCCGGTGAAATTGGCACACGCAAACCAGTATGCTGTTTTGATAATTTAGGTCCTATCAGCGATATCTTAAAAAAATTATTTAATTGTTATTACATTTTGTTAAGTTGGTATAAAAAACTTCAATAAATTATTAATCAAGGAATATTTAGTTTTTAGTAAGTGTTGTACCATCATACATCACATTTAATATTAAATATTATATTATATATCATAATAAGTGAAACTATTTAATATACTGTGTGTCTGTATACATTTTGAACAAATATTATAATAACACGAGGTATTCAAAAGTGGTAAGTAAATAGTAGTATTAATAATAAGTAATGAATAGTAATGAGCTGGGCTAGGATTTATTTGCAACAGCATGTTTTTTTTTGCGACTTCTGGTTATCGATTTTGTCAGTAATCTCCACGAATTACCTTGTAGTGTGCCAGGTGCGAGCAACAGTAGAAATGTAGTATGAAGTAGATTAGTTTCAAAAATGAAGACTGATGAAATATTTCTAAGTGTTTTATTTCAACAAATGTTTTTGCATATTTTGATTATAATAATGCGAAAAATGCATGTTTTATAGAATATTTCGTAATTAATATTTATAATTTAATATTAATATTTCGTATTTAATTCAAGCCCTGCTGATTAAAGTATAATTTTATTTTTTAATTATATTATATTAAGACAGATAAATTGTTTTTGTAACTATATTTTTGTGTATATATTTTTTATTGCAAACAAATCCTAGCCCTGGGCCAATGAGTAATGACTAATGACATAAGATTATAAAACATTAATTAATTTAAAAAAATATTTATATTTAAAAACGAATAATGATATATTTCTACTTACCAACTCATCAAACGATGTTATCGACATACGGTAATATTTAAAAAATTCTTCTGGGTAACTGCGTAGAGTCATAAATGTTACCTGAAACTGACCATTTTCTGGCCTTTTTAGATTGAGAGGATGGACCCAATGTCGTCTTTTACCTTTATATTTTTCCTTCTTTTTAAGTTCGTGTTCCTCGTATAGTGCGAAAATAACACACGCAGCTTCAATATCATTTAATATTTCCATGTTTAAAAAATAAATGAAACTTGAAAAATAAATTACAACGGAAAGTGTGTTGTAAACGTGGTCATGTACGATGAACAGTAACAACAAGACTGGTACATCACAAAGTACAAATAACAGGCGCGCTTTTAATTTGCGAGTTTTGGCGCCCTTTTTATCTTTGAGAAACGCGCCTAATGTGTAAGCAAAGCGCGTTCGCGTTTTTAAATCGCGACGTTCGAAACGCGCGGAGACGCGCGTTCGAAACGCCTAGTGTGCAATCCCCTTAAGAATTGATTTCAATATTATAGTAAAAGAATAAGATTAATTAATTTTATCAATTTTAATAATTTTATTAAATGTCATAATTTATACTACCAATAAAAAATTTTTACATAATAATATATTTGCATTTTTATTTTTTACTGTTTTTTACAATCTTCCGTTTTGGATCCGATGAACATCGATTTAAAATTGTGCGAATAAGTTCATTTATTTTGATCGATATTTCGTTATCAGCAGGATAGTTATTGCTAGTATACAACTTCACACTAGCTTCAGAATGTTTCCATCTATTATAAAAAATCATTATTTAATAATATTCGTAATATGTTTTATTATTTAATCATGTTATAGTTAAATATCAACGATAAAATCCTCAATCTTATTATTTTAATTAGAATTTAATAATTTATTTGTGTTGAATAATAATAGGTAACGGTCAAATTAAAAAAATAATCTGGTGATCAATAAATGATTGTATCGCTGTTGTTTAACTATAGTTCATCATTTAATCATTGGTTTTTTTTATTATGGTTTTTACCTTTCAAGTGACGGAATGTCCTTTATAACACTAGTTTTATAATGTTGGATGACGTAGTAGTCATCGCATTTTGGCGCTACTGGACACCGAATCGTATACGTGTAATTTCCTTCCGTCAATGTTATTGAGTTAGAAACGTTATCTTCAATATTTCCTTTCGAAATTACACTAGCTAAGGCATCCTTGTACGTCTTTATTGATTCTGTTCGCTGCTATACATTCATATATATTTATATTAAAAATGAATGTGTGGTGTGTGTGTGTGTGTAATATTTAAAAAAATAATACAATACAAATTATTACCTTTCCAGCCTTAGACATTTTAACTTTTGGTTCAGTATCATTTTTTCTTTTTTTATTCTGCATTTTTACCGGTTTTAAAGAAGATGATAGTGTTGATAGCATACTACTTTCATTCTATTATTTAATAATAATATATTAATATCATACACACACATACATAAACAAATAGGTATAGGTACTTTCATCATCATTTGAAGAGCTTTCGCCTGCAGATACATTAGTATAGTACGACATATTATTTATACATATTAATTGTGGATACTCATAGAGTGATTTCCGATCTCTATATCCATCATTATATTCAGGAAAGACCACCTAAAATTCCCGTATATGTCTAATAAAATTTGTATTGTGAAAGTAGAGCAAAAGTAACATACCGAAAGTAGTGGTGTTTTTCGAATCAACCAACTATTAAAAACATTCGTACTGCTGTCATCTAATTCCATTTGATATAGAATTCTGCAAATATTTTTTGATAATGTCTGCCGGTGACAATAATTTATAAAATCAACAAAATCTTCAGGATTTACTGCCGAAAATACCTTATTTTTGTGGTAGGCTGTCATTTCCTTTATTACAAGCCCTGTAAGTTTCCGGTGAGTTATCATTGCAGTTAAAATTATCGTGATGTGTGTTTGTGTACTAATGATATAAAATAATAATATATAACAACAGTGGGGTTTATTTATATTTATTTATATAGCGAGAAGAATTTCTTAGAAACCAGAATCATATGTTCAAACAAAAAAACGTTGTACATATCGTAATTACAGTGGTTTCTTTTTTGAACATAAGTCTATTTACCCTTTAATTTTTACCTAAAATTTATGAACATAATTTTTTCTGATAGAAGATTATGTGATGAGTATTTGCATATAACATTTGTCATAAACCTACGATTTTTTTTCTTTTATATTTCTTCGAAATCTGATATGTTTTGACGAATCAAAATATCGAAAAATTCACCTCATTAATTCGGTTTTAGGATTGATGGAAGTATTCCAACAGTAAAATATCAATAAGAACACCATTATGAACAATTAAAAAAAAAAATCAGGTCGATAAATGCAATATTAAAGAAATTAGGATATCATATTATATTTTTGAAATACGTCCATGCTGATACGTTTATCTGCGAATACGTTATTTCTTAATTTCGCGGACCATATGTAGTAGAAAACCTATATTCCTCAACCAAACTCTATGAATTTATATATTTCTGATGGATAATTACATAACGAATCGTTTTATATACAAATCATAGCTTAGGTTCAAATATATTTACAGAAAATCACGTATTGAACATAATTTATAAATTAAGAAATAACGTATTCGCAGATAGACTGGAAATCTAGAAGTCATTTACCAGGCTTTGAACCTAAAAATTCTACTCTGGAAGCTTTATCGATTATAATTGGACAAAATAAATATCCTAATTCAAATCAAAAATCTCCAAAAAAGGTAATTTTTTTTTTTGTCATTTTATTATTTATTGTTTCTCCATCCTTTTTTATTTTTAATTGCAGCCACCAAATAAACACCGCAGGAAACGGATGCCACCAAGGGTGAATATATCATCAACAAGTGATGACAGTAGTGTGTCATCTAGCCCGTCATGGAACGTAAGCATTATTAAATTAAGTATACATTATATATAAATACATATTCTTAAATAAAATATTTTGAATGGCAGTTCAACAGACAAAGTCCAAGTTTGACACCAAGCGAACATTCACCATCAACAAGCAATAACAGTATTCCTGTAGGTTAGGGTTAGAGCTTTACCCGAGACCCATATTAAATTAATATAATTTCATAATGTAATTAATTTTTTTTGTTTTATTTGTAATTCTATCGCTAAGTTTGCTTTTGATTGACATTTATAATAAATAACTAACGCGAGCATCTCATGAAATTCAACTAAATATGAATTATGTTCTTCTGTTGAATGTACGTTCTTCATGGTGGAAATTAAAAAATAAGACCCCTTTTTTTATGTTATCAAGTTGTTGCATTTCAATCCTTCATATATTTAAGGGCATGATTCTTGTACTTCCTAACCAAGTAACGTTGATTTTGAATACTGTAATCATCAGATTCAATAGTTTTCAGTAACTCCACTCTATTATTATTATTAATTTGGGGCACAAATATGTTTATATGAGCAGTAGTTATTAATTTTTTTTCCTTTTTTGGTACTTAGCATTTTTGCACCAAATGCTTTATTTACTCATTGTTTTGCAAATAAATACTCATATACTTATATATAACAGTATTTTTTTTACACAAAGAAACTATTATGACAAGGGTATGATGTATATCAGTCCCAAAATTAAAGATAAACAGAAATATAAACATATAATTTATTTTAAATCATTAAAAATAATTCTATATTCTAACAATAAATCTAATACACTTTTTAGTTGTGTATAAACTGGATCAATACCTTTATTTATAGTCAAATCTCTTTTTTTTTTTTTTCTGTTTGAACCGACGACCGGGAGGGAACCGCTTTCGCATTACTTCCTCCCGGAAATAGTCAAATCTCTAAGCTGTCTGATAATAACTCTTTGAATGAGAAAACAATACCTGAAAATAAATTTTAAATCATTTTACAAATAACAATTATACGCAAAACATCAAATAATAAAAATGTTAAGAAGATGTTACAGTGACATTTGTTGTCTCCGTCTTACAAGCATGTAACATAGCAATTTCTACACTCAGCGGAATATATTTATCTTTAAATTATATTCACTATAATTTTTAAACTAACGGAGATAAAAGTGTTCTGCTGAACGTAAACTATGCTATGTTACGCACTTCTAAGACACAGACAACAAATGTCATTGTAATGACATGTGTAAATATTAACCTGATAGCTGTTTTTTTTTAAGTTTAATAATACCTACTATATCAAATTTGATATCAGATTTTATTGGCGTTTTAAATGAACCCGTCATGTCTACATATTCATGGTCTGATGTCGGTGAAGTCACTGGTTCAGGTATTTGCGGTTTTAAGTCTTGAAAATAATTTAATAAATGTAAAATTAATAGTTATATTTACTTGAAAAAAGAAAAATAATTAATATTAATAATCAATCAATTGTATAGGTATTACAGTATGGTCACTAAAAATTTTTCGTAGTGAAATTTTATTATCAATAATTATAGTACATCGTTAATCAAAATACCTTGTTTTTTATTTTCGAACGTCTCATGTATGATATCAAATAGCTTAACTGATATTTTTGTGTCATATGTTTCCACCCATAGTTGGCCATATCCTAATGGTGAATCATCTTTCAGGAAAATATAAAAAAATGTACCTTCAACACCGACACCTATTATACTAGGCATCTATATAAACACAAACCAATATAAATCTGTTAATAACTTAACTATAGCAAAAATATAAATGATTGTATATAAATACCATAATATCAATAGAATTTTGCTCCTTTTATTTAAATGG
The DNA here is from genome assembly GCF_020184175.1 of Aphis gossypii. Classification (NCBI taxonomy): domain Eukaryota; kingdom Metazoa; phylum Arthropoda; class Insecta; order Hemiptera; family Aphididae; genus Aphis; species Aphis gossypii. The sequence continues at coordinate 74,531,402 of NC_065531.1, read as the reverse complement.
ATAGTTAATTATGCTTATTTTTGTGTCACATATACATAGTCCAGTCATGCCAAGTAAGTTTTCATTTAATCCCAATTCTTTTTTTACTATAGAAATTTGACAAACATAATCTGCGACAATTTAATTAGAACATGATAATACACTACAAAAAAAAAAAATTGTATATAACTAATTACCAAAAGGTTCTTTGAGTGAAACATCAAGTCCAAAATTTTGTTCTGATGTTGGTGATTGTACTGGTAGAGCTTTTTGGGGTATTAGGTCTTGCAAAGAATTTAATAAATGAAAAATTATTAGAAAATATATTTAATTAAAAAAACCAAATAATTAATATTAATAATCAATAAAGTTTATAGTAAGTTTTATCCTTTTTTTTTTTTTAATTTCAAAACGTAATACATTTTCCTTGTATGCCTAAACTTCCGGTGGTCATAGCTCTCGACTAATCTGCTTTTTTCCCTTATTTGCTGGAAAGTTGAAAGATAAAATAGTACTTCAATACAAATAATTTGATCTGGTGTTTTCCCTGTACTTTTCAGTTATAGAATACAAGGCTCTTAGTTAAAGTACAGTCATTCATTAATTTTTTGTGTAGAGAATTTTTTTTAATTTTTACATAAATTGTAGAACATTAATTAAATTACCTTGCTTTTGAGTTTTATTATAGAACGTTTCGCGTATGATATCATGTAGCTTTAAAGATATTTTTGTGACATATGTTTCCATCCATAGTTGGCCATATCCTAATGGTGAATCATCTTTCAGGAAAATATAAAAAATTGTCTCGTCAACACCAACATCTGTAATACTTGATATCTATAACAATACAAACTAATTTAATTCTGTAATTAATAAGTTTGGAAGGCTATAACTTCCAAAATAATGGTTTTCGCACAAAATTTCAAACAGTTTCGAAATCAGCGTTGAAAAACACGTCTTTTTTAAAAAAAATTGAAATTCGTGAGGGGCGTGGTAAAGTGCATTTTAGCCCAAAAATATAAATGATTGTATATAAATACCATAATATCAATAGAATTTTGCTCCTCCGATTTAAATGGATAGTTAATTATGCTTATTTTTGTGTCACATATACGGAGTCCAGTCATGCCAAGTAAGTTTTTATTTAATCTCAATTCTTTTTTTAATATAGAAATTTGACAAACATAATCTGCAAAAATTTAATTTAATATATTGAAATAAATGAAAAATTATTGTATTAATTTATTATAAAATTACCTTTATATTGTTTCTTGACCTGACCTCGAACTGGTAGGCACTTTATAAACACATTCTGAAAATAAGAAACAAATTAATAGCTCTCTCAGATTAATCAAAAACTCTCTTAAATTGATAAAAAGTTATGCCCCATATATTTTATTGAATAATATATCAATTTAAATTTAAATTCTTGGTCAATAATATCATTGTAAATAATGTGTATAGTACACATTTTTTTGAAAAATAGGGGCTGGAAACAGTAACAGTAGGTGATCGGTAAGAACACCGGTTTGTTTTGTTAATAAGCTGCAGCAGCATATTGTGCCGAATTTTAAATATTTATAAAAAATAACTAAGTAGCACATTATATAAAAGGCCTTATTTATTAGTTCATAGTTGTAATAGTATATAGAAAACCAATTTTAAGACCAAGATAAATCTATAATTTGGAGGGATGAACAAATTCCAAGTGCTATATGATTTCCATACAGCAAAAATAAGTCACAAATAGATCGCTATACGCTATAGTAAGTAAAAAATTTAAATTTTATAACTGGCCTCCCCAGCCATGGAGGTCTGAACACGCCTATGATTGTAGTTTGTGTAGTTCGTTATTAGTAAAGTTATTACAATAATATAATACAGGTAGGTAATACATACAGCTATACGACTAATCCACTTCGGCATTTTCTCAAGTCTACAGCAGTCAGCAAACCAAGAATTTGTAATATTGTAATTCAATATTTATTGACATCACAGATATATACTAATACCATTGATTATAGAATCAATTATTTTACGGTTTTCATAATTAAAACAGCTGTTTATATTACTTAATTACTCATAGTCGTGTAAACAAAACGAATCCCCCGCATTCATTCCCCGCATGTGACGTCATTGCCGTACACCACGACGAATACAGAATACAATTTATTTATATACCGCCGTATACGACACTTGTTTTATGTTTCGATTTTAGTGCTTACTAAAGTTTAAAATGTTTAATTACTGTTAAGTGTAGGTACTTGTAAGGATAGGCACGTAATGCTATAAATGTAGAATATAAATATTATATGAATAATACAAAAAATATGAAATTATATTTTTGATAATTATATCTTCAAAGAGAATATAATAAAATTGTTACAACTGTCCACTAACATAACCACAAAATCATGTAAGTAATCATAAAGTTATCATAAACATGGTTCATTTATCTTATGTTCACTGAGATAGATAAGATATACCGGAGCGCGCACTCGCCATTCCCGCAATGATACAAAACACGAGCCGTCTCAAATCCCGCTTCCCCCACCATCGAAGGGCAAAACATTTCATTTTTACATACGATATACGTGTAGTTATGATTATTTTCGTTCATAATTCTTAATTTATTTTCTTATTTCTTTAACAAATTAAATGTAGTAGTAATTATTCATTACCTTATTGTATTACCATGATTATAATATAAGATACAACGATATGGAAAGTGATCAAGCAGGGATTTTGAGATTTACAATGGACATTTTTGTTTATAAATAGTTGTTCACTACATAAAGTGCTATACATTGTAGGTATAAAATTCTTCCTTTTAACTTCAATCAACCATTTTTTAAGTAATTCAGGATTATTAAGTGGAAATCTATATATTATAAAATATTAATATTTAGGTAGGTATAATAACTTAATTTGTTAGTTATTTTTGTTCAATCAAACTTATTAATATAATATAACTTATTCAGTTAAATTTTGTATTGTTTTAACTTAGCTTTTATAGTTAATTATCATTATTATACAGTTAAGTTAATTTTAATTTTTTTATGTATAGATATAGCCTAGAGGTTATTGTTGAATTTTATCATGATTGTGTAGACTACTTATCGAAAATTATTTTTTAAATTAACAATTTACTATTATTATATTATTTAATTATTATGACTATGATCTCTCGTATTATAATTATTAGTTATTATTATGTTACCACAAACGAGAATATTTTGTATTTTTAATATTTTTTTCCTATGTTCTATTAAATAATTATATGATAAAATTATTTAAAAAATATTATTATTTATTATTAAAAATGTATTATATGATTTTAAATCCATTGTATAATCAACAATCAACCACAGTTTATAAAATATTTCAAAATATAAGATTACAATGATAGCACTTTTATTTTCTTGGGCTTTTTTTCAGGTGTGATTGTAGTTTGGGTTTTTTTTCGTGGGTATTTTTTCCGCTTCTCATTGATTAAATATTTAATTATATAAAATTATAAAACCATCGGGGCTTCAAGAAACCTCCGGGCCCCTGGCCACAAATAAAACTGTATAAAATGTTAATATTTAGGTACTTGTGGAACTAAATACTTCCACCTTTAATGTGCCTATTAGTACATCCAAAAGCTGAACACGAGACAACCATATTGAATATAGGTACTAGGTATACAAAATTGTAACAAATTACAAACTAACGAAAAGGCTTGAGATTATATAGGCATTTGAGTAAATATCTCAGCTATTAAGAACGAAAATAAATTGTTATTTACAAATTCATCGTATTTTCCTATGTAAAAATGAAATGTTTTGCCCTTCGGTGGTGGGGGTAACGTCAAACACGACGGCTCGTTTTTACGGCCGAGTGCGCGCTCCAGTATATCTTATCTATCTCAGTGCTTATGTTCAATTACCTTAGTAACTATACCTTATGTTCAATTGCTATTAAATAGGATGCCACACGCAGCTAACCTTACTACACTTTTCATTTCATTTACACTACCTACGTTCTTCAACGCACACAGTTGTAGCGGTTTTATGTTAACCTTAGATGAAAATGGTTTTAAAGTGTTTTTATTTGTCATGTCTTTACATTTTCGTCGACTCGTGAGTATAATTATAGTTGAATACATTTCACAGTTAAAAAAAAAAAAATAGAAGAAATAGGCTTATTTGATTTTGAAAACTTTTTAACATCGTGTTTAAAACCACGTGCAACAATAGCAAATTTAGTAAGAGATCTACTTAATATATTATGTGGTCAGTGTGATGTGGATGACGCGGCAAGCAATCTAATTGCGATGTGGATACGAAGAAAGAAACCATTAAGCTCAGTAAGTAAGCTCTATAAATGGAATTTTTAACTCGGTCCCCTGAATTTCGAATTATCGAGTGAACTGTATTAATGTACAGCTAAAGTTGACTCTATTATTTTTTTCAGACCCTTTTTAAACAATCAGAAAACGATTTAAGAGATCGCTCTTTAGTAGGCGAACATCGATATCCGAATTATAAAATAAGTACACACATGTGGTCTATACTAGATTCAGACATTGTTCCTAAATAACTAATGTTAATAAAAAAACACATTGATATTTATTTTAGCTTATAATATTGTTTTATATATTGTATAAGATAATAAATATTATGTATAATTTAAAATAATAAAAAAATTCATTTAAAAATAATTCATATTTTTATATTTTGTCATAGTAATAAGATTCGTATATTCGATTCAAATATGGTATACAGGATAATCGATTAAGAGTAAAACACTCATTATTTCCAAAAGTATTCATGTTTTTGAAAATATTTTCTTACATAGTTTCAAATTGTTAAAAAAACAACATTTTTATAAAAAAATTATATTTATTATCCTTATAATTTTTTAAGTTTTTTACTTTTTTGAATGACAACATAGATTTTTAATTTCATATTCCAAAGCAGAATAATTTTTTGAGTATTTTGGTACATAAAAATCGAATTTAGGGTGAGTAGTTTATGAGTTATTCTTATTCAAAGTTTAGACAAGTGGAGTAGTGGACAAACATTTGGCGGGGTAACCCCGTACCACTCCACTCCGCGCAGCTAAACTTTAAATACGTATAACTCATAAACTACTCACCCTAAATTCGATTTTTATGTATTGAATTACTCAGAAAATTATTCTGCTTTGGAATATGAAATTAAAAATCTATGTTGTCATTCAAAAAGTAAAAAACGTAAAAAATTATAAGGATAAAAAATATTTAAATTTTTTACCAATTAGAAACTATGTAAAAAAATATTTTCAAAAATATGAATACTTTTTGAAATAATGAGTGTTCAACGATAAAAAATCACCCTGTATAGGTTATTAAATAATAAAAAAAAAATTATTGAATTCAAATATGGTAAGGTATAAATTTAAATGAAACATTTTTTATAAAATTTAATGGAGAAATTTCTTTTTTTTTAAACTTTCGATTTGTTTATTTAAGAATTCTAATTTTAAATATTTTTTTTTTCTATAATTTGTTTTTGAAGTGTTAATGCTATTAATTAAGACATATGTATTTATCTGGAATGATTTTAAGACGTCGATGAATTGAAAAGGTTATAAAATATGTAGATGACTAGAATAAAAATATGAGTTAAATTTTGAGTGAAAAGCTTCACATGCATTTGTCGTTCTTTGTAAACTATTTGAGCATTCAGACCAAACATGTGGAGAGAATTTAGAATTTTCTGAAGTATAGTTATGTAAAATATAATCTGTGAATTCTATTGAATTCTATTGATTTTAGTGATACGATTTTATCGACTTTAGTGATTTTAGTAGTAAATATCGACAATAATTATATAGCCGACTTATGTGTCCCCAAAACGGGACGCAAGTTACCGGTCAAATTTAGTACCTATAAAATATACCTTTTTTGGGACGCAAGTAATATGCAGCCAACTTACTAATTGTATTATTATACCCGCGGAAAGTTTGAAAATTTTCACGTAGGTGTAAGTACTAGTGCACTACTACCGTAACCTAACAGGTGTTGGTGAGTTGCGGCCCAATCCCTAAATAACGTACGAGTTAGATGTAAATATAGTAATACGGCTCGTCCTCTTATTTTTATTCTTCTCCCTAATTTAACAACCTTTTTTTTAAATTTATAAAAAGTTTTTTTCGCGTTCCACATGTTGAGAAACACTAGTATATACAATATTTTTTTACAAAATAAATGCTATCCCATGAGAAATGTTTGGTTTTGGCAAAAAAAGAAATTCACCAATTTATGATTAATTGATGGAAAAGAGAATCGGCGGAATATGGAAAGGTAGGTATACTTTTAGCGAAAACGGGTAACTTTTGAATATAACATGCCTTTATTCATAGGTATAGCGTATTATAAGTTATAAAGCGTTGTACGAATAAAATATTATATATCAGCGGCATTACATGCAATATACAATGAATTATTATTGCCGGCGATTGGATACATAAAAGTATTATAATTTATTGTACTTTATGGAACGTTTCCGGTATGCGGCACAGAAATAGGGAACCGAACGGGAAATGTATAAATAGTAATACTGTTATTATTATTATTATTATTGTTGTATTATACGGTGACGTTGTATATTCTGTACGGTGTAATAACTACAAAATATACGCAGCGTTAATTGTGCAATATAATACCTGCAATTATCGTAAAAGCCTCGCGTGTTGCGAGATGATGTTTATTGTTTATCCGTTTATTGTATTCGGTTGTTTACGACAACGTTAAACGATGTGTGCAGCACTGGTTCGAAGAGTTCATCTCGGTATAACGTCTTCATTATACCGACCGAACACATATTATTATTATCATCGTATACGTGCACCGCAAATTATCGTATTGATCGCAGTCTCAGCAGTAGTAGGTATTATCATAGTTGTCATATTATATAAGCTGCAGTAGTAAGTAGTAATATACAGTATATGCATATAGTAGTATAATAATATACTACAATATGCATATGGCATATCGTGTAAATAGTAATACGGCTCATCCTCTTATTTTTATTCTTCTCCCGAGTTCCTTCCTCTCCGCCGTCGTGGCTTTGCGGACGATTAATCATAATAATTAATAACAATAGCGGCCACCGGCGACTGGTTATACATATTATACATAGGTAGGTATATGATATCGGTATATGTCTAATACATATACAATATATAGGTATATAATATATCTCATATATATATGTACATGTGCGACGTGTAATCTGTTTAAAATATTACTCCTATCGCGAAACGGTATATTATTTTTAATATTTATCTATAATATAATAATACTGTGCAATAACAACATATTAATAATAACATTAAAAAATTGTAAGTACGAAACTCCGTTTCGTTCCTACATTTCAACAGCGGATGTACGATAATAATAATAATAATAATAATAATATATATATATATATTATTATATATTATAATATTATATAGCTTAAACTATACGGAATAGTTGTCAACGAAACAAAAAACGGAAAGATAACCTCGTGTTTTAATTTATTTATCTACATTTTATGCGTTTCATCAGTATGTATGCGGTAATGGTCTACTGATGAATTTCATTACAATATCGTCAAGTGCGCGAGGGGCTGCAAGCATTTTCCCTACATCCCCAGTAGTAAAATAGGGGAAGCCAGAAAGGCGTTAAAGCATACATTCTACGAACGACAATTTTGTTAAATACTCGAGTAAAAATATTCAAACAATTTTTAAGTATTAATACGTATTTTAAATACTTTATCAAAAAATCTGAAAATAAAATAAAATACTTTTTCTTTTTAGTTGATACATGCTTTCTATTTTCAATTTAATCACATTCAATAATAAAACAATAATACTAATATATATTATAATAGTCGCAGCCTCTCGCATAGGAATATTATAAGTTATATCCAAACGGTTAACGAATATCATTCGAATAAACCCTAAAAGAGAACAGATGAAAACATTACAGTTATACCATGTTGAATGTAAAATTGTCTATAAAATTAATAACAGACATGAAAATGCTAAAAAACTATGGTAAAGTTGATTAACAAGATGAAAACAATTTTTATCTAATTATTATTCAAATATGTATTTTGCAGAATACTTTTCAAAATAATTACCAGCTGTAGGTATCTGTGCTCGAATGGGTACTCTTAAAAAATTATCTTTTATCAGACTGAATAGAACGACATTGTATTTTCGGTATTGGTAAATGTGATATCTATAGGTAAGCTTTGGCAAAATATGCCTGTAAGTTGCACGTTGGGTCGATTGACATTCATCGCCGCGGATACATAAAGGTACTTTTCAATTCGAGCGATTCACACTACGCCGCTATAACTACAAAATAAATTTTATTTATTCGATACGATAATACAATATTTTCTATAGTGAAATTGAGTTCCTAGTTCCTACGTCCAAATGGAATACCTATATACGTTACATATTTTAAAACAATAATAAGCGTCGGTGACAGCACCGCCGGAAGTAGTGAGCACTGCGGCATAGGTAGGTATATTATTATATTACATACCTATATATTTACATAATTAACAGAACGGAATTCGATATTATTAAGCACGTAAATACCTACAAAGGCGCGGAATGCTCATAAAAAAAACGTAGAATACTACGTGTACACTGCATTATAATAATTAATAACATAATATACACGAAGCATCACGAGCGTGGGACTCGAAGACGGACGTGTAAGCGATTAAGGTCACCCATATAAGATGACGCATCTTGACGTCTCGCGTCGATAAGATGTAAAAAAAAAAAAAAAACGCGAGCGCGAACCGATACCGATCGGCGTTTTCGAATACCGACGAAGCTCTATATTATGTACTATGTACATTGTACACTGTATGATTAAACGTTTATTATGTTCTTACTTATTACACGATGATAGCATTGTTTTCATACTATAACAATATAATTATACGCAATAAACATTAGATACCTACGCGTGTTATTATGTGTATCGTAAATCAGTGGCGAATTCACATTCTTTTTTCTGTTATTCAGGAAAGAACTAGAATACATGTTACAAAAATATTTTAGTCTCCACTCCAATGTTTCTATGTTATTGTTGTAATATTGTCTATTACCAGTTCATTTGAATATATTTTTTATTTACTAAGTTATTATACCCGTATGTTTTTAAATAAATAATTATAGGTATCTTACTCTTGTGTTTCGTATGTATATATCCTCGAAATCTTAGAAATTCAAACCTTTCTCTCGGCCGAACGGAAGCGGCGTATCTGACCCAAACTTCATCATATTATACGATAGATGTTGAATTATTCAATTGATATGCTCTTCGGCTTATACAGCACTCTTAAAAGTAGTCTAGAGTTCAGAGTTTCTTTTCTTTTCAAATGCCAGTATTCATATAATATTATAATATACCAAAGAGGAAATAATATACACCCATAAATAAACTTAACTATAGTCTAACACAGTACGTCCGCCTACACATTATATTATTACCTAACTTATTATTAATCAAATACATACGAGATAAAGTATGTACTCACAATTTTCTTATATTTACTTATCTGATGCTCTTATTTACTAATATATTTATAGTCAACAGAATAATCAATTGTCAAACATTAATGTATACAACATCTGTAAATGTATAATAAACATTAAAAATTAAAATTAGAATTAAATTACTATTGTAGTGCTTTATTGTCATCTGTACTTAACGAGTAAAATTTTAATATTTATTTTTCCTTATTTACAATAAATAAATTACGTTCTATTTAAAATCCTTGATCACTATTATTAGCTTGAAATTGCTATGAACCGTGGTATAAACTCATTTTTTATTTGCAAAATGAAATATAGACTAGTAGGTAATCATTATTTTAAAGTAACTCCGAGTATATTCATTCTTAATAGCACTTTTGCACCTAACCCATATACTTAAGAGTTAAGACTAAACTATTTATTTAGCATTTTATATGACAGACATTAAACTGCTGAAACCACGAAACCGATAAATTACAAAAGGTCAAAGGTAGAACAATCCTCACTTCCCTACCCCACGCGAATAATTCACTGTTACATATTTTAAGCATAGTAATATTATGTGCAAGTGTATACCCACTGTAACGCACACATCAAACTGTCAATGGTAACAGAATTCATATAAATTTGTATATAGTTCGTATAAAACACGAATCGCTGCCCGCGGGAGAGTTTAACACGAAAAATAATGAATAAAAAACTGGACTGCTAAAGAAGTTATAACGTACCATTACGCGAGTATAGTATATATGTAAGTCAAAAGTACGTGCGCGTATGCTCATATATTATTATATCATACGTCTCTTTTGGAATATATATATTATATTTTAATTGGGTCGTATATTCATTTTTCTCCTGGCCAGCGGCGGTATAGCGTAAAAGTACAACTATAATATACACACTGTACCCATATACCTACCTATAAGATATTGGTACGTTAACGCAATCTTGTAAAAATATACTTTTCAACAACTAATGGACAATCTCAACATATTATAAAGGATCTCGTCGAGAACACTGTCTCACTGTAATCTGTATTACAGATATTTTATAATGTATCGGCCAGTAGTATTGTAAGAATTACATCATTTTAGCGAGTAAGAAGCAAATGTACTGAAAGTATAAAACGATAATTTTAATAAAACGTTGCAATAATGATGCACACGGGTTCGACAAGTTAGCACATCAATCGAATATCTACCATTCCATCAAACTATTATCGGACTTGTTGGACGTTATTAGAATTTGTTAAAACTATTCAATTGTTCAATTTTTAAGTTTGTAGTCCCGTTTAAACGGCCAGCACGAAATGATATGCAAAACAACACCTTAAAACCTATCTAACAATATACTTATACAACGTTATTGGACATTTTTTTTTAAGTAAACAAGTTTAAAAGTTATTCAGCTTTATAGTACCCGCTGTTGTCATAGTTTTGAAGCAGTTTAAATGTGAAATGGTTGTATATGATAGGCGACGGCTGTAACACAGGCTTGAACATAATTTTATGTTTGTTTTTAAAGTATTTATAAAGTGCACTTTTAAATGTTTCCTACCAAAATTTGAGTTAAAACTTGTCTTGTAATCGTTTAACATTCTACCTTTATGGACGAACGGTACCGGGATATTACCTAATATCACCATATATAGTCACCAAAATCTCAAAAATACTAACGTTAATCAATAAACTTATACTATCGTATCTCACATTAAGTTAAAGAATTAAAAAATATGTTGTATTGTTGACTAATATATGTACCAATATATAAAACAATATGTAGGTACCATTTTTTCCTGTTCAACTGATAACAGAATACGAAGCTATTCGTGAATAATATTATTTCTCTGCTACGATAGTTTATTAATATCAATATGTAGACTTAGTATATGTAAGAGACATATTATGGCATTATGCACTGCTTATTTTAATCATCCTATGGATGAACTCGAAACTACATATTAATCCGATTTCGACGTGGTTTTCAGAAATATTCCAAGAATTTTAGGGAGTTAAGTAAAGCTTTAAATGGCATAGACGACTGACTAAACTTTTGTAATCGAAAATCTGAAATCGGTACACAATACATAAATCTGTGGCGCCATCTGTTCGGTTTTTACTGCAATATGATAAATGTAATATAGGATTTTATGATGATGTGAATTTTTTATTCGTTTATTTTTGTGCTCGTCATCTTCTTTTAGAGCAAAAAATAATTCAATCTTCAACTTTGCCACTTACTTTAAACCTAGGATTTCGAAATTAAAAATACCCAAGACCTATTTAGGAGTACTTTTCAAAATAATTGGAAGAAAATTTAGGAAAACAAAAATATAATATAGCTTTTATACAGTGTAGTTTTTTATAGTATTTTACTAAATTGATTCCTTTTATTTATTGTTATTCAAAAATGAATAACTATTAAGATATTTGGGAATTTATACGTTGCAATACGATGCTCGTTTTGTACATATCTGTTTCAAATCTAGTTGAATGAATTACCGACCAAATTTTATTTAGGTTTTTAAACTAATTTTATAATTTTTTGTAGGTTTTTTATGATTTCCAGGATATTTTATGAAGTAATTAAAATTTTTAAATATTACAACGGAATTGTCTACATTTTTTACCCAACAAAAACAATTAAAACTGATTAGATTTTGCATTTGAAATTCCATATAACTAAACAAAATAGATATTGGCTAACTTGCCACTATATAGGCAATACAATATACTTATACTTGCAGAGTGCCTTATACTTTTATAATAGATAACTGAACACATATACACTAAATTATTCAGCAACTTAACATCAACCAAATCAATATAACACAAATCACAATATTATTATCATACTAAATTAATAAAATAATATAATTTTTATGTACAATGCATAATAAATTTTTATGATTGTGTATAGATAAACTAAACTGTTGTCATAATTGTATAGTTCTTTTTAGTCCATTTATTATCAGTATTAACATGCATTTAAAATATTTTTTGCATTAATGTATTCTTTATAAAATAATAAAATAAAATAAAACAGTTATTTAATATCTATAAAAGGAAGTGTGTATGCGACGTTTAGCAAAATCTGCGGAACATTTTTATCATAGGTGTGTGTGTGTGTGTAGAGGAAAGTAGGTCATCTAAATGTACAGCGACGAACTTAAAATTGTTCATATCATAAGAGGAAAAAGAGATTTTTAACTATTTACCGTCCCTCGTTCGCTGTGTACCGCACAGCAGTGGTTAACACACGAATAAACATTTTTATTTTACACGATGAAGTACATATTTTACTCTTCTAAATAACTCGTTGTATGTTCATATCATGACGATAGCAAGAATTTATATAGGTATGCCGACAACGATTAACAAACTTATGATAATTCGTTATGGCGATATTCTTACTTATATATAGGTATATAATAATAATATATACCTAATAATATCATATAATGACAATCCAATTCTCCAACGGATTGAGTATGTTACGACGGACGGGTGCAAAAAACATAATATTATTAAATACGTATGTATAGACTTATAGTTTATACACCTATATATATATATATATATATATATATTATACATACAGATATATACGTATAGTATGCACAATTGCACATTGTATATTAAAAGCGCACATAAAGTAAACCCGTTGGTTTGAATATTATCGTATAAGTACTTATATCGTGTACGCGTGTTGTAAGTTATATATTATTATATGCGATCCGGTCGGTATTTGCTGGTGCAGCTCGATGACTCCCACTGAAAAGGAGAAAATCGCATCCTGCGTGTGCGCCCTGCTACATGCATAGCTGCAGTATCTGCTCGTATAGTTCGTATTATTATGTATATTAAATATTATATAGGCAATATAATATATACCTACACGCACGATACACGTAGGTACACTATATAAATATATAATAATATATTATATTATAAGACACACGTATATCTGTGCAGCTGTTGCAGTGTATATTATACCAATTAAAAAGTCTGTTATTTATGGCACGCGTATATTAGTGGAGCACTGCAACGACTGTGCGGTGTATATTATTATATTGCTGTTTAATAACCACCCGAGGCGTTCAAACGGCTCGAAATCGTTCAATTTTATGTACATATATCGATACTTTAAGATACTTGCAGTATAGATGCGTACCATCGCTGTAATAATAACATAATATATACCGTACGTCTGCGTGTACAGCGTGTTTCCGGCATAGATAATAAAGATATGGATAGGCCATGGGAGCTTATTATGCGTTCATAATAATATATTATTTTAAATTTTGAGGTTATACGGGGTAAAAGGTAAATATTTTTAGAATACTTACAGATGGAAAGAAATATCTTCAGTCTTGTTTTTAGAATTAATAAAACAAACAACGCACGAATTCACCATATTTTTAAATATAAAATTATCATAATTTAAAGTTTGAACATAACCTTAAATAGTACCCCATGTAAGAGAGAGAACATTCTTAAAGATATTTTTTCTCTCCCACAAAAAAGAACGCGACCTCATACAGTGTTAATATAGCCATGGCCTATCCATATCTTTATTATCTATGGTTTCCGGAGGTCCATGTCACTGGCACCCCCCATTTTTAATTTTGAGTTCAAACCCGGGGCGATCGTTTGTGCTTCGTTAGTGCGCGTTAGTGCTATATCCCTACCAAAGTTATTAGCATATCGTAAGGAAGGTACAGAGTACACTGAACCAAATATCACTAGTATAAATAGTAATATGCAATTATCAATTTTTAATAAATATACATTTATTGAAATAATAATAATTTTATTAGTTATACAAAATTATTATAAAATTAATAAATAATGTTTATAATAATAAATTGGGCTTGTAGAATTTAGAAAATATTTAGGTAATAAATTAATAAATAAAATTTTTAAAATGGAACTTTTTTTTATTATTTTGTTCAAATAGATTATTAAATTAATAAACATTATGTTCAAAATAAAAATTTGGTTTTTAGATCTTACAAAATAATAAAATTATTATTTAACAAAATATAGTTAAACAATTAATACAGATTTTATTATTTTAAAAATTAATAGTATTAAATGTATAAAATTTATACATAGTTTCACCTTATATAATCTTGCAAATCTTAAAAGTATTAACCACTGGTGGAATGAAACTGAAGGTGAGCTTGAAGCTTCAATTTTCTGTTCAATTATTACAGATTATTTAACTTCGTACTTGAATAGACATGAACAAGAAGGTTTTAATCAAAAACCAAATAAAATTATATTGTATTCTGATGGATGTGGATATCAAAATCGTAACGCTATAATGGCTAATGCTTTACTCAATTTTTCTATTCAACATCAAGTACAAATCGAACAAAAATTGTTAGTGAAAGGGCATACACAAATGGAATGCGATGCAGTACATAGTGTTATAGAAAGAAAACTTAAAAATAAAGAAATTTACCTTCCATCTGAGTTTATTAGATTAACAAAAGAAGCTAGAAAGCATCCAGAACCTTATGAAGTTAAACATTTGTCACATGAACATTTTTTAGATTTTAAAAATCATCATTACTATAAATCCATTCGCCCTGGACGAACAAAAGGAGACCATGAGGTTAAGGATATAAGATCTCTAAAATATGATCCTATAGCACAAAAAATTTAATACAAACTATCGTTTGATGATGATTATAAAGATTTACCACAACGAAAATCACAAATAAAAGACCTACCATTAATCTACCCTAAGTTATACAAAGAACCGATTCCACTTACTAAATCTAAATGGGATGATCTTCAAAAATTGAAACCATTTTTACCTATAGACACACTCACACATCCGTTTTATGATTCGTCACCTCATGCCAATGAACACAAACCAAAGACAGATAAAATATGAACAATTTTATATTACATTATTTTATTATTTTTTTTTTTATTTTAAAGTACTAAATAATTATTATTTAATTTTTATGCTGTTTAATATTAACTACAAGATGTTAACTATTTTTAACTAAATTTATAACTATTTTTTTTCAAATATTTTTATTAAAAGACTAAAGTTTCTAGTCAAAAGTCATGAATTTCATTTTATTTGTTATACTGTTTTTAATATTGTATTATGATATTAGCTGTATATTTTTAATACATTAAAAAAAAAAATTAAAATGTTTGATTTATAGCCGTACTTACTAAATTAATTACCTAACCAATTAAGATATCATACAATTTACAGTTAAATAATTAATATAGCAAGTTATAAGAAAAATTAAAAATAAATCTGGAAAGAAATAACTCGTATAACCTAAAAGGAGTGCAACAATAGCTTGTATCTCCAAAAGAAATTCCACGTATATCCAAAACCATTTATTAATAACACGTAAGTACCAGAAATATAGCAATTTTTACAGAAATTAGTTTTTTTTCTGTTGAGTAGTCATATAACACGTAGTAATAACTTTAACTAACAAAATTCATTTTATATAAAATGTGCTGTCAAAATAAAATAGTTTTTTTACTCTCCTGAAAAATGTTTAAAATGGAGATACGTGTTGTTTACGTGTAGGTAACGAAATATTATGTTTAAAATAACGATTAGGCTCAATAATTCTACCTATATATTTTCATAAAAAACATTATTAACTTATGTCTTCAAACATCGAGATTGGGCATAAATTATTAAAAAGTATTACATATATAACCCTTTAAAAAGCGAGGTGTGGAGTAGTCCTCTTAAGAAACCGGTACATGCCCGTAAACAGCATGCTTGTAAGCAATTGTTTTGCGGGAAAAAGAAATTCATATCTACACTATACTAAAGAAGACAATAATTTCCATCGTATCGTTTTTCTGATTGTTATCATTGAAACAAAAAAATTATTGTTATTTAAAATCCGTATTTTATGTTTTTTCAAATTTCAATTACATTTTTTTTTGTACCTTACTTCATAAAAGTTATGATGTTCGCGGTAAATTATAAATTCAGTATTTTAGATAATGATCTTCTTAAATCGTATATTCTGAAGAACATTAAAGCTATACCTATCTATATGAAAAAAATAATAAAACTAAGGATCACGAGGAGTCGCTTAATTTCAAGGTAACTATGATAGGTATTATTATTACTTATGTCTTAATATACTATATACTAGTAACTAGTTAGTAGTAACTATTTAACCTTAATACTATTAGTGGTACCGGTAATATTATTAATTTTAAACCTTATCCAGATACCTACATGATTTTTCTTATAATTAAGTATGTGAGATTGTACGTACCTATTCTCTGGAAATCTGAAACAGTTAATGTCTTCCATATGTTAGTCTATTAGCTAATCATCTTACTACAGATAGTAGGTACATAAATTATACTAAGTATATGAAAGTCTTACTGCGCAAAATATGGTTTACTTATTTTAGTTATCAATAATGTCATATTACGAGAAAAGTCTAATGAGATCGCAAAAATAGACTTCAACTATTTTCCACTCTTAAATTCAAAATTATAGACCAGCTAGTGCTAGTCATTACCTCTAAACTTTGACATCGAACAGAACGTTTCTCTAGTTTCTTTGCTCTCTGCTGCCTATACCTATCGCCTGTCGTGTTCTAACATTTTATTCTGAATTAAAATCTGTGTAAGTACATTTAGGTATATTATAGTTTTAAATATGCAACATAGTTTTTATACAGAATAGTTTTTTTTAATGCAGTCGCCGATCATTTTCTGGAATTCATTTTAATTTAGTCATCAATCATTTTTTATATTTTCGTATTTTTCAAAGTTTTATTTCGATTTAATTTGTAATGCTACAGATTAAAAATAATACACTTATTATAGATCTATATTAAAAAAAAAAATTATTACTTTTTAAATTGATGATTATTAGTGTTTACGCCACCAGAACTTGCTTAAGCAGTTTGCTGAGCGACTCGCGAAACGCGTGGGAGCAAATGATAATAATAATAATAGAGAAGTTTGCTACAAATAATAATATATAATAAGTAATACGTAACACTATAAGAATATACAAAAATGTTATACCGCCGAAGACGTCTCTACAAGCGATTACAATAATAATAATATTGATAAAATGATATAATAATGTAATATAATATAAAAGGCACAACAAGAGTGCACTATGTAAATGACTATAACTATAGTAATATAGAATAATTAATAATATCTTTATAACGATACCGTTGTTGTCACGTTGGCGGTCAAAATGCGGGTGGTCGGAGATGGCGACAGCAAACAAATTCGACGTCCTGGTGACGATTGACGGCTGTTGCTTCGGTCGTTGACCTTACGTCGAAAACGATTACACGTAAAATAATAATTTTCTATTCGGCGTTAGTAGAGCACGAGGTTAGATAGTTCGATGTGGCACGATTGCCGGACTATAACGTCGCCACTTGCAAATGTGGGGAAACGGAACGCCCAACGTCGCGCGTTAAAAATACGCGATTTATATATAAAAAAAATGGCGCGCGTTCGCCGCCACGCCGACAAGGGTACCGGACGACGGTGGTAAAAAGACAGACCAACACGGTCGGCGCGGGAGAACCGGTGGTCAGCGACGCCGGTCGCCAAAAGTTCGCGCAAGCGCACCTCGGCGTCGGGAGCTAGAGAGGTGACAAGACAGGTGTCAACGGGTGCCCTGCTTGTCACAGGCGCGAAAATGGCTCAGGTTCAAACAATTAGTGTTAAGACCAAAGAGCTTATTAGGCGGGCTTTGGTGAATGTTTTACTGGTTTAATATTTTAGTGTTTTAGTGGACTGTATTTGTGAATGACCTTTTAGGGTGTCGTTGTTGTATAAACCAGTTGGCAATAAATAATAAAACAATAAAACAAATAATGTGCAATATAAATTTAATATAAATGAAATGTGTCTGGCCTGGTGGCACAGGTACAATAAATAATAGATAAATTAACAATTCTGGCCTGGTGGCACAGATACAAATAAATAAAAGATAAATTAACAATTCTGGCCTGGTGGCACAGATACAAATAAATAATAGATTGTTAACAATTCTGGCCTGGTGGCACAGATACAAATAAATAACAGATAAATTAACAATTCTGGCCTGGTGGCACAGATACAAATAAATAACAGATAAATTGACAATTCTGGCCTGGTGGCACAGATACAAATAAATAAAAGATAAATTAACAATTCTGGCCTGGTGGCACAGATACAAATAAATAATAGATTGTTAACAATTCTGGCCTGGTGGCACAGATACAAATAAATAATAGATTAATTAACAATTCTGGCCTGGTGGCACAGATACAAATAAATAAAAGATTGTGGTGCACCACCTACCTATTCTGAGGTTATGGGGTGCGTGGCGCCGGGATCTGTAGGTAACTCTTTAAATACAATAAAAATAACAGGTGTGATCCCGCACACACACAGCACCTCCGCTAACTCACTCACAGAAGAGTCACCGATGAGTCTGCTGCCAATGATGGGAACGCTAACTACCATCACAGCGCATTAACGCAGGTAAACAGAAGAATGAAATAATCAAAGGCAAACGAGAGTCGAAACATCCTAAATTTAACGACAGCAATGTAAATAATAATATGAATAATAATATCGAACGATATTTACCCGAATGGCAGCAATGTAAAAATGTGCTAAGACAACACGTGTTTTGACGACATAAAAAATGGACAAGTCGAGCCACACACGGACGACCTTCTCGAACATGCAGCAAAGCAAAAAGTGAAAAGAAATGGTAGAAAACTGCCGCACCGCGTCCGAGTTGGATGATAAAACACAAGTTAGGAACGTATGCAAACAGTTTTCGACTATTACTTTGATAAGTTAAATGCCAATTATACTGATAATAATTATACTGATTATACTGATTATACTGATTATACTGGGGACCTTGTGTCGCCGTTATAAATTTACAAAACTATATACATTTTTTTTTTTTTTTTGGTGGCTGGGGAATTAAAATTATTTTTAATTAAGCCATAACAATTAGTTTTTACATTTTTGTACCAATATACCTTTATTTTGAATTTATAATATTCTAAATGTATGTTTGATCTATAAATATTGAAAGTTGGACGTAGTTGTTACTAGTTTTATTACCAATAATTTTTTATACATGTATACAGCAACCACTGTGCACTTAAACTTTATGATGTAAATTTATTATGATAATTAATTAACTAATATGTTACAACACTAGAAATCTATACACCAACTGTCATTTACATTTTCATAAAAATTTTGTTTTCAAGTTTAGCTTTTCTAAGTCTAAAATATATAGGTACAATAAAATAAAGCGTGCTTAATTAACAAGATAGAGAATAGTAATAAATGAAGGTTAATAGAAGTTTTTTTTTTTTTTTAGGATAATTAATTTGTAGATATATCTTATATTATACAATTGTTTAGTTAGTAAGTACCTATTTACTTATATCAAATAATATAATGTTCATATAATATATTATAGAGTTTATTATTATATTGTTTCAAGTGTTACTATTAATTTAATAGGTAATATTATGATTTGTTTTGTTTGTAAAAAAATATTTTAATTTTTTCGGCACTGGTGGAACATTATAAATAATTCACTTACTAAAATCTTCAAGTACATATGAGTGTACAGAATTTGGATGTACTCAATCATTTCCCAATTTAAAAATTTTTAAAAGACACGTATCAATAAAAAATGCAAGGAAACCTATTACTGTACCAACTCAATCAACAATATTTAATAATTTAAGCAATAATAATGAAAGTAATAATATTGATACAAATTGGAATCACATAATAGATTCACCTCAGCATGTGAATCATAATTATGCCACCATTGATACCTATAACAACCCCATATTACTTGCACCTGTAGATGATATTTTTGACATTAATAATGCTATTAACTCATTTCATACTTCTGCAGTAAAATTTACCTTATTGTTGCTTAGTAAAAATAATTTTAGTAGAAAAGATGTTTTTGAAATCCAACGTTAAATAGAAAAAAATTTAATTAAATCAATAGAAAACTTAATTACTAGTTTCACACAAAAAATAATTAAAGAACCTATTTTATTATCAACTTTACACACAATTACAAATACATTTGATTTTTGTAGCACAGAGTTTTCTTTAAACAGTTGGTTAATTAAAAATAATTTATTTAATAATATCCAACAATTTAATATAAATGATGAAATTAATTTAGTTTGTAATGGTGGTGAAACAATATACTTATACAATAGTATAATGACAGTGTTACTAAAGGTGTATTATTACCATCTCATTTTCAATTTTAAACTTTTTTTGAACATGAAAACAATTTTGATATTACTTTAAAAATGTATGAACAGTTAAAAATCAGCTCAAATAATGAAACACAAATTAAACACTTTATTCAAGGGCAGTTATGGAAAGATAAAATTGCTCCATATAAAAATAAAATTGTTATTCCATATTTTATGTATATAGAAGACTTTGAAATTAATAACCCCATTAGGTTCACACACATCTGTACATTCTGTTTCAGCAATTTATTATAGTTTTCCTTTATCTGATCAATCAAAATTTATAAACATACATTTAGCTGCTCTATTAAAGGCTGTAGATATGAAGGAATTTGGAAATGATTTATGCTTAAATAAACTAATAAGCCAAATAAATGATCTTGAGGTAAATGGAATCAACATAGTTACCCAAAATGATACATAAGAAGTATATTTTATTTTAGGACTATTTCTTGATGATAATTTAGGATTAAACACTATTACCAAATTTAGTAAATCATTTTCGGCAAATTTTTGTAGGTTTTGTAAGGTTCATAAAACTGTTACTAAACATTTATGTAAAGAAAATCCTTCATTACTCTATAATTCTTTAAATTATGTAGATGATATGGCAATTAATGACTTCAAGCAAACTGGTATTTATAAAGATTCAGTTTTAAATAAGATAAATTCTTTTCATGTAATTACTAATTACAGTATTGATATAATGCATGATATCTTCGAAGGTATTTATCATTATAATTTATGCCATATAATTATTCATATAACAAACTTTCACTTTAAAATGTCAGCGAGAGAAATGATGACATTTGTTTATTATTTTTCTTTAATGATAGGAGATTTAATTCCCTAGGATGATAATGTGTGGTTATTTTTTTTAAATTTTTTGGAAATCATTGAAATTTTACTCACATGTCAAATTTCTTATGCAACAATTTTCCATATACAACAATTAATAGAAAAGCATAATTATGACTATATCACATTGTTCAAGGATATATTAAAACCTAAACACCATCTATAAGTTCATTATCCAAATATTATCAAATACTCTGATCCTCCTAAACATTTTTGGTGTTTTAGGTATGAGTCCAAACACAAAGAGATGAAACTATATGCACATGCCATTACATCAAGGAAAAATATTTGTTTGTCCTTAGCCAAAAAATATCAATACAAATTTGCATATAATATTCTAAATTCTTCTCTTAATGTTAAAATTAATCTAAATAATAAATATGTGAATGATAGTAATTACAATCAACTTATTTTAAGAGCTATACATTTAACAAGTGACCAATATATATGTTACTCACAGATTGAATTTAAAGGTATATTATATAAAATAGGTTATTTCCTAACAAATTTTAATGATGGAATTTGTGTAAATGAAATTTTAGAAATTATATTTGTTAAGAAAAATTCCAGAGTTCAGTTTATTGTACAACAAATAGAAATTGATTTTTATAACTCCCATCTTAGAGCATATCAAATAAATAAAACAATAAAAATCATTTTAAAAACTATTTTAAGTCCAGAGGACTGTAGTAAGCCACCAGTGAATATCAATGAATTATCTAATGGTAATTTAATGCTACGACTAAAAGAATATTTTTAAGATAATATTATATAAGTGTATAGGTAGTGAACACTACAATGTATATATATAATGTATATTTTTTTTATGTATATAATTCTACTTCAATTATTATTACTTTGTAAATATATGAGTTGTGTTCTAAATTAACGTCTAATAGGTTCAAGATATAAATAAGAGATATATTAGAGATAAAAAATGAATATATTTTATGAACAAGATGAAAACACTACAGATAAAGTTGAATACACATCAATCGATAATTTATTAAATAATGGTAATGAGTTCTGTTCTATGATGGATAATAGTAGTATCCATCTAATAACAAATATGCATAATGACACACCACTTGCCAGTACATCAGAAAATTCAACAAGTTATCAATCTGTTGATAACGATCAATTGAAAACCCTACTTATAGAACAATGGAATCTTGATTGTTTGTACCAAATATGTATAGGTAACAATACTAAACCAAATATAAAAATGTTTTATTAAAATTAATTATTTTATTTTAGAGCAACAAATGGATTTAGAAGCCTTAGGGCTAATGAATGATAATTATTTCAATATATTGTTGTCAAATGTTCCACTGGGACCCAGAATAAAATTTGAAAGCAAAGTTAAAAAATATTAGGCATCATTAATTCAAAACTCAGAATACACCACGGTTAATAAGACATCCACAATTATTATAAATAATGCTGATGAAATTTCTCAAAAGGTCTCAAAAGTTACAACTGAAAACCAAGTTTTCCAATTACATACTATTTTGAAAAATTATCCTCAAGGATCTTTTGTTCTGAACTATTTTGAAAAACATAACATTCTTAATGAAAGTTGTAGAAATGTATTAGTTAAAATTATAATTAATGACCTAATAAAAAGAGAATCCCATATGACATTAAGGTTGGCTGATTTAGTAGCTGATGCTATAACTGGAACTTATTCCACAGAAATCAAAGTAGGTATCTAGTTTATTATTTATCCTAAGAATTGATAAAATTGATGTAATTTAATTTGTTTGTAATTTGTTATAGGATGCTTATTGCTTATTTTCTAAAATATGCCAAAAATAGTTCACCTAAAGGCAAATTATATGCCAAATATTATAATACCATAAGGTCTATGAAACAAAATGGTTTAATACCTGCAGCAGTTGGTAAAGAGAGATCTTCAAAACCATTGAGTCGTACAATGGACAAAGAAAATAATATACTCGGTATTATTATAATTAATTTTAAATGATAATTCGAAAAATATTTCAATTCGTATTAACTTAAGAAAATTTAACACTTCTTTAAGTTACCTATGTGTTAGTATTAATACCTATTATACTATATTTTCTTTGAGAAGACAATTAGTTGGCCAATATTATAATAATATGTATACTGCCACGCTGGCTTTGAATACAGTCACTGGTGGAGTAAACGGCTAACATACCTACAACCTAGGTACCACCCACTAGGCCACGAATTAAGTTATACTGGTCACTGGATATGGAACGAAGTGCCTTATCAACTCATATTTTGACGTACTAACTTCTTACGTTACGGCAAGACTGCTAGCGCGATCTCGTGTACATTATGAACAAGCCGTGATAATTTATCACATTTCTCGCGCCTTTTTTCAAAAACTTGATAAATTAAATCATATTCCATGTATTGAATAATAATATATAATAATAGTATTAAATATATTATAACAATACAGATACTATTAATCTATTATTCTAAATGTTAGGTAATTATAACAGGTATTTATATTTTGTAATTTGTAACTTAGTAGTAGTTTTATATAATAATAAATAGGATTCTTGTAAGTATAAAACAAACAGTTATAAATTAAAACAAAAAATAGATAAAACTGTGTATAAAAACATTAAACTTGGGTAAAACTTTATAGGGTTTAACATAGGTAAAAATTAGGTAATACCTTCATAAACAATACAATTTAAAATAATTAAAATATAACAAAATATTAATATTAACATATACAAATAAAACAACTAGTAATAAGCTTGACTTGAGTAAAGTAATTAGTAAATAGTTAAGTGCAATTAAAATATTTAAAAAAATGTATACATTCTATTAAAGATTTTGGTTTAAAAATAATACCTTGGAAGATTTTGAGGCTAGCATTCGATTTCTCCTCTCTGTTATCACTAAACCTGCTTTGCTAAAAAGCCTTTCGCATGGCACGGAGGTAGCAAGTATGCACAACCGTTTTTTTACTATAATAAATAAATGTGGATATAATAATTTGTGGGCTGTCCACCATTTTAATGGATCTTCATGTCGATTTATAGGTGGTTCATTCATATATTTGTCCAACTCGATGATGCCTGCTGCTGTTGGATTGACTCTTACATTATTTTGTGAATATTGATCATCAAACATTTTCCAAACCAATGATGTGGAAGTGGAAGCAACAGAATTATTATTTGTACCTAAAACTGTCGTGGGGTTTTCTGTTTCAGTTATTGTCACTTGGCAGACTTTTGCTTTAAGCTGATCCATGGCAATTTCTAATTTTCGGTCATGGTATCCATCAAAAGCCAACTTCTTAAATCTTGGATCTAGAAGAGCTGCTTGAGTTATTATTTCATTGTCTTCATAGCCTTTGAATCTAGAATTTAATTTTTCTAAAAGAGTAGTGACCATTTTTTTTGTCATATCAGGCAAGGCCATGTTCTTCTCAAATGACTCCATAGTTCCAACCATTACTCTTATAAAAATTAAAACTTTGGACATACTAACATATTTTTCACTGCTCATTTCCATTGTTATTTCAGAAAATATTTTAAGTACCTCTGAGGCATTTTCAACAATCATCCACTCCGATGCAGTGAGTGGTTCAACATCACACTGGAGTAGAGCCATTGTTGAAATAACAGCATTTTTTATTTGGATAATACGTTGAAACATATCTTGTGTACTGTTCCACCGTGTGACAACATCTTGCTTCAACTTTAATGGAATCAAGCCCATTTGATTTTGTGTTGACTGAAGTTTTGATAAAGCATGTGAACTTCTTTTAAAATATTCCACGATTGACTTCACTTTTTTCTGGACTCCACTCATTTCTTTTAACCCACTTTGTACAACTAAATTAATGCTATGGGCAAAACAGGGTACATGCCGAAAATTACATTTTTTTATAGCTCCTACAATATTAGGTGCATTATCGCTCACAACGGCTGTGATTTTATATTGGATGTTCCACTCTTTAACAGTATTCTTCAAATATGTGGACAAGTTATTCGTTGTATGCTTGTCATCAAACATCTCACATCCTAGACTAACGGACTGAAGCAAAGCATCTTCATTAATGAAATGTGCAGTTATGCCCATGAAACTTTCATTTTTGACTGACGTCCAACCATCCGTTGTCAAGCACACAGCAAAAGAGTCAGTCATTAAAGTTTTAACTTGCTCATATGTCTGGTGGTAGAGGTTAGGTATCAAGGTGTTGGAGATGGTTTTTCTGGATGGTAATGAATAACCACCGTTCAACATTTTTAACAAACTTTTGAACTCTTCGTCTTCCACAATGTCAAATGGATAGTAACTAAAAGTAAACATAATTTTATTGTTTTTTATAACTAAACTAAATAGCTATATAATATTATATACTTACCCTTTAACAATCATTTTCGTTAGTTGATGGTCAATAGGTTTTTGGTTGTTAACATTCAATGGCGTTGTTTGGTTAAAATAAGTTGATATTGAGGACTGTCCTTCTTGAGAACGACGAGATAAACCTTGTGGTCTGGAAGCAGTACTAGCTGCTGCACCATTATTGGATGTACTAGGTTGACTAATTGATGATTCAGCTAGCTCTTCAATATTTTCTATATACAAATAAAAATAAATTATTATAAATTATTAAAATCTTATATCTTAATACTGACCAACTGTAAGATTTCTCTGATTTCTGTTTAATGGAATCGTAGAATGCACAGTTTTCAAGTGTCGCAAAAAATTATTCATTGATCCTCCAGATGTACTTAAGATAGAACTACAGTAATCACATTTTGCCTTTTGGTATTCATTCTGAGTGAAATGATTCCACACTTCACTACTTTTAACGCGATGTGGCGCCATACTGCTTTGGTAAGTTCCTATCGCTTTATCATGTAGTAAAATAAAATAGGTAAAACAAAGCTATTAATTGGGTGCCATTTGTAGTAGATTAAAATAAGTAAAATATTGGCACGGTATAGGGGGGTGGTAGTAAATTGGTGATTGGTAAAGTAAATAGGTCATATGGGTCATATGAGTGTGATTTAAATTAGATAAGTTATTAAATAATAGTAATTGAATGCCTTGTGAAGGTGAAGGTGAAATTCTATGTGGTGGATTAAATTTTGGTTCTTTTGAATTTGGTTTTATTTGTATTTGACATGGTTGTACATTAGCTGGTTTTATATTTATTGTGTTGGTAGAAAATATATGTATAAATTGTTTTAGTAATTTTATTGTTTGATTATGTTGATCTGTCGTTAAGTTATTAGATATTTTAATTTGAGTTTCTTCTTTATCGTATATTTTTTCTTTATCATCGGTTATAATTGTATTTACTATTTGAATTTCTTCATTATGTTTTATTTTATTATTTATATTTGTTTCTAATTTGATATTGTTTTTTATCTTTTCTAAGGAGATATAATTGTTTGTGTAAATAATTTTTTGTGGTATTTTATTTAATTTGCTATTGTTCTTTATCAATGTGCCGGGACACCAGTGTGTTCCATTATTTAAATTGTATAGCATTATAGGAGGTCTAAATTCTGATCCGTATACATATCCGTGTTTGGTTGAATAAGAATATATGTATGTGTCGAAACCGAAGTGATTAGCGATACTACTGAGCTGGTCATCGTGCCACCAGTAATTAGGTAACTCTGATAGTCTGATAATTCTAATATGTTTAATATGTCAGCTAGAGTGATTATTTTCTTTTGTTTGTTATCATTAATTGCGTTAATTAGTGCTTATAATCCGCAATTTCCATCGGATTTTACATTTTCCCCTATTTGATATTCATAGAAAATTTTATTAAATTGAGGATAGTCGCCCTTTATAGAATTGTTAGTGTTGTCAATGGTGTTGTATGTGTTTTTTATACTTGATATTATGTTAGTTTTTTTATTTTTTATTATGGTGGGGGTGTAACATAGTAATAAGTGTATTTCTGTTTCATTGAATATTTCAAATATCATTTTTTTAATTATTTCCCATTTAAGTTCATTGTTAGTCAAATTTTCTACACATAATGCTATGTGTTCGTATTTTTTTTTTTATCGCGAAGTTTTTTAGATTATATAAATTATCAAAAACATCTATATAAGATGTGGGTATATTATATTTTTCTTTTGATATTAGATAATGTATAGACCTATGTTCTATATCAATGGTAGTTATTTCCCCTGGTATTAATTCTAAAACATCAAGTACCTATGTAGGACATGTTACGGTATTTTTGGGTAAGTCTGTTAGATAAATCTGTATTGTGTTGGAGGTCAGCTGAGATTGTGTGTGCTATAGAATATTGTGATGGGGTGTTTAATATGTCTATATCAGCTTCAATTATGTTGGGTGATGGTGTAATTATATTATGTTCTATGTTTTCGATATGGTTTTCGATTTGATAAAATTTACTGTTCATTATTTTAGTTTTAATTGTTTTATTTAGCGTTATTAATTTCTTAGTGTAATCGATTTTTGCTTTGTTAATTTCTAAGAATTCGCTTCCTAGTATTATCGTACTGCTTAGGTTTTTTATTACGCAAACAGATATTGGGAATGTCACATTCTCAATTTTGAGATTAATTGTTGTAGTTCCAAAGAATAGTAGTGGTGTTTTATCTGGACCTGATAATTGGTATTTATTGTTCTTTTATCTATCAAGTCTGGTCGAATGCAATTTATGTTAGCTCCCGAATCTATGGTTACTTCGATGTCCTCGTTATTTAAATTGACTATTATATATAATGCGTTGGGTTTTCTATCTTTGTTAATTATGGTATTTATGATATCTGTGTTTATTAGGTTGTTTATAATTATCGGTGATTTATCGAACGGGTTTTCTGGAAGTAAAGGGTAATGTGACTTTCCAGATTGCGCATTTGACCTATTTATTAGTTTTTTTGATCGGAATTTTCGTTCTTGAAGTCAAGTTTCAGCTGTATGGTATCTTTTATTACATATTGTGCATATTAGTTTCCATTTACATTCGGAGCCATTGTGATATTGTTACAATGTTCACATTGAATCTTTTTATTGATATTATTTTGAGTATAGTCATTATTATGATTGATCTTGTTATTCGGGTTTAGTGAGTAACTTTTACGATTATTATTATTATTGGGAAATGATCGATAATTGTTCTGATATTTATTATAATTATTATTTGGAGTTGGCGAATAATTATTGCGATTATTATAATTTTTGATTGATCTATTATAGTTAGGGCGATAGTTATATTTGTTGTCATTTTGATATTCGTAATTATTGTTTCTGTTATAATTTGGCCGATTTGTATGATTTTATGTGGCATGATTTGTATATTGGTTGACATTATTGGTATTATTAATAAAATTATTAATTACTGATTCTAACTTTGACATTTGTGCTGTTAATAAATCTATCTGTTTTTTGGTTTTTGTGTCTTCTATGATATTCATGTGTTCTTTAGTAATTTGATCTCTTATGTCATCATGAGATTGAGTCGTATTCCCGTTAATCATAAATTCTATCGATTCATATTTTCTTATATTCTTTTTTAATTCATCTAAATTAGAATTATCTAATATTCCTACGTATCTAGTGATTTATGGTTTAAGCCCTTTCATTATTGTGTGGGTTATTTCCGATTGAGGCATATTAGGATCTATTCTTTTACATAAGTTTTCTGCGTCAATTATATATGAGGCGGTAGTTTCGTCGGGTAATTGTTTTCTTTTCTCTAACATAGTTCTTAGCATGTGACTTTGGGCTGTAGGTTCAAATTCTAAACGAAGTGCTTGTTCTATTTGTTCCCATGTGGTGGTTGGATTACTATTTTCAAAATTATCAAGAAAAGTCGCGCCTGTGTTTTCGAGATATATAGGTAGAAAAAATTTTTTTTGTTCTGAAGACCACCCATTTGTTGCACTTACTTTATTGTATATTTTAATAAATTAATTTACATTTTCGTGAATTGCCCCAGAAAATTTGTTAGGTTTATAAAATGGTGTTTTATCTGTCATATTGATATTGTCGTTAATAAAACCTGATGGTGACCAATCCCCTTTTATATATCTAAATAGTCTGGACCTTAATTCTGCAAATTTTCCTACTGTTTTTAATTTTCATTTTTCAAGTTCTAGTATTATTTTATGCTGGTTTAATTTGACAACATCTTCCCAAGATGTTAATGAGACAGTTAATTCATTAGTATTTTCGTCTATTAAGTTTTCGTTTGGTGATAGAATATTAGTTTCGTGTATGGACATATGTTTAATATTGTTAAAGGCTGGTTTGTTTGAGAATTAATACACAAGAGTATTCTAAGATTTGTATAAATTCTATTAAAAGTGATTCAAAAGTTGGTGAAAATGTGTAACAACGTGTTGTAAATTGTAATTTAAAAAAAAATAAAATATTGAAAATATTTTTTTAAGCCTATTGTTACTAATTTCTGTTCGAAATGCAGCAATTTTGGTTATTTGTTTGACTATTTGTGTGTATTGGGTTGAGAGATTAATTTTTGTATCGAGTTGTTTTGTAAATATTATTATTTTAATGCACTGTTTTAATAGTAATATTATGCTTATTTTTGAATAATGTTTAGATTTATTAGATTTTTTGTACTGTATTCATTTGATGGAAAATTTAATGTTTGAGAAATTAGTTGTACATATGTGTGTGAAAAGTATTTTATATAATGCAATCGTAATAATAATGCTACCTGTAGTTGGTTAGTATCTTGTCCAATCCTCCTGGAATCTTCAGTATTGCGCTCTTGTACACTGCGATCTTGTACACTACCAGGATACTGTGTGGGTGTTGTTGTTTTTATACACTTTTCCCACTACATTAGGTCATCTGGTGAGGTCAGGTCGCTAATGTGACCCGCGTGTTTATTGCGTAATTTTGGTATTTGGATTGGTATTTAGTTTTAAATTTGATTGTTGTACAATTGTTTTCTTATAATATAATAATCTTGGTATTTATTTTAATTTGATCAATCGCTATTTCTTCATCTTTTAATTATTGTAGTATTAATTTTAATTTATTAATTGTTATTTTATTGTTTTGTTATAATTGGATGACATAAGATAATACTCATATTAATTTATCCAATTGCTATGTCATCATCTTCTTATCATTTAATGATAGTGACATTTACACTTAATTTGGTTACTTGCATTTGGTTCCACATTGTCTAAGTACGCCTATAATTGGAAATCTACTTTATACATTTATTATAATATAACACTGTGATATTTATATATTACAATTAGATCAATTGGTATGTTTGGCAAAAAATACGTCTAAAATAGTAAAATACTATGTTGCGCGTGTGTTAGACAAAAAAAGAAATTCACAGTATCGAATCCCCTTAAGACGTATTAAATGATTCAGTGTGTATACTTTTATAATTTTTTTATATTAAATTAACTTACCGATTTGCAGCGTATTCTTTGGTGACTTCGATGAATTAAAATTTAAAATATGAAATAATAAACAATAATTGAATCTCAATCAGTAAAACAACAAATATTAAATATTTTACAATTAACACAAATCAATATAAATAACAATAATATGTTTTTCACTGCATAAATCTGATAAACATACTGAATTAGGTACTGAACTGAACACTGAACAGTGAAAAAATTTTTTTATTTCAATATCAATTAATTATTAAATGTTTTACCCCACTTAATAAAATGTAATAATATTAATTAAGAATATAGAATAAAACACCCTATGAACCTTTACCCTAATCTTGGATTTTATTTTTTTAACAAATAGAGCCGATATATAAGGGACTGGCACAGTCCAATGTCCACACTGTCCACAGGTGTCAGGTACCATTGTTATATGGCTATTAATAGTACCAATTATTATAATAATAATACAATATTTATTAAATAAATAAATATATGTAAAATCCCAAAGGAGAAAAGGTAAGAGTACAAAGAAAGACTAAAATTATCGTTTATTCAACACATAAAGACAATACCTAGTTGAAATAACTGAGAATAAATTAAACGAAAAACAATTCTGAACGGATGATTTGTCAGTCTAGGATTATATTATATTTAAATATTGTCATATATTCTATTTTGAAACAAATTCAAACATTTAAGTAAAAGTTTCAAGATCCTACGTTTGGTAATTTTTTAAAAATAACAAAAATCGAAAATTATTTAGTAGTAAAACGTTATTTTACACGTGTTTTTTGATTTCAAATTAAAATTAAAACTTTAAACACTCGTAAAATTTTTTAAATTGAATAGTCCTCAAACTTTTTTATAATTATTCTAAGATTAACTTATGGACAGCATAGTATTAAATTTTCAATTCTTAGCTTTTGATAGTAAAATATTTATAAATTTTTAACTACCAAATAGTTAAAAATATTCATGATTTTGACAAATTTTTGTCAATATTTGAACTTTAAATAATAATAAAAAAAAAAATTGTGCCTAAAAATTCTTATAATTTTTTTATTGCCATAAGAATAACTTATGAAGAACTTTGTATCAATTTTTCAAATATTTTGACTCCGCCGAAAAAATTTTACCGACACTTCAAAAAAAAATTCTGATAAAAATCGAAAATTTCAATAGTCTATAAATAACTCAAACAAAGTCAACATTTCTTGAAAATTTAACTGTATACAGATAACACTAACTTAAACATTTGGTGAAAATTTCAAACATTTACAATGATTAGTTTTTGAATTATAACCATATAAAAAAATCGATTTGGCCAAAAACTGGTTTTGCGTAAAAATGCTGTCACTTTTCTTTTGTTTTTCTCGATTTTTTTGAAAACTGTTGGAAAATGTTCACTTTTGACCTCTATAATGCACCAAGGATAATCACTTTGCCATCGGAAACCACCCCCAAAGTTTGAAATTGAAACATTATAACTCCCGGGGACCAAATGTACTGTCTCAATAATAGACGGGGACGAAGCGTCCGTACGTCCGTGGACTCGCTTTTTTGACGGTGGTGATACGTCCAAAATACCATGAACCATGGTGGTTTATGACTTAAAAATATTGTACCTTCAGAAAATTAACTTTTTTTTTAACTGAGATAAGTTAATTTTATTTTCTATCTTAACTTAAAACTTATCTAGTTTAATGTTTTGTATTTGTTAACTTTTAATCTTAACTAAAGGCAATTTAATTGAATTAACTTAACTTTAAACAGTTAATTATTTTCATTAACTTGCCCCCCATTGCTATTTGTATAGGTTATGTACGTACTTTTTCAATGAACTAGTTCACCTAAGTGAACGATAAATCCCATCTCTATTAGAGATGTGTCGTTCGTGAACGACCTAGTTCAATTGAACTATTCACCGAAGTGAACGATTCGAACTAGTTCACCGTTAGAAGAACGACGTCGTTCATCGTTCATTTTACACTGTAACACTGTATACAGTATACCAGGTATATAATATACGTTCGTCGTTCATTACTACGAACTACTACGACGTTAACGAACGGAACGATTCGTAGTGAACGATTTACTGTTTTTCGCAGGGTTGCCAGATAGATAATACAACGTACCGCCATTAGAGAGCGCTAAAATCGCCCAAAATAGCCAACACTCCAAATCATCGACATCATAGAGTAACATAGAGGCGGCGATACTGGATTGACGTTGAGGTGAGGATCGACGACATGGACCAGTGCTACCACTTTAAATGGGTAAAAATAGTGTGCACAATGTTTAATACCGTAAATTTATTTATATTACAAAAGAACAAAATATTTAAATAATAAATATAATAAATAATAATAGAAATAATAGAATAAATGTTGAATAATATTACAATAGGCATGATAAATTTTTACAAAGATTATTTAATCATGACAATAGGTACACAATAATTAATAAATCATAACAATTTATAAAATAAAATAATAGTATACTTGTCAAAAAACTTAATATAATATATTAATATTTAAAAATTACAAATTTAATACATTCATGTTATTTTCTATTGACCTCTGAATAAGATTAGTTTATTGTACCATGTCCTCAAAGATGGTTGCTCGTTTTGGTTTTTAAGACTATAATTAATTTTAAGTTTAATATACGTGAAAGAAATTGACTTTATTAGTAAAGTAACATGGTCTGATAAAGGACTCGTGGCATCTGCACTATGTGATTTTATTGATTTAAACAAAGTCTGGTTAAACAAAAAATGATTAAGAACTATGGTTTGTACTTTAAGAGTGTTTATTGCTTTATTTTGGTAGTTTTCACTTCTAAGTATTTTTTCAGTATATAAACAGATTAGTATTACATCCTCACTTTGATATGTAAGTCCTCCTCTGCTACCACCTCTATTCTTTAAGGTTATTAAAGAATTCAAAAACGAATCTTTGTCAACGCTACATAAAGATTTCAAACATATATCACAATGAAGAGTAGATGTTAACTTGTGAACAACAAATCCTGCAGTATAAATAATTATTTCATTTGAAAAACTACTAAAGGTATATGGATTTTGTGTACATATCAAATAATCATGATCATTAATAAATTCATTTACATGATTTATGTTTTCCTCAGATATAATTATATCTGAATTGGGATTTGATGAAGAACTATTAATGGTTTTAATAGGATCAGCACTTGAATAGTGCAAAATGTCAAAACATCAAAATATCTTCCAATGAGATACAATTACCAGAATTAAAACTTTGAATATCATTTATTCGAATAACTAATTTTTTGTATGCTGACTGAAATTGTCGTGTTGTTGGGTTATTGTTATGCCCTCCTAATGATCTGATGTTTCCTAAAAACAACTCTAAGTGATCTTGACTTATTTTGTATAATTTTAAGTAGTTTAATTTACTTGTTAATATTAAATTATTATACAAATGTGACAAAGATTCAAAACCCATGATAAATCCCAAGAAGCCTGTTTTCCTAGAAGATTCTAAAACTGGAACAAACTCATTATTGACTTCAAATATTTCAATAAATTTAATAGTTGGATCAGCTTTATAAAATTCTTTTAAATGCAATGAATTTTTGCAAAATTTTAAAGCGTCCGCCATTGATTGATTAAGAAGTTTTGTAGCTAATTTCACTTTCATCTTTTGTTTATAAAAGAATATGTGGTGTTTTCTTAATTTATTAGCCAAATGACTACCCTATTTTTTTTGTAATAAAAATAATTTTAGCACATAGTCAAAATCAATTATTTTATTATTACCGTCAAGAAATTGTTTTTTTTTTTCCGAAAAAGCATTGCGTATCAATTTAATCATGTGAGCTGGGTCTAAAAATACAGCTACCTCAGGCTCATCATTAGTAAAGTTACTTTTAAAATTCTTTAAATTTAAATTGCATCCTATGAATCGTGCCATAGTGACATTAGTGGCACATCCATCAAATGTTAAACTTATCACTATCACACCAGTATTTTTGATTATATTTAACGCATGTTGAGTGAGCTCAACCTTCTGGGAACTATTTAAACCTGCTGTTAAAAAATATCCTATTGGGAGTTTCCAATTTTCATTTACAGATACTAACATAAAAACTAAGCTTTCTTTTGCAATATCTAAACTATCAGAGTTTAGACCATTACCAAGATCAACATGACCATAATATTTTATTCCATCACTTTCTAAATGCTGACGGATTAACATTTCATCAAACATTAGAGAACAATACACAGGTTGGTTACTATTTTTTACTTTTAATGTCAAAATTTTGATGGATTTTTCTGTAAATCCAGGTTCAGCGTTGACATGGGAATACCATTTTCCCAGGGTACGTGAGTGTGGAAGTATCGTGTTGAATTGTTTTCGAACATAATCATATGCCTTAGCAGAGAAAAAATGGAGTGATAATGCAAACTGTCGAACTTCCGGAGAATACTTCTTTGGTACTTTTTTCTCTAAGTTTTTTTTTGACCAATTGGTAATTAAGTTTTTATGTTTTCCAAAAGATTTCAATAACATATCATTTACATCATCATTAATAAAATTTTCCTTTTTTAATTGCTTGACAATTTCATTTAACATGAAATTATAATTATTATTATATAAAATATAATTATTTCATTTATAATTTTATCAAATACAATATCAACATAAACGTAGCGACAAGTGATAACATTAAAACGTTAACTTTTTTTATCAATGTAAATGTTATAGTATTACTATATTGTAAAAGTGTAATACATATTATAATGTATAATATATACAATATTATATATTAATTATACCATTACATAGTATTTATAGTGTATACTACATGATAAAATAATAATATGTAACAGAGTAACACAACACAATTAGTAAAAGAAACTTTTTTGTACTAAATGTTTTATAATGTACTAGTTGCTGGTATAGTTTGCTGAAGGTGAGTACCAATTACCGAGATACTAGATATGTCTAGTTTAGTCATACTTACTATGATAATCTAGAAGATTAATTGCTATCATTGTTATAGGGATATTTATGTTTTGTAAAATTAATAAAAATGTATATACTTTCAAAATTGTCATAAGTAGCTACTTTTTTAACTTAAACAACATCATAACAAAATAAAGTGATAACGTACATACAAATAAAATAAATAACATAGATAAAATTAATAACTTAAGTCTTTCAAATTGCTATGCTTCTGACTAATATAACATAAAAATAAAATATAATAAATAATAATAAAACAGTTAATTATTACTTTGTAATAAGTTATAACGATTCACATATGTTAATTTGGTATTCATTATCATTAAATAACTCTAGTTCAAGTATTTCATCTAATGCTGAACTTTGAT
Source organism: Aphis gossypii (assembly GCF_020184175.1). Classification (NCBI taxonomy): domain Eukaryota; kingdom Metazoa; phylum Arthropoda; class Insecta; order Hemiptera; family Aphididae; genus Aphis; species Aphis gossypii. The sequence goes on along the minus strand of NC_065531.1, from coordinate 74,494,912 downwards.
CATTATTTTCCTCGTTATTATCATACATTTGCGCAGTAAATTTTTGGATTATTAAATCAGTTCCCTGGCACCACAATGTCTAAAAATCCACATTTTCCCCGCACCATTAATTGTACCATAATTTGTACCCATTTGTACCACTTATTTCTTTTGAATAATATTCCAATATATAATAGTTAATAAATAATAATGTAAATAACCAATTTCTGTAGAATCTAAGGCTTAAATGCGACTAAATGAGAAAAACGCCCAAGTCAATCACGAATGAGGTTAATGGAATGGAATGTGTAAAGAGAGACGAAAACGGAATACCTACTAGAATTTTAACAAAAAATAATTATAGATCAATAATATTATAAACAAATAAATCAAAAATATTAATAAAATTAGATTAAGTAGGTACATACCATTAATGTTCAATTGCCGGTTAGTATGAAAAACTGCGGCGCGGAGAATTGAACATGGATGAACGTTGGATGAACAACGATGGTCTGCACGCGATAAATACACTGATCTGACTGATCTGAGTACTGTTGCCACCCTTTACAAAATTAAATAACGTACAGTTGAAGTTAAAACTCTCGTATTTTTAACAAAATTATCGTACAATAATATTACGGACTAATATGTTAGTCCGTACTCCGTAGATGATACTAGATACACGTCAAGCCAGCCATCAAGGTTTATAAATATTATCTATAAACCTTGGATTCACATAACACGCCTTTAATTCTGTGGTTTAATCATAGATAATAGGTGATAACTAGAGCGCGGATTTTTATTCACTTAAAAGTATCGAAATATGCCATATAATATGCAGTCAAAATCATGAAAATATGTAAAAAATGTGCAGTCAAAATTATGAAAATATGTAAAAAATATGCAAGCATTTTTTATTTATTTAAAATGTACAATAAAACTTGCACTTAATAAAAAAAAAATTTAAGGAATTTTCTAAACTTAATTTATTTTTAAAATGAATAATCATATGCATTTCAAGTTTTTCTTCTGTGAAGCTGTGTCGTTATCGGTTAACATATTTTTAAAGACTAAGAACGAACGTTCGACGTCAACCGAAGTTATTGGGGCATATTTGAAGCAACTTAGTATTGTCGGGTCTTGATAAAGATCTTCGAGCTTAACGTTTTCGCCTAATAACACTGAATTAATTTTTCGTAGAATTTTCAGACCTTCATTTTTGTTGGAAAGCTCGTTTAATTTTGTTGTAAGTGTTGCACCTTTCTATTCAGGAATAGAATGAATTTTTTCTTTCGCTTCGTCAATTATTGAAAAGCTTTCATGTAAAGTCATACTTTGAGTTTCCAGTTTTTTTATGACTATCACTAAAAATGCCAAATGAGTACCAAACAGTACCATCTTCAATTATATTCAAAACTTTTCTAATGCTTTGCGCATGTGGTATGTCGATAACCGACTGACACAGCAAGAGTGATTAAGTTTACGTCGTAATCGATTATTTATATTATAACTAAATATATATTATATAAATCATTATTTAGTTACTATGAAATTTAATTTTAATTTTTCTACTTGACAAAATATTATTTTATACATTCTTTTAAATTTTCGCTTCAATATGCTATAAATTTTGAATTTTGCCAAAATATGCAATAACCTTTAAATATGCAGAAATACGCAAAAAAAAATTGCACCATTATAGCTTCAAATTATGATGATTCGTGGAGATAACTGACAAAAATCCAAAAATATTAAAAGGAGAAAAATATGCAATTGCATAGAAATCCGCGCTCTATTTCCAATCGGAAATTCACAACGGGCGTAACACTGCCCTAGTACTGGCTTATACCGGCGCGCTACTAGCAGCCAGTATTGGCGCCTGTTCTGGCATATATCTGGGATGATTACGCTTTTCTGTACTGTATTTCTAGTACTGATATTCAGTAAAGGCGCAGTACCGTGTCAGTACTGACATACATTGCTGTTACAATACTGGTATTAGTGCTTATACCGTACTCAAGATATAAGGGAAGGGAATTGCATATCCCCCCACAACTGTTCATAAAAAAATCTTCTTTTTTTGTAATAGCTAATAGTCGATAATAAAACCTTTTTTTTTTTTATATACTTTATAAAATATCTTTATCTCATAAACCCCCCCCCCCTTTTTGTTGGATCTTTGTCTACTCTTGAGTATACTAATATTTAAAATGTTAAAATGTAGGATTACAGATTACTTTAAGTCTTTAAATAAAACTTTATTATTTAACTGTATTCATAAAAAACTTAATAACATAAAAAAATAGTCATAATATTTTAAAATTAAAAATGACAAACTGTATTCAACTTAAAAATTACAAACTGTATTAAAATAAAAAAAAAATTGAACAATTATTGTTTCAATATAAATTATCAATCAAGGACAACATCATCTTTTTCATTCAACTTCATTTTTTTTTAAACTACGCTCCTTCTTACCACCATCTCTATCTTTCGCACCGGAAAACCAACGACTAATTACGCTTGATATCTCTTTGTTATTGGTATCAGGAAACTTTGTATAAAGCACTGCTAAATGAAAAAATATATTATTCATAAAATAAGACAGAAATATGTATATTATGAATCTAAGAGTAGCCTTTAAGATTATTATACCTAATAACAATTTGTATGTTTAAGTCTCCGAGAAATTTAATTTCTTGACACCGTTACATTCTCTGCCGAATGCACTATATTGAAGTTGCACAGCGTTAGATATTATTATTTTCGTAATTACAGCTGTTAGGTTTTCAGATAATTCCATAGTACCTTTTACGTTCAATACCATGAAACATTTCTAAAAAAACAAAAATAGAATATAATAAAAGAAAATTCTACATATTATTAAGAATCTATATTTACCATTTTTTTGAATAATTCAATGTCATTTTTCAATCCATCATCAAAATGTATAAAACTTGATAGATCCATTTATGGCAAATCAGTTATAGTTTGTTCTTATAATATTTTTTCCACATCAACATGACTACTACTTGCGGTAAATAACGCTCTTGTTATTTTGGCCTCTTCTTTTATGCAGTAATCAATACTTCTACGCATTGACTCAAGATGATGTAACAATTGTAAATATAAATATGTTACATAACACTTATGTATATGTACGAACGCTACTGCTGACCAATACATTATTAACACATACACACATACATATATATAATTGTAAGGCCTATGGCCAAAACACTGAATGTATAGGTAGTCAGTCGGTTGTACACCTTTTAAATAGAGATGTGTCGTTCGTGAACGACCTAGTTCAATTGAACTATTCACCGAAGTGAACGATTCGAACTAGTTCACCATTAGAAGAACGACGTCGTTCAACGTTCATTTTACACTGTATACTGTATACCGGGTACATAATATACTTTGTCGTTTTCTACTACGAACTACTAAGACGTTAAACGAACGGAACGATTCGTAATGAACGATTTACCGTTTTTCGTTCACCAATTCATCGTTCACTACTAGAACGATTTAAGGTTAGGAACTCTGATTATTTTACTGTGTTATCATTCCTTTATCACTATAATGTAAACTACCAGCCATTAGCCAATACCACGGACTAAGATATACCAATACCGTCTACAGCGTATAAACTATATTATTATGTATGCCCAGCGATGAATATAAACGAATGTAACATTAAACATATTATCATAACGAGTCAAGGTTTATACTTTATATTATTAACGGAATACCGACTACCCAACTTAAAACAAACTTCTTAACAATATTTAATATAAGTTATGTCATATATGAATGAGTCGAAACTTCAGTGTTAATTTCAAAACTAATAAGTATGGGTAATCCTAAATCTACCCTTATGACCCTATGTAGATTTTAGATTGTCAGTACCGATTTTTCGTACTACCTAATGGCTAATAAGTAAGTGTTAATTATTTTTTGTTAATTCTACTAATAATATTTAATAAATTCATTAATTTTTTTTAACTATTAGATATTATAACTTATAAGTGTACCGCAAGAAGAAAAAACAAAAGCACACTATGTAAGCTGTGAACTGTGAAGCCAATGATCCTAAATTCCTAAATAACCTTTCATACTCATTACAGGTATGATACTTACTTTTATTATCAATAAGTTATAACTAATAATAGTTTAGACAATATAAATAAAATCAAAATTACAAAATAATTATTATATATTTTATAACATTTTTAAAAACTTATATGAAGGATAAAATAATAACTCAACACTTGTAAACAATCAAATAGAATAATAATATTGAACATTTTTAAATACATAAAAACAAATCATAAAATAATAACCAAAATGTCAAATATAGGTAAGAACAAATAAAAATTGGAACAAAATAACTACTAAAAACGTAAAAACTAACAAAAGTAAAATATTAAAAATGCAAAATATAAACAACAAAATTATAACAGAATGTCTGTAGTCAAAACTGAAAAATAAACAAATATAATAATAATCAACATTTTCAAAAATATTTAAAAGAAATGAAAAAAATAGTAATAAAACAAAACTATAATAATATTATATTGAGATAAATGTTGCTATAGGAACTTAAAAACATGCAAAAATTAAAAATTAAAATGTAAAATATAAAAACACAACTATAACAGAACAACTGTGGTCAATAAATTAAAAAATACAAAAATTTAAAAACATAAAAATTAAAAGTAATAAATTTGTTATAAATTTTGATTTAAAAATAAAACTTGTGAAGACTTAGTGGCTAACATCCGTGATCTTTTTTCAGTTATGACCATACCTACTTTACTGAACAATCTTTCGCATGGAACTGAGGTAGCTGTTACATATAGGCGTTTTCTTACCAATATAAACAGACGTGGATATAATGCTTTGTATACAGTCCACCATTTCAAGGGATCTTCAAATCTGTTTATAAGTGGCTCCTGTAAGTACCTTTCTAATTCAATAATTCCAGCTGCTGTTGGATTAATTGAAGTTAGACAAGTTTCGTACTGTTCATCAAATATTTTCCAGAGCAATGATGTAGAAGGAGTAAAAGAAGAAACAGAAGTAGATGGATTTTCAACTATGGTTGATGTAGTTGGATTAGCTGTACCAGGCAAAGTCACTTGACAGACTTACCTCTTCAACTGATCAATTGCTAACTCCAATTTCCGTTGGTTAAATCCATTAAATGCCATCTTTTTAAACCTTGGAACAAGAAGAGCTACCTATGTCACAATTTCATTATCTTCGTAGCTTGAAAATCTGGAATTTAATTTTTCCAATAATATCGTGACCAAATCTTGAGCTTCATTTGGTAAGGCTGTGTTGTTTTGAAAGCTCTTCATAGTGTCATTCATTGCTCGTATAAAAATTAGTACTTTAGACATGCTTACATATCGTTCGCTGCTTATTTCTTAAGTCACTTCTGCAAATACTTGTAGAATATTAGTTGACCATTCAACAATTTGCCACTCTACCGCCGTCAATTGTTCCACATCACATTGAAGAATAGCCAAAGTGGAAACAACAGCATCTTTGATTTCAATAATCTGTTTAAACATGTCATGTGTACTGTTCCATCTTGTGACCACATCTTGCTTTAACTTCAATAGTGGAAAACCCATTTATTGTTGAATTTCCTGGAGTTTGGACTGGGCATGTGAACTCCGTTTAAAATGCTCCACAATAGATTTAACCTTTTTTGTACATGGCTGATGTTCTTGAGACCTTGCTGGACAACTAAATTTATACAATGAGCAAAACAAGGTACATGCCGAAATTTGCAGTCTCTAATGGCTCCTACAATATTTGGAGCATTATCACTTACAACTGCAGCCACTTCGTTTTCAATATTCCACTATCGGAAAATATTTTTTAAAAACGAAGCCAAATTTTCAGAAGTATGCCTTTCTTCAAATTTCTCACAATCAAGACACACAGATTCAAGTGATGCATTTTCATCAATGAAGTGAGCAGTAACTCCAATATAGCTCTCATTTTTTATTGATGTCCATCCATTTGTTGTCAAACACACCGCAAAACAATTGGTCATGAGAACTTGTATTTTCTCATGAGTCTGGTGATAAAAGAGAGGTATCATGCTGTTGGACACAGTTTTCCTCGAAAGCAATTTATAACCACCATTCAGCATCTTCAAAAGACATTGAAACTCTGGATCTTCAACAATGTCAAATGAATAATATCTATAAAATAAAACATTGTTTCAGTTATTTTTATTTAAAATTTATAGTTACTTTTTAGTGTATAGAAATGTCATATTATTATTATAATTATTGTACTTACCCCTTAACAATCATTTTCACCAATTGATGATCAATTCTTTTTTGATGATTGACATTTAGTGGTTTTGATTGATTGAAATAACCTGATAGTGTGGTCTGTCCATTTGTACAATGCCGTGATGTTCCTGATGGTCCAGCAGTGGTTTGAGGAACAGTCTCAGATGTAAATGGACCTTGAGTTGATTGTGATGTAGATGAACCTTGAGTCAATTCACATCCGGGCATAATTGGATCTTCAGAAATTTCTAAAAAAAATATTGTTTTTCTACATTACAAAAATACTTAATAAAATAATATATTTTTTAATGCACAAACCTTCTGTTGCATTTCTTGTATTTGTATTTAACGGAATTAATGCATGCTTTGACTTCATGTGCCATCTTAAATTATTTAAAGATCCACGTGCAGTACTGATTTTAGCTGAGCAATATCCACACTGTGCCTTCTCATGTTCTATTTCAGTGAAATGATTCCACACCTCACTTGTCTTAGCCCGTTGAGTGGCCATTAAGCTAAATTTAAATAAAAACTTATTATTTTTTTTTTGATATTTAACTAAAAAAATTATGTACGTACTATAATATGTTAATTATAGTTAGGGACCTAATAATTAAATTTATTTTTTATATACATAGTATTTTTTTGACTTGGTACTATACATTTAGTATCTCACTGTCTATACACAACACTTATTTTAACTAAAGTAAAATGTTGAAAAATAAATGTATATGGAAAATATATAATTTACCTGTATTTTGAATTTTGTGGTTAAAGTATTAACCAATATTTGAAACTTTTGACAATTACCTAACCAAAGGATTTTTTCTCCCTGTAATCATTCGTTTGATTTTACCTAAACAGTTTTCGAATGAACATGCAGAAATGTTAGATAAATATGTTTTTGTATATTCTATGTAATCTGCCAAATGAATCAGGTTATGACTATTCATGACTTGAGTATCAACACCATAAAAAGATGGAAGAAGCTCAAAAATAAATTATTAAAATGTTGCAGGTTCTTCGGTGTTGGAGGTAACACTGATTTTCGTATTTGCCGCATCCTTTCAGTTGCTTGCAAAAAATGTATAATTTTCAGCTCCTTCGGGATGGCTGTTGTATTAAACATTTATTTTGTATAGGTATGTGATAGTTATTTTAAAGTCTATTTTATTTTTAAAGTTACCTAACAATTGCTTCTACATATAAAGATCGTGCTGAGTATGGCCGAGCAATTTGTTGAACACATTGGTGTCCAATTGAACTTCGAAGTTCTCTCATTTCTATATTTGATGGTCTCACTTCATGGTTATGTAACCTCCGCAGTTGAAAATGTTTATTATTTGTATCAGAAGAAATTGATCCAATTGCTGAGCATTTACTTGTGATTTCTTCACATTGTAAGTACCTAAATTAAAAGATTTGTATACTACATAAATAAGTTCAAATTGTAACTATTATATTATTAGTGTTTTATAATTTAATAATTTAACTCTGAATTTCAAATAATAACACAAAAAAGTTTAAAAAATAGAATAAAAGATATTATTACTTACACTTTTTCTTCTGTTTTTTTACTTTTAAAGTAAAGAAACCGAGGTTGTCTCTAATAATATGTTGATGTTGATGAACACCTAGTACCAAACTATATGATTGTGGCTGTTCACCCACTGGGCAAAACTGTACATTGTCTGTAAAATAATTAATTTTTTCTATAAATGAATATTACCTTTTAAGATATTTTTTTTAATAGTATACCACCGGTCGCTCCAATCTCAATCACTTCATGATTGGTTTCATTTCGCACTATATATTAAACGGAAAATATAATTAGTAAAATTAGGAATGCAAAATTATTAATTTATTTTAATTTATAAATATAGTTAATTATATTAGTGGTTAAGTACTTAAACACGTACCTAGTTAAATTAATATATATAAATGTATTATAAATATAATATAGAACTGGGAAATCTTAATTTTATGTATATAATGAAGTAGTGGCTAAAAAAGGCAAAAATGAAGTAATAAGCTTCATAAACCACTTTTTTAGCAATTACTTGGATCGAGGAGTTGATACAGTTTATATTTTTTCTGATAATTGCAGTGTCCAAAACAAAAATTATTGCTTAAATATTTATATACTGTGGCAAAAAAAAAGGATTATGGAATTTCAACAATCATACATCGCTATCCAGAACCAGGACATAGTTTCCTACCGTGTGATAGGAATTTTGGACTTCTTGAAAAACAAAAAAGACGACAGGAAAGATTATTTTTGCCTGTGACGTATCAAATTATCGTTTCCAAGACTTATAAAAAGTTTTTGTAATAAATGTTACTCGGGATTTTATTTTCGATCAATTGATGAAGGTATACTGTTGAGACAAATAAAATATTTATTTAATAGGTTATGTTAATAAAGTTGATGAGTACCTAATGAAAATAAAAATATTTACCCATGCATCTTCATTTTTCCTAAAAACTTTTCTTTGCAGGTTTTAATTTCACACTGAAGAACCATTTTAAATCAAAAATTAAAATATTAAACCTTCACGTACCTAAAATATTTTAAAAAACTGAAGTCAAAATCCAAATTTATTGTTATTTTCAAATTTTCAATTTTTGTTATCTACCTAACTACCTAAATGGATTCAAATTGATTACAATGTTTTTTACTCCATGAAATGTAATTTGTTCTCTTATGGCCGCTGTCTTAAGTTGTATGCTATCTCTTTCTAACAATGTTGGCAACGACCTCTATTTCTAAAATCAGTCCATTTATTAATATGTTTATGGTTTGAAGCCAACATATGTGCGAGAGAGACCATTGAAATAATAATGTATATGAGAGAGAAAAATGCTGACATTACTTTTTCAAGGACTTAATAAACAATTTATATAATGTCTTTGATATTATAAACATTTATATTACAATGATTTTAATATACAAAAAAAAAAATGTATTTAAAAACTTTTTATTACAAATTAAATTACAAATATTCAATATAGTGAATAACTAATAACTATAAACAATAAACATTCAATATTGTTAAACTTACTTATCTAAATTATTGATGTTTAAACAATATTAATTTTGTATAATAGTTTCTAATTTTTACAACTATTTCGTTTTTGCTGGAGTTTAAGTGGTGTAATCGAAGTATAATATAATAATTGAAAATTAATTTAATAAGTTATAGTAAGTGATTGTTGAGAGATTTTTGATCTAGAATATGACACGATAAATTTTGAAAATATTTTTCTATATTTACACTTGTCATTGATATTAATTTTATTTTATTTACAACATTATTTTGACATATTCCTTGATAATTACTAATCACTTTTTCAGCTATTTTAAATAGACTAATTACATCATTACTAGGCTTAATTAAACCTCCACGGTTTTTTTGTCCAATAGCATAGAAGCTGATTTATCGGATGTTAGTTGCTTTAAGCAGATTTCACAAAGTAGCACTCTAGTCATTTTTCTAACAACAAATCCAGCAATATACGAAACAATATCATCAATAAATTTACCATGTAGGTAAAGAGTAATAATGTCGTCATCTTCTTCAATGTCTGTACCAGCTGAGCAAAGTAAGTTTAATAATTCTGATTGAGAATTATCAGTTTTATTCATTGTACTTGAAACTATTTGAATTGAGGTATCATCCAAAGCCATACAGTTAGCACTTGATGGCGATTTTACTTCAGCATGCACTATAATTGATTTGTATGCTGCTTCAAACTGAGTTACCGCAGGATTGTTGTTGAATCCTCCTTTAGCACTGTAACGTGGTCGGAGATGACCAGTTAAATATAGTATATTCAGGGAAAAAGTTGGTTTCTTATGAATATAATTTAACCGTAACTCGGGAGCATAAATGTGAATTGATCCAAATACTTATTAATACATAGTTTATTCTTACCTACTAAAAACGTTTACAAGCTGTGGGGAAGTCTCGGAGTTCATGTTCGCTGGTGATAATCACGGGGAACTGCCTGTCTCTTACATATTATATTCGTATTTAGCCGTAGCTTTACAATAGTTAAATATGAGACATCACAAAAGAGGCTTAATGTATGTTCAGCATAATATATTTTACATGTTGGTGTATACCCATATATATATATATATAATTATGTAACAGTCGTTACAGCACGAATAGCTGAAAAAACATTTCAATATGATCTTAACTAAATTTATACGATAAAATGAACTGTAGTTGTTTGGTTTCAATGATTTCAGTTGCAAGATTATGCAGACTTGTAAGACTGGATATGAGACCCAAAAATCCAATTTTTCTAATTGAATTTGTAATGGGTTATAAAATACCATTTTTATTTCTGTACTGTAGACCTTTTAAGTATTCTATAGATTCAGATATATAGATATAAATTGTTTCTTTTGTTTTATTGTCAATTGCATTACAATAAGGATTTTTGGATAGTAAATGTTTAGTGTTTAGAATGTCAAATATGTTGTTTATTCTTTGGCTGAATTCTATTGTTGGCTTGCATCCTTGAAATTGGGATAACTTGAGGTCTTCATTACAAAACATTAATGCATCACATACACTTTTGCTGAATAATTGTACCTCCAAATTTACTTTCATTTTTGCTTTAAAATATTGAATATGTCGTGATCTTAATTTCGTGGCAGCATGCAGTAGGCTTTGATTTTGCAAGTTTACAAGTTTTTTAAAATACATTCATTTTATAGGTTGATTATTATTATCAAACAAAGTACCTCAATCTCCTTATCTATACTTCACTAATTTTGCCATATGACAAGGGTTTTAAATTATATGGAAGTTTTCTTTAGATGGTGATAGTTAAAAGGATGGCTTTAGGGTACTGTAACTTTGCTCCCAAAACATTTGACATTGCAAGATTATTTGCAGCACCATCAAACGTAAGTGTCTCTATTTTTATTCCTATTTTATACAACTCTTCTAAGCAGGACAAAACAATATTTGCTTTTTCTCCTGCTGTGATTCCAGCTAATAAATAATATGCAACAGGAATTTTCCAAATGTTCATGCCAACTTCAATTATGACAAAGGCATCCTTGGCAAATGGAAGATTATCAGCTTGTCTTGCTGTATTACCAAGACCATAATCTACATACCCTTGATGTCGAGTACCTGTCCAATTTACATGCTGCTTAATACTCATTTTTTCAACTTTAATGGATATAGCTTTAAATGACTCCGAAGAGAATCTTGGAAAACTATTAATTGTAGAATACAATTTCCTCAATGTGCTAACATAGCGCAAACTTTTTGAAAATATATTACGGTATGCTGATGGCGAGTAGAAATGTAGTGTTAAGGCAAACTTTCTTAATTCAAGTGTTATTGATTGTCCATGTGTTAAATTAAGTTGTCGCATCAATAAATGTTTTTCTTCTTCGGACCCTATGCTCTAAGAATATAAATTACATGTTAATAATACTATATTAAATAAATATAAGAATGAAGATAAAAAAAAAGTCAATCCATTGCTAGATATAGGAGTGGAGTTGGATAAAAAGGTGGAAAGCATTTCAGTAGCGGCAATGGTCCTAAATAGACCTGTTTGGGTGTTTGGTATAAGTGGACTGTATAAAATGTTCTCTATAGGTTTTTAACGAAAATAAAATAACAACCGGTACTTAAGTTTGCCGTGATATGAATCGACGGACTACTATTAACAAAATCAGTTAAGTAAATGGTATGGGGGCACAAAAATAGTGCTGGCCAGCAAGTGGAAATTATAATAAATAACTAACACAAAATTAATACTAACAATAATAAGATAAAACAAACATAGGAAAATATAAATATGTATAAAAATTGTATATATAAACCGTGATGGCGACTGCTGGTTTTGGACGCTGAACAGGGTTGTTGAACAAGACGGTGAAGTGTTCCACGGGGTGACGGTGTCGGTAACGCACTACACAAAGATCGGGTACTCGGTGCCACGGTCAAAAAATGGATCTACTATTAGGTCGGTATTCGGTACATTCGGTATTCGATCGCGGACTTGGTCGCGTCCGTTGTTCGCGGCACACAAAATACGCGGTACAGAAAAATTGTGAGAGAGAGTATGTGTTACGGCGACTATCGGAACTCGGAAGCCCTATCAAACCGTGATTACAGTGTGTGACGACGTCGTCGTCTAAACAAGACCACTTCGAAGAAGAAGATAGGTAAAAAATACAAAAATATATATGAATTTATTAAAAATCATTAATTTTTTATTAAATATACGTCATACAACATTTTGAATAGAATTATATAAAAAGCAACTTAGCATTATAAGTATAAGTATTACATTTGTAATTTATGTATATATGTAATTTATTTTACAAAAAGGCTAAAAAAACTTAATTGTAAAATCAACACATTCATCGCTCTGCATCAAATTAATTAAATATTTATTTTTAACATTTAAAGTTATCAATTTGAGATTTTAAATCTCAAAGCGTGTTTTTTTGACCAAGTGTCGAATACGCATATTTTTTTCTTAGCGCGATTTTTGAAAAGCATCCCAAAGCAGTTTTCTTTTGCGAGGTGTTTCAAGATTGTGTTCGCAAAAGTTACCACAATATCTTAACAATTTGCGTTTTTAAAAATATGTAACAATTAAAAATAAATAAATACTTCTTAGAAGAATCTTTTTGAGGCGCGGAGATAAAATTTGGTTTTCATTATCTATATTTTGAGATTCAAATACAATACTGTTGTTTGAATCTGAACTGTATTCAATGATCGTAATATGTATATCACCAAAATCATTCATCATATTTGGAACATTTTTAGTTAAGAAATTACATAATATAATTTATACAATACAAAAATTATTTTTATTTAATTAGCTTACTTTTAAATAATGAACGTTGTACTTTAACAATTATTGTTGGAATAGCTCTTGATTTCAGTGCAAGATTACCAAAAGAACTTTTAATAAAATGCTCCTCTTCAAAATGTTAACTACATATACGATGACTTTTCTTCACTTCAAAGTTATAGTCTTTTTGTAGTGATACAGCCCATTTTTCACATTACACCATATCTTTTGGAAAACTATTAATTGAATATACCAATATAAATTAAATATTTTCAATAACATACCTATGAACAGTTGAAGAGTTCGCCACCGAATTAAATGAATCGACACAATATTTAAGACCCATTTTCACTTTTTAAATTTAACTACAGTTTTGTTGAAAAGTAATACTTGACGTTTTAACTTTTTTAACTAATTATTTTATTTAACTTTTAATTATTATCAAGGATTATTATAAAATTATTTACAACCTCCTTGAAAAAGTAATGTATGAGTCTTGTCTCTCTCGCACATATGTTGGTTTCAATCATAGACCTTATACTCATAGACGGAGCATCACTGGTTGGCGGGGTTGGGTGGTGCGGTCATGGCTATCCTCTTAGCAGTGTTGTCATTTCTGATAACATAACATATGTTTATTTATTTATATTATTAAGATATTAATGCTGTAACATAATTATTAGGGCTCGGAATTTTGCATTTGCAAATTTCAAATTCGCAAAACATTTGTTCAGAAAGCAAATAGAAAAAATCTGATTCATTATAAATTTGTTTTTTGGTGTCTGGATTTGAAATTTAAAAGTTTTTTGCACATATTTAAGCATACCTACCTATTTCCAACTTTTTCCTATACATGCATATTTTTTAAAATTTACACTGCATATTTTATCTTTTTTTTTTTTAAATAGGAATTTTTTTTAATTATTTTATTATCATAAACCAACTTGATGTATAACATGTTTGCCGTCTAGAGCACCGACACAATGAGGCATTTGCCATTTCCTTTCAAAATCTTTTGAAATTTTCATCCATCCATTTGTGTTTTGTTCAATTAACACCTAATTCAAAAATAGTGCTTAGTTTTAATATTTTTTTATTCAATTATTGTTTTAAAAAAATAAATTATTACTTTGTCTTTTAATATGTCCCATATAGCATTACAACATTCTACAATTATTTTAGATACTGTCGATTTACCCATTCGAAAAGCATACATAATATCCGTCATACTTTCACCTGTAGCTAAATATCTATAAAAGGACTAATGTAAACTACATAATAGTAAAAAATATGTTATATAGTATTATATTATTTCCATTCGTACTAAGGTTCTAATAATAAATAACACAGAAAATAAAAACAAAATTTTATTTGTTGGATCATAAAGCGTGAAAATTAATACAAGACTTCTAATATATTGTTACAATAGCAGTTTAACATTTTTTTTATAAGCATTTATGGTGTGAATTTTGAGAAAATTTATCAAATTTAAAAATGTATAAAATGTTCAACTTTTATATCTGAAGATTGAACATTTTAAACATAGTTCCACATAAACAAAGACATAAGTAACTTATTCTGTAATCGAAAAATATAAAACACAATTTTTTTTATATTTATTTTATGTTCAAATTTGAAAGAAACTACATATTTAATAACCATTAAAATAAAAACAATAAACTATTATAATTATTACTTACATATCACACATAGTATGGTAATATAGTATATTGTATATAGCTTATAGCTTTATTGGTATGGGATGGATAAACATAATATATTATAGATAATCATTACACAATATATACCTTAACGTAGCCCCTAAAATTTCATCAACAGAAAGAACGTCGTGCCTAAAACCTTTACGCACCAATCTGGGACCGACCAATTGGGCAAGTTCCTCGAAAGTTGTGGGAGACATGCG
Source organism: Aphis gossypii (assembly GCF_020184175.1). NCBI lineage: Eukaryota > Metazoa > Arthropoda > Insecta > Hemiptera > Aphididae > Aphis > Aphis gossypii. The sequence goes on along the minus strand of NC_065531.1, from coordinate 74,479,846 downwards.
TGTAAAATTAAAATACAACGAAGAGTGAACTAGACGTTGTTCTCTTATTAATGTATTGTAATGACTATAGATACTACGTTCTTTAAAAACAGGTCTCACGTGCCATCTTCTAGGACTAAACAAAATAATTACAAGTGGAGATAATTATTTCTATACTTCAAGTATTGATCTGACTAATAAGTAATAACACGACCCCATTAGTTAGATATTAAAAGATATAAGTTATTTTATATTTACAAAAAAGTACAAGAAAGACCTCGGTAATCGTGGGGCAGGCCAGATCGACACTCATTATTAAGGTAAAATTGAATATGAAATGTAAAACTAAATTATATAATATTACCTAGACGAACAAAGTTTATGAGAATCAGTAAGATACATTGTATATGAAACTATAAGGACTTTTCGCCTGTGAACTTCAATATTATATTCATACACCTTGCGTTTATATTCTTCTTTATAGTACATTTTACTCATTGTAGTTTCATTTCATTTTAAAATGTATTCAAAATAAGAAAAAACTCAAAAATTAAATATTACAGATTATTAAGTATGAAAAATACATGTGTCATGTCTCATGTACGTATACATCTATGAATTAACACTACTCATAAACTGACAGTTATCAACAAAGAACAACTGATTAATGACTAATGATTATTTAGTATTTAGTGAATAGTGATTTTTAAATTAATATAAATATATAAATATTGTATTTACTATTTTTTTGTAATTTAATACGAAGTTGTTTATTCTAAAAAAACCCGCGTAAAATTTGATAACCGTGGTACCATGATACCACGGTAGAATTTATGGTTATCAAGTTGGTATTGTCCTGATTCGGGAACGAATTTATATTACAATTTCACACTACACGACACGACACGGGAAGTTGTGAACCCGTCTTTATTCTGATAAATAAAAAAAAAAAACAATAACAAAACCTACTGTTTTGAATTTGTTATGATTGTTATCTGCCAAAAATATATTTCAAACCTAGTAAAATTCAAACTCGAAACACAGTAACTACTAGCAACGATTTTTTTTTAATTCTAAAATGTTTATATTAAATAACTAATTGAAAAAATAATTATGAACTGGGATCACAATTATGCATTACCAAGACGCATACGTAAGTTCTCTTAAGTAATTACTTATTATTATATTATGTATTTACATTAAAATGTAATTCTATTTTTAGTTGACAACGTTGAAGATAATTGAGATCTTGATTTTATTCCTATTACTGTTAATGAAGGTACTAAATGTTTTATACACACATAGTCTTTAGTTGCACAACATATTAACATGTCATGTAATATTTTATATTATTTTTTTATAGTATTTATTATATTTTTTAGTTGAAGAAGTTGTAAATGTTTTTGATGACAGTGATTTTGTTCCAATTACTGAAGATCAAGGTACTGAATAATTTATATATATACAATAAATTTATTTATTAATAAAACATATTTATATGTCACATCATATTGTATACTAATATTTATATTTTTTAGTTGAAGAAGTTGAAGAGGATTTGGATGACAGTAACTTTGATCCTGATTTAACCCCAATTACTGAACATCAAGGTACTAAATAATTTATGTATAAAACAATGCAGTTGTTACTACATCATATTTACATGTATATAAATATTCAACATATTCCAGATAATCAACTTATTGGAGCTGCAAGGAAAAAAAGAAGTTTAGTCCGACAGATAAGAAAGCAGTACTAAAAGAAAAAAGGGAATTAAAGAATGTCAATGCCAAGACAAAACATCTAAACCGTTCTTTTACATGTCATGTAAAGTGTAAAAATAAGTGTAGAGACAATCTATCCACTAATCATCAAAAGTTTTTATGGAAAACTTATTGGTCTCTAACAACGTATGTCCAGAGGAAACAATTTTTAGCAAAATGTTTAACAATTACATCTGTAAAACGTTGAAAAACAGTGGAGGGTTCTGTTGATAGCTTTAAAAAGTCACAATCCAGGGTTTATAAGCTTCTAGACTCCAAAAAAAATGAAGTACAGGCATGTAAGACTACTTTTCTAAATGTTCTTGGCTATAAAAATGATTCTGTTTTAACAGAACTAGTAAAAAACATGAACAGTAATTTTTGTATGTCATCTGTTACTGAAAATAGAGGATAGAAAAAAATTTAAAAATGTATACTCAAGGATATTGTAGCTGATCATATACGGCTGTACAAGCCATCTGTAAGTCATTATCGGCGACTTAATGCACCAAAAATTATGAACTTGCCTTTTGGACTAACAGTAAAAGCCATGTATGATGATTTTTGCTCTCAACATAAAAACTATTGTTCTCAAGAGTTTTATAAGCAAATCATAAAGGATTTAAACATATCTTTAAGAAATCCCACAATTGCTAAATGTGAAGATTGCTCTACCTATCAAAATATAATTGAAAATTCTACTGATGAGAATGAAATTAGAGATAATATTACACTTTTGGAAAACCCACGGCTTTAACAGCAACGTTGAAATTTAAAGAAGATTCTAAACTGAGTATCGAGTCAACTTGTATCTACTTAATGGACTTACAAAAAGTTATATTAATTCCTAATATGCCAGATACTAAATCATCTTTTTTCACCACTAGTGGTATTTAATGAAACATTTGCTCAATTAAAACCAAATGCCTTATGCCATGGGTTCTCAACCTGGGGGCGCACCTCTCTAGGGAGGCGTGACAAAATTTCAGAGGGGTGTGAAAAAGTTGGAAAAAAAAAAGAAAAATGAAATGTTGTCGTTTTCTACGCCATGCTTTGCCTGTGTGTTGTATGTTAGGTGCATTATGCCTTCTATAATGAGTTACACAGGGATGATATGAGTTTATGTGGTCTATAATAACTTGTCTATCAATACATCAATTCGTGTCCTACCTTGGTTTTCTTAAATAAATTGTCCACACAAGTCCTTTTTCATAACAGTCACCAATTCAGCGACAACAGAATCATTTTAATAGACTAATGTTTGTAAAAATGTAGATTTGCAAATTGCTGTTTCAATTTTAAATTCTGAATGGGTAAGTGTGTATACTCTGCTTTTATTTTTTTTAAACTATTATTTTCATCAACATTAACCATTAACCTTACTTCTTTTAACGGATACCAAATTAATATATTTTGACATATATTTTCGTCTGTCAGTATAATTTAATTTCCAAAATTCAGACCAAATAGAAGCTTGATTTTCATGACTTAATAAATGACACTGCCTTTTACACTTACCAGTACACGTTTTTAGGATAAGAGGATGTTTATCCATTTGGTTTTGATTTTTGATTTCTGACAGTTTAATATTATGATTGTGTTTTTCATTGCCTGTCAATCTGCGTTTTCTCATCCCTGCAATCCCCCCTTCCACTAGAAAATCTTCATCAACATTAGGTACACGGATATCTTTATTATCATTTAAACAATTTGGTGTGTCAATAAAATCTACATGTGTAATATCCTATTGTTAGTTGAAAATACATTTATATCAACTATCATGTTTGTTTACCTTCATAAGAATCCTGGCCAGTACAAGAAACATCTAAAGTTTGAAATGGAGGGACATAATCAGGATCCTTAATTGAATCGTCACAATCTGAATATAATATGTTTTCATGTTCATTTTCTTTTTCAAAATTCCCAAACAAATTGTTAGTGTTAAATGAAGTTGAATCATCTATATCAATTAAAATGATTTGGGTACTTATAACAACATTTTTAACTAAAATAAAATATTACCTAAATTACTAATTGAAGAAGTTGAATCATCAGTCACAAGACCAGTAGACGCGGCTGGTCTTGACGTCAACGAATAAGTATGGTCTGCCATAATAAATTGTAAATAATAATTATTAATAATTGAAAATAATAAAACATGTAGCAATTATTAACAATATTATGAGACGTGTAGTAGTTGTTACGCATTTTCTGTTTTGTTCTAATTTTAGTAGGCTAAATATAACTATATAATTAAATATTTTAAAATCTATTATCAATCATGCAACTTTTATTTAATTCTATGGTAGTATGTAACATTTTAAAGTATATATTATTTAATCTGTAAGATAATTTGTTAGAAAATCAGATAACAATGATAAAACACAGCAAGTACACTAAACATACTTACTGTGTTATATAATTTGTTTTTGATAAACATAGAATAAAAAGTGGAGATACATTATTTTATCTTAGTGATAAACTGGATGTTAGTAACAAGAGTGAGTATAATAAACGCAGCACAAAATTTCAAACAATCTAGGCCAATAAAACGTAATTTGATAAGAATGTCACTTACTGTGTTATACGCATGAAGACTAGAATAAGGAGACCAAACTAGTACGGCCGCCCGAATGAAAAAACGTACCGAAACGATGAGTCGCACGATTAAACCGCCACAGGCGGCACTGCGTACACTAAGGTTGCTACTTTAACCCGCGTAGTATAGGGATTATTCATGTTTTTTACGTTTTTTGTAAAATATATGCAATATTTCGAACCATGACTTATTATAAATTTTATAGTTCGTAAAATTACGCTTTCATACATGTGCATATGTGTATATTTCATTAAAAATTTTTTATTATTTTATAAATAATCCTACTATCATACCAGGAAAATATTCATCTTCATATATAACAATTACATAATTTCCAATATCAAATTTGTCTGTATGCAATACTGGATAGACACTTTTGATTTCAACATTACTAAAAGATAAATCATCTTCAGAGCTTGTATCATTAATAGGAGAGTCAGATTTTTTATTTTTTACAACCACTTTTTTTTTCTTTAATTTTTTTATGTTTTCAATCTCAATTTTTTTTAATATTCGTGCATTGCGTTTTTCTTCTACAAGACTTTCTTTTTCATTCTTCAGATTTTCTTTTTCAACCTGCATATCTTTCCATGTTTTGCTTGTTATTGCGTATGGAACTATAGGTCTTTTTCTTTTTAAATTTGGATTCATTTTGTTTTCTTTCGGCCAGCTGCAATGTTTATTCCATAGTGAGTCTGGTGAACTATCTGTATGCGACTGTGAAACCTCTTGAATATTTGTAGAAGTGGAGGACTCTTGATATTCATAATGTATTTTGTTTGTTTCATTAAACATTTCTTGAATGTTGCTAGAAGTGGTGCTGGTTGTAGTTAAATGTTGAAGTTGAATATCTGTGTCAGATTCAATATGACGTAACAAATTGTTTTCCAAATCAAGGTTTTCTTCTATTGATTTGGAATGTTGTGTATCTATTTTGTTAAAAATATCTTGAGAATTTACAGGTGTTTCTTGGGTGCTCTCTGGACACGCGAATATTTGTTGAATGGCCTATCCTCTATATATTATCTATGTCCTATGAGGAGAACCATCCATCCAACTGCCACAGTGGTACCAACTTAATAATAAAAAATGCCCTAAACAATTCTCGAAATTTAAATTTATTTATTTTCAAATTCACAAGATAAATACTTCAAAACGGGTGATTGAAAACTCTTCCGGGTTTACTCCAGTACTACCTAACGAAAACGTGTAAACTCTCCTGGATTTATTCCTGTACTACCTGACGGAAACATGTAAACTCTCCCGGGTTTAGTAAAAATCATAAAATAAATTTAATATACATTTAAGTTGCGTTTAAAAATAGTCAATCATATATAATAATAACAATATAAATTAATGTCTTTAGTTGCTATGAGCTATAATATTATAGTTAAAATGTAGATACAAGTGAAAATTTGATCATCTATCAGTGGTTTACCGACTTTAATGATGTTTTTCCAAATCGGTAATCATATGCAGGGACAAATTTAAGTTGAGATACAAAGCTTTTGGCGAAAATTAACATAAACATGAAATTTAAAAAAAAATACATTTTTTACGTAATAATTTAAAAAATATAAAACTCAGATTTAAGTAATTTAACCCAAAAACTACAAGATTAAACTGGAATTAACCCAAATATCATCTTTACCTCATCGTATTAAAGAGTTTTAGACAAAACTTTGGGGCTGGACTCAAATCAATACCTGCCCAGCACTCCCCTCCCCTTACGATATGCGTATAACGTTGGTAAGGATAAAGCACTAACGAAGCACAAACAATCGTCCCGGGTTTGGACCCGAAATTTAAAATTGGGGATGCTAGCGACAAGGACCTTGTTTCCGGGGTTTCCGTGTACGAACGTCGAGGCTTATCACAATATCACATCGTATAAGACATATTTAATGAAGTCGTTAATCCAATTTTTGTATTTAGCGAATGCGATAATTACGGGTAGTTCATTAAGTATAGGCAAGTAGCTTAAATTAATGTATTAATTTCTTATTCATTGATTAGTCGTCTCACGTAATGAAATGTTAAATATTTGTTGTTTTACTGAAAATATGGATTGTCTATTTGCCCAGCAGAAATGTTTGATATTGAAATCATCTGATTTCTTATGCGACTCGTTAGGGAGGGTATAGGTACTGCAAATATAAGTTATAGCGAGAATAAGAAGATATAAGAAGCGTACCTATATGGTATAGGCGTCAATCTAAGAGAGTACAAAATTCAAACCGATTCATTTTTAAATTTAAATTTAATTTATTTTTAAATATATTTTAAACAATTTGGTTATAAGACTTAAATTTTATAAACAAAATGGCAGCAAATAAACATTTTTGGTTGTTATTACTGGTTTCGATTCATGTTTTATAATGTGTATATGTAGATACAACAAATTTTATCTCAATTATCAATATTGTTATATTGTGAGAACCAGAAGCGTATCTGGAATTCAATTTTTAAGGAGTCAACATGTTGTAACACAGCCTATCCGTGGGGGGCTTCGCTCCCCACATCCCCAACCTTATCAACGAAAATTTAAAAGGATTAACCTTACATAATTAACACAAACATTAATAATAACGATAATTATAGGTAAAAAAACATTTTTGAACTAACTAGTTTCGTTTTATTCTTTCTACAGTTTCTACTTTTTCTAGTAATAGTATACAAATAAATACAAATCATAGAAAATAAACTTAATAATAAGCTACCTATATAAAGTATAAATAACATACATATTATACATCATAATGAAAAAAAAAAAATATTTATAATACATAATAACAAATAGGAATAATAAAAATAAATGATATAATATAATAACAAAATGTGTAATGAGCAGGAATATAAACAGTTAATAGTGTTTTTATTATGTTTTGTATATTAAATTAATAGTTTTGTCTTTTTGACTAGAGCATGAATATTTATAATTTCATCATAAAATGTTTCATTTTCTTTAAGTTGCTGAATTAATAATTTTTCAATAAATATAGTAGAAAGGCAGCTCAAACGTTGTTGTAAGGTACTATATCTTAAATAAGATTTAATCCTTTTTAAGCAAGAAAAGCTTCTTTCAAAAGAAACACTTGTTGAAGGAATAGTCAAAATTAACACAAATATTTTATAATGTGCTTCTGGCATAATATCTTTAAATACCATTTTTTTCAAATATAACCGAGTCACAAATATGTTTTAGATTTTGATACTTGTCCTCATTAAATAAAACTTCTAATTCTACTTTCAATTTTTTTTCATCATGGAATATATTAGAATATGTCTTTTAAATTATTAAAAGCACTAATAGGAAATTGGTTAGAATATTCTTTGAATTTTGATACATCAGCAAATTGTAAGAATAATAATCTATCAGTGTCATTAAATCTTGTGCTCAATTGCATAAGAATACTATCAATTATTTCAAAATTTTAAAATTTATTTCAGTGTTTGAATTATTCTTTTAGCTTTTGGATATTTTGTTAGGATTCATTGTATTAATTTTTCTTAAACAATATTCAATATCAAATGATTTATTCTGTAATGTGTTATACAAATTATCAGTAATTAAAAATATGTCACTAAATATAAGTGCTAGGAAGGCAAATTCAAAAGATTTTAAATTCTTAGAATGTCCAATTGCACCACAAATAGATTCTGAAGATGAATTAGGATTATTAATTATAGTTTAAAAAACTGTTTGAAATTTGGACCACTCGTTAACCAATAAATGTAAAATTTTTGACCTTGATGACTACCTAGTTTGAACAAATTGGAGAATGCGTTTTCCAATTAGTTCATCAGTTACTTTAGAACGGCATGTTGAATTGTGGAAGTAGGCAGATATACCAGTCATATTAGCAAAAAATATGTGACATTTTTCATTTAAACTACACCCGTGTTGCAAAACCAAATTTAAACGATGTGCTAAACAATGAGTGAATAATGCATTCAGTACAATAGTTTTTATCCTGGCTTGTAATCCTGTTATGTTCCCAACCATGACACTAGCACCATCATAACATTGGCCAACTAACTTTTGTTCAATATTAAATTCTTGTAAAATAAGATTAATTAAATTAAACAGTCCTTCTGCAGTCCTATCTTCACTAACATTATGAAATACAAAAAAACGCTCAACTAATTCTGACTTTTTAGTGACATATCTTAAAATAACAGAACACTGTGTTTTTTGGGTAATATCAGTTGTGTCATCAACTTGAACAGAATAAAACTTACAATCTTTAACTTAGATATACAAAAAATTATATCATTTTGAATGATTTTTGATGTACCAGAAAACTTACCTTGAATAGTTTTATAATGATTTTGAATTTCTAATGAGCATCTACTAAAAAGCATTTCAAATAACTCTTTGTAATTACCCTTGTTTAATGAACTATTACTTTAATCATGCCCACGAAATGATAGTTCTTGTTTGAACAGATATAATACTATATCAATCAAATACTCCATAAATAACCAATTTAGTCTTACATTTTCATTGTAATTTTACTTAAATAATTTACCGTGTTCCTTAAGTGTATCTATAATAGTGACTGTATTGTTTTCTAAATTTTTTAAGCTGAAATGATTATGGACATGATCTTTTGAAGATTCGTGTCTTCCAATGCTTCTGGATAAAGTTTTTAAGTCATTATAGCCTTCTGTAACCCAAACAGATTTTGTTTGATCCAACAATAAACATGGCCAACAAAATAACTTTTGTAGATAATAACTGCCATACAACCATGAATGTTTATTATATACATTACAATTAAATGATCTACTAAATACCTTAGTACTTATCTAATTAGTGGACAAACATGTAAGATGAGGAGTTAATTTACCTTGCCTAAGTAAATCATTTTTATCGACAGTATTCCAACGCCTATAGTATGGAGTTTCTTGTAACAAGACAACCGGATCACACAAAGGATTCATTTTACCAAAAATATAAAACCAATATAATCACATATTAAGAAATATAACTACAATACTCGCTACAATACTACAGCGCTCGACAGCTTGCTGCTTGCAGCTGCTGCTCAGGTATAGAGTTTAGAATAATGTGGAGATAGTGGCTTTTGTTGACACACTATCAGCCAGCAATTTATGCGCTTCGTTCTGTCTCGAAGCGAGAAAAGGTTTATATAAAAAAAAGAAAAACTTGACGAACAAACACTTTTTAATGTGTAGAAAAACGATGTAAATATATTTGAAACAAACAAATAATTACAGAAGTAAAAAGTAATAATAATCGCGGAGGCGAAAAATATGCGGGACGTGTTTTAACAACGTTGCGGAAACAAGAAGTCGCGTGACGGAACAAAGGTTTTTTGGACGAGCGGACAGAGAAAAAGCCGCTTCGGGTCGCGACGACTAAAAGAAAAGGGTACGGCTAGGATGCTTAGTCACTTGACGGTTCGGACGTCGAGAAAAGAATTTAAGAAATTAAGAATGCCAAAAAGGGAAACGCGAACCGAGCGTAACGGTCGTAACGAACCGAGGAGCGCGGATCGGTCGCTCGCGCGGGCTGGCGGGGGGTAGCGCGAGATCGAGACGTCGTTACAATACACATACATAGATACAACACACAAGACACATAATACAATAATTGTACGCCAACGCGGCGACGACAAATACCGCGACACTGCGTACGCGGTGTAGTGGTGATAATACCGTACAATAATGTGGTGATACACAATAATATAGATAATAAATTCGAAATATTTAGTGATAATTAGCATATTATCTTTTGATAAATATTAATTATTAACTGATAATAGCAATTATGTAGGAATAATGACCATATTATAATAATTGACTGCGAATTAAAATACAATATTTTCTAATATTAACTTCAACGGCGATGGATGCCGACTGCCGAGCGCTGCATAGTGCAGCGGAAATTAGTAGAATCATTGCCTCCGTTCGAGTGGTGCGCATGCGCAGTTTCAATTATTTTAATATGTTTGTATTATGTGTATTTATATATTGTGTTTGTGCCACGAACTAAGATACTATGGACTGAAAACAAAAATCAAAACAACGGCCCAGTTTTGTTACGGACTTTTTTTGGTGGGGGAAATTAACCGATTGTGCTGTTGTAGTCTGGACTGGTGGTGATTATCACAGGGCTACCAGATTGGGCGGTTTATCGCCAATTGGGCTATCTTTAATGACCAAATACCGCCAAAAATAATGGATTGGTGGGTTACGGCCAATTGGGCGATTTGACAATTCCCTATTGGAGTGTTTGGGTAGGGATGCCCAAACTGAATTTAATTTCGATATATCGATGTAGCGATATATCACAACAACCAATATCGTTATATGATATATATCACTAGATAATTATCGATATATCGAAATATCGATATAAAAATATAGACTGATAACTGATAAGTGATAACAGTTAATTTATTTCATTATTTACTTTCCAGTTTCCACATATAATTATTTACAATATTATTTTCTAAGTAGTTACTTAAGTTACCTAAGTCAGTCACATTTTACATAATACGAGTAAAAATTAGTAAAAATTAAAATAATTTACAAAATATCAGCCCATTGATTTTTATCGGAAGACTGCAAGAACAGAAGCTTTGACAAATTTTTGCCCGTCAATCGGTTTCTGGTTTTACTGATAGTTGCTCCAGCTTTACTAAACAAACGCTCGGATGGTACAGATGTTGCCGGAATCAGTAAATATTTCATTGCCAACTTGTACAACTTGGGATATATTACCTTTGTGTTTTCCCATTCAACCAAAGGATCTTCATTTAATTTGATGACATTTCTGTGCAGGTATTGATTTAACTCACCTCTTGAATTATTATGAGTTAAACTCGTATCTGATCGCTTTTGTTCCAATGTTTTATGAAGACCCCATAAATCATATTGGTTGTGATTACTTGGAGGGTTCACTGTTTCCTCTGGTACTGTGAGATTAATCATTTCATCATAATCATTATCCATCATTTTAATTATGTTTTTTTGAACTTTAGCATTTATTAAAGGATTCCTGAAATGCATATCCTTAAAACGCGGATCTAATATCGTACAAATCGGAAGTATTGGACCTTGCTCATAAGCTCCACACCTGAAATCCAGTTCTTCGATCAGCTTTATTTTTAGTTGTATTGCTATGGTAATGGTAGGGCCTTGCTTTATTAATTCATTTTTCGTACATACAATTAATGGAATGACTTTGCTGGACATAACTGTTTTTTCTGTCGAAAGTTCTCTGGTTAACTATTCAAAAGGTCGTAATAAAGCACACATTTCTTTTAAACAGTTTAACTCAGAGACAGCTACCATCTCTGGTATATCAGTACCATTAAACTCGAGAAGCACTTGAGATAAATAAATAGCCAATGTTGAAAACCTTTCAATCATATAAAATGAACTGTTCCATCTCGTACTAACATCCAAAATTGGTTTTAAGTATTTACCTTCAATCGTACCTGAACAAAATATTTATGCTTATTAGTAAATTTTTTTAAAATATAATATTTTTATTTACCTTGTAATTTTTGACATTTTCTTAAGGAATCACTTGCCTTGGAACTTCTTTTTACAAACTTTACTATTTCTCGTATTTTGGACATAATTGCTGGGACACCTCCACTTTTAACTTTTGTCTGGACATTAAGTTCCTGTGTTTTTTCAATTGCTTTTTCTACCACTAAGTTTATAGTATGGGCCACACAAGGAATATGTTTGTTGGCAGTAAATTCATTAATTATTGCTTTTTTAAAATTAGCACCACTATCTGTCACAACCGCAACAACATTTTCTTTTTGCACACTCCAGTTTGACAATGTTTCTACCAATGTTTTCCCAATGTATTCGGCTGTGTGACTTTGGAATAGTTCCACAGTGCCAATTGTCTCTAAAAATTAATTAAAAATGTTGTTAAATATAAATATATATAATATATTATTATTATTATATTATATAAATATTTTATTTAACACTTGAATGTATATAAAATATAAATGAAAAACATTACTTGATTCCAGATGAGCTTCTACAATTATATGTAATGTAATACTAAGGAAGCTTTTCATTTGCATTGTTTCAGTCCATGCATCGGTAGTTACAGCAACATATTGTACTGTGGACAATGTTTTTCGAAAATCACCAGCAATTACATCATATATATCATCAATTCTTCTTTCGATTGTATTGCGACTAGGAAGTTTATATAATGGACATATTGTCTTGATCATATTCTTGAACCCTTCATTTTCCACTGTTTTAAATGGAACATTATCTTTACAAATATAATATATTATGCTATTTGTAACTTTTTCTGATTTTGAACCACCTAAAGAAAAACAATTAACTTAATATTTAAAAAATAGTAATACATAAGAAAAACTGTTTAAACTATTTTTTTACTAATCAATATAATATCAAAATAATACTAAAATAAAAATATTTTTCACTTACTTATCATAGACGTCATTTGCGTAAAAATTTCAGGTACAGTTGGTTGAGTTTTTGAACGTTTGCTACAGTTAGATTCCTTTAAATAAATATTAATATAAATGCTATTTTTAATAATTTATTAGGTATTTTATGTTTTTTAATCAATTACAGTGTCAATATCTTGAGGATCATCCTCGTTATCCTCGTTATCTGTGCGTGCTCTTTTGTTGACTTTCAAAATTGTCTGCGAAATTATTTTTCCTGGTACTTCTTTGTCTTTCGCATGTGTAGCTAAGTGCGTTTTTAAGTTACCAATACCTCCATTAGGTGTTTTGTATGGTTTATTACATTTTTTGCATATATAATTATATTGGTCAATTTTATTAAAATAAACCAACAACTCCTGCTTAGTTAAATTCGCTGACATTATTATAAAAACTTAAAAGCACAAAAAATATAAAATATAAATACTAATTGACAAGGTTAGTCAAATGTTAGTCAATGTCAGTCGAAAAGTCCTCTCTCTATCAATCATTTTTATAATCTAAAAACTAAAAATAATTTGAAAAGAGATTGCCGCCATAATACAATGTTTCACAACGCTGGTTTTTTCCAAGAAATTATCTTAAATTTATATCTTATATTATCTTATCGTGTATATTATCCAGGTCAAGGTGTATTGATACACCCACAGAACAATAGATACACCTGAACCAGGTAATTTTTTCCCAATTTTAAGTCCCAATATATCTATGTTTTTTCAATTCTTCTAAATCTACTATTTTTCTGACGTATTATGGCATTTACAAAAAAAAAAAAAAGAATTACGGAAAAACGGGTTTTATGATATATTGAGACTAATATATCGACAGAATTGATATATCGAATTATAAATATCGATATTTTTATATCGATATTTTACTCTAAAATATCGATATATAGATATATCGATATTATTTGGGCATCCCTATGTTTGGGCTTTTAGATTTAAACAATTGTACAATGAATATTTTTGACTTGTTATTTTTTTATTTTTAACAAAAGTCAAAAATATTATATTTAAACCATGGTTATCTCACAGCAGTGTTGCCAGACGTACGATATAGATCGTACTTATACGATTATTTAGCCATTTGTACGATGTATGGTCACAGATATATAAAACATATATATATATATATATATATATCTGTGTGTATGGTAGACAGTCGTGACGTCATGAGATCGTACACTGAAAGTACGATAATTCAGTTTCTATTGATAACATTTACATTTCAATTAATATGATAATATACTAATATTTCCCTCATAAATTTAAATAATATTATAATTATTATTTATTGTAAATAATCATTGGTCCCAAATGTTATAGATTGACTGTATAGTATGAAAATCTTTGTTGTTTTTGTACCATTTGAATTAGAGATTTATATAAAATGATCAGTAATGGTAATATATTTTCTATAATAATATAGTACCTATATGTATTATTAATATTGTATTGGAATTGCCAGTTTGCAGTAATATTTATATTTCAAAGGTACATTTTATTTATCTGTAGAAGATAAATTGTTGTTAACAGTTTTTATTCACAGTGGATATAGCCATAGTGATGCTTTATATGTTCACATTTTAAATTGTAAGCAATATTATATTATTATAACAATTAGTATTTTTTGGTGAAAATATTTATAAAACATACAATATAATATTTAATATTTTGTCTGATCATATTTTAAATCATGCCTAAGTGGGCAAAGTACAGCAGAAAGTTTGTCAAAGAGTGGGAAAATAAAACAGAGTTTAAAGGTAGGTACCTATAACTCAAGTAAAGTGTAGTATAGATTTTAATAACTAATTACTTTAATATTAATTAATTTAATCATTTTAATGAATTTAATTTAGGATGGCTCAAGAAGGCAACAGATGAACAATCAGCGAACAATGATTTTAAAGAAGCTTATTGTTCTGTTTGTAATACAGTGTTGAGAGCACACCATGGTGATTTAATAAGCCATAGTAATACTGCAAAACATGTTCTTAAAATGAAATCTTTAGTTGTTAAAACACAACCAAAGTTAACTACTTATAGTAAGAATTTTGTTTTTATATTGATTGCATGAATTTTATGTATGTACATATTTATTATAGGAGTAACTAATGCATCCAGAAAAATAAACATATAGATATAATGCTTGCTGTTCACATTGCTACCCATTCATCAATTCGTAGTATTGATCATCTTGATGAGATCTTAAAAGTATTTGGGAAAGGCTCGAAACTAGAAAATTTGAAAATGCATAGAACTAAATGATCAAAGCTAATATTGAATGTATTATCACCAGCTATAATTGAAGATCTAATAACAGACATTGGGGAAATTGGATACTCCTTGATAGTAGATGAATCAACTGATGTTTCTGTTATGAAGTATATGGCATATTGTATTAGGTATTTTAGTAAATCAACAAACCAAATACAAAATGAGTTTTTGGGCTTGGTTGTAGTTGAACGTGCTACTGCTGTAGCATTATATGATGGAAGAATTGAATTTTTGAAGCTCTTAAAGCTGAATCCCATACATTGAATTGGGTTAGGTGTTGATGGCGCTAGTTATCTCTGTGGTATGAATCATTCACTTTTTATACTTCTATGAGAAAAATCACCAAAACTTCAATTAATTAAATGTGTTTGTCATTCTCTAAATACTTGTTCATCTAAGGCATCTGAAGGTCTACCTGGTCACATTGAATTTATGCTAAGAGAATCTGTTTCTTGGTTTTCGCACAGCCCTCTTCGTCAAATAGAATACAGTAGACTTTATGCGACAATAAACGGTGCAGAATGTAAACAAAGGCGTTTGGTCAAACTTTGTGCTACTCGATGGTTGGCTTTTTATAATTGTATTAAAGTTGTTCTTCACCAATGGCTTGAACTGAAAACCTGTTTTCAAATAGCAAGCAGCACAAAAAGAAAAATGTTATAGTGCAAGAACATTATATGAAATGTATAAAGATACTTCTAATTTATTATATTTTAACGTTTTGAAACAGATTTTAAAAGAAATAACTGATGTCAACTTGCAATTTCAAAGCAATAATTTAGATATAACAAAAGTATACAGTGATTTAAAATTGCTTTTTATGTCAGTAGTTAAAAGAATCATAAAGTCAGTTTTTCTTCGTGATGAGATGTATCCAGGTGCTTTAATTATTGAAGAAATTGAAAGGATATCAAAAGCACTGAAAAACCCTCTTGCACGCTTACCTTTAGATGCTGTAAATTTTGGCTTTGCATTTAATGAGCTTGCTAACAAAAACATTGTTCCACCGGAGACTCTTAAAGCAGTACAAAATTGTTGTTTTGAATTTTTGTTAAGGCTTGCGAAGAACTTCTAAAACGACTGCCACATAATATTAAAACTATTCAAAAACTTCGGTTTTTTTGATCCAAAAATGGTTCTGTCACATTTTCCACCAAAATTTAGTGATCTACCGCTTGAGTTTTTAAGTAATAAAAATCAATATAATTATTTATATTAAACAACTATTATTATATGATATTTTGTAGGATGCAGTACAGACTTAGAGGATTTAGAAATACAGTGGAGAAATTTAACAACTTTAACTTACGCTGATATTTGTGAGTCTTCTACTCCAATTGACGAAAAAAGCACCCAAGAGTTTTGGATAGATGTTTTAAATATTAGAGAAACAGGAGGAAAAAAAGTTTGAAGACTTGGCTCTTTTTGTTTTGCAAATACTGTCCTTGCCATTATCAAATGCTATTGTTGAACGTGTATTTAGTGTGATGAATTCAATTAAGTGTAAGTCGAGAAACCGTATGCAGGTTGATATGTTGGAAGCAATTCTTAGAATTAGACTTAACCTTAATGTAAGTAATTAATTATTTCATTAAAATTGTTATATTTAAGTTATGTTTTATTTAATTATACTCTATAAGGCCCGTAAAATATGCTGTCAAGATTTTAAACCAACAGAAACAATGTATACTAAATTCACATCTGATATGTACGATTCACAAATGAAGACATCAGATAGTGTCGATCCTGTGACAGCTTTTGATGAAGTGATGGATATTTTTGAAAGTGAAGATTCCCCGGAAATCCATTTATACAAATGAAATTAAGAAATTTATAGCATGCATTTTATTAATTTATTAATTATTATCATATTGACTATTGTACTGGCGTTTCACAACATTATTTTTTTATAATTATATCTTATTTAACAACAAATTATTTTTAACTAGGTAACTATAATGAATTTTATTAACTAATATAATTATTGTTACTATAAATTTTAATGATATTTACAATTATACTCACAAAATTATACTTTTTATTATATCTTATTTTACAACAAAATATTACTAACTATACATGTAACCATTATGAATTGTATTAACTTATATTATTATTGTTACTAATGTTACTAGTTACTATGAATTTCACAAATATAGATAATAATTATTATCTCTATCTGTGTAGTTTATATTTTTATTTGGGCTATGTCGATGGTTTGGAGTATTGGCTATTTTGGGCGATTTTAGCACTCTCTAATGGCGGTACGTTGTATTATCTATCTGGCAACCCTGGATTATCATAAGCTATTAATGTGTATGGAGGACCTGAGAAACCTAAGTGTTATATTGTTGAAAATTAAATTTATATTGTTATATTATTATTTATTATACATGGTTAGTAATTTGTAATGAGTACTTTATTGCTGAAAACCATAGTATATAAATAATAATTGGAAATTATGGTAATTTTAAATATGTGCAGAAAAAAGATATGGACAAACCGACAAAATAAAATTAAAATTTTTAAATTTATTTGAATTATTGATTATAATTATTTTAATGTTTTTATTTCTGAATTAGTAAATTGAATGTGAATTCAAATAATGTAAAGTGTAAGTATTTATATACCTAATATTATCAAGATGAGAGGATAGTAGATGGTTTTGTACAAATAAAGACTAAACATAAAGAAGAATAAGGTGAGTATACCTAGTGTCATATTTTGTATTAATTTAAAATAAGTAATCAATGTTTTACTAATTTAGAATGTTTTTTTTAATGTGAGCTTTTCTTTTTTAGATCTCTATTGCGGAGAGCAGTATGTTGCCTCGTTCTCATGGTAATATAGTAACTTATAATATATGTTAGTATATCAGTTCTGTGTTCCAAGCATGGGAATGAAATTAAGTGGCCACTTTGAGATAAAAAGTCACATTCATTATGTTTTTCAACATTTTGCTAAAGAAGTTGAGGAATAGCACCTTTAACTAAACTAAATCTAGCTCTATTTGGAAAATTTATGTCCTAAATTTATTAAGTTTATAGTTTATATTTCTTTTAATTGAAGATTTGTGCCCAAAGTGAGTCTTATAAGCGGCATCTACTGTATTATACTTGTGTAGTGTGTTATATAGTTTATATTTTATATTATTGTAGTATAAAATATGTACTATTTAAGGCCTAATGCAATAAATTATAAATATTTATTTTAATTTAATGTGATTTTTATAATCATTTGTCAATTTAAAACACAATTAAGTTTTTTACTCATTGCAATGATATATATTTATAAGGAAATATTACTATTGACAATATTTTTCAAGCGCCTGCAGTAAATATTTAAGAATAATAATAATAAATAATAAAATAATAATTATTATTTTTAAATAATAAATAATAAATTTTTTTCAATTGTGTAAATTATTATTAATGAAAAACACGCAGAAGTAGATAGATGATATTTCAATGAATACAAAATAAATTATAATTACAATTTTATAATTGGTGATGAATATTTTTTGTTTGAATTTATATCAAATTATCAAAATGAAACAGTGGTATTATATTGATGTAGTATAAAAAGCAATTGATTCAGCTAGCCAATAATACTATTATTTCTAAAAATTAAATAAATATTATTATTTTTATCAAACACTAATAATGTAATATTTATAACAGTTCAAATATTCTAAGGCAGTAATAGTTCAGTAATTAAAACTGAATTGATAATACTGTTCTATATTTTTGTACCTGTCTGTTATTGCACAATTTTAACCAGAAGATGAACTAATTACGATTTTTTAGGTTAGTTTTAGTATAATTTTAGATAGTGCATTGACACGATCATTTTATAAACTTTTCGTTACTTTTTTTTGAATAACTATGAAAAACTAACAACAACTTATGGAAAAACTGAAATATTTATGCAACATGGATTTAAAAAAAATCTAATTTGTTTTTATCGTAATAATTCAGAAATGAATAATCGAGGGTTAAGTTGAAATTTTACAGAAGACTTATTAGCATTTCCTATACATGGGATAATTTTCAAAATATTTTCCATATTATTTTTTTGAATTACATTTATAGATATTATTTATTATTCGATTTATGTAGTACAATTATTTTGCTTGTTAAAAATCTTGAGAAATTGATTTAATGTTCGTAGTGTTCCTTACATCAAAAGTTCAGTGTATTATAGTTATATAAATTTAAACATTAAAAAAAATTGTAACGGCCTATAGCACCTATAGGTACAAATATACTATTTTATTTAGTATTACCATATAGTACTACGTTTAAAGTGTAACGAAATAGCTATCGTTAGTGTCTTTAAATATCTCGCGTCCGCGAAATGCAAATCATAATAGTCATGAAACCACTCTCTAATGTGAGATAATTCTACTCTAAGTGTATACCTGTATATGAAAAACCCCGAAGCGCTAAATTAGTGCCGTTAATGTCACCATGATTGCAGTATAATACTTGCCACTGAAATTGCAATAATACAATTATATATTATACTGTAGGTACATTGGCGGATTGTCGAAACAGAAGTGGGATTAAATGTAGATTCAACACTCCAACCAATTATTCGTTAAACAATTTTGATTGTAATCTCATATAGTCAAAGTATTACTACGAGGTGTTGCGATGTCTAAGAATAATATGTACTACCTATATAAATTCAAAAAAAGTCCAAAAAATGTTTGGAAATTGAATTTTTGGCAAAAATCAATTCTAATCCTACCCTTCCTTCCTAGAGTGTGCAAAAGTTTAAGTAAAAAACGATTCCGCATATTGTTTTATAACTAATACAGGCTATGTAGCCGTTGTGGATAAACTAAGACAGACATTAAAATATTTTTAAAAAAATTCTTCACTAGGAGAGCATATAATATTAATTGTTTTATTTTTCTGCAATGTACACAAATATTATGTTGTTCATAAAATAACATGTTTAATAACACAAAAAATCGCATAAACAAAATAATATGAAAGGATGAGAATAAAGAAATAGTTATAGAGAGAGAGAGAGAGAGAGAGTGAAAAGAGAGGAGAAGAAAGAATTTTTTGAGAGAGACTGAAAGATAGAAATAAATAATATAGCTAAGATAAAAAGAGATAAAATAAAGACTAACGATATTGCGTTTTTGTACATGATCTATACACATATTATTTTTTAATAAATATATGCACGTAAAAAAATAACATTCGTGACTAATTATGCGCGTACGACGATATAATTTTATATTATATACATTTTAATACATTACATTAAAGATCGTCGTTCGCTGAGAGTTGAACGCAAACGTATCATTATATTATACACATTATGTTATTAGCATTTAAGTCGCGGGCGCTCCACTGTGTTCGTTATTAAACAATAATATTATAATAATATATAATATAATATAGGTAGGTATACTAGGTACTATATACACTTAATTATTATCACTGGAAATAATATTATGTAGGTATATATAAACAATCAACAACTAATTAAAACACTTATATAAAAAAAGTCTATAATTACACTTAAAAGTAAAATTACAAAAAATAATAATAACTTAAGATTTGCACTAAACAATAATAATAATAATAATAATAATAACCATCGTAACGTCCGACATATTGTGATATTCGCTAAAAGTGATATACTCGTCAGCTGTGTAATTTGTTTGCTTTTCTTTTTTTTTGGGGGTAGTAGATCGCGGTGCATGTGATCGTCATCAGCGAGTGGATGGACGTTAGTTTAGAGATTCGCCGCGTCGTTGCAGGTGTGACGATTATTAATGTGAGAACGGCGGCCGGAATCGATCGATCTGTCCATATGCAACGAAATGATCATCGGAGTCTAGGGCCGAAGTCACGATAACGTAGCGCAAATAGTGCATTAGTGCATCATCGGAGTGCATGACCGCAAAACAGCATTTTCTGTGGACGTGCAGCGTACAGCGACTAGATCTGAAAAAATTATAAATACCGATGTTAATTTTAAATTCATTTACATAGCACAAAATCATATTGTATACATAGGGAAGTGGGGCACAGACGTTCGTCCGTTTGGATTTAATTCACTACCTAGTTTTTTACCAAGCGTACGTAAATATTTTTAAATCGTTGATCCGTATACCTACTAATCGCGTTTGTATTATACGCACGCTGTGCACGTTTGTTTTTCTATGCCTACCATATCATATTATTATGTACTCAGGTACAAACCTAATATATCACACTATATCCAGACAGTTTCTTGTTATCTTGATTTTTTTTTTTATGATGTAATTATATTATATGATTACCGGAAGTCCCTTCCAAAATATGTAGAATATGAAAATGTGTTTATTATTATTATTTATTTTTTTTTGAATATTACCATACTCTATTACACATTGCGCGTGTTTTATTAACTACGACTACGCAAGGACACCATTGATTTTCTATGTGATGTTACCAGATATTATCGCGTGTATATTACGATAAATACGATTGCGTTAGTTAGATATGCATAAAAAATCAAAATGTATTTCGCGTAGGTTATAATTTTTCTGGTAAATATTACTCGCTTCACTTTTCAACAGATCAGCAAGCATTCGCTTTCCATCGCCCCACAAATCTAAAATTTTCCTTCACTTATAATGAAAAATCGCCTAAGGAAATAACAGGAAAAAACTTATATTGACAATATCGCAACATACTTACGCACTAACTCAGGTACATAATATATTTCACCCAAAAATAAATAAATGTAGTTTCTATATTGTCCCGCTTGCAGAAACGTGTTGTGAGAAAAGACGAATCTTAGGTACTTTACTACCTTTTTCTTTATAGAAAAAGCCCACAAGATAATATTTTACTATAATATTATACTTTTTGATTTTAAATTTAATTTTATCAAGGTTAAATATGATGGCTTATAAAAATTATATTTATTAGGTATATGGTTATAAAAATTATGGTTTTGAAAAAAAATTTTAAAATAAATTCATCTCTTGCCACGATACAAAATCTGCCAATTGCCAACAGCCATCATTCATCATTAAATAAATATTGTAAATAAACTAAAATTTAATAGGTAGTTTCCTAGAAAATTAAATTACCACAAATATACAAATATATTATTTTTGTTTAGTATCTTATTTTTCATTTCGAAAGCCAGTGCAATCTAATCATCGATTTTTTTAATAATCGTGATTATTGTTTTTCGTTTTTGGGAAAATGGCATTCTAAACTTTTCCCTACGGGCTATACGTACGTTTATAATTTAATAATATAGGTACGTGTTATACAATGTATAATGTGATATATATACGACCAATTCTGTAGTAATATATAATATTATAGTGACGGCGTGTCTGGCGCGAGTGTATATATCATATTATATCCGACGAAATATTGCCAGGAAATTTACATATTTTCCTCGCATATGGTATCTTTCCGATAAGCATATTATGCGTATAATATATATAAAGCGGTGGAAAATTAATATGTTTTGTTCTATACAAGGCGACCCGCAGTGTCTTGCGTTTTTTTTTTTTTTTTTTAATTAAAAAATAAATAAAATTTAACGTCGGTCGTGTGACTAGGTGAATAATTTCGGGTAATTAATCTCTCGAATATGGTGTACAAGCGCAGACGAAACGCGATATATACAGCCGACTGTGTGCGCGTACTGCAGATAGTATAAGCATATAAACGGCCGACCGGCGACTGTTCCCACACGTATCCGTCGGGCGTGAAACGTATGTACATAATATAGGTATATAGCTGTTATATAGGTATTAAAATATTATATTATGTAAATTCAAATATTTTTCTTTAATTCGTTTTCTGACGCGAGCTTTTACTTTTCGCGAGCGATGTCTGTATAATGATAATAATCGGTGTAATACGATCGGGATCGCGCGTTACACCTTTTCGACTATATAAATATAATATAATATGAGGTATAAATGTATAATAATATGTAGATACACAATATTAAATGTACGATTCAATCGAGCACAGTGTCGGCAATGCGTTTACGACCTTTAAAAACGAACAGTTGAAAATTTAGGTGACAAAGTTACCAAATATTTTATAAATGCTTACATTTATCAAACCGTTTATCAACGGCGTATTGTATTTACCATAATATTCAACAACTATGTATAAATGCAATACGCATTATACCTACATATTATATTACATAGTGTTTTTTGTCACCGGTATAGCTCGTTCTAATTTAGATCGACGTAAAATTAAGAGTTCGCGTTTTTATTATTTCGGCGTTCGTCCGCCAAAACGCAAGTTTCTCAACGTTTTCCATCGTGTATAATAGCTATTCCCTAAATGGCTAATAATAACCTATTTTGAATTCGACGGAAAATGCCGTATATATAGGCCCGGCTTTACGCGTGTATCAAATATTATTAAGTAGTAAGTACTAAGTAATGATACCATTAACCTGATTAAAGTCTATAAATAAACGATAGTCACGAGTGTATATTAAATATTTTCTTAAATCACCCCTAAAGTATCAAATTTAGATTTAAAAAAAAACCTACAGACAATGCTAACATTTGCTGCAGGCTTCGATGACCCTCACGCAGACGTTTTTTTTTTTTTAATTGACACCGTTAATAACACTCTATATAATATAATATAATATTTTAATGTACAATATTTTGGACGGCGTTCAATTGAAAAATGTGCTTAGGTAATATGCGGGCGACCGAAAAGCATCAAAAACGCTCGACAATAATTATTATTATATATAATGTGTGTGTGTCACGCGTGTGCTGCGAGTACTTGATACCGTTTAAATTAATATCGTATTACTATGGTCGAGCGGTAACTGCTCTAGTAGGACTGCAACACGTCGAAGGGAATATTCGCAGGGTGTTCCAATAAATATAAGATCTACGACCCCCTTTTTAAATAATTTAATTTTTTCATACATTGTTACAAAACTCACATTGCTCAACGGTCATAAAATATTATATTTATATAAAAGTGTATATTATTTTAATAATATACCAATACAATTTTTTTCAAGTGCTTGAAGTCATAATATCTATAATATTAACCTAACTTTAAAAAGCTTACAAAAAAGAATTGAAATGGTAGTATGGTATCTTATATAATATGTTTGAATTGCAATACAACATATAAAAGTATTTATATTGTAAGCATTATTTTCTAGTCTTTTCAATTTGACTTTGTCAAAAAACACGTCACAATTACTTTTATTTTTTACCCCAATCGATACGCAATATTTATTATTGAATTTTGTCACTCTATTATGTGTTTTTAGTTATCTTTCTTAGAAAATATACACGACGGGGTATACAAAATAATATATTTTTTTCACTTCAGTCATATTTTCGGTATACATAGTAAAAATCGAAATTCAAAGATTTTTTTTAGTAATATATTATGTTGCTTTCATAGTACAAAATAAAACATTATGATTATATAAACATGTATTTCACATTTTTATTTTCAAATAAAACATTTAAGGTAAGTAGGTATTCCAAAAAAACTATTATGTTTCTCAAAAGTTGCGATTTATTATATCATCAATGTAATTATTATTAAAATTTAAATCAATAATATTCTTATTTTATTTTATTTTATACAAACAATATTGCAAAATCAAATTATAATGAAACTGCACCTAATATTTTAAAATCTCTTTACTAAAATATGAAGAATTTTTAAATAATTTAAATAAAAATTGTGTCTCAAATATAGCCTATATAGGTATATATATATATCAATAACTATTATTATACTGTGTAACCTAATTTCTTATTTAGTGTTACGTTTTTAGAAATTTTATTATTTAAAATAGTTAATATTTTTAAATTTTTAAATTATCATAATGGTTTTGAAATTTTTACAAAATAAAAAAATTTAACAAAATTTTAACCGTTTTTTTAAGAACATTCTATTATAGCTGACCCAACTCCTGTAATTTACTTTTTTCATTATGTGTTAATACGTCGTGTATTGTATACTATTAATTTGCGCTCGATAGGTACATTATTATCTTAACAAAATTATTATCATAATATCGCAATCAATGATATCGTGAAATACAGGTATATTTTGATAGAGTAATAAAAAGTAAAGTATTATTCTAATAATCCTACGCGAACTTAATGTATACTATAGGTATGTAGTATGTATTCCACGAGAAGTACCGTGTGTAACACATTAACAAGTATATATGGAAAATAAAACGTCTAAAGTTTTTTTTTTCATTTTTATACATAACAGCAACCGCCGAGGCCTTACATATTATAGTAGGTAGATATTATATCAATCGCAGTCGTTATCTATCCCGCTCTTACTCCCGTTGTATAACGTCAATGTTTATCCCGATTAATCCTTTCAAACAAAAACCACGTATGTAATTTATACACACATATATATATTATGTAGGTACACCTCTAATGTATACACACACGCAATCAATTCTCTCATCGTTGCCAGCGTCGGTAGGTATTCACTATTCAGTACAATAATAACACATATTATAAGAGCATACAAAATATTTTAATATTGTGTAGTTTTATTTTTTTCAATTTTCACGTGTCGGAGTCGATTATATATATATATATTACGGCGAGGAAAAAAAAGTCATAAGTCGAAAATTCCCGTTTGCCCCCCCAAGTGTTTGTTTTTTTCCAAACTCAGATAACGATATTTATACAGAAAAAAAAATAGACGTTTACTGCAGCCCGAGATGCGTGGAATGGATAACACGACGTCCTAAACGATTATGATTATTTTTTTTAATTTAAAACTTCCAAAGGTAGAATAAAAAACCATAAAGCTGCAGGTGACCTTTGTGCGAGTATTATATTATTTCATATTATATTTAGGAGTACCGAACCCACGACCTATCATATATTATATAATATATGAAAAAAAAATAAAAAATTAGGAAAGCCAACACTCTGCGCGTTGATGTAATCAAGTACAACCCGAATTTAAATCGGATTTAAAAACTGCAGTGTAGAAAATATCACGCGTAAGTATAGGTACTATAGGTATTATAATACAACACGATATTATTATATTAACTCACCTATTTGAATATTTCACGATACACGCGCGAGACCGTCATCGGCACCGGCGGTGCGGCGGCGGCGGCGGCTTGCGATCGGCGTCGTCGTCGGCTGCGGCGGCGGCGGCGATTCGCGGGCGGCGCGTGTCGGGCGTAATATCAGACGTAGTCGGACGGCAGCGAGTTCTGCCGCTGATGGTTGTGATGGTTGTGATGGTATGGGTCGATCGGCTCGTACATGTCCGAGTAATATGCGCTGCTGTGCTGGTCGAACGCGTAACCGGCGTTGTGGTAAGCCGGCGTCGGCACCCGGTCCAGCTCGGTGTACAGCACGTCGTCCGCGGCCGAGGACAGGGACAGCGGCGGCGGCGGCGGCGGCGGCGACATGTTGTGCGGCCCGTCGTCTTGGCCGCCGATGACGGACGCGTACACCATCACCGGTATGGCGGCCGCCGCTTCCTCGACCGTGTAATGGTTGGCCCGGACCACGTTCTGATTGGACGGCACGCCGTCCGGCGGCAGCACGGCGCCGCGTTTCCGCCGGAACCACCGGAACCAATCGCCCGGGTTCACGGACAGCTGATGACCGCCGACGCCGCCACCGCCGCCGCCGCCGACACCGCCGTCGTCGCCCCCGCCGATCAGGCTCCCGATGACGCCGCCGACTCCCCCGCCCCCGCCGACGCCGATGCCGCCGTTACGGGCACCGCCGCCGCCCGACGGCCGTCCCGGTCCGGTGTGCTTGATGGACGACGTGCCGTCCGGGCCGCCGGACCGCCGGACGATTGGGCCGGCGCGGCGGTTGTTCAGGTTGTTCAGATGGTTCAGGTGGTTCAGGTGGTTCAGGTGGTGGTGGTCCCCCGCCGCTATCTGGGCGATCTGCCGCTGGTGGTGGTGCAACTGCTGATGGTGGTGATGGTGGTGAACTCGGTCCGTGGGCGGATCGAACGACACCAAACACTCTGCGCACACAACAAAACAACAACATATAATTATTACGTGCCTCGTTCAGGTACACCTGATGTTATTATTGGGTATAACAGTCCAAACAGAATATTATGATACACCTCCGAATTTCGAACAAACCCATTTACGACTTAAATAAAACTCGTTCTATAATAAAAATGTAAGGTCGTTTGCTCGTTTAGCTTAGCTCTATACGATGAAATATTAATTGTTTATGTAGATGGGTAAGAGTAATAACGCGAAAAAATCATCAACACTGCACTATCAGCATTAATAATAGTTGTATAATATTTATTTAATATTTGTCAAAAAGCAATATTAACGTAAGAGCCAAGCCTAACCGCCTATAATGTTATGCTTTATATCCATACGAAATTATTCTTAAGCCCCCCCCCCCCCTCAGACCACCTCGCTTACACGTGTACAGCCCCGCGACCTGCAAATTAACGTTTTATTACGTTTTTATACTTAACGAAAATGCGTTACTACACATATCCTATAATACTATATATAGTCTTGTTTTACGATTATATTTGTTTCGTTTTTACGGTAGTGTTTATGCTTGTATTTTTATTTTTTACAACACACTATATATATATAATATATTTATATTTAAACAATGTATATACATTGTACGCAAATACGCATATATATATATATATATATATAAGTGATTGCTGCAGCAATCCTGCAATGTCATAATATGTATAGTCGTATTATAGATATATAATACATTCGTATAATATTGTGATATCGTTTTATATTTATGACGTCTTTACTTTTCGAAATTCTCTCTATTTTAGTCGCATCCGTGTATACTATATGTCTGAACATATATATATATATATAAGACTGAGGTAGAAAAGTCGGCGATGCGTCATTTTATTTGCTCACAAAAGGTATTTATTAAAATAATATATTTTATATAGAGTTTACTTTGGAGTATTTTTTCAAGGAATAATGTTCGCACATTAAAATGTATATAATAATGTAACGATTATATTATTATATCGCTTTATTCCCCATACACGGTACATTATATATACGCCGTCCTAATAAAACAAAAACGAATAAATCCAAATACATACTACAGACAACTGCAATCAACAAGTTAACATACGAACGTATAATATTGGAAAAGAACCAATATTTAAATAATCTTTAGGTACCTACTTAAATAATAAATTCGATTTATTTTATTAAGACTGTTAAGTCTTAATTCATTTTAAGTAGAATGATTATATTATTCCCATCAAAACACGTTTTTATTTCTAAAGCGATGTAAGTTACACACAAAATTACTTTTCTTTTACGATCGTAATATTTAATGAGGTGTAAATTAAAATATTTCCAAAACAGAAAAAAAAATGATTTATACTCGGTTGTAATTAATTATTTAATGAAATAACGGCGTTAAATAATACAACGTACCTATATAAAATGTATTAACAACGAATTAATTAATGTCAATATTATTACACGTTCATTAGGTATTATCCGTGGATATTAATGAATATATTATATATATATATATATAAGTTGAAAAAAAATACTTTTAAATTTGTAGAGTAAATGACTATATAGAAAAACATTTGCATTGCCCATATAATATTATAATACCTATTATGAACGTGCAAATAAAAAATTAGAACATATAATATACTGGAACGCGTTTTACATAAATTATTTTTCGAGTTAATGAAAAAGCTTTTTATGTAACTAATATATTTTCGAGTAAGTATACGCATTATTACTAATATAGCTTAAGGTTATTGTTCGGCACACGCGAACCGTATTAGTCGTTATGATATTATTTAACGAGCTGGTCGTAGATGATGGTACTCGCGGGTTATAATATAATATTGTATTAGACGTATCACGTATATACCTATTAGTCTAGGGCTAGGGACTTCTAGGAGTTTGCATGTTTTTCAATAATCATTCAAAACATAGCTAAGTGATATAGAAATTTGTTTCATGGAAATACGAGTTCATATTTAAAATTTATATGCATATTTTGCATATTTGACCATTTTTTAATTATAAGTGCATATTTGAGCATTTTTAATATGAAAATAGTAGTTTTATAATTAAATACCTAAATATTTTATACAAACAATATTAAATATATTATAATAATTATTAAATAATATAAAAATATATTCAATTTAAAAATGTTTTTTAAAAAATATTTTTCTTATTTTAGACTAGAACTCGGGTGTTAGAAGAAAATCAATTATTTATTATGACAAGTTTTTTTACTCTAAATTAAAATCTTATTAATTATGTCTACATATTAAAATAAAAAGGTTTTTATTAAATACTGTTATTTATTTTTTTTAGTGCATATTTTAATAGCATATTTGGTAATTTGTAAAGGCATAAATGCATACATATATTTTAAGGTTTTTTAGGGAATGAAGTCCCTAGCCCTACGGCTATTACTTACTAGATGGAATTTTGTTACAAATATCGTTACGAACTATATATATATTGTATGGGTTATGCGAGTTACAGGCATACATGATATTAAAACTACGATAGCTGTTGTAGAAAAATCAAGTCGATATAGTTTATATACCGTGAAAAGTTGTTAGCGTTCCAAATTTCGATCGAATAAATCCCGAGTTTTTTGGCTTCAGTTTAACACACATAGTAATTTTGAAATATATTAATATTAGACGACTGAAAGTTTACGACCGTAATATTTTACACGCGTATAATAATGTAGACGTTGTAATATCATATACCATCATATGCACAGCATTATAAATAAGGAAACGGAAATTGTTTTCGTGATATTGTTGTTATCCGGACGGACGCTTATAAATTATAATACGTAGGTACCTATCATTATAAAAGGTGAATCTTTCAACAGTTAACAGTCTTTTTCTCGATAATTGTTTTCAAAAAACATGTTTTTGCCCCATTAATGGTGGAATGCTTATAAGTTATAATTTATTGACTACTGCAGGTTCGTAATTCGGTTATTATACATCGATATAGTGTTCAGCTTTGGAATAATATGAAAATTTAAAATATGATAAAACGAAAACAAGAAAACAGAAAAAAAAACAAAAAAATGTTTTTGAAAACACATATATAAACTTACCGAGAAAATGACAGCAGTTTGGCGATAAAAGAATCACTCTGTATATTATGAAGATAAATAAAACGAGTGTTATAACAATGCACACGGAGGATACATAATATAATAATACATATACAGGTGTACTATATAGATACCTATGCGTATAGATATATAGGCTCGAGCGGAAAGACTGTCGTCTGTATTGTGAAAAGGAAGAACGTATATTATTAGTAGTATATAGCAGCGGCAGAAGTGCGCCTTGGAAACGTCCGTCTGACGTCCGATCGAGAACATAAATTTAGAATGAGCGAAAAAAAGGAAACGGACCGAGCGTTGCGCCGCTGCAGATGGAATATAATATACTGTCCATTATTATCTCTCCATCGCGGCGATACGCGCAGCAGCTAGCTAACGTATTAATTTATACTCGAGTTGGTATTGTTCTGTCAGCGGACTAAATAAAAAATGTGTTTGGGATACCTACACACTCGCATATGTACCGATATATATATATATATATATATATATATTATATATTTGAATCGTATATGCTGCAGTTGCACACACGATATACTTATGTATATAATACATATATCCTTATATATACGCGTGTGTGTGTGTATATACATACTTACCTATACGACACGACGTCTGTGCACCACCGAGTCGGCGTATATATAATATTATTATGCGTTTTAACCGGGTGGACGCGTTCCAGTGTTGTCGCGCCACCGCGACTCTGCCCGTACGCTCGCGCGTATATTAAAATATATCATCACGCGACCTCGTTATACATATTATAATATAATAATATATATATATATATATATATATATATTATGATAATGATAATATTATTATAATGTGCGAGCGCGTTCCAAGCGCTGTGTATTATATTATACACACATATAATATACCTTGGGTATAGGTAGGTATATCTGTTAAATGACGTGCGTGATATTTAACTCGCAGCGATAGATCATGTTATAATAATATACTTAATAAACGTATATCCGTATAGGTACGCACAACTCTGCCACACACACACACACACACACACACACACACACATATATATTATAATATAGTGTGCGCGACGCGAGTTCTTCAAAATTTTCTCACACGACCTATCGGCGCGGAGAACAGATATTATAATATACGACGAGGAGCTGGAAAATATTATTTATATATATATATAATATTATACGCATCGGACAAAAGTTTTATGCGTCCGCCGCCGACGCCGCCACCACCGCCACCGAACGGAATATAAATTATACCGCAGCCGTATATATAATATTACCCATGTAGGTATACTATACTCGTACACGGGTATATACCTATCGTTATTTAATATTTATTATTATATATTGTGTGTAGGTATATATAGTTGTGGATACACGTGCGTTCATACCGCGATAGTGTACACATATAATATAATATAATATATTATAATATGATATACACGAAACGTAAACGAAATAATTCTGATAATTTTTTCTCCCTTTACCCCGCATCACGATGTGTTATTATAACGCGTGATGGCGTGTTGATCCCAAACGTGTTTTTTTATTTCGTTTCCACTCGCCAGCGCGCGCGTTGCATAACATCACACGCTAACACAATAGTTTTTTTTTTTTTTTTTACATAATATATTATAATATTATTATTATTATTATTATTACAGTTGGAAATCGTAAAAATGTACTACATAAAACCTTGTTTGGGTTAGTTAAAATTTGACGATCGCGTATAATATAAATGTATTAGTTTCCTCTTTTTTGCTGTTGTTGTTGTTATGTTTGTTGTTTTATAGCCAATATAATCGTATATTCTGCAGTTTGTTCGAGTCTGCCGAGGCGCTGAGTATAAAATAAATGTAAGTTTCTACCTGTGTATATATGTTATTATATTGTTTTTTATACTTCATTATAGGTATAAACACCACAACGCAGTCAACAACAATTTTTTAGTTACAGCTTACGTGCGTTATTTTACCATCGAAAGTTATGTCATATTATATTATAAATTATATAAATACGTACTAATACTTACTAACCTAACCTAACCTACTATACATATACGACACACGTGTATACGGACAATATTTTATATTTTGTAGTGGAAGCGATTTTTTAAAAACTATTATACAGAAGGAATATGTTATGAACTCGAATCGTTATTATTATTTTCTTTGCGAGCTTATGTGCACGTCGAGGTTATACAAACACACTATAAACAACGCATTGCTCGGTACTGCACACACATCATGGAATTTTTACCTCGCAGATGGAGTAAATTAAAGAAAAAAACGCAGTGTCAATAATAAAAACCATAATTTCACCAGATGTTCCCTCCCATCGTGTGTACATATTCTGGGAAAAAAAAATATATAAGACGACCCCACGTTTTCCTCGAACGGCGGGCGGCATCGCGGCGAACGGTGTTCAAAGGATATAATACCGGGTCGACCGTGTTATAACTTCTAATTAAAACATCCAACACGATGTACCAACCGTGTACGGTTATAAAGTATTTTTATTTATTCGGGATTTATAAAGTACTTATAAAGACTTTTCAAAGTGGTAGTCACAGGGTACGATTTAGTGCTATACTGCGATATTATAAAATAAATATTTAGCTACCCACAAACTCTCAATTTATTTTACAGTAATATTTAATTCAAAGAGAAAACTGAAAAACTATACATAAAGTTAACTTTGTCCTGCAGCTGCAGTGTATGTAGCCTGGCTAGAAATGCCGAAGTGCATAGACGGGGCATAAATACAAGTTTTTTTTATTATAATATAATCCAATATAATATATCCCTCGCCAACTGCTTGGAACAGAAATTCACACCGACACGTTCAGTTACATCAAAGGATTCATTTTAAGTACTTTAATTAATAAAAAAAAATCATACACTTCATAATATGCAATTTTTAAAATATTAATATTCAGATGTAATATATAAAAGAGGTATTTTTAATAATTTTCTTATTTATTATGTATTATTATTATACTTTTTAACCCGTTTTTAAATCGTATTAATACTGCTGTGTGTAGTTTATTAAGTTCAAGTAGGTACCTACACAAATAAATAAACAAGTTAAGCAAAAAAATAAACTGGTGGAACTTATAAACTCAAAATAAATTTCAAAGAAAATTCAAAGGGTGCGCACGTGTGAATATACGTATACAAACAAGTTGGGGAAGACATAAATATTATTATCGTATTATAATTTATAAATATATTATTTATAAATGTTATATACACCTAATAATAGGAGTCTAACTCACCTGGCCGAGATGGCGCTGTGCGTCCGGAAAGTCGTCTGAAACAAAAAAAAAAAATTGTATTATTTTTAAGATATCTATACAAACATTTTTTTTGACTATCACAACATAATTTTAAGTTTATCGCCATATTATACGATCACGAGACACTCGGTGATGAACGATTTTGCTTTTGCGTGGGAGTTGGACCTCAGATCAGCGATCGCAATCGAGTATTTAACGTGTCGGTTTCTTATAATATATTATTAATTATTAATAATATTATGTACATATAGCATATCGGTACCGTCTCAGCAGCGTTTTACGGAGGAGGATGCATCGCAATCGTCGTTCGTGTATATTCTATACACGAATATTATAATAGTATAGATCATTCGACGACGGATTTATTATGTCCTAAGCCCGATGGGTTAACGTCGTTTTAATTGGTTGAGTGTACGTGTGTGTGTTAGATCTCGACGAATGATTTAATATATCTGGTCTGTACGCTAGTCTTTTAAAAACCCATTTCTGCTGTATATTATAATAATATATGCATTCGTTCAGTGAAACGCCGACGACGGTCCCGCATCATTATAAAAACATTACCGTTCGTCATCAGTCGGCGAGCAATTATTATTATTATTATTATTATTAAAAGCGTCCGGCAAGCTGCAGCAATCGTGTTTTTTTTTTTATAATTTCGTTCGGCTGCATCGAGATTTTTTTAAAAAGTTAAATTTCCCGCCTTTGACGTTTTCGACCGATTTTATAAAATGTTTTTTAAAAGTCAGTTAGCCCCAAACGAGCTTTTTCGTCTGGTTGTATTATATTATTAAATGCGTCATGTAAGTTACGACCACACCCCGCGCTTCCGCGGTAATCGTTGGTGTTTTTATTACGACGTTTCAAAATAAAAAAAAAAATAATTAGCCAAGTTTGCGAGCGACTATAATACATAAGTTATATTAGTTATAATACTACTTTTATATGTACAACAGACGTGTATCGTGACATTTTTATTCGAAACAACTGTAGCAGCAGTGTACACCACGAACATCGCACTACTCCACGCATTAAAATCACAACGAATTGTTAAAAATATGTTTGTGCAGAGCTCGCGATAAGCGTAAAACGCGCGAAATTTTATTTTTACTGCAAAAGTTTATGTACTAAATCCTCTAATACATTCGCGCGTTTATTTTTTTACGAGATGTCTGGTAGAGTTTAATTAATGCCTGGGCGGTAGAGTTGACGTTTTACCTCCATAAAATTTGATAAACGTTAAAAACATAATCTTGCGCCGGTATATTAAAATGATATAACGCGCGCCGGGAGAGTAAAAAAAAAAACGTTGCAGAATGCGACAGACAACTATCAGCTATAGGTAGTAGTAGCTTAACTATATACATTTATTATATAATAAATGTATATTTCTGTGGGGCATGACAACATGATTTTTTTATGTGGTCCGAACTACGGCACGGTTCATCATTTTGTAGTCTTCGTTAAAAATTGTTATATTGTATATTTGAAAATCTGAAGCTTGTTCTGTCGTGATAAAAAATATAAACGAACTTAAAAAAAAAAATAATCTCTCGATCTTATAAATGTTGCATTTATTTTAGAAACAAACAACAAAATTGTCTATTTTAATTCTATCAGATCAATATGTACTCGTCAATTTACCTGCGTGTAGATAATACTGTAGTATATAGGCATATTTAATAATAATTAATAATATGTTTAATAACAAATCGTTGGTTTTTAAATAATTTTAACATAACATTTTAAATCTTTATGTGTCAGATGGCAAGAAGATTTAACAGCTAATTAAAATGTAATCCACCCCTCCTATACTTCATGAAATCACGAATCACTTGTATTACACTATATATTTGATGTTTATGCTGCGAACGTTAAAAGATTTAAGGACCTGCTGTTAAACCCGGCATTAGTAAATATTAGTTTATGACTTTATGCATTAAACGGTAGGTATAATATTTAATGATGTCAAATGGCGTTTTTATAAAATTATTATGTTTTAAAATTTATTAAAGTTATTTTAACGAACGGCACTTGGTGTTACTGCTTCAGCTACAACGTATTTAATGTATGAATTAACATTTTGTTGTTTTGAAATGTTTAATAAAACGGAAAAATATTTACATATTATAATTCCACGTATGTTTGGACTTAAAAATATTGTTCACTCAGCCAATGAGGCATTAACCGCGAAGGGGCTTGATACATGTTTTATATCTGACGTGCACACTGCACATATGCCATTTGGCACAACAATGCGAAGGATTTTTTTCGCGATAAACCTTGATTTTTTTTTTATTCTCAACCACCCATGAAGTCGGTATTTTTTTGTGACCTTCGTTTTGGATTTTATATACGATTTGCTCGACCGCGTGTTTCTTGTGTGTATATAGGTTGTTTTTAATTCTCATACACGCTAATCGTTTTCAAAATTGTTTACCTCGCTATTATAAGATCGGACAGTTATATATTGATATACTTATACAGATCTACAGACTGCCGCGTGTCGGGAGTGACGTTTTGTATAAATATAAAAGTACCTCCTGCCTGTAGGTACGAACTGACAACGGTATATATTGGCCTTTAGATAAATACATTTTTACAATTTTATCCTTTATAAGTTATAGGATGTACGTACGAATAAATTTTATCGCTAATGGTTTGCTGCAATGTCGTAAAAAACGCTATTGACGTTTTCAACATCGTTTTCCTCGAGGGCCAACGCTACTATACGCGCGTGGGCTTTTCTCACATGTACTCTATATATATACCTACTAAAGAGGTTTTTGAACTTTTCTTACCGTCTTTGATATTATAGGTACGTGTCATATATTTTATATACATCGCTCTAACATGTTTCAACCCGTTCTCTTACATCATTGCATGTATAAGTAAATTATAATCTTTTTTATTTTAAAGTTTTCTCGACTATTTAAATTTTTGATTTGATTTCGTTATGATGAGTTAAATTACACTTAATTTCAGCAGTTAGTCATTATTTCCGTTGTGTTATGTGAATCAATAATATGCAGAATTATAATTTTTAACCCTATACTACATAACATATAGGAATCAAAAATCATATAAGAAATCACTAATTGATTTAATATATTCATTTTTATTCTTCGAATTTATATCATACGAATATGATATGTATAATATACGTATATAATCCATAATTACCAAAGTTCAATTTTGTTAAGAAATGCTTCTATTTTATTGTATGATGTAAAAACATCAGTATGTATAGTTATTTTCATATACTTAAATATTGAGATAATTAATTTAGAAAATATATCAGAAAGATAAGCTGACTTTACTAACTATATATTATATATTTTTAAAAAAATAACCAAATTGGTGATTTTTTATCTTTCAATATCAGAGGTCATTTAAAATTGCTGAAGACGAATTAAATAATGCTGAATGGTGGTGTTCTTGTTTTAAAAAAAAATTTGTATGCTAATTTTAACACGATTATATGACTGATCGTTGAACGCTACGTAAATGTTTAATAATTCAAGCATATAATTTACTTTGCCTGATGCACCATGTACAATTTACGTAACACCGATAAAAAAAAACTCTGGATGTGTGATGTGTCAGGCGAGTAATTAGCTATCTTAAAATATATATTTAGAAGTATTTTCCCCGAATTTTCTGTATAAACTATACGTTTTTATCGCTCGTCTCAGGAATGATTATACCATGATGATAATTATGCAAAAAAAATATTAGCAACATGTTTTTTATGTTTGACAACATTGAAAAATTCGTTGTCCATCTCCAAGTTGAGAATATACTAGTATAAAATATCTATCATAATATATAGCCCTATTTCGTATTCACATTAAACGCGTACCTAATTAATAATTTCGTTTTAACGTATAATATGAACTATACCTATTACATAAATAATTATGTGAAATCGAATGATCATGATGAATCACAGATGTCGTTAAATTTCATCCCTACATATACCTATATTATGTATTTATTGAAGCACTATAAACGTATTATATACACGCCGAGCGCGTAAATAAATGAAAAAAAATGTATGCACATATACTTATATAAATATATGTTTTATACGGAACCAAGTCAAATTACCAAGTCAAATCTGATAATATAATAACCACGTATAATACGTATATATTGCTCATTATTATTACTATCGTAATACCTATATAGATGTTTGTACATGATGCGTATATACATATACGAATAGCCGAATATAGCCGGACGCAGATTGTAGTGTTGCTGCAACGGGAATCGAATAGTTAAAAATCGATGGGTTCGTTACCTATAGGAATGTATATGTGTATAATAATATCGTCATAATCTCGTTTTTTCGGCCGGGATAATTACTACAAAACGCGCCATACTATACACGTATATTATATTTTTATTATTATTTATGTGCCGATCGAGTACGAAACGCGCGCGCGTATCTATTTAATATGTATAATATATAATATAACGATTATTATTATTATAAAGCCCTCGAGTGAAATGTGGGCGTACCTCCGTACATCTATATATAATAATATACGAAATAAAAAAAAAATATAATAATATAATAAAAACGGACCTGCCACCTGTTATAAACGTCGACGACGTGGTGTTTTGCGCGCGCATGTGTACCGGCAGTACGACGGCTATCGTCTAATATCATACTGCGAGACGTGTATATTATATTGTTAACGTATATTATAATATTGTACTGCGGGATAATGTACAAGCAGATACGCCGCGACCATTGTAGTTTTTCGGGCAGAATCGACCGACGGGCGAAATATTATTTAAAAACAAAAATAAACGAATCCCCCGGCCCAAGTCGCGAATATTATACCCGCCGGTCGGACACGAGACGCGATGTAGGTATATTATACACCGACCGGGCGCGATAGGTTTACGAGTGCGTAATGTCGCACGTACCTATACATAACTACGACGACGCGTACAAGAGTACATCGGACGTCTCGGACTGCTGGCGAGCGCGTTCGAAACGATGTTTCCGCGTCGTGTAATTATACACGCGAACACGTCGCACATTGCCTTACGATTTATATTACCTTTATTATAATATGCGTACACAAAGGTACTATACCTATATACCGTACAATCTATACCTATATAGTACGTCCTATACCCCGGACACGGGGGACGGCGTGTAAGTGAGTGCGTAGTACTCGCTGTAAGTGTGCGCGTCAGTTTAAGTAATGAATGTCATGACGACGGGTACGCCGTCTATGACCGCTGCTGAGCACGCGTGTAAGAGCGGTGTGTTTCGTTTATCGCGAACGCGCCGGAGACCGCTCGGCGTATAATACGAGCGCATTATTTTATATATTACGCGCGTAGGCGAAGTCGCATTAGCGCGCACTGACGTCTTACAATATTACGGTAATATATATTATTATTATTATATTGTACACGGGTAGGTACGTGTGCCACGTGTGTCGCGTGTGGGCAAGTATAGCGCATATTATATATACACACACACTCGTAATATAATCGCACGACATATACGCTCAACGCGTACACGTAAGCTCGACAATGTGTGTGTGTGTGTGTTAGTTATAGACGAGAAGTATATATGTATATACTATATATACATACATACACGATAATATAATATATTGTATAATATTATAATATCGCAGTTGTGTGTGTACTCGAGACGCAGTGCTGTGACGGTAGGTATGTGGAGAAAAAAAATTTCGCTAATATATTTTATGTTTATTATTATTTTAATTTCATACGTATACATATATTTCGTTGCATATTACATTATTATATACACTGCAGTGCTGCAGCAGCGCGTGCATATAATGCGTGTGCGTATCTACCTATGCGTATATATATTATATTCGATCGTAAAAAGGCTTGTAATGATTATTATTGTCACCGAGCGGTCGTATATTATCTCTCTGGGTTTACGTGTATATATTATATTATTATACACATACAGGTACCTACCTACATGTAATATTATTATGTACACGCACATAATAATATTACAAAATCGTTATTATTATCGATGTATATTTTAGCTCGGCGATAATATTTATAAAACGCTGACACCGTCGTAAAAATATTAAAGTCTGCTCGTAAACCATCACGCTTTACACACCGTCATAATACGATCGTATACGTCGTCCGTCATCGTAATAATATATTATATAGGTACCTGATACGACGTGATGGCATAATATGACGGCGGTAGGGGTGATGCAGGATACACACACAAGATGGGGAGGAAACAATATATAATACGAAGAACGCGCGTTGACAAAAATCAAATAAAAACCCAACAATAAAAAAAAGACACCCATTATAATGTATAATAATAATAATAATAATAATAATAATAATAGGTAAGTATAAACAGTAGACGGAAACTCACAGTTTTAGGTGTAGGAAGACGACCATGAAGAGGGCGCCGATGGCAGCGGACAGCAACGACACCAGGACCAATATCATGGGCCACGTCACCTCGGCAATGGGAACTGTCAACATACCTGTCAAAACACGACAATGATGGTTATATATTTTTTTTTTTATTTTTTACACGTGTCGTAGTATAACGATATAATAATCACTCTATTATTTATTGGATTATAAATTGTTGGTACGAAACAAATACACAATATATATAATATTATTATATTATAGTTGACCGAATACTATACATATATATAGTATGCGATCTATTATACGACGGCGGCGTGATATACACATACATAATATAATAAAGTATAATAATATAAAAGATACACAATAAAATAGTATATATAACGCGGATAATGTTTGATAACTACCACCGCGAAGTCTGGAGGGCGGGGTGCGACGATAATAATATTATACCTACAACATACAGCCGTACCTAATATGCGCGCGGTGATGTCTCGATTATTATACGGAGTAACGTCTTCATTTTGAATTTTTTTTTCACAATAACACCGTAATACATAATACAACACGACACCTATATAGTATAATATCATTGTCACACCTCTGCTGCCGCGCCGTGGGAACGAGACTGTGAAAAATGTGTAATTTCGTTTTGGTCGACATTTTATTATTATTATTTATCACGTTAACGCCGCCGCACCCGCATCGGATTCGAGTGGCGCGCGTATCGTCTCCGTCGTTTTGTTTAATTTTTCTTTTTTATATATTTTGTCATTCGACAAATCTTCCCGCTTTGTAAGATATTATTATGCTCTGCGCGTACAAAATCACACGCGTACGTACGCACCAAAACACTGGCGGGAAAACGCTGACGGTTTGATTGAGTTCGTATGACATGTTGTCGAGTACATTATTATTATTATCATTATTATAATATAGTAGTCGGGTTACAGCGATATACCTACAGCAATTGATCGCAGGCGGCCGAAACGACTATTATACACGACACCGCCACCGCCGTGATACCACTACCCTGACAGGCGACAGCAACGTGTTCGGGTTTCTTCTGCTGCGACGCGTCCCAAACGAATATTTTATTTTATTGTTGACACATTCTATAGCATAGTACTATAGTCTTAAGTGTTTTCAATCGTTCGACAGTGTTCGATTTATAAGTACTTATATACATACCTTTACAGATTCAATAGCCACGCGACTGTTTTATACCCATCGTACCTACACAATAAAGTGACGCTCTTATTATAATATTATATGTAACGAGTCGATTATAGAAAAAAATTATCTTTATATAATATACTGGATTTCAATCTCCATGTCATTAAATATTTGGTCGGTTGAAAAACTAAAAAGATTTATATCCCTAAATATATTTATGTATACACTACTTGTTTATATTAATTTTTAAATTCAATTAAAACTTGTTATACTACAGCTGTATATATATATATATCTACTTAATAACTTTATAGTTAAGTCCATGAATGTATATGAATCCTGCGTTAGTGAGATTATTGCTGGTTTCGGTCTTCGGGTAAAGTTTAAGAGCTATATAAGATTTTACTTTTATAAACATAGCGGTTGCGTATTGTTTACGTTTTAAGTTTAAATAATACTATTTGAAATAAATAATAATTATAATGCGCAAAACGAACAGTAAACACTGTATATTATAATTATTATATAGATATTATAATATACAGCCATCTATAAACATGTTTTAATTCAATAGTCAAAAATAACAAACGCATATAGATCCTCGATTATTGTAAACTCAAAGCAAATGAAAAGATAATCATTATATTAATTTATACAACATTAAACACAATAATGATTATAAGAAAATTAGAGTTTCCACGGAAGCAAACGTTGTTAAGAGATATCTTAATTTTTCATTCAGGAGACTGTCAAACACACAGTCTTCGAGTTAAATCTTAAAATTATATTAAATAATAAAAACATACAGTGTTATTTACATTGGCTAATAGCAGCGATTAATTATATGAATGTATGTATATTATTATTCGGTACAAATAATAATTGTCTAATAACATTGCATGCTGCATACTTAGAATATCGTACCTACCTCCTATTAATTTCGCACGCAACTCGGATATACCTACACTATTAATTAACCTCACACGCAATTTAGTTGTTTTGATTTTTAATCCGTTTCTGGCGAAAGTAAACTAGGATAATATACCG
This sequence comes from Aphis gossypii, assembly GCF_020184175.1. Taxonomy (NCBI): domain Eukaryota; kingdom Metazoa; phylum Arthropoda; class Insecta; order Hemiptera; family Aphididae; genus Aphis; species Aphis gossypii. Next base: position 74,437,661 of record NC_065531.1, on the reverse strand, counting down.
CTTAAAACTATACGCCGCTTGAAAGCTACATTATAAATTTCGTATAGTAAATTGTAAAATAATACATGCACACCTCGTCAATATATAGTTAGCCCTCGATTATGGTGATATAAGTATACACTATAGCTTCACTTTAAGGTTGCTTATCCTCGAAAATATGTGTTTAAAACACATTAGATAGCGATATTCTTTATTTAATTAAATAACGTAATATTTGTTTTAACTATTCAAAAAATAAATTGATTAGTAATAATCTGCAAAAATTTAAACGATATAATTTATAAGTTATAACAATACTAACTAGTAATTTTATAACACAATTTACTAAAACTTACTAAAACAATTTATTAAATCTGGTATACAAAAATAACTTTGCAGCGAATTTGTATTTCTCTGCAGTGTGATAGTTTAATTGTTTATCTATATTCCCGACAGAGAAATGAAAAATTAAATTTTCATCAACACGAGTATTATTATTATTATTTATCGACATGTAAATTTCAGAGACAAGGTAAAATTATTTCGTTATTCCTAAAAGGTTACTTTTATCTAAAATACAACAACGTATAAATAACCCGTAAAAAATGAAAATAGTAAAATTAAAAATTATTGTTAGCAAGTTTGTTATGAACTGCAAAATCACTAATTAACGATTTATAATAATAACCTTTTTAAAAAAAATGTTTTAGAGGTTTCAATAACTAAGGTTATTAGTAAACGATACTACAGATTTTTAACATTACAAGTTAGCTATAATATTTACAATGTATCGACGATATAATATTATTCAAAATATTAAGGTTTATTATGTAAATGAATAATTACTTTTTGAACTTTGCAGATAAAATAGACATTATTAATTATAATATTATGTCAGATAGATAATTTATTTTATTTTGATATTTTTAATACTCTATTTCTAACCTGACGAAAATAAAAATCGTGATTTATTTTAATTGAACCGTATGCAGTCAATCTATATACTTTATTTTTTAATTATAATAACAATGAAACAATATCTATGCTCAAAACTGTAATATAATATTATTGTTTATAATATGTAGGTAGTTATAAAATGAATACATGTACATTTAACTAATTGGCAATAAAGGCATATTTTCACGCATTGAATATTTCAAGAATATAAATTTTATAATTAACATATACTTTGTTTATTACTTCCGATAGGTAAGTACATTTCAGCTATAACATAACGTGTCACGAATGTGTTTTAACGAGTTAATTTGAACACAACCAGTTTTTCAAAACGAACGTTTTAATTAATAAAAATTGTCTTATATATAGATATATTTACAATATAAGAAGTAAAGTAGGTACCCAATTCTATACTTCAATTTTGTCTAGTATAATATATTATTATTATTATTATTGTTTATTAATTATAGATAGTTAACGAGATAAACAATTATTATACATTATAACATATTATAGTGTATGCACTTATATTATTTTATATATTCATAAATGAAATACACGCCAACACAGAAATCGCTTTCGAATCATTTGGTAAATTACGTTGCGCCAAACAATAAAATATAACCGAATAACGCATATGATAATAGTATAGGTAATAATATTATAATAACATTCATTTTTAATTTATAGATAATTCATCTGCAAATGTAGTCGTTTCGCTCGCGGAGGTGAGATAGTTGATGATAAGTATATGAAGACTGACACGGAATAACAACTTGATTATAGTGTAAATCGTTTTAAAAAAATATATATATATTTATCGACCGGTATGCAGTCGAAAAAAATAATATATGTTAATAATAATAAGACAAGCGCGCGCAATGAAAACTCGGTGGAATAAATCATGTTTTTCACCGAACCGCATCGGTCACCCGCCGCCGCCATAACCGCGCGTCGTGAACGCGACGTAAACGTATATATTATAATATAATTTTTTTTCAAAATCCTATTTGCCAAAACGAATTGTACACCAGTACTACACCGGTATATTAAAACAGTCTGCAGTGCACACATATATTATGTATAGGTACGATGAATGGTCTACGTGATGAGACGCCCACGCACAATCATAAATCTGAGTAACAAATTCGAATATTTGACGTGCTAGCGTGAAAAAAAAAAGAATGCGAAGAAAATGAGACGCTGACTGGACCGCCTAGTGACACGTGCATATTGACGAAAGAAATTTTTATAAAAAAAAATTTTCTCGATAAATTTATAATGTTCAAATGGTTGTAAACATTCCTCGTCGCGTGTTTTACGAATCGCTCGCGCTTATTATACTTATTGGTACATGCCTACATAAATAAATATAAGACACAATATACGGCGCAATATTCTTGATCCGAAGACGACCGGCGGCAGAGTGGATTTATGTGTTCGGGTAGTGATGTTATTATTATTATCATTATAATATACGTTTACGATTTTTATTGAGTTCGCCAGTAAATTTCAACTGGTTTCACCGGGCGGGTTACTAATCACCCTGGTTGACTAATTAGCGACTTGACAAGTTACTCAGTATTATATAGGTGCCTATAATACATCTATATGTATATAATAGGTGTACGCGACGGATAACCGGTTGCGGGCTACTCCAGTGTTTAGTGTTTATATTCTCTTCTTATTTTATTTTATTGACTTGTAAAATGAGAAAGTGCAGCGGCTACGGCGGTGGATAAGCGTGACAGCCTAAATTACAACATACTGTTTTTTTTCTGTCTATACGAAAACGTGTCATCCGCGATTTTCACAACGTCATCACAAAATTATACGAGTAAATATGCACGAGTTTGGTTAAATTCACGATCGCCTATATTTAGCCAATAATCGTCATGATCGTATCAAATAATGAAGTCTTCAAACAGTTCAAACGTCATATTATATCTCGTCATAACGACACGACGTCTGTCATCTGAGACTGTATAAGGACCACGTAGCGAGCGAACGTCGACATGATAATTATAATACTATAAATTATAACGCACCTACGACTTTAATGTCACCACAGTTTGACCCGTTTTCTGTCAACCGTCCAAAATAGACTTTTTTTTATATTTGTACTATAGGATATGTACTTAGCAATTAGCATCACGATACCCACCCAAGTCCTCATGGTTATCAAAAGCGTTTATTTTACACCAATCACACGATATATGCGGTATAATATAAGAGTTAGTTTGTCGGTCAATAGATTTTTTAAATTTTTAAATATATCCTTGATATCAGGATTTTGTATTTTAAAAATGTTTTACAAGAACGGTTATTTATTTAAAATGTACAGATAAAGTTTAAATTTTTTATGAACTGGTCATCGTGGTATAAAACACAAAAAGCATTTTGAAGAATTAGGTGAGTCATTATTTTTAGACTCTATATAATAATGGAGTGTGCAAGAATTAGATTTATATAGTACTCAACACGGAAAAGGAAAAACAGTAGATGCAATTGATGTGACGTTCTCATTCCCATCAGCAAAAAGTTCTAGACAATGCTATTAACTCGAAAAGTCATTATGTTTATCGTATTTTAGACAGAAAGGAATCACTTCTTGTTATTAGCGTGATAATAAACATGGCCGTTTGCTGTGCAATATTAAAGTACCAAGCTACATTGGAGGATATAAAACAAACGTCATAGAATGTTGATAATATATGTATGACATATTCATGAACCATGACGACTACCCCCAGATCGCTCGATCAACACATACATAATAGAAACAAATTTATTATAATAATGGTAAATAATAATAATTTAATAATTTAGATTTAGAAGATATACTATGCTATAAAAATACTAAACTAATTACCAATATTATATAATAATTATAGTAAAAACACTAGTTTCTATCAGTACCTAAAAATAGAAACTCCAATAAAGAATTTTTAAAAATGAATTATTATAAGATAAAAGTATACATACAGTTGATGAATCATCCTGTGTACGAATATGAGTTGTTCACGGTTTGTTTTTGGAGAATTTAACGATATACGTAGACAATTCTATACGAAACACTACGTACACCTATATTTTATACACACCCAAATACCAATGCCGCGTTGGTAACTTTACCAGAGTGAATATTATTATATATAATCAGAGATACGATCGGCACAGGCCCCAGAAAATATCGTATTGTTATTACGACTAAACACGATTTGTATCGATGTCTTTCAATCGACATGTATTATTATTCGCAAAAAATTGTGTTAATGTTTTTTTTTATTTTTCTATATGTTTACAGTGTACAGAGCGTCTCACCATGTTTATCCTCATCTATAATTTAATATAATAATATACCTACTGTCCAGCCATCATCAACTATACACTACTGTCTATCACAAACTCCATATTACATTCTTCTATCACCCAATTCTTGCCTAAACTATAAAAGTTATGTATTTATTTGAACGCTTGTGATAAAAAAAAACAAGCAATTCAATTTGAAAATGATAAAAAATTCGATATCTCAGATTTTGAAGTGAACTATAATATATAACTTAAACATGATTAACCATAAGAATAATAAATGTAATTGAAGTGCAGAGAGGTGATGCAATGATGGTGAGCAATCCTGTGTGCATGTATATACCTACACGAAACTACATAATATTTTATCGATGAACGTTTCTTCGATTACGCTCGGCCGATCGTGATCGTGTTATTATTATTACTATTACTATTGGTATTCCGCAAATCCATCGCAGCGTATAATACCATAATGGTTATATATTTAAGTGCAAATATACTATACGTAGGAGTCGTCGACGACAACGACGACGAACGAATTTCTATCTGTTTCTCTCTCCCGACAGATTTACATGTATAAAAACACGACAACGACGTTAGTCCCTAATACCTATATAACATAATAATTAATATTACACCGAGCATGTATATAATATGATGTGCACACGTTGGTTTATATATTTCATTTAATGATTACACGCGGTCACTGCTGCCGTTGCGGCCGACACACGTATACGCGGCTGGCAACTTTCAAAACGAATTAAAAACGTAATTTATTTGCTGACACTCGTTGAAGGCTGTGGAATCGTCCGATTATTGCCACATGCGCAAGTGTATACATACGACCGCAATGACGGCGAAACGGTTAATGTTTATTAATATATATATAAATCCATACCGAAGGAAATTGTACCAAAGTTCATCAACCGACATTTTGATATTATTATAGCTACGCGTAGAAATACGATAAACTAGTATTATATATTATACTTAATATAACTTATTATAATCATTAACCGCCGAAATTTAAATAGTTTAAGTATAAACTCGTGCAAAAATATATAATATTATGATGTATGGCGGGTTTGTTTTCATTTCGAGTTCTACCGCGGCTATATAGCGCGATAATAATATGTGGTAATAATTATTACTTATTATTTCTAGTTGATGGATATTATAATGCACGCGCCATAATAATACGTTACACGTCGATCAACTGTCATCTCAAAACGCATTGTATTTATAATTTTATTAAACATACAGCGAGCATCCCGTTCACTGTATTTATCCATAAGATTATATGTATATACAGTGATTTAAAATCAACTGAAGATATTTCTGAGACGGATTAACGATCTTAACTGAAGTGCACCAAAAACTTTGTTTGGAAACTTTATCGGCCTTAACGACGGAATATAATTAGTCTCCCCGCCTCAACTGTCGTCATCTTTGTGTATAATAGTTTCTTGTTTTATTTTATAATCTTACGGAATTAAAAACAAACAAATCATTTCACGACAGACTCCAGTCACTTCAAAATTATATATTATTCAATTAAATGATAAAATATTCATTTTCAAGTAACGTCAACGAATGCGAAGAGTAATTAAATTTTCCAGCTGAAGCGTATCGAAATCACATGCTCCAAATACAAATATCGTGGTTATGATATACAATAATAATAATATGCTAAAATATTACTGTAGTATGTACGCTCTATTATGTTGCGAAAGGTGCTGTTATTTGTAGTATATAGTCATATAGGTAGGTGGTATACATAAACCGATAAGCCTGCCACGACCATGCGAACAGTTATGCAAATATTTAAGTCCTAAACTATGTTTAATGTTTACGATTATTTGGAACCCGTAATTTATAAATTTGCATATTTGATTGGAATAATCGATAATCGCAAATATGCCTAGGCGAAATTGCACTCGATTTAATTTGGTATAAAATACGCCACTGAATGAAGCTCGCGTTGAATATTTTTACATAATTAATTACTTTATAGAAACATATTTCTATAAACACATCAAATGCGTATTTAGCGTGTGTATAATACCAGCGTATCTACCTATACTCAATAATAGCAGCGAGTTTTTGCGTAATTAATGCCACGCTTTTAATAATATTTCGACAAAGCAATCCGCCGACTGTTGTTAAAGCAATTATGTACTTCCTGGGAAACTATATTATCATTAAATCATGTATACGGCGTGTCTTCTATGAGGTCTTGAGTATAAAAACATTATAATTGTCTGATTTGAGCTACACAATGACTATAATACCAGCAAAATATGGAAGTTTGCAAGTTGTTATTTTTTTCTTGAAATTCAATTTCAACACTAATACTGCAAACAACCACATAATGTATAATAGTTTCATAATATACAAACGTAAGCTATTCCGTTTCACATAAATCTTGAGCTTGTATTATTCTCACGCGTACATACAGAGTAGAATATATAATGTGTATAACGTGAAAATAATAACACATTAACTGAAAAGACAACAATCGATAACTTGCAGATTTATATGAATGAGAAATAATTAATTATTTATTTAATGATAAAACATACTAAAAAATAAAAATTAAAACGTTAATAAAATGTCTAGCAAAGAGCTAGACAACACTAATATTCTGCAGTTTATAAATTTAAATTTAAACTACGTGTGTTTACTTAAAATTTTTATAAAAACATATTTTAAAATTTTCACATTAATTATTGAAGGGATGTATAAAAAAAATGAATAATTCTTATACAAACTACTTTTTAGTATTATAAATCTTTAGATCGTTTGATGAAAAATAAGAAACACTATTATTATTAATGCTATAAATTATGTATTGTATACGCATTTTGTTTTCCCAGCGATTATCACGGTCTATAATCGCGCGTACTCTCGTACTCTTTATGTCTGTATACATACAAATATATATATTTACAATATACGATGTATGTATAAGACCTATACTGGCCGATGAGGCGGCTACGAGGAATAAAACATTTCATGAATTCGTTGACGATTTATACGTGTCCATATTCGATGACCTTTTGTGTGTTTTGTATTTGTTTTTATTTAAACATTGTTCGAGTCGTTTTATTTTTTTTTTCATTTTTCGGCGGTATAGAATCGGAGAAGACCGTAAATTATAATATTTCCGAAGCCGGTTTTTCATCACCGCCACTGCAGCCGCCGCCATTTGTGTGATCTCTAACGAGCTCTCCCCGTGGATTCGGGTTTTACGCACAGGGAGACACTTGTTTCCACTCGTTTTGCTCGCTTATTTTTATTTATTTTTTCCTATACGGCTTCAATGAACTGCTGCAGGTAAACCAATACACACGAGATTTTGGAGAGTGCCTCGGTATACGTCGTCTTGTTTGTACAGTTGAAAAGGTTTTCGGACCGTAAATATGTAAATATTGGCGGTAAGCACAACACGCACACAACGGAATTCAGCTGCTGAGCGTATATCTCAGGTGAGTTTCAAATTACCATCATTTCTTGTGAACGGAGAAGAAGAACGAGATCGACAAGAAATCGTTCACGGATAAGAGAAAAAACTGCTGTCATCGTTCATTCGGTATATTTTTTCACGCACGCGTACGGAATCTTCCCCGAATAATTAGTATTCATATTTTTTTTCTTATATTAAACGGTGTTCGGTGTCCTGTACATATTTATATCTTGGAAAAATCGTCTTTCTTGTTACGTAGCCACGTAAGTAATATTATTGTGTCCGCAGAATAACAATTACAATTTAAAACAAAAATCGGAGTATAAACGGTTGTATAATACTGACAGGGTCATATATAATGATAAATTCTTGTGACTATACGGTAATATTTCGTCGTCTTCTCCGATTGGAATGCGCGGCGCCGATGATGACAAGTCGGGAACGGATACCTTGATCGACGTGCGAGTTTTTTCATCGCGTGGACCGCATCATCGTCGTCATCATAGTAAAAATAATGATAATAACGTTATGCTGACGCGAGTGTAAGAAAAAAAAATAAAAATGACATCCTTTTTTCGGGTCTTTGTTCCCGAGCGGTTCGGCCCGAACAAAACACATCCCGCGCCCATAAGACCTGCGGGCTATATAACAGCTATATACCTAGACAGTGTACTAGTGTACATAATACTTCTCTCCATATGTAACTAACACTGCTGATATATATTTTAATTAAATGTCATGGATCCACACACACACACCTATACATACGCACACACATACTCACGCAGACACATAAACCCGTCTCTGTCGGCTATCCATAATTATACCTGTCAAAGATATTGTATCAACTGATAGCTAAATTAAAAATCCGTTCGTCGGTTATATATTTTTTCTCGTTGCCTCTCTTCCCCCCCCCAACCAGCCATGACCACTCCCCCGCCGCCCCCGGACGTCCGCGTGCATATTATAACAAACGTGACGTGCAGATGTATTACACGTACATCTATACGGCTATAGAACATAATACATGTATTATTGGGTGTACATATTATTACCTATGTAATACGTTTAGATCCGACGCCGCCATCGTTGCAGCGTTCCGGGGGAACGTGATATTTTCGCCCATGACGGTGATAAGAACCCATTCATTACGATCGTTTCCGAACCGTCATTATCCAATCCAGGAGCGGGTCCGGTTTGGAACGCGACGGAGGAAAAAAATAATAATAACCGTAAGGACGTATTACACTAGCAGTACCTATGTATATATAATATGTTGCGCGCGGACCACGCGTATATATAATAATATGGAGTTACACCTCTTTCCGGCGGCTCTGATTGTAACAACTCATTTTGTCGTCGGTGTTAAACGTCTGCTGAGCATAACATACACAAATCATAAGCTCCTTTGGGCTGTGTCGGCGTACATTATATATACATATATATATATATATATATATAATATATAAACGTATAACGCCATTCTGGTTTTCGGCAAACAAAAAAATTACACAGCAGACGCGATATTATATAGATACATAATATAAGTATATATTATATATATATACCGCGGGAAACGTGTTAAAAGTGACGTGATTAATGTTTTCCTCTCTTGCTCACCTCATCCTCGTTCGGTGTGTGTGTGTGTACCCGAGTGCTCGCACCCTGTAATCGGGAGCGGGACCAGAGATATATATTATAGTGGTCTGGTTTTTATGCCAAAATCCAGGTTTTCTGCATGATTCTCGCCGAGTCGTTAACTATAAAATATACTAAAATAACTATATAATAACGCAGTCCGATATTCCCAAACGTCCGGATTCATGTGCTATGTTCGTGTACATACACCTATAAAGCATTAGAGTTTGGACGTATGACTTGGTCCCGGTTTTGTTCTGATGTCGAGCGATTCCCAGAAACGAAAAACCCACCGTAGCCAAACTGTCTCAAACACGTAAATGTTAAGTGTATGCGCGTGTATATTATATAATATATAATATATCTGCAGCTAACGGCTATAATGTACGCCGATAGAACTGAAAATTCAAATTAAATCGCAACTGTATGTAATATATGTACGGGTATTAATATATTATGGGTACTTATAATAATAATAATAATAACTGCTGTTGGCAGCTATATCAAAAGTCGCATATTTTATTTAATGCAAATGAAAACGAGAATTTATTCAAATACCCGACGAAATTGAGATATAAAAACGAAAACCTAGTCGTTATTTCAAATAAAATAAACATTAAATTCGAATTACTTAAACGAGGTGTTTCTTGTGTTTCCACATAATCGATATTAATGGACAGAGGTCGAGCACATAATATGCATGTATATATTATATATTATATAATATTATATTATACTGCTATTCGCGCTGTACACATTTTCAACCATATAATATATCTACGAAATTTCATTGATTTCAAAGTTTTTAAACGTGGGCCACATTGCAGCCTTTATTATATTATAATAAACGCTATAGGTGTACATATTATCTATATACGTGTTATTATGTATAGTTAAATCTATTATATCGTTGTAATCTATTCTCGGATATACATGTTTCTAACGCATCCGTCGAAGTATAATCTATAATAATAATACGAGAACAAGTTTATGGTAGTTGAATACAAATTACTTGGACACAACTTCTGCAGGTAGTCGAATATATATTATATATGTATACAGAGAAAGAGATAGATGCTTAGATCGTCGTCGACATCCGAAATGTTTTCGTTTCGAAAATTTGTACGCGAGTGGGTTTGACCAGTGTATGTTTATTTTTTCAACACGAAAATTTAATTATTTCGTTTGCGCCGTTGTCGTGTGGGCCGAGACGTAAAAGTCTGCGGCGTGCTGCAAACGATATAATGCCCTGACGTATACGCATATAATATATAACAATATAACATGTATATTTTATAATAATATACACTATTACATTTTAACGAGATACCGATCGCTGGACGGTCCGAAAAACATATATAGGATTTACTCATTGTCGTGTTAGCAAATTTGCCACCCCGAAGCAAATTTTATAGTAGGTACCTTCTTATAGATACCTATCAAGTAAAAATTAAGTACACCTATAGATTATTTTTTTATTCAATCGTACAGAGATTATCGAGAAAAATCATTGTAGAAACATATTATCGTTATTCGTTATACCTATGTATTAGACATTCGACTATATGTCAATGTAGTAAATAATCATAAATTCATAAGTATACATAATAATATACAAATCGTGTAATGAATAATTTAAGTTTGTATACACTACACACATTAGTTGCTTGTTACTACGAATTTACCTAATATATTAGGTGTTATTATTATTATTATTATTACATTATTATGGTGTGTATTAGTGATTCGTATGGGAATAGCTTTCAGCGGAATACCTCCCGTTGTCCTGTCGGTCGTACATTCGTATGTCTCTATGGACGTATACGTAATAATATCGTGTTGGTTGCAATCAATGTTCTGCAGTCAGGACTCTCTCTGCGGCAGTATATTATATGCGTACGATATACATGCTCTCCGTATACATGTACTGTCTATTATATATATATGTACTACACTTTGACGTCGACTAGAAAGTCATTAGGACGGTGATTTGTTGCCGTTTTAATGGCACGTGTCGATGGAATGCAAAATCGCCCAAGCCGCGAACGATATCACGTGTATATATATATATATGCGTATACGCACAAAAGCACCGTTGAATGAAACCATTAGTTTAGTATAACTCTATATAATATACATGTATGTGTGAGTTGTACGTTTAAGCACAGCCACCACTACTGCAGTTAATCTAATATAAATGTGTGTGTGCACGAAGGCACGCAAAGAGCTCGCTAAATCGCTTTTGTGCATTGTGTTTCGACGATGTATTATTATAGTGTACGAAAATGTATCGATAAAATTACACTCAAGCTAAAATTTATAATTTCAATTTCAATTTTTTTGTATTTTTATTTTTGTTTACAATAGTGTGATTTCGCCTAGTAGGTAAATCATTTATGTATTATTCATATATTATAAATAACCAATAGATACTGTCGTATCACTTTTCCATAAGCTCGATTACCGATATTTTAATTTTTTATATTTATCAAAGAATACACAATCTATAATTACTTATTAACTTTTACAATATAAGAGTAGGTAGGTACATACCTACAATATAAACATGAGATTTTCACATGGCTTAAAAGATTTTAATTGGAGAAACCATTAAATGAACACTTAATTTTACTTTAAATATTCATATAGGTAAAAAGTACATTATAAATATATATATTAATAATAATTAATGATATATAACGATCGATTTACAAATGGAAGGAACATGATAAAAAAATTTTAAGCCTACTAAAATTAGGAAGTTTTAATAAGTATGTACATACCAAAATATATAACGTATATAATCAAAACATTATTCGAGTTTAAGTATCACAACTCAACATTAGTAATATTATGATCGAAATCTTAAAATATTAAAGCAAGAATTAAGATTATATATGTTATAGAGTAAAATGTAATCATTGCCGTAACTCATAATAATATTAATGTATAGGTAATATATGTTTATTATAATATCATACTTTGTTGAGAACGATGTAACCAAATTCCAAAAAAAAAAAATTATATTACACATTTACACGTCTAATTAGCCGTTTTAACAGCCGTTGACTTTGGTGCGGAAATGTTATTATTATCGTCTAAAAATATCCAAATAGATCAGTACTCCACTTAAGATCACGTCGAGTCGTCGAGAGGGCAAACATAATGAAAACTTTGGTGATACGAGCCAATTGTCATCGTTTAATTTATCGGAATTGGATTGCGGCCAACGAGCAATTTCCTGTTGGGCGTATATCCCTTAAACGTATATTTCTGTACGGCTAGGCCCGGCTGAAAACTATTTCAGATGCGCACGTCGGCGGCAGCGGCGAGAGAGATGCATACAACGGAGGCAGAGAAAAATAAAAGTAGATAAATAAATAAAACATTCGTGATTTGGACGTCGTCGTTAAAGAGGAGGTGCTCGGTCAGGCCGCAGAGACGACAGCACGAACGCGGGGCGTATAATGCGCGGAACGCAAGGCAAAAACTTACTACATTATTTCGATTGCAATCGGACGCGTGAAAACGAAAATCATTACCGAACGACAGTGCAGTGTGCACTCGAACCATCGCCCGTCGGTGTACGAAGTGTTAGAGTGTGAGGGGAGAGGAGAGTCTCGGTCGGTGGTCATATAATGGCGGGAGGAAGGGGGGTACCTATGATAAACAATTTATAAGTATATATTATATTATTATATTATATATTTATATACACAGCAGACTCGGTTAAAACAAAACAAAAGAACGTTAAAATAATACAATGAGCGACACAATGGCCGTTTAAAACACTCACCGTTGTCAGTGCCGTCTAGAGGTTGTAGGGCCCATGTGCACAGGTCGCAAGTGGTCAGGCCGTCCGGATAAGGGGGCTCCAGGAACGGTGGACGGGGAGGCGGCGGGGGAAACTTCCACAGGTCCTCCTCGGTCCACCACTGATAATCGTCTTCTTCCTACATGCGCACAAAATACCAAAAAACAAAAGGTCAATTTATCATGATTTAAAAACAACGAAAAATTTAAGCGCGCGCACGCTGCAGCAGTGTATATATAGTCCCATTGTTTGTGTTTAACACGTTGCGGTTTCGTGTTTATCGTTTTGTTTTATTTTTTTTTTCTCCTTTTTAGCCTACGCACTTATGCTAAGTCGGCGGATCTCGCGGACATGCACAAGCAGATATATTATACATTTATGTAAGTAATATATATAGGTGTATATAATATAGTAATGTAGTAGGTATATATACACAGAACTCGGAGAGACCCCGGAGGGCACGTATAAATCGTCAAAATGACTATTTAGTAAACGAGCGACGCAATTCTTATTAAATAATAGTATATAATGCAAGCGGCGGCATTTAAATCGCCGTCATTCTATCGTAGGTATACTGCAACATGATATATATGCCGTATACCAGCGCGATAGTGCGAAACGCTGCACCTTCTCCATCTTTGCTTGCTGATGCGCAGTGCACGCAGTATAAACATTAATATAATATAATATGAAAATATATTATACATAAATTATATAGGTATTAGGTACATACTGCTGTAGGACGTTGTTCATAATAACCTATCATATAATAAGTCAATTTTCGTGAAACGACTCGACGGAAAATTCGACGTGTATGCAATACCGCTAATACCCTAGGTATAACATGACCATATATCAAACCGACGTATAGATATATTATTATGTCCTTCAAACGATAATTCACGTGCATCGTACCTATATCTACCACAGATTGTATTGTGATTCGAGGTCGAAATTGTCGATCTTGACGTGCATTTCCAATGACATTCGATTAGATTTTACAAAAAACTATACCCATTTCAATCAAAAATACCTATAATTATACTCTATACCAGAGGTTCCCAAACTTTTTATTGTACAACCCATTTTGGGAATTATTTAAAATTTGGCGACCCACACTATAATAATTATAATTATAAATTATTATTGTAGTGCGATTATTATGTTATTATAGTACATAAAAATATACGAAACTGAATGTTTACTCAACGATTGTAACGTCAAACTCCAGTATATAAATAACAATATAACATAGATTGTATAATATAATACTATAATATATACATAATTATATAAACGTACAATGTCCAATGCAAGATCGTTTAAAATCACAACACATTATATATATGACTTAATACGATTTACAATTTAGGGGTTAATAGTGTCAAAAATAAAGCATTATTTAAATAAAAATATGCGTTCCTTACAACAACCAGTGCGAGACAATTTACGTCTACATCAACAAACTTAATAAAAGCATATTATTATAAACGGGAATACTCTCTTACTATATATAATATATATATATATATATATATATATGTGGCTTTAAATACGTCTTGCTATACGGATCTCATTAAAAACATTAGAGCAAACACCGAGACATTTTTAATCAATTTTGACGGTTTTGTTAATTTATTACTATTATATAAACATAGCAGGTATATATATACACACATTATATATGTGTATTAAAACGCATTATGTTTTAAACACATATAATTATATAGACTATATATACCATGCTGTGTATTATTTTTGCGTCTTTAATATCGCATTACTTAACAGTGCTTCCACAGAGTATATATACCTATTACACAACACAATGAACGTCGGGTTAAAATCCGACCTCATTTTAATACGTTGCGGATGGATAGCGGGTGTGCGCGTACACATTAATTCATTAATAGAAGCAAACGAAAAAAAAACAAAATGGCGGTAAACGTACGAACGCGAACAAACGTTTCGATAAAACATTATTATATTATAACATTAATATGTACGACGAGGTGCCCCGGGCTAACTCAATGTCCGCGGCCATTCGCACGTGTTCACGCGAATTATTGGGTTAGGTACTTAGGTGAGTATATACTTACACATTATATAACTGTATACTCAATACTGTCTGTACTTATACAAACTATTCATCAAGGTTTGAACGCACGCGACTATATCCGTTTGGGATAAAACAGATTTTTGGGATGTATATGGTATAATATTATATTGGTACAGCATTTTTTCAAAGATTAAATATTAAACGACCTACAACGATACCTTTCTATAAACGATGATTATGATTGTGTTAAAGAATATTCAATACATAAACCAATCACACCAATTTTATTGTTGCCGGTATCTGTTACCAAGGTAAATATAATAATTTGGTAGTCTTTACAACTGTTTGATTTTACTTAATTATGATTTATAAGTATATGTAAATAATTTAGTTTAGTCATCGAAAAAATAGAAACTGCAATACTGCATCACTGATAAAATTCTGTCCTGTCAGCGTATTTCAGTTAGTTCATACAAATCAGATTTCGTACATTTGAAATAATCACAATGGTTTAGTTTTTATTATTCTTGACAAGCTCTTAATTAATATTACCTAATTATTAAAATCTACAATGAGCAATCCCTAGCAGCGATTTTATTTTTAGTTCACTTCGCCGTATAGTAGGTATACTTACGTCTTACCAAATACCCATAAATATATTATACTCGTAAATAGAACTGTATGGTACGCCGGTGTTAAGATGATATGTGGAGATGAGGTAAGGGGAGAAAATATACGATATCGAAATACGTATCGAAACGCTATGACGTATAAGGATTATATGGTATTATTATTACATCGGCGGTGGGAAGAAATTATCCGGTAAAGATGGAGGATATAATATACATTGCCACAACATCAACAACAACTACGACGGTAATAATAATAATATTATGATCGCCGCAAGTACCTATATAGATAATAATGGCCGCACGTTGTAATACATAGGTATAAGATACATTTTTGAAACCAGTACGTTATACATAGGTATATATATAAATAAGTACGCACAAACGTCGTGCACGGATAATGCCTTTAATTGAGGGTAAGACACGATGAGAAGACCGTAAAAAAGAGAGCGCCGCGACCGCAACTATGGGGGAAAGGGCCAGCTGCTGCAGTGTACGATGTAATATAGGACTGCAGAGAGCTCGACGTATAGTACACACGCATAGATGCACCATATACCTTATATTATTATATTTAACGTGTTTGTGTGCGAGCGGGAAACGCGACGTTGCGGTCCATGTCACGCAAAGAAAATGCTTGTTTCAAGTATGTATTATGGGTACCTCATATCTATTGTATACACATATAATATAACATGTAAGCCGGTACCAATTTCTATAAATGCCGGTAGCGTTTTCTGCGGCGGCGGCTCTCGTAAAGACCCCGACAAGTATATAATATAATATACACGATAACAGTATACTGTTCGGGGTTACGCTTCCGTAAACACTCTCGGCGGGTATCGACGTGCATCTCTCTTGCATGTACATATTATTGTATGATTTGGTATTCACGGTGTACAATATAATATATTATATATAGGTACTATGTAACTTGCAGTGTATGTAATATTTATACATTATTTTATTATATATTATATATTGTGCGCGGCGGAGCGCGTACCGTGGGGTATAAACACTGCGCACCAAACAAGTAATTATGCCGCCGCCGCAGCCGCAGTTCCTCACAATTTATATTGTGTTTGTGTAATCAACCCGATAAAAACGGATTTTCGGTGCGCGCTTCGCGGTCTGATGGTTTTTTAATGTCTTCATCGTTCCTCGATCCCCCGCCCCTCACCAGTCGGTGGAGCGGGCGGACGACCGGAGGCGGCCTTTTGTTTGGAAGTATAATATATATACTTACACGCGTAAAAAAAAATAAATAAAAACAAAATACATATACATAGTATCTTAAGCCACCTTCACCCTCCCCCAAACGGTCAGCGTTCGGGAGGAGTGTATATATATATATATGTATATACGTACACACGCACACGCCCGCGCGCGTTATACACAGGGAGGGGGAGGGGGAGATCATGCTCTCGCGCGGTTATATTAAACGAGAAAATTGGTGTTACAACGTTGAAAGGAACACGTAGGTATATAGCAATCTCAATAGACCGGCGGCGGGGCCATTCCACCACGAATTGTTGCAGCTGCACTAGAGGAGAAGAAGAACACAGAGTATCGGTTCGGCCCCAAACCACCTCTACAATATTATATTATATATTATATATATACGGTACGCCCGAGATACGATATATTCTTCTTGTATACAGTCACGATTCGGCGCGCGGTAATGTCATCATTAACTTCGTCGGTCCAGTGGTTCCCCTCAAGCATCATCTCACCGCGATAATATTATATAGTCGTCTCCGTCATCGTATGATGCCATGATATGCCATACAACATTTACCGACAGACATCATGTATTTATATTATAATACAGGTATATATTATTGTTACATAATATTATTAATATGGGTGTACCTCTATATAGTGAAGTCTTTACGAACATGATAATTTGGTGACGTATTCAAGTCACTGAGCACAGTGCACACACGAACTGCACAGACGCGCGCACACCGACGTATAACGGACCAATTAACCGCCGTCCAACGTGTATAACATGTAAGCATGTATATGTAAGTATATTATACGTATATAATGTATACACTCGTCACGCCGCCGGAGTCATGGGATGAGAGATCCGCCAATTAAAGAAGGTTTTTTTTTCAAACAATAATAAATTAAACGAGAGATAATAAAACGCGATTGCGCGAGCCAACGACTATATCGTATATAATATATACACAATACATAATATATGTATGGTGTACATATAATACCCGAGGAGTAAAAACAACCTACAAGGCGTGTACGCGGTTGAGGAAATTTCGTGAGATATATACCTTTCGTGTTACTATTATTTCGTTCAATAAATCACTTGTAATAGAGCTCGCAATCGAAGTACATACACACACACGCGCGGGCGCGCGCGCGCGCGTACATAAGGCGCAATCAGTGGGCACCAAAGCACAAATATAGTGATTTATTCGACCGGTCATACCAGTGATAGAAAAAAATTAAATTATATATATAGTTGAAAAAAACAAAATACAAGTCGTGTAGGCCATATTTTCCTGTGAACATTATTATATATACGTGCACTGTCACGCGACCTTGTTTCGCGGTCCTAACCGATTCTTTCCCGTTCTTCAACAAACAACGTACCTAAGTATGTGTGTGTGAGCTCCGGACGGTTTCAGAAGAAAAGAAGAAAAAACAAGTTCGATAATTTATATTGCTTGTAACCGGTGCACAGTGGGTTGGGAAAAAATGTTTAAAAAAAATAAAATATTTGTATTTTTTATCAATTTTTTTATTATTATTATTATATTACTAACTGAAATTATTCCTATATATTAGTTATAATAATCATATATATTATATATACATAGGTACTATTATACATGGAGGTATCTTTAAATTAGATTTCGATAAATATTCAGCAGGTAAATTATCATACATGACAGATTTATCGTCAAACCTTTATCACTATTAGTTTATATATACTGTAGTAGTGCAATATAAAATGTACCGAATTTAACGACTCCGAGCAAATTCAAATCCAACGACTCCATCAATAATATAATAATAATAAAAAAACAGTCTATCCAAATGTGGGTAGTTTAATGGATTTATTCGAACCCAGTTTGATAATAATTAGATCGGGACTAGGTAGGTATAATAAAATATCAAACAATTCGCTTTGAAGTAAAACGTACGAGTATAATATAGAGTAGGTACCTATAAATATTAAATTTATTTATTTTTATACTTATAATACCTATGTGAATAATATGTTATAGCAAATAAGAAAAATGTGAATAGCCGAAAGCGCATCGAAAAAAATGTTATAAAACACAATCGTATAATAATTATTGCTTTAATCGTATAGGTAAAATCTATCTGTTTAGCCAGACGCCATATAATGGGTAGGTACCTATAGTATAATATAATATAATTAAATTGTTTTTATTATTTTTCACTTACCATAAATATGAGCGTCCATGTGTCGCGCGATAACAAACTATTATAGTGTCTTAAACCGGAAAACTTTTTCAAAAACGACACGACGAACAACAACATCGGCGACAGAATAGAATTTATATGTACGTATAAGCAATAAATGTAAAGGGCGACCGCAGCGGAGGCGGCACAGTTACGTCTTGTCTCGGCGATCGCCAGTCGGCTACTGCAGATTCGATGCTAGGTGTAGAGGTATATATAGTATGTATATAATATATATATATTGTATACAATAAAATATAAATATGTTATACACGTGTATATTATGTTCATTGTGTGAGAGAAGAGCGATTGCCGTTTGCGGTCCACGCTTCGGGGTGGTTAAGAAGTGAAACAAGACAAAAGGAACGCGTCTGCGGAGGACCTGGTCGTCTCTTTTTTCTCTTCAACTCTATCGTCGTGGAATAAATCGGTATACACGAAAGCGTAAAAATAATGTCAGAAACTGTGCTGCGGTGAACGATTTCGGTCAATAAAACCGCGGTACATCGGTTATATTCGGACAATGCGGCGGCGTAATCCGATTTACGACGGGGTTGACCCAAGAGGGTAGGCTACCCCCGAAGAAAAAAATCGTCGTCGTCGCTGTGCCATACAGCAGCAGCCTCCGCACATTGTGCGCACCGGCGTGTGTATAATATACCTATACTATATATATAAATGTCCAATGGCCATAATATATATAATATAATAATATAATATGTGCTGCGTGTACCCATCAAAAGACGCCCTGTCGTGACGATCGTCGGCGACAACCGTTCTCGCATTTATAATACATATATATATACTATAATATACGTACATAGTGGCACACAATGAACCCCTCTCGACGATCACCACTGCAGACGGTCGACGACGACGACATATTATAGGTATTATATATATTACCAAAAGGAACACGGTGTATACACGCCTTGTCGTTAAACGTGTACACGCCAAGACCACGCGCGCACATCCTCTTCACGCGCGGCATTGTGCACCGTCGTCATCGCTATATCATACGCACGCGGTATACGGCAGCAGCATATAATATATACGTTATGTTATAATATAATATAATACACGGCGAGCAGCAGGAAACGTATGCGCATATAGATATTACAATTTAGTTGTCCCACGCGAAGGTACACGATAATAATAATATCCACCCCGTATACGTTATATACATGATGTATACGACACACCTCACCGTGCACCCCCGACGATCAAACGTAGATATTCACAGTTGCGTGATTTTTCATAATCGTTTTGCGAACGACGTGTTCGTAAAGTATATGGTAGTCGCGCCGCCATCGCGCTATAAAGGTGTGCGCCGCCTTCGTGCATATAGGTGTTATACGCGACGCGGGTATTATATAGGTACCTACACCAACAATATAAATTACATACATAGGTACGGCGATATAGACGAAAAATAATTTCAAATTCGTCGGTACATAACGCGTATAATTTAGTCGGTACGCGTAATAATAATAATATTTTAATCCGTGCGGTTAGAATTTTTTTTTATTTAATTCTTATTATACCACCTCAGTGCAGTAATACGCGCGTCGTAAAATACAAGATAATATATCTTGTGGAAATTGACTGCGGCATGCCGAACAACTCAATTATAATAAACACACTCTCGCTCGGGAAGAAAAAAAATGTATCCTTATAATGGTTAACAACATATTTTATTTTCTTCGCGTATATCTAACACCTGCTGTTCACCCCCGTAGTTATAATATACGCAGTCGGCAGCAATCGTTATAATATTATTATATTTTTCTCTCTTTTGATTCGGTGTCTGCTGCTGTCGCTGCAATTATATATGTATATACATTGCGACGACGCCGCCGACGGTAATTTCAACTAAAATCTCATAAGTCATAACTTATACACTGTTTAATATCGTACGAGTAATAATTCAAATAAGAAATAATACGAAAACTTTACTGCTAAAGTACCATACGATCACGCACGTGTGATGCCCAAAAATCGAAAGGCCAAACCCCCAAATGAAAGTGTTTGACTCCCCAGTGAAGCGCCTAGGTATATAGTAATAAATAATAACATTTTTTTTTTTTTAATAATCCAATCAACGCCAGACTGATGGGTTTATCGCTGTAAGTATACAGGATGTAAATTGTTATGGGTATCGTGTTTAGAAGCATTTAACATTTTTTTCAAACACGGTTAAACCATTGAACTACGCGGTTTAATTATACATCGACGATAATAACGATGGCTAAACAAGACATGTTACGTATATAACAATGTAAATTATGACATCACCTGTCTCCCCAAATTCGCGGTAAACGTTGAAGACCGGGAATACAGTATTACATTATTATTTACCCACACGCCGTAACTCAGCTCCAAAAGTGTTATTAACGTAGGTACAAGAATATTATTATATTATTATAATGGTTGTATTGGTTTCGACATTTATCCAGTTACCTGTGAATAAATAGCAAAGACAACAAATTATTATTCGAAATTTGTTGAAAACCGTCAAAATACTGGTTTGTTGCGCGTGAATAATAATCAATTGGTGTTTATTACCGTGGTACAAATATTATTATGAATTATTATAATCTACTCGCTCTTTGAAAGATGACATATTTTATTAGATTTGTTTTCCCCAGACGCTGTATGTAATTTACGTTTTGGGCACAACTCCAAGCCGACCGAAATTCATTCATTATTTCAATTAAAATAAATCTATGTGAACAGACACGGGTCAGGGGTATATAAATTAAAGAAATATCTCAAATTTTATTTCGGCCGTCGTCGTTTTTCAACGCCTATAATACCGATTATACATATATATATATATATATATATATACACTATACAATAATATAATATAATATGTTATAAATGTTATAATGCACAAAGTAATGTAGGTACAATATATTATTATGATTATACAATATTGCGTTATATACACAATCAGTGACCGTTATAGTGGTAATATAGAATCTTTATACATAAGGTAAACCTGTATAATATAGTGGCGCAGCAAACGAAGATCGGAAAACGAGCTTTATCGCGAACACAATATGTTTTGGAATCTGAATCGAGTAAAGGCGGGTCTTTATATATAGAACGGCGAGTAGTATATTGTATAAGTACATGAAATATACGTGTGAGGCGGAGATGCAACGATAATTATTATTATATTTATATATCACAACGCGCAGACAAAAGACAATTTGTGCGCAAGTAGATCGTGTGCAGTGCGCGCGTAACTCGGGTCGCCGGACAAAAATCGAGAAAGCCTGTTAACAACAGTGTCACGAGCTATGCGGCGGCGGATTATTTTAATCCCCTCGTTTTGGCCGCCCAGACGCGACACGCGGGCGTTCACATCTATCTCCTCTTTCTTTACATACAATACGTTTTTATCTATTATAATACGACGCACTGTCCGCGTCTCTATGTATAGTCTGTCTCTCTCCATCTCAATATCTCCTTGGCCGCCCCTCTGGTTGACTCTTGGCAAACCGCTTCGATCATTTATGTCTTTATATATAATATGTATTACTATATGTATATACGCTGCAGTATACGCTTCGGCATGCGGTCGACGCGGTTTAATTAGCGAATGCAAATTTCCGGATTCCTCAGACAGCCCAGAAATAGAAGAGTGCAGCTGCAGTATTGTATAGTATATACGCGTGTATGTACATGTATAGATATATTAATATATTAAATAGTTGTCGTATATCGATGACGACGGGTGCCGCCGCCGGAAAGTGAACTCGACTAATTAACCGGCGAAATCTCATCTATCTCTCATTGTGTGCCCGAAAAGGACATCGCGACAGAGCCCGTTGGCGGCGGCGGTGTCCGGCCGGTTTGTGTACATTTTTTTTCTCTGTAAGAGTATAATAAATCCAAAAACAAAAAAAAAAAGACCTTTCGGCATATAATAATTGTAACGACGGCGACGCATTCGTATACACGCTCCATCGCCGTTTTTTTCCATTCCTATTATTTTCGTCTGTTGCCTTCCACCTGCAGTGTTTGATCAACAGCACCAGTCAGTAATAATTAGTTTGGCGTATTAGTAGTCTTAAGGTATATACGTGCGTATTATTCATTAAATAGTCACAATTTGTACGTATAACGTACAATATATACTTATATAAATTAACTTATCGCGCGCGACATCTTCGGTTCCGATTGGCGAGGACAATTATTATTATTACTCGTTCCCCTCAGACAACGCCGCGTCTATACACACCGTATGTGGTAAATATACAACAATAAGTTAAGTGTTTCAATTAAAAACACCACGTCGCGTGCAACACACGCACTTACTTATTCCACGCAGAACGATTGCCGATTATATTTAAAGGTGCAACAATGCACATATATTATTATAATATATTAAAACCGTCGATGTGTAATATAATATAATATGTTTAACACTTATATTTATTGTTGTTGTTGTACTCACAGGTACATTGAGAGATAACCCAAATGTCGGATGGGATCGTATTCCTATAGGTACACATAATAATAATATAATAATGATCGGGCGTGCGCTCTCGATGAGCGCTGATGAAGACATCACTCGGCGGCGGCGGCTGCTGCGATGGCGATGGCGGCGGCAGCCGCGGCGGCGGTCTACTGCCTGTCGAAGGTCGGCCTGTTCGCCTCCCAGGTGGCATTCCTAGTACCGCAGTCGCCGCGACGTACTGCAGGGTGCCGGCAGCGCTAAACCACCGACGTTATTGTTCCTCTATAATATTATGTGTATATATTTTGTCCGCGGTCCAATTTACGACCGACTTCGCTTTGTACAGGTAGGTGCAATAACTGTAACACTATTGCGGAGTTTTCGGCAGTACCCTGCATCATCGTCCCAAAGAAAATTACAGCAGATGTATATAATATATTATTATAATAAATATAAAAAAAAAAACCGCAATAGTATCTCTTGTGATTATAATGACAAATAAACGTGTTTCCGAGATGTCTACATCTCATATGCTTATTATATATATTATATAATATAATATAGGCTGTATGCTTGCAATCAACTTCATCTATATCGTAGTATAGGTAACACCTGACGCGGTCCAATAACGAGTTTCCACTTGATTATTCCGTTTCTTTTCATTCCACCCCGCTCCCCACGTGTACAAATTATCAGGTCCGAATGATCCGATATAACTTCAAAATAACTGTATGTATAATTAATAGACATGCGTATTGTGCATATTCACTTCAGTGGTGTAATCACGAATGAAGGGGAGGTCCGACGGGAAATCTCGTGTACATTTATTTATATTGATTATTTTAACAATATATTATCATTATCTGAGAAAACTTAAATATTTTTTATGTATTTTTTTTTCATAACTATTAGTTATTGCAAGACAAAATATTCATAAATCACGTTAATATAGAACTACCAAATTTCAAATAGAGTGCAATTATAATTTCAAGAGTTTTCTCGTTACCGCGCCAACTCTAGTATCATTACCTACTGTTATAAATTCCTATATTTGATTCTAAAATATTCACTACATGAAACAATTATTCTAAATCCAAGAAAATAAAGTATTATGATGACAGTATTATTTTTTATAATAGTTTTCTCTCGAAGTTAATACAGTTTAAACTATAAAGTATTCTTATATTATTATTTTTATATGTTTACTTTATTTATACCATTATCCTTGTGACAAGACGATATTGACCTCCACTTAACTTAGCTCTAATTAAGCCATTGCAATACTCGAGACGTACCTATACTACCGTATATCATTATTCATTAAATTAAAAAAAGTGAAACAATTCGACGAAGCCTTTGATACTGAAGAATACAAAGTAGGTACTACGACGAGTGCCCTATATATTATTATAATAGCTTTCCGGGATCAGTTTTATTTTGTTTATTAAGTTAACTCGTTATTTATATTTACTATAATTTTGCCGACTACAAGCATCTAGGTAAAATTCATCGTAATATTATACCAGTATTATTATAAAACCTATAATATATTATATGAATTGTATACTATTGTTCAGTGGTGTTGCCTGCGCAGTGTTTATTGTTTGATGTGATTTGTTACGCCACGCTACTATAATACTTGAAGCAACGTCCGAAAGTTTGTCGTAAATTATACTCTATGACGAATTTAAAATAAAATAACGATCAAATTATACTTGACATTCGCAAAAATTGCTCGAGGAATGCATCCCACGAGACTGTTTATTTTAAATAGAACCTGGTTAGTTCTACATGTTATTCTGTATCACCGTTGGCACTTTGAAACTTTTGTCAAACATTTCACATTTTGTACAAAAGTTAATTATAACTGTATAATTGTGCAACCGAGAAAACTCAATAGCTCGGAGTCATAAATTTCCACTTTAACGTCTTCACTGTTTTTTTCCTATTCTTTAGCTAATACTCCTTCGTTTGACCAGTCTCCGCTGCAGACAGTGGACTTAGGACGTCGCCGGTAAATTTATTACTGTTTATGCCCGATTCGAGTGCTTCCTGTTCCATAGCTCTTAGAGTTTAAAAAGTCTATACGGTGATACTGCAGATTTGATCTATCGACCACAAAGAGACGTCCAATAAACTACTTTTATATATAGCAGTGTTTTTATACATATATATATATATGTATGTACAGTAATGTCGATATAATATAATGCTATATAGGTACAGCATGGTAAACAAGTAAAATGTATTGCTTAGTCGCTAAATCTTCACCAGGCGTACCAATCGCTGATGACACGTTGTTTTAACCGGATAACACATGATAAATTGATGTGTATAAATGTATAATATAGGTACTTTCTGTGCACCGATATGGCAATATATGTATTTATACATAGGCATGATATGGTATACGTATATACAGTAACGAGGTGTATTTTTCTTACAAGTATCGCGTATATTATTATTAGCGAATGGTTCCCAAGAATAGAACAGAGTAAAAAACAATAAAGTATATTCATATGAGGAATCGAACAGAATAATCACCGAGAACGCGACAATGTAGGATACATAAACATGTAGACACGTCATAATAATATAATCGTCCTTTAAGGGTTTAAATTCTGTACGTAAAACGTGAAAATTTCCAATTCCGATACACACTCGTGACTCATATGCTCCTACAATATTGCAAATAGATCACACGCGAGCCGTTATTCACCGTAATGCCGGCCGCATCATGGTGCACCGGCCGTATTTGTATACAATATACATATACGATCGAACAATATGTTCAAAAACCGACGACAATAAATAAACAAATACGTAACAACTGGTATTAAAACGCCTATAATATAATATTATAATAGTATCCCGCTTTTGGTATAAGACGTATACTTTGAGATTCTTCTCGGGTGGAAACGATTCGACTGGAACGCGCGACTCTCGCATACCTATACGTTACACTCGCACAATGCGAACACAATTCGTACATATAAATCACGCTGACATATATGTATATATATATATATTAATAATACATTATTTCTCTTTGCGTGCCACAGAAACGGTACTCGCGTGTTCGATTGGTACCTACGCGTGTATTATATACCTCATCCAGCATCCATGTATAATATACGACGGCGCGCATTGTCGTCGGATCACCTGCGCAACGCTGTACGACAATAATATATAACATTATATTATTTTATATTCATTCGGACACGGTGCATAATGTACGAAGAGAACACTACCTAGTATGTTACAGCAATAATCGCTATTATATATATTACATTATTATTCGACAACCGACGAATAGAAAAATAATAATATGATGTATCATCGAGACCGACACGTCTTCATTTTCTGTCCGGCGGCCCATGGACCAAACACTTCTCGGTACATACACCGACGCGGCAGAGTATGTACATAATATTATAATATTACACTATGGTCGGAATATTAATAATGATGATAATAATAATAATGTACAAACGGCGGCAGACGGGAGCTCTCTAGTGTGTGCGCGCGCGCGCCTGCACAAAAGAAGAGTGTCGTGTCACGAGATTATGGTAATATTATGTGTTGAAAACCCAACGACGACGACTGCCAGTGCATATAGGTACATATATATATAAGTATACGTGTACACCGGGTCGCGTTATTAGTGGCCGGACATGTTCGTTATAATATTACCACGAGTGTGATATAACCGACAAAAACGGACGGAAATATGTCGACGCGCTTAAACTATGTATATTATATTATTATGGTAAGTATACGAAGAAGACGTGTCGCCCTTACTACCTTATTATGTAATATATTATTCGAAATACGGTTTTTTTCTTTTCCGTGATTAATTAGTTGCCGGGGGAGGGTTTTATACGTATATGTATATTATATATGTGTCACGTGTGAATGATGTCTTAATTAACAGGTCGTGTCTCGCGCCGATCCGGTCACGCGGCACGCGGGGGGCGCAAAACATGGACGTCTATATGACTGCGCCCCCGTTGTCGGTCAAAAAATAAATAACGTTTCGTGTATGTATATACGACAAGCATTGTGTCCCGCGCGTGTATAATAGGTATACATATTGTATATAACAATATATATAGGTGTACTACATATCTACCACGAGTGTTATTATAATTATTTGTACTACAAAATGGAACACCGCCGACCATTAAATTATCCCGCGGAGACTTGAACGCTCCCCCTGCGCACAACTTGGGCATCACGGCGGAGTATATGGGTTGTAAATACTATAATACAACGAAAAATATAAACTCACGTTAATAGATATTCACATATATAGGAATTTTTTTCTATTAAATCGTCCAAAATTTGAATATTGATAAATAATAATAAATAATATAAGTATAAGTTATTATAGGTATTAGGTGATTTCTGCAATTTATAATATTATAAAATATATAATTACGACAACCATTATGTGGCCATGGACATAATATAATGTCTACTACGCGGTTTTATATTTTCCTATATACTTCCCAATGCTGGTTCTATTATATACATTATATATATATATATATACATTATACATGTCAGAATAACGAGACGAAACAACAACACCGAATATAATACTAACAAAAATCGACTGAGAAATGCACGCCACAGCATAGTGCACGCGTTTGAAACATCGCGTACGTATCACAATAATAATAATAATAAAGTAATCCGTCTAGTGTGTATATAAATTATATGAGAACGCGCAGCTCATTGGCTCGTTGGCCTCGCGCGTAAGATTGTGTGATGCGCGCCACAAGTGTATACTTATTATACCTATACGTTATAGTTGTATTACTGTAGTACACATGCTTTGGAATAAACGAAGAACTGTTGCCATACCTATAATAATAATAATAAAATACTACATATTATATACTATGTATGGTATAATATTTGTAGTGTATACCGCATATGTATCTACACACGATTTACCTGCGGGTCATAACGGCAGGAAATTTTGTTATGTCGGACAAAAGAAATAACACACATAGGTACACACTACACACACTCGATTGAGACCCTCGTCGGTATTATTATTATTATTATAACGTTGTATATTACTATATTATGTGCCCGACCATTGCCTTCGCCGCCGCGGTTGTTTGATATCGATTGGGATAAAACGTCGGATCGCTATAATTCCCCCAAGTGATGTGCGACCCCGTCGTCGTCGTGGCGTCACGTCCCCACTCGAGTGATGTGCATCATGGTAAACACACAACGCACTCGGGAATCGCGATTTTGAATTATGCTCAGCCAAAACGTTTACAGCAGTCGAGTATATGGTACCATGCACAGGGTGATCCGTTTAACTTGTTACACTTGAAAATTGTTCTTTTTTATTAGTATTTATAAAACTGTTTATTTTCACTATTTTTTCAGTGTTATTATTTTTTTTTTTTTTTAATTGTATACAAACTATATTTTAAATTTTATAACCGAAACCATAGCACTAAAAAAAAAAAAAATCATTTATTAATAATTACCTTAGTACTAAGTTTATAATCGAATTGAATAAAATAAAAAACAGCATCACCATCTGAAAACTTCGCAGTTATATTAAAATCCACTCTTCATAAAAATATTTATTATTATTATTAAATCAAACCTTTAAATAATGTAGTATTATATTTCTGATTATAAAATTTAAAAAAATTAATTGGTTTAAAAAAACTAAAATAGTGCCTACAGTGTTATAATTATTTTAAGAATTCTTACTATATAAAACCATTGTTTTCGAAAATACTAAATTTGACTTGAAAATTTAGTGTAGCCAAAGTTAAATGGATCACTCTGTAAGTATATACATACAATGTAATATATTTAAATATAAGTATATATATATATTATATACGCGTGATACTGCGGTCGAGTTTAAACGAGGGGAGGTTACATAAATACACACTCGTCGGAACCTAAGGCGAATTTTGTTACAAACGCAAACACACTGCAGGTTTTTGTTCATAAAGTGGTCTCATATAAAAAGTATGTGTTAGTATACATCAATATCCGCTGCGAGAAACTTGATCACTTATTACATAGGAATTTTAGAAGATATTTAAAACCATCTCGCTCTTTTTTTAACAGCATTAAAAATATACGTAATTTAATATAATATTATTTATATACGTAATAAATATATTATATTATACGTCGATCGATGCTTGGATTTAAAGTTACCGTCTTAAATGGTGTATTCAAAGAAAATATCTAATTATAAGTTGAACTAAATATGTATTTGAAAATTAAAAATTGTTGAAGACAATTTGATTTGTATATAATATGTATACCTACAGTGTTTTAGTAATTATTATAATGAGAGAAAAATAATACACCCGTCTAGAATTTCTTTAGGCACACTTGTCCGACGTCTGCATAATATAATAATATAACGAAAAACAAACTCTCCGTAGATTATCCTATTCTTCTACTAGTTCTACTATACGATAACAATGTAATTATTATAATGGTAAAGGTTTTTTTATTAGTTATTTTTTTTTTTTTTTGTGCCAATCATCCTAGTGACACTTATCATTGTATGGTTGGCCATCATATACAAGTAACCAAGTATATATGAATTACAATAGACTATTTTTTTGTTATCATTAACGTTAACAATATATAAATAATATTTATTAAATATACATAACGTATATGGTTAAAATATTAAAACCTTAGGATATAAATTTGAAAAAACAAATATAATATTTTTAACCATGAATTAACACTTCGGACCGGGGTCATGTCCCCTATGGTTCTGGTCCTTTCAACAGATATCGAATGAATGAGTTCGAAAAATCAAAATCAAGGTTTTACTACTACAAAATAAGTACAATATACGAAGTATTCAAGAAAAATTTCCATTAGGATACCGTCGATAAATATAACCTACGTGAATAGAATATATTTTTATTACATATTTGTATATTATTTTAATTAATAAAATATTTATTAGAAACATCCCTTACTGGAAAATACAATATCTTTCCAATTACTTTTTTGCCAAGTTAATTTTGAGATATACCTATTACGTTGTATAAAAAAAAAAAACTGAAAAATTGTTAAATGTACCTTTGTAGTATACATCTATGAGAAATAGAAATATAAATAATTACAAAAAAAAAAAAGTATGTCAACGATTATTCTGAAAAGATTTCTGGACATGCAGACATTCTTTGATTGGTGGGTGGATGGGTGGGTTTCTGACTGTTTTAATTTAACTATCCTAAGTGAATCAGTATTGTAAAGAGATTAGCCATGACAATTGACAGTATTTACAGGCCGTTGTCTCAAAATAATCCCCCGCCACGTATCACTATACTATAGCCCATAGTATTATATATAATGCACATATAAGGTTAGGTATTTGATTAATCCCTATTTTGAGCGATTGTAGTGTCATACTACTGCAGGTTAAACTCACTCAATAGAACGAAGATATTATTACATGATTAATGATTCTTCGGTAACGGCGGTAAGCACATAATAATATATATAATGTTATATACTCCAGTGACGACTATTAAAAAAACATGATCGTGATGTTGTCGATGTAGCTGCAGCAGAAGAAGGCAAATTTATCCGAATTATAAATTCAACTACCTGAACCCAGGTGACTGTAGAAAACGACAAGTAATATTTTTTAGATATTGCGTGCGCAACGGCGCACATAAGAATAATACACATGGTACAACTATTAAATACATATTATTATATTATATTCTTGCATTATTATTATTATTTTTATTACGTAACGGAAAAAAATGCCGTTTTAGTATATATTTATATTATATTGTTTTCACCTGGTGCCGATACACGAGCATAACTTCATTATATATCTATCACGCAACTAAACATAATATTACAATATTATGTGCATTGTACCTTCATGTTGGGGTTTGGGGAGCATGCATATGGATATATGAAAAAGTACAACCACGCCCCTATTAGTGTCGCATTTAACCTACTAAATATTGGCACTGTCCCAGCTGTTTAATTTAAATCAACTGTCAAAAAATAATTTCTAATTAAAACATTGAACGATGTCTTGCACAGGGCAAACGTTTGAAATTGCTCCCGACGTTTCTCCCGCGTGTATTTGTTCAACCTTCGTCAAGATCCAAGGACGTTTATAAACTAATAATGTCATTGGAAACCGCCAATAGACAGCTCATTTAATATTCATCACGAATGACCATTATGGACACAGTGCGGATTTGTATTTGTCTTAACGTCTATTCCTAGAATTTAAAACCAGCGGCATACCGAGTACAAACATGCCTTAATTGCGACGTCCTTTCCGCAGCTCAGTTTAATATTGTCATTGATTTTAAAATCAATGATATGTTGTACGTCTTTTACTCTATGCGTTTTATAAACGACAACAGACATATTTAATGATAATTATCGATTACAAATGTATAATACATTTATGACTCACGCTAATTAAAATTATTTCTCGTATAATATGTAACGCATTGATACTTCGACAGCACAAGATTTTGAAATTACTCTATATAAGGTAAACCCACGAGTATGTGTACCTATATCATATTTTCGTAACATAATCAAAATATTTAAATATATAGTCAACTTACCTCGGTTACATAATTTTCATCGGCTAAAACATTTGTTGGCAGAAGCATCAGACGATTTCGATCCCAGAGCCTAAAAAAGAAAAAAGAAATCGTGAGTATGAGAAAAAATGAAAAACAATAGCGTACAATATGTCAGAAAAGTATAATGTCTATAGTCTATACTCTTATATAGAAAAATTCATCGTGCAGTGTGTATAATATAACGATTATATGTATAAAGTATAAACAACACCGTAGTAGATGAGATGACCAGAGCCCTGAAATGTACAGTGTTTGCTTTAGCAAATTGGTGGTATACTAATTAGCTAGTTTACTAATATTATAAGTACCTATAACCCATGTGTGTCAGTTGAGTGTATTTAGAATGCTGAACGAGTAGATACTTAAAAAATAACAGTTAACTTAAAATTTCAAATTTGGATTATTTATAAGTTTACTTCAAATCCATAAAAGTTATATAATTCAATACAAATTCTTAGAGTGTCAAACACAGTTATTATTTCACAAACAAATGTTGTACGAAATGTTTTTTTACAATTTTAATCAAGCAATAATTGATAGTACATATTCTATCATATTATTAATAATTGTATTAGGTATAATAATCATTTTTTCAAAACGTATGTATTATATATTTATATGCCATTGGGACAGAAACTCTGAAACCAAAAAAGTAACTTTTCCCCATGGCCGTAACTGAAAAAAAAAATGGTGGGGTCCGGACCCATGGACTCCCCTGAAGTAACGGTCTTGCCCCTCCTTATGTAAATATGTCTTTAAAATGTATGTGTTGTGCATTTTCGTGTTTACATAATATTATTGTGAGTATACTTTATGACATATCGAGTCCTTTCGCCGGGCCCGCGCGAGAATTAAAATGACGAACGAGCGCGCATATAATATACGTACCCGTGTACAAAGAAAATAAATTTACGCGGCAATCAAGATATCAACCGGTCCGAAGGTTGTTGTAACACAACAATAATAACGAGAACACACGCACGTATACTGTATATGTGTGTATGTACTGTGTAATGAATTGGAACCCCGCGGATAAGAAAATGAGATATTTTTCTCTCCGCGTCGTACATCGGTTTCACTCGTGACAACCGCGAGCGCGAGCGCTTATTTTATTTACGTCGCACGCGTGCCACCGTGTTAATCCGTCTCGGGCTAATCGCCGTATTTTCCTCGATTTCATCGACATCGTCTAAAAATCTCGTCATGAAACGATAATATGCGAATATAGTAAGTTATATAGTATATGTTGGCGTAAATACTTTACTACCTATTACCATTACAGTAATTTATTGATTGCCTCGTGTATAATGTATATATATATACCTATATTGTTATATTGTATTATAAACTCAATAAGTAGGAATACAAAACAAATAAATCTAGTATTACTGCTACTACTACTACAACTATACTTTGCTTCCTGTAGTCTTTGTGTTTTTATTTTTCTCGATTATTTCGAAAAGTAAATTAGACATTTTTTTAGTATTGATTTCCCCTGGATAAATCCAAATCCAATTTACTATCAGAAGATAGCATTATAAAATATCGAAACAATTTTTTCTGATAAAAAAGTTACCTTCAAACACAAAAAACAACATATCATTGTAAAACTAATATATTCATCGCACCACTCATCTTTATCTAAAATAAAAATAGTTTGCATAGCGTTTAAAATTTTTATAACCGAATCTACTTTACTACAGAGTCTGTAATTTGGACTGTGTATAGTACTGTCCTATAATATTGTAAGCTATCACGGCAATAAATATTTGTCGATTTAAAGTTACCTCAATATGCTGCACTAGGCCACAGGGAATTATCCTGGCCGTATAATAAACAGTATTCCGCGTAATAAAATATACTGGCATACTGCGAAACATCGCTGTGCTTGTTCTTCTTGGAAAAATAAAGCTTTTCGACTTGTGCAAGTCACTTTCAGCCATTTCCTATATAATATATTATAACGCCGTAAACAAAATAATCGGTTCGTATACTGTACTGCTTACTAACCGTAGACACATTTAGGCTGCTCTAAGAAAACCGCAAAGAAGCTCTGATATTTCGGCCGACGTAGCGCAATTACCACAGCTGCGAGGCACGTCGACAACAGAACGCACGCGACCGTAAGACGGCGGGTAACGAATCGCATAATACACGAAGTCTAATGCTCTTTCCTCCTCATTCTCTATCTCGATTTATACAGAAGAAAATACTGGGAAATCCGAGCAAATTCACATAAATCACGCAGCTAGATCCGTTCGCTCGCGTCGCACCATATATATACTTTACGTATATATGTATTATGTACAGCGGGCAGGAAACGGAAATAAAAAGAAAACGGTCGCGTGCGACGTCTACTCGACATGAACAATATGCGTAGGTAGGTAACGGATAAAATACATCTCACTATATATATGTTGTATGTATATTATATGTCGTATAATATATATAGTGCGACATCGTGCACAGCTGACGTCTTACTCCCTTAGATGGGGTGTACCCAAAGACGCGTGGTTTGGGAAGGGGTGTAAGTGGCAAGTGTATGAGTGACGCATCACTTTCCGGAAAAAATTATTATAAAAACAATTTCGGTAGTCGATTATTTTATATCAGGTATTTTTGCATAATAATATGATAAAGAATTATATTTATTACTCTAAACTCATTTGTAATGGCTTTAATCAAAAAAATTAAAAATTTCAATTTAAGATCAGATGGGACTAATTTTAATACATTTTTGAAAACATCTAATAGTAATTTTTTAAAATAATAAAAATTGCGATTACGGCAATGTGTGTGTATATATATATATGTGTGTGAGGGAGAAAGAGAGAGAGAGAGAGCAGTACGTTGAAGAAAGCAGGAAGACTTTCCGTTGATCTCTATGCTCGCTCGTCATTATATTTATGAGTTCCTTTAAGCACTGTAATAAACTGGCAACTGCTTGCACTCCTTTATGGTTGTTATACCTTATATGTACTCTTTTAATTCGATTTTACTACATCGAATATACGAATATGCTAAATCATTAAATTAAATATTAATCTTTTGATTGATAGTGCTAAGAAATAAGTATATAATAAATTATTGTTTCACGACGACGATGTGCGTCTTACAGTACAGTCTATTATTTTACCAAAATACTCAATTATTCATTGGCGAAGGTAAGGGGGGTTTTGGATATTCAAACAACCCCTGAAATTAAAGATAAAACAATTTTAAAATAAATATTGTGAATTAAACTTAATGTATATTATCCAAACCAAAACCAAAACCAGAACCCCCTCCGAAAATATTCCCTACCTACGCCCATGTGATTATTACTGTGTTCTTGTTACAATATAGACTGCAAAATAATAAATATAAAGTCGTTACAGATATTACAGATGTTATGTTATTGTGTAATATTATTATTATTTATTAATTTATTATTACATATCAACCGACAACCATTATGTAGATATTTGTTAAGACAATAGACAAAGTTATTGATGACGACATGATATTATATTTCTGGTACTTTTTTTAAAACGCATTAAATCAAGTTAAATATACGTATTCTATGTATAGGTAATATTATTAAAGAGATAAGTGTAATATTAAGTTATTAAAAGTATATTTCGTCGACAGTGTCCCTTATTAATCCTTATTACAATATAATATAATGTGCAGTAGCCAAACTAGAAATATAATATACTTATATTACGACACTCCTGGTACCTATTTATACGATACATAATATAACATCTGTATTCTGTATATTATACTATATACCTACATATTATTATGTATAGTGACGACGATTTCCCGCTCGTTCGTATATTCCCGTGGCGGTCGTAAAGGGTGTTTCAAATTTCGTGTGACAAAAACTGTGAGGATTATTATACACGTCAACGTCCACCAATGTCGTCAGACCGAAGACCCGGTGCAACACAGCGGATTATATTATGCACGCTATCTTTCCATATCCATTGATTTTAATCGTATAATTTAATATTTCTCATCACAATTGCATATTCTTACACAAATGATTCTTATACAATACTTTGGGTAATTGATTAATATGATATGATTTGTGGATAATATAATAGATATATGAAAATGTTTATTATTATCGCGCCGTTTCAATCGCATATTATAATAGATAGGTAGGTAGCTTATATTTTACGAACTACACGATGGTTGGTTGGATTGTGTAATAGGTGCGATAGTTATAGGTTAAGTTATAGGTGAATTCGCACGAGTTCACAACACACGCCCATGAAGAAATAAAATAAATTGCTTAAATATTATTTTAAACATACCTATATTTACATAGTACGTACCTACAATGAATCTATGTATCGTAACTCGTAAGATATGTGTAGCCCGTGTATGACAATCAGAGTTATAAATTTAAACAAACGTCGGTTTAAAATAAGCAACTACTATTTCACACTAACATAATATATATTTATATTTTAATCTCAGTTATACACAGCCCCGAGGTCAAATAATGCAGAATTCCATACAGATTATTATAAATAATAAGACCGATATAGAATGTAAAATAAATAGTTTCTGTTTAATTTTCGGATGAGTTTTTTATCTTTTCAATCTGAAACGATAAATCTTTCCTTAAATAATAACAAAACTTAATTTTATATGTTTTGATACTTAGCCCGACGTGACATTAATAATGCCAGTCTAAAACTACTAAAGCCATTAAAAAAACTTGCCTTCGTGGTTTCGTGTTATAATTTAACTTTGTAATGTAATTAATTTTGTGTCAACGTAAAATCTTCATCATATTTCATAACGTCCTTATTATTACATTATGTACTCGAACATCGATATGCGTAGTTAGTGGTTACGTGTGGGTTATTAGTTATTTTTGTAAGTAACTGTGCACGCGATAATTTTCTGCAGCTATTCATTGCATTTTGAAACAATTAAATTAGTAAAGAAATAACAGTTTGTACAAATCCCGTTGTCATTACCACACAACTTCGCACGATAGGTAAGAGGTACCTCTGTACAATGGCGAACAACGAGAAAAAATATCCGTTTAGCGAGAAAAAAAACTTTGGATAATAGTTTTGTTCATTTTGTTAACGTATAAAAAATAAAATAAAATAAACAACAATCGAAAAAGTGTACTGGTCTTAACTTATCATTGTCGTAGGTTTAAACTACCGGGTATATACCGCTTTACCGCATACTGTAACGACGGTGGCGATGGTTATGTACAGGCATGAAGTCATTAGTGCGTCGTCGTCGTCGTCATCGTTTGCTTAAACTCATTTTCACAGCGTTCGAGTATATACCTACCTACTTACCTGCCCGCGAACCTATAATAATTCAACCAGGCAACGAGTTTCCCTGCATATACGAGACACTTTAACAGTATTATTATTATTATTATTATTATTATTATCATTATATATATGTACCGGAGAGGAATCTTTTCTATATAGGTAGGTACGCTCTCGCCCCCGTGCAGTGTGCGCGTATTAAAAAAATATTATATATTATTATATTTATACGCGTTTGTAGCCGACTGCGATACCATCGCATGTGTGTATATTATGTGTGTGTGTGTTGGCAGGGTGCTATATATGCTGATGATGCTGCCGCCGCTATACCGGGTTACGAGAGCCAATAATATTAGTAGATATAATATAAAACAAACCGGGAGAAAGATTTTAATCGTCTCCCGTGTTTTTCTCCGCACGTACCAGCGTATATTATATATTATTGTAATACACATGGAGACTTATACACACACGCACAATCGCCCTTTGTGTGACGTTCGAACGCGTATTATAAATATTAACGCTATACGCACTTGCGCAGCGGCGCTGCCGAGTCTTAAATCATGACGCCGCCGCCGCTGCCGCCGTCGAGTGTCATCGCGCCAGTTTTGTTTTGTTTTGCTTTTTCTTATTTTTTTTTTCACCCGACGGTAGCCTGTTCTTTACCAAACAAACGGCTTTCATCACAATGCCCCCACGGAACGACTTTTTTTACTCAGCTTCCCCACGCGCGTTTCTCTCTTTTTTTCCACCGCCGTCGCGTTTTTTTCCTACACGTTTTAAATATACCTATACAACAACGCGAAAAGCCAATATTTATATTATACCTATACCTACAAGTAACTTCGATAGTTGGTATAGCTATTATATAGGTGTATTGCGATATTTTAAAAATATGCGACGAGATTGAGGCTGACCAGCACATTTCATTCGTCTTACAATATTTCGTACGCCTACATGTTGGCTGTAAATGGCACATTATAAATGTATAAAAAAAATGATATATGTTGCGTATGACTATAAAATATAATAATATCACATATGACATTTCACGCGTTATCGTTATTGTTACGTACACGCAAAGAGGGTTTACGCGTCGCGAGTTCAATCACCGGCTGTAATAATAATAGGTATAAACCGCAGAAATCGTATATCGTCCGTAGTTATCGTATACAACTCGGAGATTTATTAACCGATGTAGACTCGAAAATATTACTTTTCAAAAACCTCACTAAGTATAACAGTAAGTTTATAACAGAATCAGAGCAAAAAACTATCGAGTAGCTACTGCAGAAAGAGCTACTTACTTGTTGTTTGTGACATTTTCAATACATATACTAGGAAAATTAAATATATATGTTTTTAAATGATCCTGATCAAACATTCGACTCATATAAATATTTGATATGAATTTCAACTCTACTTAAGATTTAAATTATATCAATAAGCTCAAAATCCAAATAATTCTAAATAAGTGTAGTAGAGGCATAAGTGATGAGATGGAAGCTCGTATAAGACTTATTTCGCCAAAATCTTATCGCACTCGAGTATACCTAATATACTATTAAAGAAGATCTTAAAACTAATTACTTAGATTGAATTCCTGACTTGAACTGACAAACTGTATAACATTTATAATATAATATATAGATTATCAACTCATCGACGACGACGGTTATCAAAAAATGGATCATTGATGACCAACAAAAAAGTCGTGGTCATGCACTCGCCACAAATATACCATAGTATATGGGTATCTTCACTAAGATTACTACGTGTTTATAAAGACTCACATAAGTATTAAAAAATTGGTCACGAACAGAATCGTGTGGACATGAAAGTTCAACTGTAGTATGTTCTAGATGCAGTGGCGAGCCAAATAGAGCCATGGCCCTACTACTGGTCTGCCCTTAAACATTTTAATTTGGTCATGTTTCATAATATAATATAATATATAGGTATATTATTATTATTATTATTACAATAAATTCATCATTGTTTTTAAAGTAAATACTTTTATAATCTACTATTAAGCTACTGAGAAAACCTTTTTAAATATTCCTGAATTTGAGAAAACTAAAAAGGGATTGAATAAAAAATCAATAAAATATTCTGTTGATTATCCATTATTATGAGAACACTGAAAGTTTAACAAAGTATTTAAATGGCATAGCCTAATATAATGTTACCATATTTACTTATTTTACTTAGGTACTTTACTTAAAGTCTTAAACCAAAACAAAAATGTTTATATAATTTTCATGAAAAAAATAAAATCTTATACCTACACATAATCACTTATAGTTCGATGAACTCGTTTTCTAAAAATAAAATTACGCGTCTTATGATGCGTTAAGATAAGATACAAATAGTTACCGATATTATTTACTGGAATTACTTGTAAATAGAATTAAATAGTCGAATACAATCATAATAATATGTCTCTACTTCGCTAATTGGAATTGATTATATTATTTAAATATTACGATACGAGTAGATAGGTTTGGAAAAACCAATGAGGACTTTTACTACATGTATTACATGGAAATTGTCTACCTATATACACCAATATAGTTATAGTCTATACCAGATATACCAAATTTCATCGTCAAAGTCGGCGATACATTGGAATTCGGTGTATAATGTACTTAACTGGAATGCGCAAGTGTAACTAATATACTTGGATTATTTGGTTTGTTGTACAGCCGATCTGTAGTTATTGGTATTCTCATATTATTATGAACACCAAAGGAAGTTTAAATCATTGATTATTGCTCAAGTGTATCCATCACACACAGATGCACGGAAAACTCCATACATACTGAGTCTAATAGATTTTTATCAATAATTAATTGAAATATATTTGTATTTATTAACCTATGTACAAAAAGTAGGATAATTTATGCTAAATTATCGATTATCTATTTTACTATTTACTATACGTCTATACACAATTTTATGATTTTTATACTGTACACAATATATAATCGTATTATTTATTTATTAATTATAAAATATGAATTATAAGGTATGATATTATGATTGTGATTTAAGATCGTATACTCGTAATAGGTACCCAAGTACAAATTGTTCAAAGAATATTATTTAATATTTACAAAGCAATAAGGTATTATCCACTAGTTGTTAATTATAATAATATTATAATTATCGTGTTTGCTAGTTGGATACTATTAAAATCATAACTATAGAAAAGTCACATAAAATTTTGGGTCTAAAATTGATGAAATTTATCAAATCGGTTGTAGTTTTTTTTATTTCGAACGAGTTCTAACCGCTTGCGAAATTTCTTAATACCACCTCTGGTTATTGGTTGTATCGCCTACAATACACTGTCAAATTCCGGATTAGTAATGTTTAAATGTTAAGGATGTACCTATATCATATGTCCTATTATGGACTATAGTATGAAGTTTATATAATAATTAATATTCATACAAAATATAGCAGAAATAATTTGTTAGTTAGTTGTTATTATATTATCGATCGATTTTTACGACTTGTTTCGTTTCAATTTATTAATGTAATGATTTTTTAGTGTTTCGCGAGGGTGTATACTGTATAATATATATTATAATAAATTAAACGTAAAAGCTAATGCATTTTAACATTTTTTTTCTAACAAATCTCGATTTAAGTATTTTTTCAAACCTCGCTTTGTTCAAATGTTATTTTAAACCCATGCGGGATTAAATTAAAATAACAATGGTTCCAACTAGGGCGAGCATGTTGTCGCTGCCATTAAATTTAGCATTTGTAATTCAAATCAAAATCAGATGATTTTAAAACAACAACTTTTTAGTTTTATTTTTTCAATAATAGATTATTTTTTTTAATTGTATTAATATTATAGCATTAAAACAAAAAAACCATTTGCATATTAACATGCACACAGATTAACGATGAATTCGTAATTTCGTATGTTTACAGTGAATTTATAATGAAAAAAAATATTTGAATCTTGTATTTACTTATACAGTCAATAACTATAATATAATATTGAATGTTTCTTATAATCTTTAAGCTTTTCAACACATTTATAAATATATGTGCCCTGTAAAATATATTCTAAACATAATTCCAAAGAACTCTGCTAAAGCGTAAACAGAAAATTATAATTTACTTGGTTGATATAGATATGTTATGCCTATTATAATATTATACAAACAGTTTATCGTTATAGCCTATAGGAAGCTTTAAATGCAATCTTAGGGTATGTAACTGTTAACTGGTTTAAATATTCAACCTAACTAGGCCTAGGGAATCTAATGCACACAACTGCACGCGACATACCTACCTATATAATATTAAAATTTCGAACAATAATTTACGTGTGAAATCTATAGAGCAGTTTCCATTGGAAAACGATAGGTACTACACGTGTTAAATTAACCACTCGTTTTATGTGCATGTATGTATTATACATACAATAAAGTATTAAAGTGTATATACATAATATACACATCACATATACGCACATGATGACGTTAAGTTATAAAGAGAAATCGCTCTCGCATCTGACGCGTGTTGATTAATATTTAACATTCATCGTGATGTTACAAAATATATAATGTTACATAGGTACATTTTGTTTTAATTCCTATTTCGTTCGTACAGTAAATTACCAATAAAAATAATAATTTATGTATACTTAACCCGTACGGATTTAATGAAAAGCGTAATAAATCTCAGCATCCAAATATATAGTTGCGATTATTTATTATAGAAAACTCGGGATGTGGAACGAATAAAGTAGATTATTTGACGATAAAATACACGTTATGCAAATATTATTTTTATCAGTGCAAACATTCATGTGTACATCACAATATTTCTAAGCATGTCTATTGTGAATATTGGTCATTCGACTGTAAAACTATGTCGTACCTAACAAACTACACGTCTACACTCTACATGGTATGGATTACACTTATAGTATGTAAATCACGGGAAATTCGATCGCCTAACTCTCTCATTAGGTTAGCTCTCATTCGAAAAAAAATTATTTTATTTCAGTATCATATTTTTAGCAACGCTGTGGCATCCAATTG
Source organism: Aphis gossypii (assembly GCF_020184175.1). Classification (NCBI taxonomy): domain Eukaryota; kingdom Metazoa; phylum Arthropoda; class Insecta; order Hemiptera; family Aphididae; genus Aphis; species Aphis gossypii. Next base: position 74,394,872 of record NC_065531.1, on the reverse strand, counting down.
ATAAAAAAAAGTCATTTTAATAACCACGTATTTAATTTCACCATATAAGTAGGTATATAAGGCTTCAAATGTTGAATTAATTGTTAATAGAGAAATATTCGTAATAATGAGACGACTAAAATATGATCTATTGCTACCAACATCGCACTCAAGATGTTTTATTTTTATCATATTATCATGCATGTAAAATATGATGTCGATCATTATATAATAATAGTACCTAAGAATTAAATTAAATTTCACATTTGAAATAATTCAATTATATGAAACGTAAAAGAATTTTTGACTTTTATGTATATACTGTTGACTGTTGTGATCAAAATCAAAAATTGTATACAATGCTATACAATATTGTTTTGTAAATATATAATATATATAATATTTTAATATATCAATGTATGTATACTAAGTATATAGGTACATTATACACAATACGTCTATACTATAAATTTTTATACATTTAATATTACAGAAATGACGGACATTACCCAAGAACCGTTATAATATAAAGTGAACACTGAACTGGAATGGTGCAATTTAAAATATCTGCAAAGTATAGTAAGATATAGCTAACATACATTTTCATTCTGTGTACCACTCTATTATTATGATAACTATCGAAAAAAATACATTTATGTGATCAAGCCAACATTCAAAATTACAATTATTTCATCATACAACAAATATGTTAAACTAAAATAATCAAAACAATGTAGTACCTATTATATCAAGATAATAAAAACCCGTTGTTAATTTGTCAGATGAACTGAATGATATTTAAAAAATTGTATTTACCGTTTAAATATATAATATTGTTATTGTACTCAAAAAACGATTAACTCTGATAAATACTTATATCTAATATTCGTTAGCAGCACCAATAGGGGCTTAAAGAGAAAATGTATAAAATATAATACAATAATTCACATTTTCGACAGCCAAAAACTATCCGCCCTGTTGAACACGTGCAGTTTTTGTAAATTACTGTTCCAATAATTTTTATTTTGTTATTTAAAATAATATATATATTTATATATATATGAATTCAAAAGAATTTATAGTACATGTGTTAACTATGAAAACCACCCCATTGAATTGTCGACAATTGATCAGAAACATCATTGTTAGATTAATGAGTGGCTATGTTATACATTATATTATATACGTACCTACGAACATTTTTTTTTTATATATATATATAATAGTTACAATTCTATTACAATAAAAAAAGAGATTTTCCCTTCAACAGTTCAAACGTTTTACCTATACATACGTCGTACACGACCAGCCCACTGCGGCGATTACCATTGTAAAGCGTTTAACCGACAATCGTTTCGTTTCATTTTTTTTTCTGGTAGGCACCAACTACGCGTTTTTGTTCGATTCACGCAGAAAAATCATTTTTCGAATTCGAGCTCGGCGTTCTTACATTACAATAACGTACCCGACCACCGCATGGGTCGGACACATGGCAAATTACGAAATATCCGATCCACGTATTATTCCACACAAAACCTCTGTGTGTAAGCTACATGCACGCCGACTGTGCAACATTTATGACTACTGCGTGTCTGCGTCCATATAATATTATAGTACACCATATACATCACAATAATGGCTGGTATACGGTCACGTATAGAATTCTGACATTTTAAAAAGTAAGTACATTGAAAACCACCCGTTGCGATGATAATGTCGTCAAAACGATTCGATTTTTACCACAATTTGTTTTAATATTGGCGCGAATTATCCGTTAAGTTTATCTCTATTCTCCATCGTGCACATATGTGATATGTCGTACCTATTATAGCCTGTAGAATTTTCGAAGACTAAAGATGCGAATGCGTCATTGTTCAGGCCATACATAAGATATAAATGATATAACATATTTTATATGATTTGGTGTCAATTAATTTTTATTTCTATTTTTGTTATTTTATATTATGCATTTTTTAATAGGGATGAGATTTAACACTAAAACCTAGAATATGTTGAATTCAAGCTCTATTTTTGGATCAAGGCAAATACATTTTATGTCGTAATATACATTGTTTTAAATTGGCAATATTGGCATATGATTATTAGTTACCCGCTCGGCATAGTAGACGTCTCTCTAAAATAACCGTATTACAGCTAATACAAAATATTATGTGTGTGTATGTGTATAAGAATATACCTATTAAAATTTATAATATATAGTATTTATCTACGTGCTAAAACCAGATTTATTCGGCTCCTTTATTGGTTTTTAATGTCCGACGTGTTAAATGACAAAAACAGGATTTCCAGACGAGTATACCAAGGTATAAAATATAATATAAGACGATTATATTGGAGCTTAACTCGCCAAACACGCACCGAAATGGCGAAATGACGACGTGAAAATGTTCAAGAATATATTAGCACTTTTTTACAATACCATTATTATAATGTATATAGATTGTACAATGTGCATACACATATAAATAGCTATAGTATGTTCAACAAATAACCATACTTAAATGTATTACCAGAATCACCGAATGGTGTATGACCAAGATATACCTATATATAATTATATATACTATTATATTTGTTAATGAAGTAGGTATATCTACTGAAATATATATATATAATTAATTTAAATTCAGAAGTGATGCTGTAACGAACACTATACCTTAGTATAGAATACGGCGTTTGACACCTCACAACCACAACACGTCAAGAAACTTTCCAAGTTTAATAAGGAAATGCACAAATTATAAATTTAATTATTCTCGTGTCAATCCAAATGAAAACAAGAGAATGACGTAACTAAGAACAATGGTTGTATAATATGCGATTAATAAAACTCAGTGGAAATGAATTAAGAATTCAAAAAATTATAAATGTATAATATGTGTAAAATTCTTTACACTATGAAAATATCGAAGAGAATGTAAACTGCAGTGAAATATCTATAGAAAGAAATTCATTAAAATTTTTTAATATCATTGCAGTAGTAATATTAAGAATTGTATACTTGTATGTATTTTTTTTTCGTAGCTCATCGTAAAATCCAGAATTACACAATTGCAACAATACTTTTTGTATGAATAAAGTACGTATATTAATTATACAAGTAATTTGTTAAATGATATATTTCAACAACCCAAAATCTATAATTAATAAAACAATTGAAATGTACCATACACAGTAATAACTAATAACTAGGGCTGAGATTTTGATGTAAATGCATCTTTTTTTCTTGTGTTTCAAGACGTTGCTCCGTAAATATAAAATGTGTTTTGGGTGATGCTAATTAATTTAAAGTACCTAATTTTTATTTTGCATTTTTTGTCAAAGTTAACCTTAAATGCATTTATAGGGCATTTTCTTAGTTTTCAGAGCATTTTTCACAACTTGTTCATAAAATGAACGAAAATTGTTGCGATTAACAAGATATTTTCGGCAAACTATCGACGGGTGTCGGAACGATTTATAACTTATATAGCACGACAATCGATTATCGTCGATAACAATTTTATCACAGCTAGGACTTTCCACTTAAATTATCGCCGTTATATACGTCCTATTGGCTAATACATGTACTAGCAAAAACAAGTTAAAATATTAAACTATTTTATTATTTTATAATGAATGATTAAAATGAATGATTAAGAAAACAGAAATACAACAAAACAAAACAAGTAACAACGTAAAATAACAAAAAATTAATTATACATTTTTTTTAAATTTTTTTATTAAGCCATAATAAATATAAATGCATTTTTAGATTTTTCAGTCATTTTTGCATTTTTTGAAATTTTTAGGGCATTAACATCCCAGCCCTAGTGATAACAAACAAGTGTGAAAAATTTTAAAAATTTTAAATTTACAAATGAATCGCATGGATATTTAAAAATTAACGCTTCAAAACACCATTTGGTGAAAAATGAAGAGTATACCTACCAGTAGGTATACCACTTAATTATTGTTTTCTAGGTGTATGTAATAATATAGACTGTAACAAGAAGACAGGTATCGAACAATTGAGGGGTTGCGAACTACCGGGTCTGGGTAAACTGGTTTTTTTTTTTTTGTATAAATAATGGCTTTATTGTTTTTAATGACTTTATTTAAAACCAAACCGGAATGGCAGCGGCGGCACTATACATTTATACTTATTATATAGGTACCTATATTACTAACGAGTATGGACTATGGAGGGAAAGAAATATGATAATATTGTTCATGTTTTTTGAAAACATTACAAACTCACGTGTTCAAGTACTTAACATATTCGCAAATTAGCGTGCGCTTATTGTGATTATTATTTCCATTCGGCAGCGCCCGCCGTGGTTAACGAAAAAAATTTGGGGTTGGCCACCGCCGCTGTACTTGCGGACCATATAATTATACCAACCGTTAAACCAAAACGACACAATTATTATAATTATAATATAAACAATACGTTCAACCGAACCAAGAATAGATATAACCTATTAATTACTATTAGTGATGTATGTGTATACATAAACCTACACAATCATAACTATACATGTATTCAAATTCGAATTTATAATATATTCATTGATAATACGCCGTCAAATAATAATGTCTACATACGAACGATTACAACAACTTCTTGTCCTAATCAAAATTATTCAAGTTCCTTAAATGGCCTGAACTCACTTCAATATGACTTATACTCACAATTACTTTGATATTTAACACGAGATGAGACAAAATGTCCATAATATTACATGTCACACGATGTGGATATATTTAAAATAGTACCTACGAATATGCATGCATATTATACATTATTATTTATTATACTTATGTTCCACCAAATTACGAATGAGTAAAATGTAAACAGTCAGCTCCGTAGCTGTTATTTTTATTATTTTAAACTTGCTTTTTAGACACTGGAGTTTGAGGTTCTATATCGTCCGGCAAGAATATAGTATATAAATAGTGTCCGCGATTCAGCGTTGTTTCGATATTATCTCACGGCGGATGCATTGTTAAGAGAGTGTTAAAAAATTTTTGTACTCATAGACAATTGAGATATTATGTATAAGGAAAAGATGACCTAGCACATAAATCGATATAATGCATTAACTACTATATAACATCGCATATAGGTTCTACACATAGCTAAGGTTTAATAAATATGTTTTGTATAATATCGATTGTTCTATATACATCATTTTAATAAAACTTTAAGATTATACATACATATTATATATTATTGTATATATATTAATTCATAGTAAACAGTAGCGTGCAAAGTATATTTCAAATCCTAAACAAAGTATTTAAACGATGACCCACCCACTACCCCCTATAACATAATATGTTGTTTAAAACTATAACTGGATATAATAGTTATCAATAATTTAAAGAATAATCATGATAATTAATTATACCTTCAACAAAAACTTTAATTTTTAAATTCAAGATGAATTTCTAAGACCGAGTAATTGCATTAGGCTAACGTTGTTCATCAAGCCACTAATATTGAGTCATATTATATTATATAATATACCTTTAGGTAATCGTTGAACAAATTTACATTCTTGAAATTCCTTTTTAACTCAGAATACCGAACGAAGTACGAACATATTTATTATACCTATAGTTCGTTTGCGATCGAAAATTTAAACCATTAAAATAACTTTCATAAGCCATACCAATAGTTAAACACAATATGTATTCAAATTTCAAATTATTTTGGGATTATCATAGTTTAGTGTAAAAGAGCATAAACCTATAATTAATGAATTTTTTTTTAAATAACTATGAACCAGTTATATGATATTATATTTTACATGAATGTATATTATAATTTAGGTACATCATTCGATTAATGTAATTGTTTAAAACCGTCACGAATTTAATCAAAATCTTATTATTTTAAGTAGATAAAAACATTTACCGATATAATGACAGTACCTAAATATTTAATTACGTTAAAACCTAATAACAGCAGCGTTTAAAAAATCTAAACGGAGATGAAATTAACATAAGAGTGTAAGACAGTGCCTACAGTCTATACACCTCGTCGGTAATAATCGTAATTAAAAAAAAAAAAAAAAATTTATTAAACTGTAAATTAGACACAGATCACATAGATAGTGATCGTAACAAGTATAAAAATAAACAAATAAATGAAATTCGATTTTAGAGTGGTTATATTATACATTGACATTATAATATCACCAGATATTGGTCGGAAAATAATGTTAAAGTAATCCATAATATATATATATATATATATATATGTATATATAAAAATGAAACATGAACTAAACTTCGCGAGTGATATGACATTTAGAAACGCCTGCGTAGTTGGAAATACCACGTATATGCGCGTCCGAGAAAACGGTGGCGAAAATGTCAAATTACTTAACGAAATAGTTTACTATTAAGGCATAATTGACGGATGTGCAAGAAAAAAAGCAAACAGTCATGATATACTGCCCGCAAGAACTTAAGTGTTGATTATCCCTGAGGGTATAATATCATATCACATTATCACGTACACATGGTAGATACGGAAGCTGCGGTGCGGTAATCCATTACTTAGGTAGACACGATAGAAAAAAAAAATCATATTCGATCGGCGATCACGGCGAGCGATAGTTTTCAGCAGTAGAATGTCTTGCACGCGTCTCCTGCAGCGGTGAATTTCACAGTAAAGAAATACGCGCCAATTTTTATAATCCGTTTTGGACCAAGCCTCCGGTCTTAAACACTTTTTAATCGAGAATAATATCAGATCTCGGAAGTTGACGAATTATATAGGTTAGGTTTCGGGTTATATTACAGAAGAACTGCCCCGATTATTGTAGGCATATTGTGGATTATATAAATATATAGAGGACTCTACAGTGTGCCTACTGTCTACCTATATGTGTTTTCGACAAATTATTCAAAGAATAAAAATTGAAAGAATCATACCTTTGTGGACGTTTGAGAGAAGGGACGGAAAATTCACACCCGCAATAATATATTGTCTCAATCCGAGTGTCGTCGGACACTCTGATTGAGTGCTTTTTATGTACACGGGTATAACGGTGTCGGTAATCGGCACTTTTACGAGTCGAGTATTACGACGCGTCATAATCCCGCCATCGTCGACGCGGAAAGTCATCGTGACGATTCTTAGGGCAGTCAGGACGTATTTTTATCCTCTACATTATATTATCTAATTACGAGTATTATTGTGATCGTTCGGCATTTACCTTAGAATGAGTATCCCGGCGGGATCGTTCTGGGCCTCCTGCAGGTACGTCCGACGACGGCGGTCACGACTGCGCTACCGAGCTGGTTCTGCCGACGATTCACAAACATTTACACGAACGCACACGCGGCGGCGATGGATTTACAGCGGATCGGGAAGTAAACAGTAGGCGTGTTGATGAGGTACAATAGTGCAATTATATTGCAATAGTATCGTTTCGTCGGAAGAGTCTAAAAGAGGGCCGATCACACCTCTATCCGGACGACATCGTCGAAACGATCGCGGTAACGGCGTACGGCATTATCGATCGGGGGTGTGTGCGGCGGGGAACGAAAATAAAAGCTACAACAAAAAAGCACGGTGGCGACGACGACGAATAAAACTACACCGGTGCGTGATGACAGTCGACCGCGGGTTGCGACGTTCGGTGCGGTTGACGGCGTACTGAGTACTGACTGCGAAGTGCGACTCCGGCGGCACCGGGTACGGTGCGAGAGAGAGCGCGGCGGTGGCGGCGGCGGCGGCGGCGACGGCGGTCATGCGTCTATATAATAATAATATTATAAGCGACGGCGGCGGCGGCGGCGGGACGAACGTGCACGATGACTGCGCGCGCGGAGGACCACTCTATACGGATGTATCGGCGGCCGCCCGGGATTAAACCGGTTTCTTCGCGGTGGTCACACGGACTGGTGCGCGGGCTACCTCCCAAGCCGCGGCGTGTTGTAAAGGCGCCTGCGAGACACAACCGCCGCCGCGGTATCTCGGGCCCGACACACATACGCACACCAACACTATACGCGCGCACACACGAACCGCTCTCTCATGCCCGCCACAAGTTCGCATCTTCATCTCGCGATGACCGTCGTCGACACTTTACGCGATAACGCGATACGCGCTCCGCCGTCCGTATACTCGCGCGCGCGCGCGGTGGCGGCGACAGCGCGGGCGAGACGCGAGCGGAAAGGTATAATATAAATTAATATGTTATAATAATTATATGAAATTGTTTTCAGAGGATAGACTTGGCAATGATTTTCACTCGTTATATTATTCGGCATTAATATTATATAGGTACGTAATATTATATTGATGAGGGCTAATGTTAAGCAACAAAAAAAAAAAAATCGACGAAATCGAACTGGCCGTTGTCAGCACCGTTTATCTCGCTCCTCGTCAAAAATCGTTATTATTTTATTTTTTATTTTATTTTTTATTTTTATTCTTTTATTAATATTTTATATTGTCGGGAGGTTATTCATCGCAGTCAACACGAAATGGGTAGTATCCGTCTGCTGCAGAGACGTAGAAAAAGTACCTGTACGCCTATATGTTGTACATAAAAATTAAATATTTAATATAATTCTGTGCTATACCTTTCTTACATTATTGCCTTCAGTATAAAAAGAAAGAAAAAAATATTACTGCTACAAACACTCAAAAAGCACCTCTCCCCAAACATCAGCTTTATATACAATATACATATAAGTATAGTATAGTACATAAAGTAGGTATAAGTTTAGGTTCATATTTTAATATTATCATAGTTCATAGATACTTATAGTTTGAATTTTTAATGTAATAATATAATAATTAAATTCAAAAGTAATAATAATGTATTATACGTGCTATAATTGATATGGTCCCTGGTCAGTTTTTTTATACTTTAATTTGAAGTGAAACAAGTAACAACCTATATTTAAATTAAAAATATATTTTTTATTTTTACAATCTGTTATTAGTTGGCAATGTCTGTCTGTAAAACTGATGGTTCACAATTCTTAAATATTATACTTAGTAGTAAAATAGTACGTATAATTATTATAATTACCTACAATAAAGAATTTAAAAATATTTTGAAGTTATAACTTGCTTAAAAGAATAAAATATCAAACAATTTTACTCGGGTACACGAGTCACGGATAATTATTAGTTCTTAATGTTCTTACTCCCGAATATATTTGATAAAAGATTAATTAACTCGTTGTTTAGTTTTGCTTAATTAATTAACAGCTAATAAAACTACGTAACGGTTCCGGCTGAACCTGCGTTTACCGATGTAGGTAGATATACATGGTACATACATCTATATAAATGTTACAGTTATAAACGTTTGTATAATAATAAGACGGATTCAACGTACGGATACATCCTCTTAATTTCCACACGTCACCGAGAAGTGTGTAGGTACCCTTCTCCCTCGAATTAAACCGTCAAGTACGCGAGAATTAAAATTATTTTCTATTTTATCAACCCCGCATATCAGTTCATCAATCAATATAATATTTAGTCGCACAAAATATAATGCGATGTAATATATAAATCGCGCGCGGTGCACGATTGTCGTTATTCGCTGGTTCCGGTCGCCGGAAGTATGCTTGCGTGCGTACCTACAGCGTGCCCATCTCGCGCACTCAGTATCGTCTCGCTACATACAATATATGTATAGGTACAATATATATTTTATATATATTTATAATATATACATATTATAACACGACCGACTCGTATCGCATGTGTGGCCAGCTTCCCGGTTTCGGCGGTGGTGGCGGACGTATATAGAAATCGTCAGTTCGGCGGTAGGTAGTCGGGCTGCAGGTAGGTATGTTTATGTGTGCCTATATGTATATCATTTGTATATATTATATGTATATACGGTCGCCGACGACGACAGCCGTAACGATTTTTATGGACAAACATAATAATGTTATTTTATGCCGCCGTCGCGGTCGTCCGGTAAAGAACACACACCGTACGTCGTCAAAAGTTTATGAGATGCTCGAAAACAACGTGTTATTCACTATATATATATATATATATATATATATATGTATATATATAATATATATAGTCGTGTAGCATATGTATAGTGTGCTCGATTTGTACTATAATCATCGCAGTAGTCGTCGCTTATTGCGGACTCGCGGTTAGGACTTGCAATCGCACGTTGACCATATTACACTCATATAGGCTGGTAGTCCATAATATATCGTTAGGTAAACCGTTAGAGTACCTATCTACATTTTGGGACAAATTAAGGTTACATTATGTAAATACGTTATTATGTATATTAATCTTCTTGTGCTTTCTTTTGTTCATATACACGATAACCAAAAAATTATTACTTTCCTTCCAAAACTAAAATGAGTGATATCACGTATCATATGAGTAATGTAAAATTTAAATAGTTTAAACGTTCTCCTGAAAAATGATGAAAATGTAGATAAGTGCTATTACAGTTTAGTATAAATGCTATATTATATTATTTTAACACGTGAGAAAAAAATTCATCACCTTGCTGTATACACTATGAAGTATGAGTCAACGTAGTCGATGTGTATTGTTAAGGGTATACTTCCATTTTTTTTTTTTACTTTTCAATTTTCCCCATCTTATCGCATTTATACTATTTTATTGACCGATCACTACAAATAGTATTAATAATTTTGAAAATATTTATTTGTCTATACTTATACACAATTTGAAGTCATAACAAAATAACATTTTGAAAAATAAAATATTTTCTTTTTCTATCGTTGTCAATTATTTTTTTTTCTTTTTCAAATGACAAAATGCATTTTAAATACATAATCATCAATTTTTACAAGTTCGAATGGCCAAATTTATTTATTTTTATTACAATGCATTAGATATGATTGTATGAATTCATTTTTATTCTTGAACCTTTTACCTCATTGACTTGTTCGGTTGGTGGACTCAAATACTATCTGGTCCCTAAACGAGTCCAATAAGCTCTTATAGCCGCATAATTTAGAGAATACGAGTTTTGTGATTTTAAAAGAATGTCTATGGACCATTTATATTTATATGTACGTAAAACTTTATGGAAACGATATTCCAAAAAAGTCTGTTAGCTAACATTACAGATACCGATACACATATACGTACTTACCATTATTAACCGCAACATAGTTTCATCTCTTTTCACTCTTGTTTAAACGCAGTTAGTTTCTTTATCGCTCAGAAGCTTTTGCAGTACGAATGAAAACCATCGTTTCTCTGTCCTTTATATTGGTCAAAAAGCGAATGTTTAGTGAAGATAGGAAAGCCGTATCAGCATATATTTAATATCAATGGTCTAAACGCACACTCGCACTGCAGTGTTAAAACGGACAAATTACTTTAACGTTTCGTACGCCTTATACCTAACTTTATAAGTATAAATGTCATATAGCAAATAATATGTGATGTGTGACTTTTGTAGATAGTTAGTTTGTTACGATTATATAGTGTTCGTTAGCCGTTAACTGCAGTATGTGTGTTTAAAACAATATAAGTTCATACAGCAGTTGATTTAACCAACACAATTCGTCCTTAAAAAAACAAACACACACATTGTCGCCAAAAGTTTAAAAGAAGTAGGAATTCCCGAAAATGGCGTGTTGTTCGCGAAATCGTCTTGAAAAAATTATTTCATTGTATACATCGAAGTTATCACGCGAGCGTCGCCGTGGAATTTCAAAAATACAATTTTTATGATCTTGAATGTATGCATTTATAAAAACATACACTTGACAGCGTTTAAACTGACAAATTGCTGTCTGTGACGTTTTATGCGATTTATATACAAATATCTCAGGAATCTATGTCGTAGTAGTGAATAGCATGTATAATGTGCACTTATACAGATAGTTGGATTGTGATTATAATATAGTGGTCGTGAGCTGGTTAACTGCAGTGCATGTATCGCGATTAAAACAGTAGAAGTTCCTGCAGTAATTGGATTAACCAACAGACTTGTGCTGAAAATCATTATCATTATAATATTATGCAAATTTAAAAATGAATTATTTTACTTTCCGGCCGTTTTCCGTTATTACGATTCACTGCAATATATTATAAATATAGCACCGTGTTCGTCGAATATGTATGTATGATTTTTAATGGGTTTCCTTCAGTAATGGTAATGCAATTTATGACACATTTAGTGTATTATATATCTTTCAGATTTATGTGCAGGGTACCTACTTAATATAGTAATTTAGTCTTATCATTTTTTAATACTTTTAAATAATAATTGTTGTTTATTGTGCAGTCGTGCATTAACAATTATAGCTGCCATACACGATTTTTTTTTTTATAATACTGTACCTTATAGGTAATACGTTTATTACTAACTTTATTTTACAGTTTACATAGCATATTACCTAATTAAAATCATCTTGTTATTGTAATTAACTGTTAAGTTTATAAACAAACTGAACGTGAAAACTTTTATTGATAATAAGCGCGTATACCTTTACATTTTTGTTAATATAATACTGATACTTTATGTCGATATAACTACCCAGGGCTTATAATAATAATATAATATAAGTGCTTGTAATTTATCAGTAAATAATAATAATTAATAAAAATATTACATATATTTATATTAAGAATAAAACTAATTGTAAATAATATTTCACGACTACAGTCAAAACTTGTATACTGCAAGAATTCATTTCACTTTGTCAATAACAAATATTAGTTTTAACTTTTAATTTAGTAACCAATTCAATAATACTGTCGGTTACAGCCTGCAGATGATAATTATTATAAGGAGATTATAAAAAGATGTTTTTAAATCAACGTTCATAAAAATTAATATAAACTACAGTATGTTTTTCTTCATGGTAAAATTTACCGTTCACTAGAATGTTTTTATTGTAGATATATCATTTCTAAATGATAAGGGGCGGTATAAGAACGTCTTGTATAGCCGGTTTAATTTGGCGTAAACGCAAAATCGACAAAGACCAGGGGCGGGTCGTAGACCAACTAGCATTATTTTCTTATTATTATACACCTCAAACACATAAAATACCTCACTAGAGGTCTCTCACCTTTTATGCCTAATTTATAATTTTCTCAATTTATGAAATCTTGATCTACTTAAAAAACAATAACACATTTTAAAAATAAGCGTTTAATAGTATGTATAAAAACATTGTGCGACTTAATTTTAAATATATTTATAACTGAGGTATTATTTATACAATTGAATGACTTGACCTATTTTTGTTTAAGTCAGTTTTATTTTTACAATTTCCTATAGCCGATAGGTGTAGTTAATTTTCTTGAAATAATAACTATTTATACTCAGTATGATTTTCTAATTGTCTTCTATTTTCTAGACCATTGTCACCTAGTCACCTAGTAATATTGTACGTATAAGAAATATATACACAATTTATAATATATTTATAAAGTGTATATAGAACATTTTTAAATAGACTTAAATCATGTTACTTGTCTAACTGAAATAATTAATTAATAAATTAAAATAATAAAATTTGAAGATATTTACTTAGTACCTAAAATCTAAGTATAAACAAAATAACAATAGCTTAACATTTTTAAGTATTTAAAGGTATTAACACTACTTCTTTGATGATGTCACTTGTCAGCAGTATGTTATAGTTAGTAAAATATTTCTTATTATAATGGTCATAGATTAAAAAATAATATAAATATACATATTATATATATTTTTTTAATATTTGTTCACCATATTATTATACCAATCAAAATAAATTACGATTTTAATTTAGTTTGTACCTACCTATATGTTATTTTTTCTCAGTAATTATCATATTTTCCTTTGAATGTTGTACAAATATTTAATTTGATCCAACAAAAAACTCAATGCTCACTTTTGGATTAAAAAACAATTAATTTTTATAGGCACTATAAACCTAAATATAATTAGCGATTCTGCATTAAATATAATATTTACTATTTTCAACTATTTAAAATAAAATTTTATCGACAATTATTTTGACATAACTTATGAATAAAATACATTCATGTTTACAACTTGATAATAATGATAATTAACTGTTTCTACATACAATGTAGAAGTAGAATGTAGATTTACAAACAACAAACGTTATTCCAATGGATATCAAAAACATAAATAAAATATAACAATTTAAATTAAAAATTAAGGCAATGTGATTTTAAACTTCCTTTTAACGCATTTCTAACACGCGCAGTCTCTACGTATATAGGTAGGTATTAATTATACATTAGGTAATCGTTATAATATAAGCTCAATAGTCAACATAAAAAATAATAATCTTTTAGGTTTTTTTTAGATATTTTCTATATAAATGTATTAAAATGTATAATATTATATTAAGTTAATTCGTCTATAAAAATATAAATTTTTTTATATTCAATTTAATATAATCAACACTATAGCTGGTTATAATAATTCATTAATTTTAGATTCTGAACGAAGTGATGAATGTATTGATTTTACAATGATGTGTGTTTTTTTTTTTTTTTTTTTGTGTCTGTGTACAGCATAACTAGTCGAATAATGCTCCAATTTCAAACAATGGGGGTGGTTTCCGATGTAAAAGTGAATATCCTTGGTGCATTATAGAGGTAAAAAGTTAACATTTTCAAACAGTTTTCAAAAAAATCGAGAAAAACAAAAAAAAAATGACGAAAAAAACGGCAATTTTTACGCAAAACCAGTTTTCGACCAAATCGATTTTTTTTATGGTTGTAATTCAAAAACTAATTACTGAAAATACTTGAAATTTTAACCAAATGTTAATGTCAGTGGTATCCGTATATAGTTAAATTTTCAAAAAATTTTGACTTTTTTGAGTTATTTATAGACCACTGAAATTTTCTATTTTTTTGAGAAATTTTTTTAAAGTGTCGATAAAAATTTTTGGATGACCAAAAAGTTTTGAAAATTTAATACAAGGTTCCTTATGAGTTGTTTTTAATGTAGCTAAAAAAAATTAAAAATCGTTAGTCACAATTTTTTTTTATAAGCGTTTTTAGTTCAAATTTTTACGAAATCTGTCGAAAACGCGAAAATTTGCAAGTAATTTTGAAGTTGAAAAATCATAAAATTTTTTCTTTATAACTAAGTTTTGAAAATTTGGTACAAGGTTCTCCATACATTTTTCTTCAAATATCTATAAAAAAAACTCTACCGGATTCAGACAAAAAATTTTTATGAGTGTTTGAAATTAAATTTTTACTAAAACCGCGTTAAATAACAGTTTAGCCTCAAACGATTTTGATATTTGTTATTATTCAAAAAGTATAAGTCGTAGATACTTGAAATTTTACCAGTTATTAGATTCGCGTTTTCTTTACGTGATTTAAATTTCAAAATATTTTGACTTTTTTTGAGCTATTTATAGACAACTGAAATTTTCAATTTTTCTGAAAAAATATTTTTGAAGTGTCGATAAAAATTTTGGCCCTATCAAATACTTGAAAATTTAATACAAAGTTCCTCTATGTTATTCTTATAGTGATTAAAAAATTATAAGAATACATAGGCACAATTTTTTTTATTAGCATTTGAAGTTCAAATTTGACGAAAATTCGTCAAAATTATGAATATTTGCGAAATATTTGAAGTTGAAAAATCATAAAATTTTTTGTGTTTATAACTAAGGATTAAAAATACAACACTAAGTTTTCCATAAGTTTACCTTCAAGTATCTATAGAGAAAACTCGAAGCATCATATAGGAAAAATTTTAAGTGCTTTTGAATTTAAATTTTAACGAAATAGCGTAACGATAACGATTTATCCTCAAATGATTTAAAATATTTGTTATTATTCAAAAAGTATAAGTCGTAGATACTTGAAATTTTACCAGTTATTAAGATTCGCGTTTTCTTTACGTGATTTAATTTTCAAAATATTTTTTAATATAAGCTGTTTTTTTAAACCACCTTTTTACCAACCACTAGAAATTGTATCCTAGGCTGACAAATCATCTTCGTTCAGAATCGTTTTTCGTATACAATGATAACTATCATTGGATTCAAATTTAACACTCCTATAATATATACCTAATAATGATCCATACGGCACCTAATGTACAGCAGAGCGGTACTCACTTGCCCACTTTTTTTTATTTTTATATTATTATCTACAGCTGGTGGTTTTAACTTTTTTTAACGCAAGATATTTACGATATGCGATATGTTAAGCTTGGATGTTATAACGTATAAAGGTTATAAAGTTTATAACCTATAAATAGAAAAATAAACTAAACATTATTAAAACAAATTAAATCGGAAAATAAGAAATAACAACACGGTAATAAATGTGTATACATACCAACTTGAATAAATTTACGGTTACTGTAATAATATTATCTATTATAATATTATTTTGACATTTGACACGGTGATAAACTATATCATAAAATATTATGGTTTATATACAAAAAAACAAAAACTGCAATAGTGATGTATAAAACTCGCCGAGAAACAAATATAATATTTACTATTTTTTTTTATAAAAGTGATACATGTATAGTAACTATACCAAGCCCGTGGATATAATTTTCACGTTCAAAATTTAATATCGATTATCTACCCAGTAAATTATTTATAATAAATAACTTTTAGTAATGGTAGAAATAGACAATATGAGTATATAGGTACTTAACACTATGAGCTCTACACCTAACTACCTAAGTATACTATACAAGAAATATAATCATGTTTATTTATTGTATTATCCAGTATAGTACATCATATATATAAGACAAATCATATTATTATTGACTATCGTCAGCGTTTTATCACATAATGAATATGACGCATTAAGACATTTCAAAATAATACCAACACGATTACATATTATTTATTCATTATATTAACAATTCAGGTGTCGGGCCATGAGCCATTCGACTCCAACATTGCAGGTGAGTGGTGACGGCAGCCAACCGGAGATCTTAGTCTGGCATCGGGTCAGACCGCCTTGCAGGTATAATATGTAATATTATGTACCTATACAACATTATGTTTTATACAAATAAAAATCATGTTAATATTGGATTATAGAAATACCTATAGCGCTTACATCAAACTAAATAAAATGTTGATTTAATATGATGGTTATAATAACACACATAATAATACGCACGTCTTGTATTCCGTATAGGTGTCATGGGTATGTGATATAACCTATTTTAATACAACGTTCGTACTATACGATAAACGTATTAAATATGCGTTAAATAAAAACCCTATTTTATCATGATATAATACTGTGCTATAAGTAAAAACGATTTATACTGATGGACATATTGATGTTGGGTATATACATGTTGTGTACAACAAATTATTAAGAGAAAACAGAATGATTTCCTATTATAAAGGTATATATTATTATACCGAAAAAAACCATACCTATAATATCTAACTAGTGATTAATAAATAATTTAAATAAGTTACTATCGGTGTACTTAAATTTAAATTTATCGTATGTGGCGTGAAGCACATTTCATCCGCCCAAATCCTAGTTAATAAAATAAAAGTATCCACGCATCGTTATATAATTGTACCTCTATTGCTTCTCTCAAAATCGATAACGAACATAATTGTTTCATAAAAAAATTCTACTTTGAATCTACTGCAATACTGCGTATCAATCGATATAATGTTTAAAAACACATTAACGAATTGTACATACGATTTGAGCGGGGAATGGTGTATGTCGACCATATTATTATAGTACATTGTCTATACACATTTCACGGTACCGGCATATATAATAGGGCTTAATGACGGAGAAAACTCTAAACTTGTTGGTATACGAGAGTGTATGTACACGCATTGCATTAAAAAGTTTATGCAGAACGAAATAACAGAAAAACGAAAGAAAAAATTACCCAGTTCAAGGGGTTACGTTTGTCCTATTTTTAATAGAGATATCTCAGTTTTAATTAGTAATTATTACCAGCACATGTTTAACTGTCACGAGCTATTAATAATAACCGAAGGCGTCGGGACGGAAGCCAAATTTTATTTTAGAAAGGAAAATAGAAAAATAAAAAGTGGTGGAAGGGAAGATAGACAGAGAGTGAGCGAGAGAGGGAAAGAGAACGAGACGAAGACGCAGAAGAGGAAACCGCCTATTTTTTTCGGACACCTAAACGATGGGTCAATTATTAATACGAAACCTGAGGTACATAATAAACTACGGATTAAAAAATTAATACGTTCCTGACGGCCGACCGGCCAATCGTGTATTTATATATTATTATTATTATTATCATTATACGTATACCTGCGGACCATTTTTGATACGCCAGGTGTTCGATAAAAAAAAAAAGAAGAAATAACAACAACACCACCACATATAGCATTATATATAATATTATATAAAGCCATTTGTTTTTATACTCGTCGTGCGCACCGTATACCTATAATATAGTCGTTAGATCCGACGGCAAAAATACTCTCCGGGCGCTAGGTTGATATATAATAATTAAGGATCGAATGTTTTTAACGAGCACCCTTGTCGGGGTATCAGTACCATCTGGGTGACTGGGTAGTACGCCCCAATTTATACGTATATATATATATATATTTATATGTAATTTCGAAAGTCCGTCACGGTGTGCCTACTGCATTATATATGGTATATCTGTATGTATGTATATATTATATACCGGCGTAGCGTGTCGACAGCGAGTTTACATTTTCGATTAAACCCAAATTAAACAGACGAACAGCTCTATTAGAGCACGCGGCTGCTGCGCATACACTGAAAAATATAAACAGCTGACGTTGCACTATATATAATATAATAATATATATATATATAAAAAAAAAATGAGAACAGAAATTTGTAAAAAAAAAAACATATTAGTTCTCATAATAAACAAAATAAAAACCTTAATAACAATAATATTGTAAATGTATATTACAGTTTTTCCTTGGTATTAACACTTCTAAAATTTAAAAGTCTTGAGGCATTGCGTGCTCATAAGACATTTAAGATATTATAAACATTCGTTAATACTGAAATCAAATATTTTTAAAACTTATAACTGTAGAAGCGTTTACACGGCAGCAAAGTCAAATATTTGTTTATGAAATAAACAGGAAGCAAACCCGAATTAATTGGATTACTTAACAAAATATTACGAATGTAAATTTTAGTGAGCTGCAATATATTATACACTATACAGTATACAGTGACCATTAATCGTCATTATATAAGTCCTAAATATGTTATACAAAAATTTTATATTTTTTATTCCAATTAAAGTAGCCGTTATGTAACAATTGTTATTCCATAATTGGCATAATTTATACTTGTACTCTTAATTTGATTTTCATCATTCATTAGTCATTACGTATCTAGCTATATAGATAATAAATAAAAAAAAATAGGAACTACTTTATTATCTACATAAATAAATAGTTGAATAATGAAAAGAATTATAATACCATTAAAATCAACTTAATACATTGTTTTAAAATCATAAAAGAAAACGTAGTGTAAAAATATTCATTATCTAACTAATTTATGAAATTAATAAATATAAATATAAAAATAAATAAACTATATTTAAAGATAAAATAATTATTTTCAACTCAATCTCGGTCTAGAATGGCTATGAAATATAATAATGAATTTATAAAGTTATGAGAAATAAATATAAAATAATTTGGTAATAAAAGTTAAAAATTAAGGTAGATACCTACATCATTTTTAAACAGATTTTTAACGCTTTTTTAACTTAGTATTTAAAATTATTATTTTATCGAGGTAAATATTATGCACAGTATACAATATATATTTATAGTACATAAATATATAGCTTATATGGCTGTATATTTAATTTATAAGTACAATTAAATGCATCGTGATATTTTTATTAAACCATAATAATTGCTTGGAAGGCTTTATATTTTATGACTTTATGAGGAAAGTACATCCATATACCAATAAAAAAGTGTGTTACTTTGTATTACTTATATTTTAATGAGTTGTATTTTTCATGTAAGTATCTACATTCTACAATTGTATTTTTAAGCTATTTTATAGCTTTAAATTGTACTAGTTTAGTACATCAGTAAATGATAAATTAATTATTTAACTACATGGGTACCTATATGCTATAATATTATGCTATTTTCTACTTAATGATAAGTTCACACAACTTACTAGATTATGTAGATTAGTAAGTATCTATATGTTTGATATTCTGGTTAAAAGCTTATAAAAATTAAAATTAAAATTATATAAAATATAACATTTTATAATATGTAGTATTATTTTAATGAAATAAAATAATATATACCCCTCTCCGTATTATCCGTATATATATATAACATATTTTTTAAAACATGCATAAATAAATAAGTGGTATTGTCTTCACTACAATAATAAAAATGAAATATTGAATTCTCTTGGTTGGAATAATTTATTAGTACCTATCCTATGTTCAATATTTATGAACATATTAAATGCCTTTTTTTTATTTCAGCAAATAAATAAAGAAACACATGATAATTTTGTTACATATGGGTTACATGTGTTTCATACTATTTATGTTAATTACTACAATCTTTTTTTATATTAGTTTACTCAACCAATTATATGCAATTATTATCTTCAACATTATGAATTTACAACGAAATTATTCAATTAAAACAAAAAAATACATTCCGAGTTAAATGTTTATAAGAGTACCTAAACCTCATATAATATATATTTTGTTTGCGATATTTTTGTACTAATATCATATTAATAACTGTTTTTTTAAGTAAGACATTTTTATGGCACCTCTCTGCCGTGTCGTGTCTAAGCGCTAAATATTCACATCTCTTAGAGCTCATTAAACACATAAACAACACCACATTTTTATAGGTCTGTCTACTCTGTCTAAAAGCTTTACTACATATTTAATATATTATATCGTATAATTATACACGCATAATAATTTTTGATTTGTTAGTTTTTTTTTTTTAAAAAAAGCGTTAGAAAGCAACAAAAATATTATAACAATATGACAGCTGGCGAGCACATTAGATTTTTTTTTAGTAAAAATATTTTTTAGTTATCAGCAGGATGCGTTTGAAACTTCTATATTAACCAAATGAAAGCGTTTGGTTTCACCAACTATCAACAATCGTTAACTTAGTATCGTCAACATCTACTTTATTTCTCACTTAACAGATTTTCATTCTCGAAAAAAAATATATTACTCCCCTAGAAATATGAGTACTTTTTTCCTAACCATCTAACAATGAGGGTTTTGTGGTTTTGATAGAGGCGTTAAGTAGAAGGGTGTCTTAGGTGTCAAAACACCCCAATACCTTTCTTCTTAAAAAAAAAGTTGGTGCGGTAAAATTTGTCAACCCCTCTTTGTGTAACACCCAGTATAGGGTATCTTTGTTTTCTGAATGTCCATTGGTGCGCACGAACGCTTCAAATAAACGCTGTTTTAACGAATGAAATTTAATTAAAAAACATGGCTCTATAAAATAATAACAATGATTTCTTTTCATTTTTATTTTTATCGTTTATTAATTTAAAAGTAATATACTAAATAGGTATGTTTCTATACTAATTATTATATAATACCTATATTTATGGTGTTTATAGAAATATATCATATTTTTAATACATTTCACAATACTTAAACGACTATAGTTAATAATAATAATAAAAATTCATAATTTATTATAGACAATGGACTAGCATGAAAACAATGCACTTGTTTACCGATAATTTATATTTCTATCATTTCTATAAATAAATAATTTATTTGTTTTTGCTACCTTAAAGAATTTGATCAATTTTCTGTTTTTGTTTCCATAAACCCTATTTGAGCTTAATCAGTAACACAAATACTTAAACATTATGAAATTATTATTAATACCAATAAAAATATATAATTTACTAGTTGAAACTATTATTATTATAACATGCCTGTTTATTACAAATTATTAAGTTTTCATGTGTGTATACTATATACACTGTATAGTTATGTATAACTGTTATCATTAATATACTTATATCTAAAATAAATTAATATTTTATTTCATTCATTATGAATATTTAAAAGAAAATATATTCGTTTTTTAAGCTAAGATTCAACTATATACCTAATAGAATTTATAAACTAATAATATTACGATACGTATTATATACATTCTATTTTATCGTTAATTAGATTTGGTCATTTTCAGGCTACTACATCTAAAAAAAAATAAATAGCTTATAGTTATAGTTTAATAGTTATACCTACTTAAAAATAATAATCTCGGCTTCAAGTTATGTCCAAACCTACATATGAACATGAATTGAAATGTTTAGAACCCACTCAATTCAAAAGACATACAGTACATATCTAGTATCTATAATAATGTGCACAAACACGATGTTGTTTTAAATATTATTACTTAAAATAACTTAGTATAATGAATCATTGCGCAACAATAAATTCGTAGTTAACTATTAGTTTATCAAGATTGAAGTATGTACACGATGCACGTAGGACGTTAAGAACCTAACAAATCGTGCTTTAGGCATAACTCCCATGCTATGTTTCTTGTTAGTTGTTACCGATAATTTTTAAACTTATCGGTTGATCACCGACAGCGAGATCAGGATGCCGCGCTTGTATTGTAACGAAGTTTTATTCGTTTTTTTTCCTTATCGTTTGAATAAAATATATTAATTCGTAAAAACAAGTCTAGGTTATTTTTAAAAAATACGAGCCATTATAATGCCTTATGGATACCTACTTAGTATATGATAAGATGGGAATATTTAAATTAATATGTCAGTTTAAATAAGGATCGTATTAAGTACTAACTTAAGTTTTGAAGAAAATTCAAATTTGTTATTTTATTATTATTATTATTATTATTTCTACAGAGAGAAAAGGGACTAAAATATTTATTATTTATATAGACATTTGGTTTAGTAATTTAAAAAAAATACCCTAATGGAATATTTTAAGTTATTTTCCATATGTTTGTAATACAAAAATACCTAAATATCTCCGTTTGCCGTAGGTGTATTGAAATAAATTATACAAATATAAAGCGATTAAAAAAATAATAATAATAATAATAATTACATTCCCAATAAAACATAATGCTTTAAATGAAATAATTTAGTTTTGAAAAGTCAAATATTATGATTTATTGAGTATAAGGTGCATTATGTAAATTTAAATTCAATATAATAAGCACTGATAGTGATGTTACGTAGTATGATCTATACTAAATAATAAAATGGAATAATACTTGAAAATTTTAACTGCTGAATAATTTCTTGGACAAATAAATGAATGTCCATCGTTCTTATATTTAAGGTGAAAATTAATGAACTGTAAAATAACATTAAAACTTAAAAATTTTAAGCAAATAAAAATTGTAATTATAAAATATATTTAGTAAAATTAAATTGTATATTACCTATATGTACCGCGTCTGAGCAGTTAAAATAAAACAAATAATAGATAATAATACGCATTATGATGAATATGGTTAAATTTGCTATAAAAACAATTCGAGGATTCAAACAGCCCTATACAATACACCCATCACTCTTTCACGAAATTTTTATCATTGTAACAATTTATTAAATAAAAATTTTTCAATATATATACTGTATAATGTATTATTATTTTTAACTTATAATTTTTCCCTACAGATATTTGTATAGTACAAAATTACATTTGTAGAATACGAGATTTCCTCTTTTGAGCACTTTCGTGGTATTATATGCAGGACGTAATAATTATAATATTCAACATTGGACAATTTCAGTGGATGGTTTTCATTCTTTTTTATTTTCGGTAGCGCATAAAAATTATACAGATAAATAGATAATAGTATAGATTACGTCTACAACATCAGTGTAGTTCTATATTATAGCGATATGGCGTTGAAACGTTAATATGCATGGCTCATCAGTGAAATCGTGTAAACCGACCGCAGTTATTATACTTCTCTATATACCTAATATTTTTTTTCTGACAAACACATGCCCGGCAGACTTATCTTGGCACCCTTCGTGTTCAGAAGAAATCCCGACAGCTCTGACGTTAATTAGGGTTGTATGTTATGTCAACACGAAAAAGCCTTAAATAATAAATGGATCTCAAATTTCAATGATGGATTACGAATAGTGTAAAACAGCTAGCCTCAGACTAGGTGTCAAAAAGAATGGCGCTGAAAAGAAATTAATGAGAAACGGTAATTATTATTAAAGACACCAAACTAACTTTTGTGGTTTTTAGCAAACATAATTTTGTTTTTAAAATATCCATTAATTCAAATTAATACATCACTTCGATAACGTCCAAACATTATTTAAAAATATTTTTGCTGCAACGTTTAGCAAATGTAATTAATTGACATAACATTTCAATTATAAGCACATAAGCACATTTTAATTAGTATTAAGCTTGTTGATGCAAATTTTAATGATAAATTAATAAATATTCGAAATTGAAACGTACAACTAAAAAAGCATAATATTGTATAAATACTTACTGTGAGTAATCCATTATCAATTGATAATATCAGCTTTAATTTTATTAATATACCCTATCTATATAGGCTAAAAATTAATTTTAAAATGATATTTCTATATTATTTTAATTTGTACATACATTATTATATAATATATAAAATATAAATACATTAACTATTAACTGCAAAATCGATAGACATAATAGGTACTTTTAGAGTTTTTATAACTTATGCCACCATCACACTTCAAATTATTAAATGAAAAATATATTTTCCCCTTAGTAGTCGGTACATTTCCTTTTTGGATTTTATTGATTATTTAATAACAACATTACTCAGAGTTATTTCCCGTGAGGACTTTAGTGGAGACATTTTATATTTATTATAGAATATAATGAAGTTTTAATTTTATTTTACCCGCAATCGCATAGCATCAAATTTAAATCAATTTAGTTTTAAATTATAAGCTATCAACTTCACATGATTAGTTATGACTAAAATTTTCATTTAGATTGTAATCATCCCCTCGCACTTACTTCGCTTCACAAAATTAATTTACAACAATTTTAGTTTACCAATTCGTTTTCTAATACTTAAACGTATAATAATTTCAAAAATATTAAACGCACCTATAATATGGTTATATGTGATTATAAGTACCTACTAAGACATTGTTTGAATGAAAAATATAAATTTATAAGTATCGTATTATAGTAAGTAGTAAAGTAGATACACGGGTCAAATATATTACAAACATTAAATATTCATATATCGTAACACAATAACACTGTAATAGTCCGTACCTGTATAAAAACTTTTAATAATTATTAGAGTTAGTAAACATTTATGCAAAGTAGGATAGTTTTCAAGTAACACTTTCATACTAACAAGCACTACAAAACATAATAATTTAAGTTTAAACGTTATACATTAGAGAATTTACTTATTAGTTATAATAAGTTATTATACTTATAAATATACATGTACAAAGTGAAACTTCTACATTGTAGTATAGTCTCGTGGGTAGCAAAAATATTTATCGTATTTTTATCGAAATTTGCCAAGTATAATATTATCGGTTTATAAATTTAATTCTTGTTTGACTATGATTTTCAAATATATTCGTATATTTCGTAGTATTTTATTGAACGGATGTTTGTTACATATAAGTTTCACTTAAGATGTGCTTAATAATTAAAAACTTAAAGTCAATACGTATAAATAAATACAGTTTATGACGTTATGTCCCATTATAGTATAATATTATTTTATTCAATGATCGATAAATTTACTTGCTGTATAAAACTCTATACACTCGAAACTTCCAGATATAATCACTTTGTACAAAACTATTAGAATTTAAAACTACCGCGGTATATTATATTTTTATTTCCTGTGTTCCGTCACGAATACTCGGCGCAGCTCCTCTCGTATATAGGTACCTACCTAAATCCTAATAAGTATATACCTAATATAATGTCCGCTCGTATTACGATGTTCATAGCGCTGCAGACCGATCTCGAACACAATGGAAAACATTTTGTTTTACATTTTTGCGGATCGACATTCAACGCGGTGTTAGGTTAAAAATAATAACGATGATGACGATGATAACGTTATAATATTATATTATATTAATATACCTACGCGTTTTCTACACGAAATCGTGTACACTGCGGACGCCGACAGAGATTTATAAGTCGGTCGGAAATGAAATATTCACGGCAATAGAATAATATACGTCGTCTAGTGGTGTCTACACGCTAATTCTACACCGACATCTCTACTGTATAATATATATATATTGGTGTATGCTTATAATAGGTGCGTATGTGTACCCGAGCCACGGAGACAATTAGTTTGAATGACATCAGCAATTACCACCGCTGTAAAGAAGCGGCAATTACATATACGTATATATATTGTATTTATATATATATATATATATATATACATAAATTTGTACGCGTACAACGCGATATACGATGGGTACAGTGTACTTCTATATACGACGCGGTGTCCGAAACGTATATACGAGAAAATTATAGGTACACGTGCTGTATACGGCGGGTGTGTACACATGCGGATAAACACAATAATAATGATAATATATTATATAATATAGTGTGGGTGTGTATAGGTATGATTGGGTTTCCGATTTGAATCCGTCGGCGACACGAACGGCTAAATTTATTTTCGATTTTTATCCGCGGTTGGGTTCGTTTTTTTTTTTTTTGTTTTCTGAGAAGGGGTTCTCTCTGTATAATAAGATTATCATCGTCGAAAAACCACACGGCAAAGATCCCTGCGTGCAGCCAGCCACGCATTATTATGGGCCGCATGCCCCCCGCGTAAAATGTGATTTACGATTTACGGTTAGAGGTACCTCTATATAATATATACCTGTGTCTACCTACCAGCCATGTACGATCTCGACGATCCTGCGGTGGCGACCGACCTGCACAACAGATTATTATCAACTGTCCTTTGGCACCCTCGATCCATTGTTGTATTATGGCTATTATTATTACACACCCCGTAACAATATAATCACCTGTAATTTTTACTTTTCAGCGGTATTTTTACCTATGTATAGGAGGCACCGATATAGCAACGCACAATATAACATCTCAATCATATTGTATCAAACCAATACGCGTGTATAAAGGGTTTAAGTATTGTCCAAAATCGCATTGAATGAGTTTACACGGTTTATCACAAAAGAACACATACTATACACATTAAGGTATGTTAAATAATAAATATGTTAAGAATAGAATAAGGGGCTGCAAATATATCGACTTTTGCACAAAACCATACTACATTCGTCATGCTTGAAAAAAATACATTTCAGATTATCAGACATTAGTCACTATTTTAAAAATTGAAGATATCGGGTAATACACAATAACACGCAAAATTACAAATAGTTCTTCTTGAATTATGCGACCTGAAGCTAATTATACGTATAAGTATTGTGTTGTCCTTTGTACAATATAATACAAAACTAAATTTTAAAAGTTTCGAGATTATTATTCAAGTTAACTTATTTTCTCAAATGATTACAAACGTCAAATTTACGGTGTAAATATAAATATACTATACATTTTTGAAGTATCTTCCTATAATATATAGTTAAGAACAAAACTCTACTCTGTTATAGAAATCCGTATCGTTAACTTAAATCAATTTAATCATAAGAATGCCCATCACGCTTACATAACAAAAAATAATATAACTTTTTTAATGTTTTTAAATTATAATATGAAAACAATACAAATGGAAGATTTCAATGATAAGCAATTTTGGCTTATTTGAGTTTGTTAAAACAGCGTGCTTGCTTAAATTTCTTTATCATTGTTATACTGTCTCGCAAGCTTATACCGGCAAAATTATCTTTTAAAGTACCATCCTGCGATCATATTCCAATCAATGGACAATATGAAAGTTTTTTAAACTTTTTATTCTTTATCTAAAAACGTTAATCGAATAAAAATCGTTGTAAAAACTAAAAATAATAGCTCCCTATCGCAATACACATTAATTTAAAAATCGAAAATAACTCATCTCGTTCACTTTACATTATAAGCTTTTTTTAAACATACTAAATATGAGCAATTTTGCTGTCTGAGATATGTAGGTAATTATTTTAAAATTCTTACATAGATTACTCAATGAAAACGTAGACTATTCACAAAATATACTGAACTATTTAAATTTTCACGTCTCTCACCAAAATAGATCTACTAATATTGTTTATATATAAATACTTGAAACTAATAATGTTTTGAATATTCCAGTAAATAGAATTAAGAGCTGATTAGCTATAATGTTTCAAAATTTATTTATTTAATTTTAATTCTATTGAGTCGTTTTGTAATCATCTATTAAATTTTATAAGTGAATTATTCTTTGTTTATTTTTTGATCTTATATTTTGGAATAAATAATATAATAACATATTATTATAGTAATACGTTTTATTACATTAACATACTATAATATAATATATCACACATGGTGAGTCCGCATATTGTTTCCTGTTTTTTTATTTTAAGTTATTTAAAAACAATTTTCCCGGATTTTAAAAATCTGTATATTTTCTATGTACTATTAAATTACTATTAATTACTATTAGTCGTAATACAGTATTAACTCCCCCCATAAACATGCGTATTGTGTATATAATGTGAAGATATATTTATACTTACTATTTATTATTACCTAGGTACTACATAAATCTATATAATATATACAGCAAGTTCTGACTCACTCACTCACTGATTCATCGCCTAACCGGAACCGCTATGAGTAAGAAATTTGGTCAGTAATTTAGTTTTATGATGTAGAGACCCACTAAGAAACGATTTTCAAAAACCCATCCCTTTATAGAGGGTTTAAAGTTAAACAAAGTGGTGAAAATTATGGACAACGTTAATGGTTGGATTTTTTTGAAATGTAACATAGGTACATACTTTTTAATACAAATAGTAAAATAAAAGAGCGTTAGTCCATTGACATTTAATTTGTCCCAGGCAACACACTGTGCAAGATCAGCTAATATACTAGGTAAAGATAATAATTTGCGCAGGTTTTTGTAGTAGGCTATTACAAAGAAAATAATATTATTATATTATAATAAATAAACTTTATTCCTTCAAATCGTATTTTTGAACGATTACAATTTAAAACCATGTGTCTGTTTCCAATAATTTGTTAAAACTGTATAATATATTGTACTATTGTACATCAGACCTGAAAAAGACGATCTAGATGCGTTAAGGACTTAGAAGTTCTACAACAATATAACCCCATACAACTTATATCATTTATTTGTCAATTCACATAGTGAGTAATCCTTAAGAAAAAAATCTCAACATTTACTTGATTGCAAAATACAACCGCTAGCTATACTACATTTTTCAAAACAAATTGACCTACTGAAAAAAATAGAGTCCGAATCGATTAATCAGGTGTTATGTGTTTACGATATACCTATATACGTAGTATACAATGTATAGATACATATTACACAATATTATTTTAATAGACTGCAGTAGGTTGAAATATCGCTGATTGGCACGGAGGATGAGCGTATATGACGGTTTATGCGGCAGATTTGGCGTCGTATGTCGTAATACGTATCGTGGACGTACAGTATTGTACCTATATACCTATAGCATTTAATTCCGACATTAAATAAATTTAAATTTAATATTATCGCGTTGTTTTAACGGACCTCGCGGGACGGACAAACTCCGGTAGCGCATATACCTATTATATATTATTATATGCGTATAATATGTAAATACTGCGTTATACATGATTTACATTATAAAATATATACGCCGGACATTTATATATATAATACAGAATAACGACGGCGGCGTGTAGTGCGTGCAGTGCACAGGCACGCCCTGTATATATGCATATTATACTCTGCATATTATTTTATATATATATATACATAATACGCGTGTATACGATGTGTACGCGCGCGTCTGGTCGCGGGATTATAATGCACGATGTGTGTGCGCGCGACCCGCCGCACCGCGACCAGAAACGAGGGTTTTGCGCGCGGAGACGGGCGAGTGTGGGTGGTTGGGTGCGGATGTATATATATATAGGGTCGGCGACGGGTTGCGGGTCGTCGTGTGGTGTCTGCACCGTTGTCTGCTGGCAAAAGGTCATTGCGGCATTTATTTATTATTATTTTATTTTTATTTTTTTAATTGTTCATATTTTCCGAGCAGCAGCTCTCGTGCAGCGAGTACGATATTATATATATGTATACCTACATATACGAGTTAGCACGAACGCGAGGGGAAGTTTGCGCACCGCCGTCGGATCGATCCGAAAGTCAACTGCCCCAGTCCCTCGTGTATGTATGTATATATAAACACAATATAATATATATATATGTGACGTATATACGCGGATCGCCCTCTCGCCGCGCCGTCGGTCACCCGCTCGCTGCACACGCACTCTCCGTCGCCATTGCACTGCCGTACATAAACTACCCCCGAATCTGTGTGCTAGTATACCGTCGGGCAGTGCGTGTCGACTGCAGTGTGCCCGTGACGGATTAACTTATATTAGTATGATACGGCTATTCCTATACATAATATGTATATATCTCACGTTTTAAACATAATATTATTATACCTACGACGACTTGCTACATTATTACATTATTACGTTATACAGCGTTATTTTGTATATACGTCATTATTATTATTATATATTATATAATATATACTAGAGCACGACATGATATTATAATAATCGACAGTACGATATAATGAGTAATAATAACGACAAGTCGTTATGTAGTACTACTCAACACCACCCGTACGGACTTAGTAACAATTATAGGCGGTATATAAGCATACCATCACGCCGTAGGTATATAGCTGGTACCTACCTAATTACGTTATTTGGAAAACTGTTCTGTACGTTTTGTCAAATCTTCTTCGTCATAATAATAACATAATACATCATATACTGCAGGGGGCGTATATCGATTTCACTGACTTTTTTTGTGTCGACTTCACCGGTTCGGCTACTGTTCGTCATATTATACCTATACTATCAATTCCACCATGTCTCGAATGTCACACACGACAATACATATTTTAAAACTATATTATATAAGCCTTAAAATCAATGGCTGCAAGTTATTTGTATAACATTTTAAAAAATATCGATAAATTATAATACACGTCTATTTGATTTGATTATTTTGTATTTTTGTAGTATTATCAACATTTTATATTATAGGTAATGTTTTTCAAATGTTTTTTTTTTGTCTGCGGACACAAATTATTATAATAATAATTGTTGAATACCTAGTTAAATAAAATTAATTGTTTTGGTTTAAATTCATTGTATTACGTACATTATACTATATTATTATCGTATAAATATCAAATTATATCAATAAATAATATAATTAATGTACATTGTACGTCATAATGAATTTACCATTATGACTCGTATTATAGATAAATTATTTTAGTAAAAAATGCAGTTTAAAAATTATGGCTGATTTTGACTGTTTTAATACATTTTAACCTCGGCTGAATCGATAGGTAGATAGTATAAACAATTGCTACTAGCCAGTAGAGTTGATATTATAAACCTTTTATCAAAAAAGAATGTTTCGGCAAAATCGATTAATCCCTGTTTGAGGTACCCACGTTAAGGACGCCTCGACTATCCGACCGGTCGACCCAAACGCCGACTATCGTATTATATATATCTAGTAATACGATAAAAATATAAAATATTATAATAAGTACAACGGTTTGTAACGAGCAAGAATAAATCCAATAAATAGTTGTATAAGTTATCAGTTACCTACATAAATTAAATTATTAAACATTTAACAACTCGCCAACTTACAGTAGAAAGATATTTGCGAGTTATTGAATACGAATATTTAAAGACAATTTTAAGAAAATTATTATACATATTATATCTAATGTTATATACGTGCTGTATTATATGATTGATTATTTACTTCTGTCAAGAATCCATTTTCCACGTTAGTGTCTTGGTAACACGTCTTTATAGTTTAAATTTTCTCGTATTCGTTCTTAAAAAGTAAAAGAGTAAAAAAGCTATCTATGTAAAAGAGTTTCTTCATTGCTAATATCTGTAATTATAAATTATTTTTCAACTTTTCAAAAAAATTTGTTTTTTTATTGTATTAACTATTGTTAATATTTTTATTAAAAAATTATAATGAATATTGATTAATTTCAGTTATATATTTCAGTATATTTACATAATTGCATGTGTTGTATAATATGTATTTTTATAATTACCTAAATATGCACATACATTTTTAGAGCAAATTAAAATAATAATTTATGATAAATAATTAAATATTACTGTATATTATAATATAAAGCGTGATATTTTAAATCTTAAGAATTCATTTTTGAAACGTAGGTACCGTTCACTAGAGTTAGTATGACGTAAGTCCGAATGAATTATATAGGAGCTTATAATCATATAAATTCGTAAACATATCATATTGTGTTATGAACATATTCAACATTTGATGGACATAATTTTCAATACTTGGAGACGAACGTTGAGAATGAGTGTTTTACTTCTTAAGGTTACTCTGGGTTAGCTGTCTATCATCTATAGCCATCTACGTTAAATTGCATAAACACCTTAACCGTATTAGAATCATGAAAACGAGTTTTTAACCGTAACATTTGTGTAGACTCTACTCGTTGTCATGGTGCTCTGACAACCTAGAAATACCTTGTGTCAAGATTATTTTTCATTTCGTCCACACACATTATATAAATTTCAGAGATTAATAACACATAATGTTAAAGAACCAGGGTTTAAAAAAAAATTTAAATCTCTTAAGACTACGTAGCAATAGGTATTCCATGTACCTATATATCTAATTAGTAATTAGTAATATTGGTATTGGTTTAATGATTCTACTTTAACTAAGTCACGAAATCTATTGAATACCTTCAATATTATAATTGTTTACCAATTTTATGAAGTAAAATTTAAATATTAAAAAAATGATTACACAAAATAAAATAAGTTTACAAAATGATAAATAGGTATTTTCGATTTATGTCAGAATACATGTAATAATAATGTTCGTAATTAGGACTGTAAAGAAGGAATGAGTGTATCTAATTATTCAAAACAACAATAAAACCTTACTTCTATTCCATGTTGTCATTTTAGTTATTCCTTCTTCACTCCATCATGATCTTATATTCTATACATGACTCAACCTTAAATTAATTATTTAAAAACATACGTCCTAACATACTGTAATAATAGAAACACTTATGTTAAAACAGTTTTGACTTTCAAGAATTTCTGAAAATTCTTATATATTATTTATATTATAAAAGATCTTTTATAAAGTAGGTATCCATATAATACTGAAGGATATGTATATAAATGCGTATGATCGTTTAATAATAATTCACTTTGAATGGATAGGTAAATTTATAATTAAAAATAGATATGGTTGTAGCAATTAAAATCTTAGAATGAACGATAGTATAAAGAAACCAAAAATGTACATCTATGTTAAGTTTCTTATGTAATAATAATAAAAACATTATTGATAAATTAACTGGCTGTAGTTATTGTAGTTCTAATACAAAAAGCATATAAAGTTATTTGTATTAACTGCTATTTCATATAGTAAATAGGTAAAATATTCATCATAAACATTAATATAGGTATAAATGTATAATTAATAGTTTTACATTGAATATAAGTTTTAATTTTAATCAAACACATTATGAACAGTTATTTTCCAAATCTACTCCACAATAAGTTAAAGTCTGATTTTGCCTAAAACAAAAGATCACTTATAAACTCATTTGGTATACAAACTTGTGAAAAAAAAAATTGTTAAAATATTTAGTCCCTCCTCTCAGATAAAAACAAAAAAAATTAAAAAATGGACGACGTGATGACACTCGGAGGGTATTTGGAACAACTCTGTGTTTCTGTGAAAAAAAGATTGAAAAATATTAAATATAGTGTCATCACAAAATTGGAACATAAAAAACACTTATTCCTTTATGTATATAAAGTACTTACAGCCAAATACATAAAATAAATAGGTACACTTAAAAAACCCACACGAGGAAACAATAATCAGATTTGCGATAAAAAAATATTTTTATACTTGAAAATCTTGAAAACCATATTAATAAATTATTCAAAAATCAATAAAACACATTTAGTAGGTACCTATAATTGGTAGTTTGTTACTTACTTTTTTAAAATTATATTTTCATTTGCACACACACATTTTAATAAAAATGTTCATATAGATGACATTCGATGGGTTTACATTTTATATTATGTTATTCAACTTTGGTTTATAGCAAACATATTTTCACACTAATATTACTGTCTATTGATATTAATTTATTTACTTAAAGCCAATATTATATGAGCGTGTATGTTTGAGTATTTTTTCACTTTCAAGTTATAAGCATTTTTTTACTTTAAATTGGTCAACTTTTTATGGTTGAAGATTATCTAAATTTGGTATGGACTTTTTTGATTATTCATTATATTGAAAATGCGAACTACAATCAATACTGGATTATCTTGTTATTTGTATTTTAAATATTATATATTACAATCATAATTAAAAGCTACAATTGCATAATATAATATAATGCAAATTTATAGTTATATTATCTAAATACAATAATAATAATGTACAATGTACACTATAAAAAACAATAAGGTACCTATCTAATATAAAACGACGAATCGTAATTGTTGGGAGGAATAATATATTATTATTATTAACATTAATATTGTGATAAAATGTCTCACAATAATACTGTGGGTTGTTAAAATAAATGAATAATTTTTCTATTTAATGATTAACGAGATGTGTTTATTCACACAATGATGAATGAATATTAAAAGGAAATAGTGGCCTACAAATTATAAAACCCATTTTAATTTGTGTATACATTATAATATTAGTCAAACTCGTATTTTATAGGTATATTGTATACACTTGTAATATATTACTTATGTAAATGTATTTATTTATTCCGGGTTTCGTCTTCAATTAATTTTTATTATTTTAAACAATACTTTATTTCATTATTGTTATTTTTATGTTTTTATACCTGAAAATATATTTTATTTTAATATGTATACAAAATCTTATTGGATGTACGAGTAGGTACGTAATTTATTGTCCCTATAGTTTTTAAAATAAAATAATTGAATACACGAGTGCGTATTCTGTGTGTATATTTTATAATTTGTCTGTCAACGTTATATATTCAACCCAAATTACATTTCAAGCAACAAATATGTACAACACATATAACTTGAAGTCATTTGTCATTAATAATAATTTTGTTTGGTAAAAATAAAAATTCAAAAAAATTCTACTGATTTTAAAATTATTTAAAAACGATATCACAATAATAATATATTATATTACTATAATTTACATGTATTATATATATATATATTATAATATATTATAACCGGATAATACCCAAAGGTACCGGCACTGCCGCGGCATATACAGAATGGCATTAGACATTAGTACAATGCGCGTAGTTGTACTACAAAAATACAAAATAATTGTACGCGACAGAACAGCACAATTACATCCTCTGCGCTCTTAAACGTTTTCTTTGACATTGTCGGCCGAACAAATAATAACACTCAAACACTGGGTTAGGTTATATACATATATATATATATCGCACGGCTCCTGTATATATGAAATCTAGGACTCGGGGACTGCAATTTCGATCCTGACAAAACAACATCGGTACAATGCCGTGGAAACAAAAACGAAAAATAAAAAAACGTAAAAACGTAAGCATTCGTACTTAGGTATACCTGTTTACACATAATAATAAAAAATATTATTATTATTATTATTATTATAATTTTTGGTGTACCTATATATATACGTATAATATGTGTATAATATAGGCATCGGGCGTATAATAATATATATATATATATATATTTATTATATTATTCCTTTGTCTCTCCGGACACGTCGTCGTCCTTGATTGACAGAATTAGTATAAACACATCCAGCACATAACAGCAGTATAAACGAGTCATACACCTATATTATAATACGCGAGCGTGATTTAACCCTTTCGTTTCGCCCCATACGCGCGTGAATAATAATAATAATAATAATCATAATAACGTATTGTTTCTTCGTATATTATTCTTTGTCCGGAGGACGGTGTCGGAGAATAATGCGTGTACCTACCTATATGTATATATATTATATTGGTAGGTATGTGTACCTATGATGTATACTCGTATGATATAGGACCGCGGCGGTGGGAGTGAAATAATTCGGGTGATCATACCCACTGCTATTGATGTATTGATTTCATTGGCCCGGCGGAAAACGTGACGAGCGGATGCCATTATTATTATTACGCGCGTATTATTATTATTATTACCTACAGGCGGCTACATAACAAGTATAATATTATGGTAAATCCGTTTTGTACACACGGGGAAGTGTAAAAATCGTTCACTCTTAGCCGCTCGTTTGTCTTTTTAGTATGAATCATTATTATTTCGACGATCGTATTTTTTTATTTTTTTTTATTTTTTTTTTTCTACTATTTCATTAATTCTCCTCGTTATACCGAAGTTCAACTAGTTTAAGACGCTCTGCAGTGTATAATGTATATGTATATGCGTATAATAGGTATATAATATTATACACGTATAGAGCGGAATGACTGTACGATGTGCGTATCTGACGGCGACAGTAGCAAATGGTTTTCTTCACCTCGTTAGTGTGAACATCTCGCCAGCATCCGCAGTAAAATTATTTTATGTACAGTTATATGTTTTCAAATCATTTAACATTAGTTAACATTTATTTTTTTTTTTTATTTTTTTTTATTTTATTTTTTTTTTTTATTTTTTTTTTTCTACTATTTCATTAATTCTCCTCGTTATACCGAAGTTCAACTAGTTTAAGACGCTCTGCAGTGTATAATGTATATGTATATGCGTATAATAGGTATATAATATTATACACGTATAGAGCGGAATGACTGTACGATGTGCGTATCTGACGGCGACAGTAGCAAATGGTTTTCTTCACCTCGTTAGTGTGAACATCTCGCCAGCATCCGCAGTAAAATTATTTTATGTACAGTTATATGTTTTCAAATCATTTAACATTAGTTAACATTTATTTTTTTTTATTATTTTTTTTATTTTATTTTATTTTTTTTTATTTTTTTGAGCTAAGTATATAAGCATGTTTGTTTTCTTTTACTATAAATCTCTAACGAACATATTATATTAAACAATAAAAAAACACCTATATAAACCCGCGCGTGTGTGTGTGTAATATAATTTAAAAAACCCTGATATTTGAATTATGATAATTTATATTCCATTTTGCATTAAATGTTAGTATAGTAAAACGTAGTATTTCTTCATTTTTTTTATGAAGCAACGTCGTCGAAATTAACAATGTAATTTTTATAAGGTATATAATATGGCCGTGTATGGTTGAAGTCTAAATGAATAAAAAATTAAACATTAAACACACACACACATGTGTATAAATTATAACTATTTCATATTATTATATTATTATATTATTATTATCCCAAGCATCTAAAACGACTACTTATATACTTATACTAAATACTAATGCCAGTCACCAGATCTTAAACAAATAATATACCATTAAAAAATTTAATATATACGTATCTAAAAACAAATAGAAGAGATTTCATAAGTAAATAAGTATATTATGTACCTAACGTAATTTATTTAACCACCAAAACAACAACATTAATGAAAAATCTCAATACGTACTAAATCAAATAATTTTTAACAAACTAATATTTAAGTTATGCGTCTTACCTGTGAATTGTGATAGTGACTTATATTTATAGTTATATTATGTATACCTGATTCTATAACAACATAGTTTTTCAAGTCGTAAAATATAATATATTTATAAGTTACATGAATTATGTATTTACATAAACATAAATAAGATGGGAGACAGGGGTGTTAAGGACTCATTAAAAAATTTTTTAATTTAGTATAATTAAACAAATTTATATTATTTGGTAAGTAGTATTATTGTAATAAATGAAACAACTGAGTTTAAAATTTGTATTAAATAAAATCTTACACTTTTTATTTAAAATTAATTACCACAGTTTTAATTTTTAATTTTTTAGTATTAATTAATTATCATGGTGTTAATAAGTTGTTGAAATTATAAGTTATAACTCTATAATGTCCAACAATATCTATATACATTTTTTTATGAAAAATGCCTTCTTATTTTCGTTGATGATTTGTGTATTTATTTTAACTTATTTTCAACGGAACAATGATTTATGAAACATTAATACAACTATACACAAAAAAACTTGGCATAAAATGCATTTGTAGTATTATGATATCATATAAATAGACGAACAATTATATTAAGATTAATGACTTTTTATTTTAAAGTTTGACATATTAAAATCTATAACGATTACTGCAATCTTAAAATAATATTTCAATTTTGAGTTTTTATATAATATTTCATGTATGGTAATCACTAAGCATAATATACTCGTACTCACCCCCATTTTTTTCTTTTTATAAAATAATAATAAATGTTCAAATTCTGATTTTTGTAATTTTTTAAATATACTTATAACTTATAAGGATCGTATTTGATAATACGATTTAAGGAATTTCCTGTAGCGATACAAAGTTCTATTTTTCAAATGAAAACTCCTTTTTTTTACTAGTAATTATTTTGAAAATTTTAATATAGATCTCTAAATCAGAATTTGAACAAGTAAGTAGTTACTTAGTTATTAAAATGCAAATACTATAAGGATAATAGTGCAATATTGGATCTAGTATTTACTTTACTGCAGGGGATCATATTTAAAAAAAATATATACATTTTGATAAGTATTAATATTAATTAGTAAGATTTTCAAATCATCGAGACCCCCTATGGCCTATATCTTCTAAAGCCATTATTATGGGCCAATGAAACTATTCGTACAAATTTAAATTTTGGTATTTAAACATTTTCAGAAAAGCTATCTACTAAATACTTTTTGCAATACAAAAAGAAGATACTAATTAGAAAAACAGAATTTTTTAACTCCTCAGAAATAGAACTCTCCAGCAAAATAGTTTGAAAATCTTAAAATATTTAAAAAGTATATAAGATATACAAAAAAAATTCCAAAAATCAGATTTTAAATAACAGTATTGTTGAAAAAAACAAAAGAAATGAGCACGCTTGACGAATCATCCTATACTATAAATATTATAAAATCATATATATTATATATATAAATTATACATATATGTAAGCGGACTTAAAGCTATAAAATAGTGTATTATAAGTATTATAAGCTACAATTCTGTATTATTTCATTAAGCAATCGTTGTATTTGTATTCATAAAATATGTATCAATATAATATATATCAATTTAACCTTGATATTTTTCTATCTGGGCCAGAGTGACAGTGTATAATATGGATAAGGAGAGTTGCAGGTGCTGGGACCGTATTACGAAGAAATATATATAATTATATTTTAGATTAAAAATAATATTATTTCATATTATTTGTCATAATTATTACGATATCAAATTTAAAAAGCTATTTTTTGATATAATCTTAGACAAGTGTCTATTATTATTTGGGGTCTACACTTAAAAACTAACAGAAACGTTTTTAACACTAGACTTCATCTGTTACATCCTATTCTCAAGTTTTAATATATAAATTAAAGCTAAAATCCATCTGGGCTAATGGCATCCAAGTATGGGGACGTTCCAAGCTTTACCAAATACGAACCATCTAGTCCTTTTTTTCCTAACGAAGAGAGTCAATCTCTAAATAATATCTGTGCCATAGTACGTCAAACTTTTCATTACTCAAAGACCGAAAAAATTGAAACAGTTTCTACCATAACAAAAAACTACTACAAAAAATGCCATACTAAATTAATCAACCACACACATTTATAAGTATCTAACTTAGTCAGTGAATCCATCCCAGATAACCTACTTCGACTAAAAATACTGGTGTTGAGATCTCTTGAATCCCAAATTGTATTTTACTTTAATTAACTAAGTTAAACTCCTTTCCCTCCAGGCTCCAAGTCAGAAGGTTTCCACATTGGCTCTCACATTGGGCCTCTCTCTTCACCTTATTTCATGTTGTTTTTATTTTAGTTTAGCTATCAAATTTACTTATTGTACATAATAATATTATATATTATAAATATACATTTTTTTAAATATAAAAAAGCTATTCATTGACATTTTTTATATGATACTTATATGTATTCATTTGCTTTCAATCTCTATATATCCATCAATATTATCCACGTCAAAATATCTCATTTATGACGGCGCATTAGGTAGGCAATTTAGGGGCATAATTTAAGGTTTAAATGTTTAAAATATCATATTATTTTATTAACATCGGTCATAAAATATACAACTTATATATTATGTATTGATAATCAATAATAGATATCTACCTCCATAATTATTAGGTACATTTAATACTTTTGCATAGGTTTAAAAAAAATAATTTTTATTTACTTTTTACGATCTATTAGTCTTGTAAAAAAATCTTATTGATATTTGATAATATAAGTAACGTATTAAAATGGGAGCGATATAGAATCTGTCTTAAGATTCTTGGTTTTTATATATTGATATGATAAAACAATTATCAAATTGATATTAAAAATAATAAAATAAAAAATGAATGTTTCTGTTAAAATATAATCACCCCTTCTCCTTCTTGTTTGAGACTCAAATATGCCTCCGGCTTATAACGAATTAATTAAACTTATGATTACTACAATACTAAATATTGGAAAATTTAAGTTCAACATTTTCAAATAATAGCTCTGATTAAATAAACTTTCGAGAGTAAATTTAGATTAGTGAATTATCTTAGTATATTACTCGATTAGAGGTATATATATTATCCATTAATTAATATATCTATCTTTAGGTTTACTACTATAATCTATAGCTGTTTTTTGTGGGTGGAATAATTATGAAAATTGATCGAACCCTTGAACGCAGTGGACTTATAAGTAGACAATATACTCGTAATACAGATCGATCCTCGGATAGACAAAAACAACATTATTAGACGTTTAAGAATTATTTAACTGTATGTATAAGCTTTGGTTATAAATTTTAATTGCTAGTTTAAAATTTATCAAAACATAATATATAATATAATATAATATCACCTAAAAAAATACACCGTACATTAACATAGTTAAATTTAATTAAAATGTACTGTGCAAAGGTATATTAGAAGTATATAATATAATAGTGTTATTGAATTTATTATTTATTATAAAAATGCAATTTAAATTTTTACGTTTAAGTTTGAAATTAATTGTTATTAATGACTTATTCAACCAAGTATTGAATATTGAAATATAATCAAAATCTTAGTATCTACATTGTACATTGATAAATATATAAGTTATGTTTAAAACAAACTTAATAATATATTTTTGACTTATTGTCCAAGGTGTACGGAATTTTAGACCTATATGGCTCTATGATATTTTAGGAACTCAATAAACGTAGGTTTGTTAAAAACAAATAAACTGTAACCATTTTAAATATTTTATATACAGTGGCGCAACTCACTTACTGATTATCAAATTTAGAATTCATGATGTAGATGCACCGTTGCACCGGTTAAATTATGTAAAATAAGTTGCCTAACTATTAAATCCCCGACATTTATATGTATAACATGAAAACAGCATTGAAACCATAATAATTTATGTCTACCTATGACGGTATTTATGAGACTGACTACTTATCATATAATTATACGTTTCGGTTAAAATGAAATAAAATACAAAAATAATATTTATTATTTATGATAATTCGTTGTAAAAAATACGTAATTATTATTATACTTTAGCAACTAAAATTATTTTTTAGTAATTATTTTATTACTTAATAAGCAACTATACAATACTACATTAAAAAAAATAATAATAATAATAATTTGGTTTTATTTGTATTATTTATAAGTGGTAAAACTGTTGAAAAAATTAACTGTTGCAATATTCTTCTTCTATCCAAATTACGTTTAGAGGACCCCGTAGCCACAAACGTACCGCATTCATTCGTGAGTCGTGACTAAGACAGATCAATTAATTATGAAGTGGCTTAAACTTTATAGATAGGTGTACTCGGACGTTTTTAACTTATTAAGTAAATTTAATATATCATGAGTATTTACCCTAAACAGTGTACCTATAAAATAATTAAATCATATACGTTAAGTGTGGTGTAAAGCACACATTTTGTACATTTCAAAGACAAATACCTATATTCAATTATACATAATTTAATATCATTGCTATTATTATACGAGTACTGCACATAAGAGAACTTTGAATATTACACACTATATAAACATTAAACACTAACGCTTTTAAGATCTATCATTTACACTAAGACTATATTGTATACATTAT
This sequence comes from Aphis gossypii, assembly GCF_020184175.1. Taxonomy (NCBI): domain Eukaryota; kingdom Metazoa; phylum Arthropoda; class Insecta; order Hemiptera; family Aphididae; genus Aphis; species Aphis gossypii. The sequence continues at coordinate 74,352,310 of NC_065531.1, read as the reverse complement.
ATATACAACAAATATCCAACGACCCGGCAGGGTCGCGCTAAGTATAAAAAAAAAAACGCCTTAAAATGAACGCATCGGCAATCACAACGCGCGACAACTGCCGGGTATAATTACAGGAAGTATCTGAAATCACGAAAAAAAATAGTTGACAATGCATACCTAATTTCTTGTACAATAATTTAGTTTGACAATGCACCAATCTTATTGGAAATGTTCCGTAGAAGTGCATGCTGCACTTTTTATCCGATCTGAACATTATAAATGGAGTTATAGCCAAATATATTATGAATTTTTATGGCAAAAAAAGAAAATGTTATTCGATAATATTCCCTGCGGCCCGCATGAAGTTCCCCGCCACTGAGGAGCTCACACACACACTTACCGTACGCGCGTGCTTTGTCACAGCGCTTGCGGTGGCGGTGTTTTCAGGAAAAAATAATTAAAAACTAAATGTTTGATATATACTAATACATATATGACATTATAATATTTAATAATAATGATTACAACAACAACAACAATAATAATAATAATAATAACATAAAAAAAATTAGTGATATCCCAACAAAAACACTACGCCAAACTCCGTGTAAAAAAACGCTCAGTATAAAAAAAATCCACCTCAAAAAGTTGTGATATCATTTTATAGCTATGTATTTAACTATATAGGAATAGATATATTATTATAATTTATGTTAAAATTCATTGCTTATAAATTGAACTTAGCTGGTGACTTTAAAATTATAACACTTAATTAGTATCACTCATTTTCAAAGATAACATGTATACTCAATACGAAATGAATTCTCATGAGTTTTAAATAATGTCACCAGCTAAGTTCAATTATAAGCAATGAATTTTAACATAAATTATAATAATATATCTATTCCTATATAGTTTAAATACATAGCTATAAAATGATATCACAACTTTTTGAGGTGGATTTTTTTTATACTGAGCGTTTTTTTACACGGAGTTTGGCGTAGTGTTTTTGTTGGGATATCATTATATCCTAGATTCATAGGCATGCGCATAAACTCCAATATTTCAGGTCGAGTTTGAAATAACTATATCAGTAATGCTCCAATATTATTGGATAGTGCCCTTTAAATTTGTTTTTAATAAATTGACATATTATTATCTACTTATAAATTTTAAAATTTTAATTTTAAAAATTTTAAATATTTCAAAACAACCGGCCAACTGCGAGTCGGGCTCGCACACGAAGGGTTCCGTACCATTTCTGTAAGTTTGTGCTAGATTTGGGAAAACTATGTGTCTATGTCAATTAACTCATTGGTCTTTGCTGTTATTTTACAGAAATGTTATTGGAAATGTGATGCATTGGGTTGATTCATCGATCACCACGGAAACAAATAATAACAAATTTAAGGATAATAATTTCTTTTGAACTAATTATTATTATTATTGTAACTAAAAGCAACCAAACTAAAATATTAAATAACTAAAATTTCTATCGTAAATCTCAAAATGTCTGTTTGAGCAACTCCCGGGATTAGGCCTATCACTTTTAAAAGTATTTGTTGTTATATAACGGCAACAGAAATACATCATCTGTGAAAATTTCAACTGTCTAACTTTCACGGTTAATGAGATACAGTCTGGTGACAGACGGACGGACAGGGGAGCCAAAGTAATAGGGTCCCGTTTTACGGTATAGAACCCTGAAAAAATATTGTTTTATTTCAATAAATTGAAAAAAAAATTAATTTTATTTAAAACATAAACAAATTTTGAAATATTGAATACATGATAATTATTATAATGTATAATACATATAATATTATAGGTATATGTATTTGATAAAAAATTAAATATACATAATGATGAATATGAATACAATAATTAATAATAATAATAATAATAATAATGATAAATAAGTAATACCTATGCATTATATTTATTTATAACTCATACATTATAATAATATAATACATACTTAAATGTCTCTATTAATACGTTCGTTTTTGTCACTTTTTAAAAAATTAATTTGAACAGTTTTTTGTAACACAAGAAAATGCTAATTTTAGCACCGGCCAATATGAATCACGCAGCTGCAGCATGCTGAGACTTAGTCTTAATAAATTCAGTCTGTAATTATAAAATATGTAAATGCCCAGTACCCGCTAAATATGGACAAACTCCGTGTATTGCTGTTATAATGCTCACGCTCAACTATACGATATAAATATATAATATATATATAGATATATACACATTTATGATTTGTTGTTCTTTGAATTATTATAATTTATAATATTATAATATAGAATAAGACGTCCAACGAGAGTATTATGAATATTGTGATTTACATGTTGAAAGTGGTCATGTATAAATTATATACTTATATACATAATACATATATATGTACCTATAGTCTATAGATTATGCTAAGCCACCATTTTAAACTGACGTATTCTCGTAAAAGACACAAAATTGTACAAATTTTAAATCGCAAATATTATTAGTTATTACACTGTAGCATTTAGAGTAGATACCTATAGGTAGATTTATGGACATTCTAATAACAAGCATGGTTTATAGGTACATAAAGTTCAGTGCTTATTATAATATTATGTTTTAAGTTATAAGTTTTACTGATTATAATCAATATGTGATCAATGATCATAAACCCAAGTAATATATACCTATCCCCAATGTAGCTATATAATATGTATACTATTGTCTATTTAATTTACTTTACAGACTTTTGAGTGTTTTGACATTTTTATCATATCATATTTAAAAAGTCGGTCAAGTGGGTACCGCTCTGCTGTATAGTAGGTCACTAAAATTGATGTATTAGATTTGAATCCAATGAGAGGCAGGGGCGGATTTAGGTATGTGGTGGCCTGTGGGCGAAATGCATTACGAGGGCCCTTTTTATGCATAAACAAGAAAATATATTTTTTTTTATTAAAATATCATAAAATTGTGGGGGGCCCTGGGCTGCAGCCCACTCAGTCTTACCCTAAATCCGGCCCTGATGAGAGGTATCATTGTATACGAAAAACGATTCTGAACGAAGTTAATTTGTCAGCCTAGGATATAATTTCCAGTGGTTAGTGAAAAAGGTGCGATTTATGTTTCAATGGCCTCAATACACCAAAATTTAAGTTCTTTTATAATTATATTGTAAGCCAAACTTATGGAAAATTTTATTAAATTTCAACTCTTAGCTATTTATATAAACAATTTTATCAATTATACCTACAAAATAGTTTGCAAAAATTCATGATTTTGACGAATTTTCGTCAATATTTGAACTTCAAATGATGTTAATAAAAAAAAAAATTGTGCACGTGTATTCGTATTATTTTTGAATCACTATAAGATTAACTTATGAGGAACTTTGTATTACATTTTCAAGTAATTTGACTATGCCAAAAATGATTTATTGATATTTATAAAAAAAAAAAAAAACTAAAGAAAAACGAATATTTCAAATACCTATAAATAGCATTAAAATAAGTGAAATATTTTGAAAATTAAATCATGTAAAGAAAATGCTAATCAAGATAACTGGTGAAATTTGGAAGTATCAACGACTTATACTTTTTGAATAATAACAAATATTTAAAATCGTTTAAGGATAAATCGTTATCGTTATACGCAATTTCGTAAAAATTTAAAATTTAATACATCAATTATAGTAACCTACTATGCAGCAGAGCGGTACCCACTTGACCGACTTTTTTTGTGTTACAATTAAACTTTGGTAATGGTAAATTATAAAATACAGAAGGGTTTCTCATCGTCCGAAAGATCGTTCAGATTGAAATGTTTTATTAAAAAATCATTACTGCGTTTACACCCGACAGTGTTTGTTTTTTTTTCTAAACTAGGCATAACTAATACATTAGTATAATATATATAGACCATATGTCCTGAAATGTAAGTATATAAATATTTTAAAAGTTTAATCTTTTATAATTCCGTATTAAATATTCGAATAATATTATTATTATTTATTTATGTATTAATATGTTATTCCTGCAGGACCAGGTGGCAAGTTTAAACGAGTAGGTATTTACGAGGACATAATATACACGGTAATAGTGCAAGACGTCCTGCTGCAGTATATACGACGTATAATATTACGGCATTTATATATAATGTATGTATATGTATGTATATTTATATAAATGGGTTAAAACCTACCTACTTACACATTGTTCTGTTCCGTCGTGTGTCATTGATTATCATATCCATCCTAACAACTTGTTCGATGCTAGCATATGATCAATTACATTAATTAAGTATAATATAAGTACGATATAATAGGTATGGGTGGTTTTATTTTTTATTATTAAACAGGTTCGTGTTATTGTTGTACAGGCACAGACGATATATATTTATAGGCACGACAATTAATGCGATAAGTGTATTATGCAAGTTATAGTGATATTAACATTGCACGTACAAACGTAACAGTATAAGAACACGGGCTTGTATTATAGTCGTATATATAGATGCCTATATTTACTGGTAACTACTTGTATATAAATTTTGATACGCGTGTCGTGACCGAGAATCCTTCCCGGTTATATAATATTAATTTAAAAGCACTTTTACAGTGTTACTAGACACAATATAGCAGTATAGTACACGTATAGGTATATACAATATTATGCATAACCTATATCCTATACGTTATGAGTACGTAGGTAATAGATACCTTTTATAAATACCAAACGGTTATAACTTATATAATGGTATAAGAACGTAAGGTATCCGTGTTGTATCATCATTCATCTGCCACCGCGGTGACTGCAGACGTCGAGATCGATGGATTAATGATCTATACGAGACGTATAACTTATTATAAGAGAACGCGATATCCGCACGTGTTGTCTCTGTCTTATACACGCGTAACATAGTTAAAAAGTGTTTTGCGCGGGACGACTGTACTCCCTCGATATTTATATCAAAATTACCAAAATTTTAAATCGCATTGAGAAGAACTTTACCTGTGATGTAGAGTTTCAATTTGTTTGATAGTGATAACCAATCATTTTTTTAATAGTTAAATGAAAAAAAACTCGAGTTCTCAAACCGATTTTTCATTTGATTATTAAAAATGATTGGTTACCATTATCAAAAAAATTAAAACGCTACATCACAGGTAAAGTTCTTCTCAATGCGATTTAAAATTTTGGTAATTTTGATATAAATATCGAGGGAGTACAGTCGTCCCGCGCAAAACACTTTTTAACTATGTTACGCGTGTATAAGACAGAGACAACACGTGCGGGTATCACGTCCTCTTAATAATATAATGTCTAATATTATTGATTTATTAATGCTATATACCTACATTAATAAATAATATAATGTCGTATACATATTATTTAATTTGGAATTGAGCAGTAATGGTCGATAGTTTCCAAAAATAAGTAGTCACATTAACGTAATTAGAGGGGATAACCGATAGGAAGACTCAACTCCCAATAGACTTTTAACCCCCATTGCTTATTAGCATTTAAACCAAGTGTTTGCAAAAAAAAACTTTTTCATGCATCTAACGCGTATATAATTATTATGCTGGGTGATTATTTTATCAAATAACACTCATTGTTTCAGAATATCAAAACCTATATATGTTTTTGAAAATATTTTTTTACTTTTTTAAATTACAACCATAATAATTTTTGTTTTAATATTTTTGGTGGTATTAAGGTGTCTTCTGCTGATATTATTTTTCTCGTAATACGTTCATTTTTTATGTTGACTACTTCCTCTGTTTTATATACTATCGACTATCGTAGGTGGTCCATTATAATCGGCCCAAATTTTATCCATTTTCATACTATCTCCTGTATTAAACTTTATTCCCTTTACCCCTAAATCAATCAGAACAACTAGATTTAAACTGTGCCAAAGTGAATGAATATGAAGTAAAATTAAGTTCAAAAGATCCGGTTTTTCAAGCACCATGCAGAGTCTCTACAAAACAAAGAGAAAAGTTAAAGAAAATAATCGATGAAATGATTAATGCAAATATTATTGAACCAAGCAAAAGTAGCTACGCACCATCAGTTTTTCTTATACCAAAAAAACAAGAGGGGAATACGGGTTTTTAGAATTCGAAAAAGCTTTACATAATTACTAACTACGAAAGTTCAGGAAGTAAACAAATCAAAAAAAAATAACGTATAAATATAGAGGACCTTTTAAAGTAATGAAAAAGATATCTGATGTAAATTATAAGGTAGAATTAGTATTAAACGAAAAATTAACTACTAATGGTCATACACTTACAAAGAACAAAACCATTCACAGATAGGAAAAAACGTTTTAAATAATTGTAAATATTATAAACTAATAATAACCAATATGTATAATTTCATAGTGTTTTTAGAAATATGTATCAGTTCATAATTTTGTTGATAGCAAGCGCCATAGAAGAGAAGAAAATGAACGAATAAATTTATAAATTTAATATATTTTTACTTAACAGAAATCTTTAAATAAAGACTAGACAAAATATATTCCATAACTTCCAAATTAACAAAAAAAAAATATAGAAACCTACGACCAAGCATAGCCTTTAATTGCTATAAGATATACCCGGTGATCATAACAATACTACAGCTTATGAAAGCACACATTACCCACCTCCACATATACCCCCAAAACAATAAATAAAATACTTAAAATAAACTAAAAATAACTAAATTAAATAATTATTGCTGTACAAGTGAAGATCCGCAGGACATCCATACATAAGTAGACGATAAGAAACCCTCGTAAAGAGACGATGATAACGATACTGCCACAGGTATTACGCAATTCCATAACTGTCATAACATCCACGGTGGCAAGGTGTAAAATATGAGGTAATATTTTTTGTAATTTCGGGGACTGTTGTATTAGGTCTTAATGAATTTTCATCAAAATAAGAGATGTTAGTACGTAAGAATTAAGTTAAGAAAATAACCATAGATATTAATTAAAACGGCGAAATTCAATAAATAAATAAAATAACAATTGTGTAGGTTAGTGTCTATGAACTGTAAATTAGCATAATATAATATAACTTATAAGCATATAAAATGTAGAACAATCGATAGAAATTTGATTGTAAGTTTAATATATAAGAGATATGGCTAAGGCAGCACAGGGGTCAGTGGTGATGATCGTGTGACTCGATCACCATTGGACGTCGCGTTCAAATAAAGTATTTTTACGTCGTTTTTGGTTTTACTTTATTTTGGTATACGTTAGAGCAAACGGAGTATACGACAATAGTTCAATAGGTATACTCGTATTTATTTTAAATTGTATATATATATATATTATAATTGTACACAGTTACCTATACATTACATTGCAAAATTTATAATCAATAAAATTCAATTTCACAGTAGAATTGCCCTCATAAGTAAAATACCCCCTTCAAAATTTAAAAAAAAAAACCATAAAGAGGTGGTACCACCCATGTTGGGAATCACTAGTTTAATCTATGTAAAAAACTATACTTTCAACTTTTATAATACAAAACAAAAACTATATATATATTATTATAATATACCTTTATTAAGTTTTCAGATCTTTATTAAAATATATTTAGACTCATCAAAGTAAAAGAGTTCAAACGATACAATTACGATTTTAAGTATTCTTATATAATATAATTTATAATAACATTAACTAATTGTCATCTTTGTAATACAAGTGCCAACAATTGAATTTTAAACTATTTGAATAATGTGTTAAATACATCACATATCATACTATTATGTATATACCTACACTATTGAAATGTTGTACTCCAAACTATTAGAAAGATAGTAAATGATAATGAATATTTTCCAAGCATATTATTATATATTTTCACAACTTTAAATTATATTGAATCTAGTTATAAATCACAATTCACAGTTATATAATAAAAATAATTAATAACTAAATAGTAAATATGCATCAATAAAATAATAATAATAGTATCGACATATTAAGGCTAAAAATGTATGTTTTCATAGATAAATAATGTGGTTTTTGTTTCAGTATAAAAATTTATTTTAAAAAAACAATCATTATACATTTATTTAATATAACTAGAGTAAATTAAATAACTGTTTTTTTTTTTTGTATATTATTATTATTATTCTTTCTAAGATATTTACTAAATACAACCATGTAATGCATGAGAGTATTTACATGTATATGATATATTTAGTTATAAATTAAATTAAATTTTTTTGGCTTACAAATCAGTAATAAACCTTAAGCTTAAATAAATTTAATTTAACAGTTTGGAATATATACAGGAATAAAATGGTAATCAATAGAATTAACTAAATGGAACGATTACTTTTTCAAGGTTTTTGCTAATGCAAATCCAATTCCAACAACAGCACTAAGACCTAATGCTAAAGCTCCAGCCACAGCCATTCCTTTGTGTGCATCTGAAAAAGTTTAAAAATAATGATTAATAACACATATAAGTATAAATTAATAGTATATTTTTTCTTAATTTTTTATTACAAAAATTGAAAATTTTCTAAATAAAAAAAATAAAAATGTTAACAGATTAAAGGATGACATTAATGATTATGTTCGAAATCTATGGCATTTCCTGGACATTAGACGTTAATATGTGATTGATTAAGAAAATCCTGTTTATAGAAAACTAATTCTTATTAACTATCAACATATTATTAAAATGATTTATTTTACATACTTCTTAAATTTTAGAAAATATATAAAATATTTATAAATTATTAATATTCAATTTAGTATAATACTTTTTTTTTTAGCAAATGAGTCTTGAAGAGCATTTTTATTTTAATTGATTTCCAACTTTACTATAACTATTGTGCATATGAAAGTAATTTAGTTAATTTAGTTTATACTAAGTTAAACAATATTATACAATTAATTTTAATGCAATAAAAACTATACCAATGCCCTATGGTTCAAGTGCAGTCATAGCTTTTGTTTAATATTAACATATCCAATCAACCCACTCTACCAAACAAAGCAACAATAGCTAATAGTCACGATACCAATAATGCTTCCTCACTTGTTCAAGAACACCTAATTCTCCTTGAAGAATGATATAAGAAATCGAGTATGAAAATAACCTCTCCTATAATGTCCTCTCCTTACTTTTAATGAATTATTAATTAATCCTACCAACAGTGCAATACTCTAAACCAGAGATTCCCAACCGGGGTGCCGCAAATTTTTTTTAGGGTTCCACGAAATTATTTGAAATATATTTTTTATTATATTATTTATGCAATAATACTTAAAAATAAAAATGTATAGTTAATTTTCAATGTAAAAATTTGTTTTATAAAATATAATATGCGTATTGCGTATCTACTACATACGCGCCTTCATCTTACTACTTTTATTATACATATGCACTGCTAAATAAAACCAAAGTTGTCTATAGGGTGCCTCCAGATTTTTGCCGTGAGTCAAAAATGGTTGGGAACTTCTGCTCTAAACCAACATCTTACCTGATTGTCTCATTCAGTCAATAAACTGTCAACTACAAACAAATGCTTCAGTCTCATTCATCTTCCTTTTAACCTACAACCACACTAATTTACCAACTAAGCTAATAATCCATAAACTTTTGATATAACTAATCTGGACTTATGGTATTTAATTATAGGGCCCTACAAAAATCACAAACGTAAACCAAATCCAACAATGTCAATGTTAATCTAAAACCTACTGAGCTATAACAAAAGCATCCTTCTATGTATCAAACCACTCCATAAACAATGACCTTGCTATACCTACAGTTCAAGATATAGCTAAAACATGATACAAACTTAAATTTATATACTAGAAAATTATAGAAAATCCTTATAAAAGAACTAGCATCAACAAATATACCTGACAACCCTAAAAAAAGGCTAAAAATACGGTGGTGCCATGACCTTCTACCACAATAACTATACTTACTTTTATCCACACTCTCTCCACCTCTTTTAAGTAATAATTACTAAAATCATGTAAAAGTTCCTTCACTGAGAGAACTCTTCTTCACTCAGTCACTTTTATCATTCTATTTTTTTTTCCCATCCATCATCAATTTCACTTATCGTTTGACTTACTAACAGACAGATTGAGTATTAAAAAATTAAAATAAAAAAAAAAAACTACATAACATATTTTGTAACAAGAGTATTTTATATAAAAATAAATACCTTACTTTCTTTAATTCTCAATCATTAGACCGAAAAAAAGTATAGAATAGACAGAAAACTGATCACGGAAATGGACAATACTATAGGCTAGGTAATCCACAATAAACTACTAGACTAAAGGTTAGTCGTTAATTCCATTTTCAATGCCTTGGTTTAGTATTGACATTGTGCCGAAGTTAGCTGATAAAATACCACAATAAATTAAGATTATGAGACATTAAATACGAGTCATTGTACAACAAAATAACGTCCTACACTATCTAACCTAACTTGTATTATAAAATTTGAGTTAAAAATAGTTTAAAAGTTAATTATTATTTTTTATTTACAGAAAAGAGTACCTACAAGACAATTATTTAAAGATTTTGAAAATAAAATGATATAACTATGTAATATGTATTATACTATTACACACATCAATGTTATAGGGTGTCATACCCAGAGAAAACACCACTGATCAAAATATTTTAAATTATTTTCAAAGCATACCAGATTCCATTTTCTTTTGAATGGTAGTCAACAAGTTCCGCGCCTGCATATTTTCAGGTTGCATGTGTAAAAATGCTTTGATAAATTGAAGAGCTGTACTATATTCCTAAAAAATATGTATTAATGTTAAACTAGTTAAAATATTAATAAAATTACATAAAGCATACTGATCAATAAATTTTATATTTTTAGGAACATTTTTAATAAGACCTTATAATTTATATTTATTTATTTACTTTTTTTTTAGAGTTCATAAAACAAAGTATTACATTTGGTTCTTACTTTAATTCTTGAATTCCCTAATGCTAGATAATAAAGGTAATTTCGTTTAGCATCTTCATCGTTAGCTTCATGTTTAATCAACTGTTCCAATAATATAAGTCCTTTTCTGATATCAGCTGGATAATTGCTTCTCACCAAGCACCAAGCATAATGAAACTTTGTTTCTTGTGAAACAGTGCCTGTAGTGAGTTGATTATGATATTCTTTTTCAAATTTCTGAAAATTATAAATATTATAAATTTTAATAAAAATGTTAAACTAAATTTCTTATGTCTAACAAACTACAATTGTTTTTAATATAAAATACCTAATACAACATTATCAGACGACAAATATTACAATAAAATATTATGACCTTGAACTTATAAAAAATACAATTTCAATTTTAAAACATTTTAAGACCATGATAAAAGTTATAAATTGTATTGTAATATTTGGATACAAACTCACTGTAATAATATAAATAACAACATATAATCAAAACTCGTAACAATAAATCAGTGTCTACTGTCAAAAAATCGAAACATGTTGACTATGACATTGTAAAGCAATAGGAAAGACAAACAGATAAACAATAACGACTTACCTTTAAATCTTCCATGGAGACCACATCGCTTAAAACGTCTTCAACGTCCATATTTCCAAAAGTTTTCAAATATTCAATCTCCTAACTTTCTAAAACAAATTTAAATAAGTTAAAAACTTCCAACTTTCACACGAACAAATGTGTGATGGCAGACAACAGAGGAATCATATAACAAAGATAACTGGGCGAACTGATAGACCTTTGATGATGAGTTAATCCGAATACGACGAAATACCAGTTGTTAGTCGAGTACACGTATGACGTATTATCTAACTATGTTTATAATTGTATTATTATAATATTATACTTCGATAAGGTATATTTATACATACAATCACCAATGATAAATATTGTAATTAAATATTTTAATGTTATAGTTTAAATGTTACGTTTTAATGAGAATTCAGAATTCTATGGACATCAAACACTCATGACCATACGATTATTAATCATAAGTAATTATAAAAATTTTAAAAAACAATATAATATCCAATAGGCACTGACTCTGACTGTGTTTTTATTTTGTGTTTATAGTTTATACTTACGAATTCGGAATTAATAGCCACCGCTACGTGTGTTACGAGTGATACAAGACGACAAGACGTATCGAAGACCGAAGTATACAGAAGTAGACAACTACTACCACACCATTTTTTTTATACTAAACTACTACCACAGAGCTGTTCAGCTGATTGCGTTGTTATCAACACTGTTATTGTAAACCACGATTTAAGATCTTAAATCGTGTTGTAAACACAGATATAGATAATAAACTAGATTGCTAGGTTCCCTATATTAATCATATAAACGTTTGAAGCCGCAAATCCGCCATTATTAGCACAGAATAAATTTATTCTGTGGTTAAATCGCATAGGTACCTAGTATGTAGTATTTGGCTACTATGCTTTTTTTTTTTTACTTAGCTTAGCAACACTACCGTCGCTCTGGATTATAATTTATATTTTTTGTCACATTTTTAAATGTTTAAAAATGACGATATGTGTTTTTTCAAAACTATTGAGACTATAATATTCTTATTTATTTTTGATTATATCATATTTTAAAAACTCTAATATAATTGTGTCTGTATTCGACTAATACAATATTACTATTTATTTGTATTAAAATTTATAACGATAAGAATATGCACATGGTCCCAAATAGTACTTGGCGGAAATGTCTTTCCACAAAAATAAATTTTGGTGAAAACGGGACATGCCCGTATTATAGATATATACATTAAATGAGTTTTCATTTTAATAATATACACCTTTTAAATATTCTATTATTCTGTAGGTATGTTACTCGACTCTTTGGACTGTATAAATGCGTAATAATAATAATGTGAAATCAGAAATTATAAAGGTTTATGAACTAGGTATAATTTTAATTAATGCAAAATGAATAATAATATGGTAAAATAAATATTATATTATAACCTCTGACTTATACTATAATAACTATATAATATTATTAGTGCCTAGATTAGAAATATATTATTATAATGTGATGAGTTATTTTAACCTCTACAGATTACAAAAACTGTAGTCATGTAGATATAAGAATAAGACTGTATAAGAGCCAAGGCCTAAGAGGTAAACAAATGGAAAAAATTATAAAATTATAAATGTAAAATAATTTTAAGAAATATTAACAATTAGTAATTACCTTCTTCTTCTTCACTGGCTTTTATAACTCTATTAGAGTTTTTGCCGCCAACACTATGTCCCTCTCTTTATAGTAATTGCCTACAAACATATAATGTCTAAAATTTGAAATATATTACTTGTAATCTAAATCATAGATTAATTAATATACTAAATATATTTAATCTATGCCTATAGTAAGTAGTACCGAAATAAACATTTTTTGGTATTAGCAAATAGCAATCCCAAATTAAAAATATTTGTTATTGACTGGGAGTCAGTAAATTACAAATACACTTAAACCTAAGTACCTACTACCTACCTAGTTTTTAAAATAATATTATGACATTGCTTAGTTATATTATTAATAATTATGTAGATATTTTATATTAAATTTTGGATTCTGAGCGGAGCAATGAATGTATTGATTTTATAATGATATTTGATATTTTCCATGTATAATATGTACATGATTAATAGTCAATAAAGTGTTTGAATTTTAAAATTTGAGGGTGGTTTTAGATTGAAAATTGAAAGAATTCCCAACATACCATTTTTATAATAGTACCACGGCTGTAGATAGTACCTACTGAACTAAGGTGTTTATTATAATTTTCTATTTACAAAAAAATTTTCTAACTGTTTAGAGTGTTTATACTATTTTTAAGATTTTTATAAACACGAAACATTTTCGTTTTTCTTTATAAACATCGTTCAAAAATTATTCAATGAGTAGAAGTTTTTGAAATTAATACAAATAACTCCTTCAGTTTTAATTTATCAATTAAAAATTATCGAAAAACTAGTAACAATATTTTCTTATTTTAAAATTAGAATTTTAACATTCATAAAAAAATTTGTTCGAATAGGTACCTATGATTTGAAAATTTAATACAAAATTCCTCATAAGTCATTTATACTAAAACCATACAATCTAAAAAATATAGGTACCTATAACATTTTTTTTTTTTTTTTAAATACCTATATTAAGTTCAAATATGGACATAATTATTTACCTATTTAATCGAGAAATAACAATTATTTTGTTATAACTCATATTTAAAATTTTTTAAATACCTACCTACATATAGGTAGGTATTTGGTACATCCTGACATCCATATTTCCTATTATATTTTGCTACAAATTTACAATATTTATTATTATTATAACAGATTGAATAAAAAGAAATACCTTAATTATAGATTTTTTGCTCACAAAAACTATAAAATATCTATTTAAAATATAATATCTTTTTTTAAGCAATCTTAAAAATTTTATTTATACAATATTGTACCTACACCAGGACAATAATATATTTAAATATATTATCTTGAATCTTCTATATTCGTAATCTACGGTTGTCAATGGTCGTATTTCGAAACGTATACCACAATTTTACTATCATATAATGTTGTTATCATCACGGTTTATCTATATGAATAAAAATTTTAAATTTTGAATAGGTACCTATTAAAAAAAGTATTTTAAGTTATTCTGTGATGATAATATATTAATATCTTATAAGTTATAACATTTTTCTGTGTTATTGCTGTGGTTCGTAGATTCTAGAGGTTCCAGTATTTTAATATTTTATTATTTTGATAGGAACCATGCCACTTGGAATTTCCTATGCTTATTCAAGTAATTTTTGTTAGTGTATGAAATACGATTTCAAACTTCGTAACGAATAATCTCATCGTTTTCGACACATACCTAATCTAAATTCTATTGAAAATGGAGACAAGTGAAACAACTAATACTCCAAAAAACGCCGAAAATAAAATTAAACAACGGTCAACGGAAAAAGAACAACTTGTACGAGAACTAATAGAAATGGGATTTTCCAAATTACTAGTTATGAAAGTAATACATTTTAATATTAATTGACATTTATACTTAAATTTAAATTTTAAAATACCCATTTTCAAGTTTGTAGATAATGCTGGTGATGTACCTAAAGACATAATTGTTGAACAATTGTTAACCACGAGTTCAGGGCCTATCGAAAATATACCCGTGGTAGAAGATGATGGTGATCAATTATGGGAAGATGTTACTGCATCTTTTAAAATGGTAATCGTTATAAACATTGGCTTGAAAATGAGTGTTGGGAAGATTGCTTCACAAGTAATTGAATATTATTTATAGTAAAGAATTAAATGAGCTTACATAATTTAAGTATTAATTAAATAATTTATTTTACTAACAAAACATGTTTATAACTTACATTTTTTAAAATTGTGATGTTTTGATTTTCTGTATTGTAGGCTGCCCATGCTGCATTAGGCTTATATGAAGTGGTTAAAGAACGTGCAGATCTAAGCACTGATTTAATTAGTTGGAATGAACAAGGGTAAGATTGAAATTTATATTATATTATACAGGACAGTTGTTCTTAAATCTGTATAGAACAATAGAACATAATAGAAAATACCAGATACAAAATAAATGACCATTAAAATAAAAAATAAATGTTCAGAATATGGTCATTGATGAAAGATTTAGAAATTTCAGACCCCCTTACCAATACTTTCAAATACCCTTTTTTTTTTTTTTTTACAAAATATCTCACATATGTCCAGATTAGAGCCACTGATTGAACCTCTACAGACAATAGTTTAAGATCTGCTAATGCTATTGAATACTATTGACATTTTCCATTATAAGGATTCTTAAAAAATCTTTGAAATTTTAGTGAACTTTGTATTCAATAAACCAGTTCTTTTAATCATAGATACGACTTAGTAAACCCAATAAGTGAAGCTAATACCCGCAATACATAAAAGACAAGTTTTAAATGAAAAAAAAAAAAAAGAGAAGAATTTCCTCAATTCATATTTATATAATTTATTTGTAATTTAACCAAAAAATAATAATTCAGTCTGATTGTAAAATATCAAAACAATATTAAAAATAGTTGCATAAGTTATATGATAATAATTGACATGACTGATAAAGATCTGGAATATATATTACTTTCTCAAGGGAGTGAATAACAGATTTATCATAACCTTAATTTTGTGAAAATATTTAGTGTTCTATTTATCAAGCTGTTTTTAAGTAAAGTATAATCAATGTAAGGTATACTCTTAGGGAGGTTCTTACGATGTCTGGTTAAATGCCGGTTAAGATTAACTGGTAGAACTCTATCATATTTTTATTAACACAAAAGAAATTTTGATGGTTAGCATGATTAGACACTAATCAGACATTGTAATAATGGTCCTAAATAGGAGAAGGTAATCAAATGTTTTTATAAAAAGTAGAATTATATTATGTTATTTGAATTGGGACTATTGAGATTTGCCGTTATAAGGATTCAGTCTTTTAAAGTGTTCTTTATAGAGGTTTTACTGTATATGGTTTTTCAGTAATCCTAACATATTTTTGATGTTATTCCTAATTTGTTATATTATTATATTTGATACATTTATAAATTATGTTTTTACATCAAGCAAATCGTAATTATTCCCACCACACCACTGCATTTTTTTTAGTAGATTTTTGTAATTCCTTAAAAAAGTTAATAATTAACCCATACGTAATAACTATGGTCACCAACGGTCCCATGGGGGTTAACATATTTATATTAATGACGATTACTAAGATTAAGAACTGTTTTCAGAAGTCGTAAAATTGTTGTTGAAGCAAACAACACTAAGCAACTTATTGGAGTGTGTTCGGTGGGTAAAATACACAAGATTCCATTTTTCTGTGTACATGACGCAGGTCTGACTGAAGTGGAACCTAACTCATTCACTGCATTAGCTTTTTTTGGATCTGATCAAGAACTCAAGCCTGTAACCGGAAAACTTAGATTACTAAAATGAATAACTTTTATTTGTTTTAGAGAACATTTAAATCGTTTATTGGTTATATATATTTTATGACTTACAACTAACATTATTAGTTATACAACTATGAATGTGCTACATGAAAATATAATATTGTATTCTGTTAAAAGTGAATAAAATTGAAAGTTATCTGCTGATATAATAGTTGATTTAAAAAGTACATTATTAATTAATAATATTTAAAAACCAAAATAATTTACCTATTATCATTTAATCTAGGTAATTGGAAACTGTAAGGTTTCCTTTTTTAAATGAATAATTGAATATGTGATCTAACCTTAAAGTATTATATTATCTAGACAAATAATTAACTAGACAATAATCCAAACAAAATAGTAATATATAGCTTTATAATAGGTACATAATATTATATTATGTATATATACAGTGTTGTAAAAAGCATTAAAAATATCCATTGAATGACGTTATATTAATTGCCAACACCTTACAATACAATCTAACCAAACAAATTACATGCCATGGTCAGCCTAAAAGGGATATTTATTCGATTAAAATAAAGAGTACAAATTGCGTTCACACAGAACCTGAGAAATGAATAAATTTCAACATATAATAAAAACAGTAGCATCAGATTTTTTTTTTTTTTTTTTAACATGTCAGTCTATTATAGGGTTTTAAGAAAATATAAATAAATTAAAACAAAAATGTATTTGTAAATTATTTTTTGTTTGCATGAACTTGTTTAATTTGGATGATTATGATCATAAAAGAATTTTGAAGCATTTGGATAACGAGTTGGACAAAAATCAGGATGTGTATCTAATCCGGATCTTCCAAATGTCCTAATGCGTTCAGTGTACGCATTCTGCACAGCGGTGTCAGCTCCAGCACTTGTTATCACTTCTGTATTGATGGCTACGCCTGCTGCACCCATGGCAACTTCCAAATTTTCTAAATAATTTTAATAACAATAAAATCAGTATAATTTCAAATACTATGTTTTTAAGGTTGATTTTATTATATTTTTT
This sequence comes from Aphis gossypii, assembly GCF_020184175.1. Taxonomy (NCBI): domain Eukaryota; kingdom Metazoa; phylum Arthropoda; class Insecta; order Hemiptera; family Aphididae; genus Aphis; species Aphis gossypii. The sequence continues at coordinate 74,334,270 of NC_065531.1, read as the reverse complement.
TTATATAATTAACAATTATAATGATCAAATTACATAATGTAGACATGAGTTAAAACAGTAATCATACTTTTAATACTAAATATTTTTGTTAATTCCACGCCCAGTATTATTAGAAAACAAATAATTGACATCATTACTGGTCAGTTAGATTATGATTTTTATAATATATCATATTTTTGTTTTTAAGTTAACTAATGTTAATTTAACTTAATTCAAATTTTATGATTATAATTTATAAGTTTGTAATAAAGGTTCTAAAGTTATAAGAGCTAAAGAAAACAAAATATACAAAAACCAGAAAAAAATGTAGGCAATTATTAAAATATTATAATAGAAAATTGATAAGCATTCTGACGAAAAACATGATAGACGTCAACTACATACAACAAATTTATAAATTGTTAGTATTTCAGCATAATTGCACAATAGTGACTAAATAAATATTGTATCATTATTGTAAAATTAATATGAGATTACAATGATGGCAATAAATACCTGTTAAATATTGAGTTATTTAGGGATTTCAATATTTATTTAAATACAAAGGTTAAGAATAATAATTACACATGAAAAATTAATGATGTATTAAAATAGATTGGTATTTTAATACTTTTCATCTAAAGTTGAAGAAATGTGTAAAATATACATTTAAAATTCATTATCATACAGCTCAGTTTTACAAGGTAGGTTATTGTTTAATTTCTATCCCGCCTCTACCAAAAATATTTGTATGATTACGATAATGTTTCATATTTCTTTAAATGATACTACACCAGAATAACACAACAACCTTTTAAATCAAATATAAATTAATAAATAATAATATGTAAAATATTATTATAATATATTAATTTATTCTATACAAGTTAAGTTTACCACCCACATTTATACTGAGCTATAATATAAGTTGGAACTCCCTTATAAGAGCTGAGGCTCTGATTGATCGACACACTTTGAGTATTCTTAATAAGGTATGATAATACAGATTACTAAGTATATTATACATCAAGTGCTGTCAATAAGTCACAAAGTTTGATACTAGGGTTTGTAATCGATAACATTACAGGAGATGATGCTTAAATGCAAACAAGTTTTTTATGATTGAGTGGATACATTTAACTTGTATACAGTATATATTCATAATAAATGTGTAATATAATTAACTCACTAGCTATGATTTGGGATAAAGACCCTTGTGGTTTAGAACTCGTCACTATCTTCCTGCGTTTATTAGGCATACCAGACAAATAAGCATCGCTATAAGGTGGCTGTGTTCCTTGACGTCTTTGACGTTGTGAATCTCTTGTTATAACTGGTACCCACTCCTGTAAATCAAGAGTCGCTTTATATTTATTGTTTAGTACTTAAATATTTTTAATTTATCTCACTGAAGGAACATTGTGATGCCAGTCTTGAGATCCAATCACAACTTCGGGTAATGGTTCATTTATAATTTCAGAAGGTATAGAAGGATTGGAAGATTGTTCTCCATTACCCTACCAAATAAAAATTAAAAATGTATACTATTTCTATTTCCAAAATTGGTCAAATATACAAATAAAAATCAATACTGACCTCTCTTAATATTGGTGCATTTTCATCAAATGGTACAACATAGTCAACAACAGATAAACTCATCATATCAAAAGTGGTCATTCTTTCCCAGTAACGGTCAATATTTGCACGTATTTCATCCATTATCAAATGATGTAAATTAGGAGGAAGAGGCAAGTATTGCTAAAAGATTATTTTGAACATGATTGTATAGTATACTTTAAAATTAGAATATTTATTAATTACCACTACTGCTGAAACACATAGTCGAAATATTGGGCGGCTGTCACAGCAATAAACTATCAATGATAAGAATCCTTCAGCAAATATTGACAGTGTAGGTACAATATCATTAATGGCTCCAGATCGATCTGAAACATGTAAAATATTGAAACAACTAGATACAAAAGATTTGGAAACAATAGTGTATATTATATTTTATCTTTATTTCATATTAAGTAAAACCTTTTCTCCTATATTAATGTACAACATAGTAAATCATTTAAATTTTGTATTATAAGTTTTAACATTATATTCAGTACATTTTATCAAATATCAAGATAAAAACATCATATCATAGGTTTTTTCTATAATATTTAAATTTTTAAGCAAGTCACGACAAAGCAAAATATTACAATTTAAAAATTTAAAAATAGTAAAAACAAAATGGAAAATACATTTGATAATAAAATTAATACTCTTACCATTAAATTTTTAAATAGATCAATAATTTATTGCAAAAGTAATAACTTCACAAAATTCTTTGTTGTACATTAGTAAAATAAAAAAAAAATTGACAATTAGTCAACATTATTATTTTGATGTGTATATTACCAAAAATATAGATATTTAGAAAATATTTTAAATATTTAGTAATAAAGACATTAAATATTATTTTTTTTAAATATTTTAATTTAGTTTGTTTACTTCCTAGTGTTGTGTATAAGAAAATTCAGTGTTGAAATGAATTATTTATACTGTTTAGTTCAAAGATAAAGTTATATAAAATACATAGTTATATAATTGTATATCTAGTTGTTAAGTAATAATTAACTTAATCCTACATTTTGAAATAACCATGATTGAGGAACATTATAAACACTATTTAGTAATCATTAGTAAGCATTAACAAGAAAAAACAAATATTTACATAATTGAATTACAAAATAAATTATGAAGACTAAAATATCAAAAAATCTTACTTTCAGAACAATAGATAACAATTCCACGTAGGTTTTGAAGAATACATCGACGGAAAGATGCATTCACATTAATATTTGCACGTGTTGGCACAGTACAATGCTAATGAATTCATAAATAAAAATTAGTTATTAAATTAGTTTTAAAATTAATTTATACAATTTACTTACAACAATATTTATGTATGGCATCATTTCTAAATATATGCGATGTGCAGCATCCTCAATGTTTTGATTGTTGGGTGGTTGATTAAGCATAATTCTATTCAATATAAAATCTACTATCTGTTCAGAATGATTAGTAACAGGATTGTTTCTAAGAGTTGAATTTCTTGACACATGATTCACACTTAACATGTCACGTAGGGTCCAGTTACGAGCAACCATCAAAAATAAATCTACCAATACAGATTGACCCTCTAAACTGCTAAAGTATGGTATGTCGCCGATAGGGGTTAGAAGCAATTGATTTGGTAGACGTGCAGTTGATTGGGAAGTGGTAGATGTACTTACTGGATTCTCAAACCCCTATTCAAAATAAAATGTAGAGTCAACATTAAACATATAGTTTTAATCAAAAACAAAAAAAATTTATATTATTAAATGCTAAATAAAAAAAAATATTTTTTAAAAATAATATTATTTGAAATAAAACAAGAGATTAAAATTTTTATCTTTAAAAGTACTTTCAAATATTATGTACAATGGGATACTAAAAAAAAATTTGAAAATATATCTTATTATTTTTGTAGTAAACAAATAATAAATCAGTAAAGTTATAAAAATAATTCAGAAAATATGTAGCTTTTGTAGAAAAGGCATTTGGAAATATTTTTGGTCAGTAATATTTAGGATGCTATTTATCAAACTATATCAAAATAAAACAGTCGTTATATGAGAACAATCCAAAAATCAACTTCCGATGTATCACAATTTACTAGATACAAACATTTTTTTAATATGTTATATATCACAACATGTAAATTAAACTACCCATAATTAATTTACCTACTTTATAAGTATTTAGTAGGCAATTAAACCTAATAATAACGAAAATTGAAATCTAGTTATTTAAATATAAAAAAAAATTCTTATATTTATCTGTCTCTAACCACAGTAATTATATCTACAACCCCCCAAGACTCATCCTAGATATTTTATATTTAAATGATCAACCCCCTTGCATACAGTACATACTGGTTTGCTTATAATATAGCATAATTAGCAGCTGAAATGAAGAAGATAAAAAAGATTAAATTATAGAAGAAATTAATAAACTGAATGTGAATACAAGACTAAAATAATTAAGAGCAGTAGAAACACACTAGGACAAGAAAGTAATCTACAAGTAAATTTTAAAAGAATATACATACTTATTTTAAATTCAAATGGAAGAAGGAATGGTGCTGGTTCGGTATGTGCTCTACAAATTTTACTGTTCTATACTCGATCTACGTTTGGTACGGAAATATTGGACAACGGTAATCTGTCTCGTTTTTATGTATGATATGTTGGGTTTTTCTTTAGACTTTATTATCTTATCTTTGATCGTCTTTACCTTAAATTATATTACTTACTATAAGTTTTATTAGTCGTTTTCTAGTGTTCACGAGTATAATATTTTATTTTTATATAATTTATAATTTTATATTAATTGTTAATTGTGGTGACGTTTCGTGAGTTTTATACTACAATAGTGCCAAATAAGATGAATGTCATTGGTTTCTAGTAGAGAAAGAATTGTTGAAAAGTGCCGAAGACAACGACCCTTGTCATAATGCGACACAGAAATGCAAATAAAACAACGGAAATGCCGAAATGGGGAGTGGATGGCTATTTTTCGATGTCCAAAACGAGGCTGTCAGACAACAAGATCAGCAAGAGCTGGCAGCAGATTTTTTCATTTCACTGACTTAAACCAACGTTAGAATAGTGGGGTAACACTTTGTCAAATTATTGAACTTGTATTTATGTTTGTATTGGAATTGCCCACACAAATGGTAATAGATTGGACAGGAAGAAGTAAGGAGTGTGTTAAAGATTGATTTAATATGTGCCAAGAAGTATGCACAGCTGTTTTGAAGACTAAAAACAAATTGGTTGGAAATGCACAAAATCCAATTCAAATTGACGAAGCTCGTTTCACTGGCCGAAGGAAGTACATTAGGGGTAGATTATTAGCTGGAAATGCTCTTCCCACAACAGATATAAATGCTGAGGTTATTAATAACCGAAATTATGGTGCACGAATAGATGGCCCCTGGGTATTTGGTTTAAAAAATGGAAACGATTTCCATTATTTTTATGTTCATCGACGCGATCGACAAACACTTTTAACGATAATAAAATGTGAATGCGAAGCAGGATCAGGAATTCATTCTGATGAATGGGCTGAATATAGGTGTCTCACAAGCCGTGGATTAGTACACAAGACGGTAAATCACCAAACGTCTTATGTCGATGCAAATACAGGAGCTCACACTCAAAACATTGAGAGGTCATGGTTGGACACAAAAATTAAATTATTGTAGAAAATGAAGGGTGTTCCCTTACAACATTTGCAGTCCCATCTTGATCACTATTGCTGGCTTTACCGTTAAGACAGGCCGGATCTTTTTCTCGCCATGCTAGAAGACATCCTTAACGTGGATAAAAGCCAATAATAAAAAAAAAATAATAATGACGTATGTAGAGCGGAAAATAACTAATTTTTATATACCTATTTATATTTTATATTACTTTTATAATTATTTAACTAATTTGTATGTATTTATATTCTATAATACTTTTAGTATGACGTTTTTGAAAATTATAAAAATAAAATAATAACTAATTAAAAAATGACATGTAGAGCGCATACCAAACCAGCACCGAAGGAATAAGAAAATAATAAACTAAATAAAATGCTTAGACTATGCAAATAATATTCTATTTCAAATTATATGTAATTTTTTTGATCTCTAATAAAATGTTTAATGTATACCTTAACATTAAAACACATTATAAATGTTTACTTACTAGCACTGAACTGCTTGCAGGTGGTACATTTACTCTGGTTCTATCTAAATCTACTTCTCTTTCCAATGTGTCAAAAACATTTTCCATTCCAGCTCCTGAAATAATTCAAACTTGTAAAGGATAAATTGCATAGTTAAAACTACTAAGAAAAACTAACTTAAATTTAAATTGTTTACTTTTTTATAACACCAGTGATGGGAAAGTTCTTTATAAAAATGAACTTGTTCAAGTTTAAGACATTAAATATGAACTAATTATATATTATATATAAAACTGTTTATGTATGGTTTGTCGATAGTCGTTATAATAAGTAAAAAGTCTATGGGTTGCTTATGTTTGTGTGTTATTTATAGGCGACTGTAGGCTATAGTCATGATAATGATAAGAAGTACCTATTAAATATAATAAATATAAGTTTATAACTATGTTTCATGAAAATTAAATTGTCAATGAGCAAACCCAAAACTTTCAAGATCATAATAAATAAGAACTTAATTCATGTTCAAATTTATTTCTTGAAAATTGAACTCGTGCATGTGAAGTCCACACAATATGAACAAAATTCTTTCCCATCATTGTAAAACACAATACTTTAGTTTAAAACTATCACAAAAATAATTAATCCATGGAGAGTCCAAATTTATTTTTAATTGGTTTAATTAAATGCTTAGAAAAATATAATATATTTTATTTTAGTTCATTGATTAAAAATTACTTATTTGTCCTGCCAATGCATCAGTCAAACTACTACCCTGTGTAGTAGCCTGAGAATTATTGCTTGCAGATGTTGTAGCTGTGTTGTTACGATGTCTTCCCCAAGTCAGAATTGGATGTATACCAGATATAATTGCTTCAGGATCTGGCAGATAACGAGTTCTCGATCGACCTGGACGTCTACTGGGAAAAGATCTTCCTTCATTAGGAGAAGTTGGAGAAGAAGTATCTGTAGTTGAGTTCCCACTGGTGGCAGAAGATGTTGACCTATCAGTACCTTGAGTAGAACGCCTAGCTAAAACCATTGGTCTAAAATTTGATTCAAAATGATGTGAACTACATGGTAAAAATGGATCCATTCGAGGGGTAACATCCCAACGTCCACGTGATAAACCTATAACAAAATATGATATAATATTATAAAAATAATAATAAAAGGTTTTTATTTATTTTTCAACAGGTACTATATAATAAAGATAACAATTAAAAGTTTAAGTAAATAAAAATAAAGTTTGTTTTTTAAGTAATAATAATATTATAAATGTGTAAGTTATAACTTATAATATATACTAAAGCGTTAATTATTCACACTACAACATTTTTTAAATTAGTTATACTACTTAGTACTTAGTGGCAGTTTGACAATTTTATTTTACCAAGGCAAGCCTAAAATATAGCACCCACCCACTCACCACTGCACAAATTAGATACTTTACTAAATAAAAAATCAATTTGACTGAGTTATTAATACTTATACTTTAATAATAAAATATTTCAGGATAAATAATAAGTTAGGTTTAGCTATTTAAAACAATTTCATTATTATTAATGATAACCACCTGATCACCCACCCTAAATTTTGACCGGTTCTTATACAATATGTTCAAGCCGTCTCTGCTTATGTTTAACAATACAGACACACATATATACACTATCATATTATACTAATATATTTCATACTGTATGTACATTTGTCTTATTTTTAATAATTGTTTGATTATTCGTACTCCCTTTGGTCCCAATTAGTGTGAATAAAGGACGCTTCATTGTAATTACATATTTGGTCTTTTTAATTTTTTTTACTAAAAATAAATGTTTTTAACTAAATTACCTATTTAAAACAACTTAATTAAATGTACTACCTTGTGATGGAGAATTTGTTGTCGATGACGAATCAGTTGTTCTAGGAGTTACACGAGGAGTTCGTGTGGAAGTAGTAGGTATACTATTCCAGTCCAAAGATTGTTCAGACATAAAAGGACGTCGCACTCCACTAGAAATAACATCAATCATCTGATCCATCCAGTCAATAGGCATTGCAGGATTGGCAGATAGTATCGGTTCTAAAAAAATATATTTTATTATTATTCTTATAATGTAAATTAACAAACTGTATACGAACGAGAAACAGCTACAGGTGTGCCACCAGTTTCTGCAGGGGCAGTTGGGTTAATAAATGCAGCTTCTACAGAATCTATACGAATGGAACCTGGTGCAAGGTCAAACATAAGTTCTACTCCCTGAGGAGGAGCCTCAGACGGAAACTCTGATGTTGTATTATTACTTTCAGTACTAGGATCAACTGACATGTTTGTATTTGTTTCAGTAGGTTGTGGAATGGTTATATGAGTTCCTCTTCCAGTAGCATCTAAATTCAGAGCAATAGCTATAATACTTGACAAGTTGTCACATAGAATTACAACAAAATTTAAAATGAAATGTAACTTACAATCAACTCTATAAGCTTGTACACTAGGTATAGATTGACTTGTGGTGGTTGTTTGTGTAGAAGTAGGTTGCTGAGTAGATGGAGGCGCTGCTGTAGTAGTAGTAACTGAATGAGCAGCATGTAAAATAGTACCTTGTACCAAACACGGACGAGTTTGAAGAGCACGTGGTGGTGGTCTGTTAAATGCAACTCTTAAATCACTAATTGCATGATAAACATGTGATATTAAGTGTAACACTTCAGATACACCGTTGAAAATATGTTGTGCTCTAAGCATTCCATGTTCACCCTATAAATTAAACAAAAATCATATTTAAATAATTATAAAAGAAAATATTTTACTTTTTTAAAATGATTTTTAATATTAAAAACAAATAAAATATTAAATCTATAATAATTTAAAAATATTAATTATCATACTTCAGTAGTTTCAAATTGAGGATCATCATTAATATATTCACAATACATAGCATAAAATGGTTTAAGTCTTTCATTTAATTTATTCAATTGTTCAATAAGATCTTTCATACGTCGTCTGTCATTTGTAATAGTTGAAGGTCTCTGTTCCCAGGACTCGGTATTATTCCTTTTGATTTTTAATTAAAAACTTATATTAATTTCATTATTATACATCAGCATATTTAAATTGCCTAACCTTGAATTCTGTTCAGATGATGCAGAAGATGGTAATGTTCCAGTAGCCTGTTCAGATGAAGATTGGTTAGTTGATAATCCAACTGGAGTAGTGACAGGTGTAACATTTACAATGTCATCCTCCCCAGCTAAAAACATATTATAAAGATAAGGAAATACAATAATCTAACTTAAATAACCAAAATGTCAACTATTGTGTACATTTAGTTCAATCAATACAGAAAGAATACCTAAAATTTAATCTTCACAATTGAACAGTAATAAATAAATATATATATATATTTTTACTGTTAATAAGCACAAATAAATCTCGAATGAAACCAAACAATTTAGATAAAGCTTTAGGAAAAAAGCTGCTATCAAACTACTCTCACAAAAATCAAATCAAATGTATTCACTTATTAAATAAAAAACAATGCATTCTCAAAAAAAGGGGGCTTAGTAGATAACCACTCTACTGAACAATAGTGAAGTGTACTTTGTCATCAACAAAGTTTACTAGGTAAGTTAAATTTTAATTCAATGTTTATCATTGCACACTAAGAAACAATTCTGAACGGATAGTCTATGAGCCTATTATCAGTATTATCATATAAATATACTATTATTAATTTATTTTACTAATAATAATAAGGTGGTAGGCACCACTAATAAACAATAGTATAAAATTAGTCTAAATATTTAGAAAATGCCATTATATAAATAAAATATAGTTATTTACATGAGTTTCAAGTTTCAACTTCTCAAACAAAATATTTTTAAATTACAACAAAAAACTAAAATCATAATTCTGTTTACATATTTTTCAGTGTTAGTATCAACTACAAAATATGAGAAACCTTGTATTATATGTTAAAACTCTTGGATTATTCAAATTTTGTTTCAAGTTTTATAATGCATAAAACATTTTTTTTCCCACTAACCACTACTAATATTTAGTTAGATTTTTTTTAGGAATTTTTTTAAAATTAGTTAATGCACTTAATTTTTGTGGAAACCCAGGGGGGTTCTCCAAAATACAGTTTGAGAAACGTTGTTTTAGAGGAAAAAAATTAAACAAATTCAAGTTCGTCAAAAACTGATATTGCATATTCACATTTTTTAAATAATTTTCCAATGTAAAATACAAGGAATCTTCAAAGTAAAAAATTAAAGCATTTTTTCTATTACTTATCATGTAAACAGAAAAAAAAATCATAAGAGAATCGTTACATTCATTGCTTAACTCAGAATCTAAGATATATAAACAATATTTATTGCATTTTATATGGGAAAAAGTGTAATGGAAACCAAAATAAATAAAATACTATTTATAAGGTGTCTTACATAGCTCAGGAGCATTTTGAGAAGGTGGAAATAGATTGTTTGCCTGCATATGATTATGCACTTGACGCATTAATCCTGGAGGCATTCTCATGTGATGTGTGGCATCAATAGTAACAACAACAGTATTTGGGAATGTTTCATCTACTTCATAGCTCCTATCAAAATTATGTCTTATTATAGTAAATAAATGAAAGTATTATCAAATTTTTAAATAAATTATAACATACACATTCACAGAATCAGAATCTGTTTGTGATTGTGGTGCAGATGATTCTGCCTGGGATGATTCTGGTGTTCCTGCTGCTTCAGGTGGTACACTGGTAGAAGTAGTTTCTGCTTGTTGTGAACCTTCTGGAAATTGTCTTGCATTAGAAGAAGAGGATTGTCTATTACTTCTTGGATTTTCAAGTCTATTTAATACTTCGTTGCCTCTACGTATCATATCCAAAGCCAATTGCAATCTATTACCAGTTCCATGATATCTATTATGTATAACACCACGTGGGAATTCTAAAAGAAATTATAAATACAACAATAAGATCACCAAGATAAAATCATTTTTAACATCAGCTCAATACAATTTTTCAAAAATCATTCAATAAGATTTTAATAGTATTTTAAAATTTAACCTACAAAATCTAAAAAATTTATTTTTATTTTATATTTTTGTTAGTTAAGGAAACGCAAGCCCAAAAATCACATTAACTTGTTATTATAATAATAATTTTTGTAAAATTGTTAATAAATGTAATTTTAACTTAAACTTGAACAATAATAAACATTACTATATTCCATCTATAAGGAATTTCATTGTATTTATTTATTTTATTTATCTAAATTCTGAAATTTGTGAAAAAAATGATTCTTGATTATGAGAAAAATTAAGGTCTAAAATTATTGGTCATATTGAAAGTTCTCTTAGTGGTTCATAGTGTAAAAAAGGTTGGGAACCACTGATTTACACAAACATATTAAGAATTTCATAAATAAACATTAAAATATAAATATGTTTTTTGTAGCTTATTGGTTTATGCTTGACAAATAAATATACAAAACTACAAAAATTTGATAAGTAGTACATCTGTAAGACAACACATACAAGTATTCATCATTTATAATGAAATTGATACTATGAAACAAAATGACTACTAATTTATTGACTAGTATTCAAAATAATGTTGACTCAAAAATTATGAATAATTTTTAAGGAAAAAAATATAAAATCAAGTATTAGTATTAAAGTACTAGTAGATAAATATGTATTTATACCTCCATTATTCATCAACTCTGTAGGAATACCAATGGCACCAAATAGAACAGTGGGATCATGTGCATGCCATCCTCTAAATCCAGGTCCTGTATTTTGTCCTGAACGACTATTAGTACTTGTTGTTGTAGATGATGATGATCCAGATGTAGTAGTGGATAAACGAGGAACTTTCTGCACAAGATGCATAACTTTTCCATCAATACCTAATGGAAAATGATTTGTTATATATATCACAATAAAATAAAAACTAATATACTTATAATATAATCAAATTCGTGAACAAGAAAAACTTATAATATAATACATTAAAAATATATTAAATAACTTAATTCTTAAGTGATAAAAATAAATAATGTTTATTCTACAATAATATTAATTATCTGGTTTCTCTTAATAATTTTAAATTCTAACCAATTAATATCATACCCATCTCTAATTATTAATGAAATAATAAAATGGGAAATATAAACATACATCAACATTTTATCTAAATAATAATTTTAAATAGATTAGTTGTATTAAGAAGAAATAGGAGAAATATGACTTCCATTGTTTTGACAATGGAATACAAAAACTATTAAAGCAAATTATAATTTATGAATAAGAATATTCAAATAAATTATGATTATTAAATACCTATATGAAACCTTTATATTTCAATAAGATAAATGTATTTTAACTTATTTACTACCTATTTTCTGATTGTGCATTAACAAAAAAAAAATAATAAATAATAAACTGTGTACCTATAGGTACCTAATGAAATTTTTTTTCTAATAACGTGGTTTTTATTTTTGATATTTTTTCCATAAACAAGCAATTATCTGTTCTAAAATGATATTACTACAATGTTATGTTCTACAATAGTTGTTTTTGTAAATATTAAATAATATTCTCACAGAAATATACTAATATTAGGTAATCAATACACCAGTTTTTATAATCATAGATACGATTTAGCAAACCTAATAAGTGGAGTATATACACACAATATATAAAAGACGAGTTTTAAATGAGATAAGAAACAAAAAAAAAAAAGGAAGAATTTCCTCAATTCATATTTGGCAGAATTTAAATGTGAAAATAAACTAAATGGAAACAATTTATATACAATACTAAAACAACTACTAACCAACTAAAATACGATATCAACATTTTGGTAACGTACATGGTTTAATCTGTTTTATACCTGACAAAATACATTGTATATTTAAAGTTGTATTATTTTATATTTTAGGTAGGTACATTGCTTTACTTTTTCATATTTGTTTATTTATTAACTACGTAGTACATTGGAAATATAGTAAAATTAAATGGTAGGCATTAATTTAATATGAATTGTATGAAAATGCTTTTCCAGGCCAGTTTAATTTATTTGTAATTTAGCCAAATAATAATAATTCAGTCTGATTATAAAATATCAACATAATATTAATAATAGTTGCATAAGTGATATGATATAAATAATTGACATGACTAATAAAGATCTGGAATATATATTACTTTCTCAAGGGGATGAATAATATAGATTTATCAAAAGCTTAATTTTGTACAAGCATTAAGTGTCTTATTTATCAAGCCATTTTTTAGTAAGTATAATCAATGTAAGGTATACTCTTAGGGAGATTCTTATAATGTCTGATTAAATGCCGATTAAGACTAACTGGTAGAATTCTATCATATTTGTATTAACACAAAAAAAATTTTAACGGTTAGCGTGATTAGATACTAACCAGACATTGTAGTAATAGTCCTAAATAGAAGAATGTAATCAAATGTTTTTATAAAAAATAGTATTTCAGAATATAAACTTATATTACAATTTGAAAATTTAAATATTTGTATAGTTTATCTAAAGCTTATCAAATTCCTATAAAATCTTAAAAACATAAATAAATAACTTATTATACCTATAATGTCAGTTAACCATTTAATAATTATAATTTATAACTTAATAAGACAAAATATACCTTACAAAATCAATAATCAAAATAGATAGATATCTTACCGATATCAGCAAGTTTGGTTTCATTGCTCAAGACACGGCCACAAAATATCAATCGTTGTTGAACAACTGCAACATTCACTTGTGCCGCAATATACTCTTTGAGTTCTAGTATGGTGAACTATGAACAATAAAAGAATATTATAGAATGTCTAAAAAATAAAAATAAAAATAATTTCTTAGGGAGAAACAACTTACAGTGTCCGGAACGCGGAATTTATGATTCTGCGAATCTAACGTCTTGATTGTTAAATCAATCATTTTGTCGTTCGCTGGTGTACTACACTCGGTGGTCCTAAAATACGTAAAAGTTTTTATAAACCATTAATCGTGGAAAAACGTAAACGAGACGATGGCACAATATAATGAATAAGTAACATAAACCAATAGAGCACGGATCTCAGTAATTGTAAGGCGCACGGCGTAATCACCTAGATAGTAATAATATGTTTCGACGGTGTTTAATCAATACGATGATAATGCGCCTGCACAATGAAATCAAAGCAAGCAAATACTGCTCGCGATTTTTAGTGTCGTCTGTATGGCGGACGGTTGGTTCTGCGCTATTATCGTTGATTGATCATCATTCCGAAGAAGTTTTGTGAAACACACGGCTTGAAGACATCGATCATTCGAGAAACGAATTCATACGGACTCAGCAAAAATGTAAAGAAAAAAGGAGAAACAGAGCAAACCGTAGTGAAGTCACAGTAGTGAGTGTGGCACTATGATGATCTGGCGAGTGGAGGGGAGAGAGAAATAAAAAAGAGAATAATATAAAGAGAATACGAAATGACGAAATATATCCGTGATAAACCATGGAATAACAACGAACAGCACCATAGGAGAGAAACACTGTTACCAACCATCGAGAAAAATGTGGACTTTGGATGAGTATAACGCCGCGCAATATTATAATACAAATTACAAATTTAAACACACAATTCTATGTATAGACTATAATAGACTACCACCACGCATTGTACCCGGTTTTTGTATTAAAGCATGACTATTAAATTTGAAGCCAAAGCCAAATTATTAATAGATTGTAAATTATAGTTTATAGGTGCAAAAATTACACAATCAATTATTGTATAGAATCAATATAATATTAACCCTTTATAGCATAAACCACAGCTATAGATAATTTTTAATCGTGGTATGAACTAAAAATGTCATCGACATGGAATTTTGAATACGGCATTGTATAAACAATTAACATCTTTAAACAAACATAACTGACAAAACTGATACCATTTTAAACCACTACATAATTACATAATAATATAATCTAAGACCAACGAAACTGTTAGTTTAATATTAATTTCATTAAAATATAATACAATTGTCAATTACTAAACAGGTACGTTTTATCGTCTCGACAGTAAGTTCTCACACTTAAATTAAAAATTATTTTTATCATTCAGTTTCTATGCGAGGTAAAACTTTTGTCTCTTGACAAATCAATGACATGATTAGCCTAAAAGTATAAATTTACTATTTATTGAAGATAAAAATTAAGAATGCCATATCCTAACATTTAATATTTAGGTACAGTAAGAATGAGTAAGTGATAGTTACTTACGAATTATCTTCTGACTGACCCGAATGATCTGAACAAGTAGATGACAAACCCATTAATGTATTGCTACAATACTACAGTACAATAATTTGGATTTGTCGATACAATTTTAAATAGTTATTAGTTAATATCATTCACAAAGTGATCGCATATACAAACTACAAGGCACAAGGAGCAAAACTCCTAACTTATCACATAGTACGGCACCCAGCACAACTTTACTGACTCTCATAGTCCGTAGAGTAATAGGTAATAGGTATCAAGCAATAAGGTAGAACGTCAAAAATGCAGTGAGGCACTGAGGCCGTCTAGAATGAATCACGATCACGATTAAAAATATTATACTATTAATTGTCTATTATATTATGTAGCTGTATCGGAACAGGTTGCACATTGGAATATGATAAAGAAATAATAATCTTAGATTTCGAGATTATGACTAAATAATGTGCAAATTATATTTTATAATATTATATAATATAATATTTAACATTAGTATTAAAAAATATGTTTGTTCTAAATTTTAATGTTCAAATCACGAAGTACATCATCAGCAGCTCTACATCGTGTTTCATATACTTGATTCTATGTATTGGTAACAATACATCATATCATAGAATATGTAACAACATAAATGATAAAACTGCTGACAACAAATGACAAAACTCTTAACTCTAAATTCTTGTCTCCAACGAAGAATGATAAACCTTGAACGAAAAGTAGATTTCGTTTTATGATACGGCCCACGGGCCCACGGCTGTAAAGTATACTTCAAGTTTTGTAGTAGTAGTATTAGTTTTGATTTATTCAAATGTGAAATTAAAGTTTATTATGACTAATTAAAATCATTGCTCATTAGTCATTAATGATTAATATTTCTCTTTC
The DNA here is from genome assembly GCF_020184175.1 of Aphis gossypii. NCBI lineage: Eukaryota > Metazoa > Arthropoda > Insecta > Hemiptera > Aphididae > Aphis > Aphis gossypii. The sequence goes on along the minus strand of NC_065531.1, from coordinate 74,318,334 downwards.
TCTACAGTTGTGTTTTAATCCGATATTGTTCTGTTTACTATATTTATGATCAATGGAGTTGAATGATTTCTGCAGTACTCATAAAAGTAGTTCTAATGAAGAAGAAGCATTACTAAAGCGTTTAATTGCTCTAAAAAGTGAGTATTGAGTATTTGAACATAGGTTTTTTTCTTCTGTTATCTTATACTTTTTAAAATGTAGGTATTCACTTTCAATCATACATGTTATACTTATTGGGTACATATCAGTATGATACATGACAAATCAGCGTTATTGATTGGATTACACATTAAATTAATCAGAAATAACAGATTTTAAAATCATTAAATTGTATTAAAAACCCATTTATATCCATATTTTTTAATAAAATAGGTAGCTAATGTTTTAGAATTGGGTCGAGGACAATATTTTACCTAACTTTCAAAAAGTGCTCAATACTCTATTTTTTTTTTAGACAATATTGTTAAAATATATTGTATTAACGTCATAATCTCTCCATAACAAAAAAAAAGAAGTTTATCATTAATTTAATTTTCCAAAAAAAAAAAAAAGTTAAATTTAATCAATGTTGTTGTTTGTTAGGTTATTTTTGTTAAAAATATCAAAATTTCTAATATTTATTTAACCTTTAGTAACCTTACATAGTCATAGACCACATAGTTGTGTGCTGGCTAATTTTTTCTGTTCAAATAATATTTTTGAAAAAACATTTTATTCATTACCAACCATTTATTATTATTTTAGAAATTTTAAAACATTTTTTTTTACGCTACCCTGAAGTTGTTACATACAAATCAGTTAGTTTTTAATTTGTGTGTGTTTAACTAATATTTTTTGACATTTTTAAAAATGTATTAATTAAGTAATACATTATTTAAAATGGACTGGTATAATTAATTATCTCACTCATGTCATAAAAGGTTATGACAAAATTAGTCATAGTAGATACTCAATGAAATATTATCTTTATCAGTTCATATTATTGTATAACCCAGGGATCTCCAAACTACGGCCCGCGGGCCGGATACGGCCCTCAAACACATTTTAACCGGCCCGCGGCCCTCATAGGATAATAAATATACAAGATAATATATCTAGCATTTAAAAATTAAAAATGTATATGTTAATGTAGTATAATGTATGTGTAGGTATAAACTTTTGGCCCGCTAAGAGATGATGATATTTTTTGTGGCCCTTGAATAAAAACGTTTGGAGACCCCTGGTATAACCTGTTAAAATAGGTAATTACTATTAGATACCAATAGAAAAAGTTTATATTGTTTATTTTGTTCATTTTTCTGGGAATATCATCAACAAATTTGTTTAGTATTTTAGTATATTTTGTTTAGAGATTTAAATTTGAAAACTAAAAAAAAGCTTATCTATCGATTTTAAAATGTATATTATGTTCCTAATGAAAGAAATTGGTACGCTTTATGTTTTAATACTTAAATTTAGTTTTATGGGACTGAATATATGTTATTGTCTTTAAATTTTTACGATTTTTAACCTAAACTATATTTTACTATCTGTAGCTTATAGATTTATATTTTATATATATATAATATATATATTTGATAGTCAATAATTTATTTTAATTGAAATATGTTTTTGTTTATTTAGAGCAGCTAGATGATGATGATGATAATGACGATAAACCAAAATTACAGCGGAGTCTTAATAATATTAAAGAAAATATTGTTTCTAATAAGAATATTAAATCAACATCAAAATTTAAGTATTGCAAGGATAATAATCATACAACTAATAAATTCCTTTCTACCAAAATAGATAATCGCAATTTTACTAACCAACAAAGTAAAATTAAACAAAATAGTTTATTTGTTAAGACTAATAATTCTAAAGTGTATACCAAACAAAATGTGTTAAATTGTACACCTGTCAAAACTGTTATAAGCAAAAATTATCCTGAAGTATCAAATAATAGTCAAAATATCATAAAGTATAACTCAGAAATTAATGAAATTGTAAAAAACAGTTTTGTTAATAATTGTAAACTACCATCAAATGATAGTTGTTATGAAACTTCTGATGTTTCACAAATATTACGTAATGTAGATAAATATATGATTGATGTTCAAGATTACTTAACTTCATCAAAATATGTTGTTGATAAAGAAGGGAGCTCTTTGTCAACTAAGAAAACTAATCTATCAAAAAATGTTCATGTCAATAGAAAATTTCAAAACCAGTTAATTTCTAATAATTTGTTAAATTCAAATTTAAAAAGTGTACCGAATTCTTTAGTATCTATTAATAAGTCAACAAGTATAAATAAGAAAAAAATGATAAAGAAATTGTCTGGAAAAATAATTGGATCACCTAATCTTGTAAAGATAGGTAACACAAAATTAATACGCCAATCATTATTTAGAAATAAATGGAAAATCAACAATAAACTTAATTGTATTGAAAATAATACAATTCAACGTAAACCACTTTCAACTTTACAATGTCCTACATCAAATACACTAATATCACCTTACAAAAAAACAGAATGGACTAATGTTACTAACTCAATACCTGTACTTGAATCTAAATTATCCAACTCTAGTAATACCAATAAATTAAAATGGACGAGACCTAGTATATTATTGGTTAATAATGTAAACAATAATACCCAGCCTTCAGTACCAAAAGCTGATAAATTAATTTTATTTGGCAAGAATAAAATAATTAGACAATCATTGATAAATCCAATTCAGTCAAAAACCAAGTCATTTATGCTCAAACATCTTTCACATAGACTTGCACTAATGAGAAAATTACAGCAAAAACAAATTGTTGCTAGAATAAAAACTGTTACAAACAGAGATCAAGTTAAAAATATGTTAATGAAAAGTACTGTAATTAAGCCAACTGAGATTAAACGAAATGGAAAGAGGTCATATTCTACGTATTCATATGTAAATCCAAAATTGAGGTGAATTTTTTTAACCGAAAACTAATATGCTTTGATAATGATTTGACATTTATTTTTTATTTTTAGATCAAAAAAAAATAATGTTAAGTTGGAAAAAACAGGATCTTCGGATAATAAAATACGTTTGCTAAATATTTCTAATAATAAACCTCAACAAAATTTGAAAATTATAAATAATGAAAAAAATAAAATTCAAAATTTAAGTTTAACAAATAATAAAACCCTCCAACGGCTCAAGTTTGTTAAACTTTATTTAAAAAAAAAAAAAGTATTAATTATTTCTATTATAAAAATCTATTTTACAGAAGTAAAAAAACCCTCACCAAACAGCTTTGTCTAATATTTAATCGCTTTGGCGTTTGTTCAAAATTAGACCAAGGAGAATGTGATAAGCGGCATTACAAAAAATACATCACATTATGCACAAAGTTGGCTATTTTTAATATTCAAATGTATCACTAAACTAAATTTCTGTTTTATCTTTTTTTTTTTATTTTAGGTTTCTAACAGGAGAATGTTTTAAAGAGAATTGTACGTTATCGCATAATATTGTTGAGGAAAAAATTCCATTTTGTAAGCATTATTTAAATAGTGTTTGTGTTCAATTAAATTGTCCGTACTTACACGAATATAGAAGTAAAAACACCCCTATTTGTAAAAAATTTCTTGATGGTTCATGTAATTGGGGAAAAAAAGTAAGTTATATTCAAATTTTATTTTATTACATTTTTAAATATTTATTTTTAGTTTTAAAACTTGTGATTTGGCGGAAATATTCATAGTTATTTTTTTTTCACCATAATTTAAGTGCCCTAAAAAACACTTGAATCTATGTCCAATTTTTGAAACAAACAATGAGTGTCCGCATGGTCAAAAATGCTTATATCCTCACATTCAATGTGAAGAGAAAAATACTGTTGTTGAAATCAATGAACCTAGATACTTTGAGATATCAATACCTAATAGTAATGAATCAAATGAAAACGAGTCTATTCATATTGTTCCCAAACGCCGAGCACCTTTATTGGACTTACCATCTTATATACCATTGAAAAAACAGTAAGTTATTGTATTATGAATATGATCAATGATTGATCATATTCACTGTAATATGCATTTATAAATAAATAATGGAATGTCTATAGGATAATAGTAATGTTGGTATATTTTACTATCTTACTTATTAAAACTATTTAATTTGTTAGCTAAAGATGATTTAGTAAATTAGATACTTAATACAATTTATAAAATTTAATATACATATATCAGGGATGGCAAATCTATTACATGTGTGCTTGAAATGGCACGCAAAAAATGGAAATATTTTAATTACATAATTATACATATATATTGGCGCAGATGTTACTTACTCTCAGTTATGTTGCCACAACGCTGTGCTGAGCCTTATTTATATATTATTTTTATTAGATATAAATTTGTATACCCTTTTTTATATTAATACAATAATTTATTGCGAGCCACAAGTTGGACACTCCCTGTATATAATATATAAATAAAATTCATGACCCCTTCAAAAACAGAAAAGGTAATTTTTAGCACATAGCATTCAAATAATTTGCCACCCCTGACATAGATCAATATTGATGGAAAATATAATATTATACTTGTACTTTGATGCATAATAATTGTACTTGTTTATTAATAATTTTACTAATATATAATATATAGGAAATAAATTTTTAAGTTAAGTTTCTGAAAATAATAAATATACAATAACATAATTAATATATTTATTATTTTTTATTATATTCATAATTTTTGCATAAATTTAATATTACCTATTCATAAAATTTTAATTTTAAAAGTGAATGATATTGCTTTCTGTAATAATATTTATTTTAGATGTCAATACTAAATACTAAATATATAGTTCAAAGTTTATTCATTCAATTTTTAAATTATTTAATCATCACATCATAATGTTTATGTTTCTATGAAATCTCATAATAGTTATGTTTAACCTGAATTTTAGACAGTCATTAGGCACAATCATTCATGTTTTAAACATCATATTTTATTTTATAAACAATGTATTTTTATGATTTTATTAATGATCATATCTATTCTTATATCATAAAATTTATAATCATAATTTTAGGTATGAATTATAATATTTTGTTTCAGATAAATGGTCTACAATTATGTAGATTTACTTTTAGGAAAATATTCGATATCAAAAAGTCTGGTATGTAAAAAGTTATTTTTTTTAATTTGTACATGTGTTGTATGGACTGCATAATTAAATATCCAATTATAATAATTATTGGTAAACATGTTTTTGTACATATAATAAAAGAAGACTGGTATGTTTGTATCATAAAATGTTTGTTATTTTATTTTAAGAGAAAAATTTAATAGATAATTGCCAAAAATATTTTTCTCAACCAATATTTTTATTGTATGTTTTTTTTTGTTTTTATTTTTGTTTTTTTTTTTTAGAATTCATTATTATTATAATTGTCAACTTTGGTATTTATTATTTATTTTGTTTATTATCTCAATTATTGAATATATGATTTAATTCCTTAAGTTTAGTATACAATTAATTTAATGATTAAAATTTTTTCTTTTATAACTGTAGGTATTAAATTTAATGTATTTTTTATTACATTGAATAATACATGGAAATTTTTTTGTTTTCAGAGATTTTGCATTAAGATATAACATTTTAATGTTAAAATTTTGCATAAAATATAAGTTCAAATTATATAATGATGTTCAAAATTATGAAAACTAATCTACAGTTAGTTGACGAAAACTGCCAACCATATGATGGTGACTGTGGTTTGTCAGCGCTGATACTCGTCCTTGTCTTGCACCCTCACTAAACATATCCTCTCTTACCGACATTTTTTCATTTTTAAGTATTTGTTCTCGTTTTTCTAACAGTTCTTGTTTCCATAAACCTATCATAATTGTTTAAATAAATAAAATGTTGATAACAAAGTTATGTGTTTAAGAAATAAACTTACCTATCATTGTTGACATTTCCATTTCTCCACCGTATTCTTTAGGCAATAATGACTTATCAACATATGTATGGCTCTCCTCGATTGAACTAAATATCTGGGGAATGATTTGCAAGAGTTATACATAGTAATTATTTTTGTATATTAAATTTATTAGTTAATTACTTTTACACGACTTCTAATTTTTTCAGATATCAAGGTCATTCCAAAATCTAATGCAAATTTTAAACTCAATGGTACATTTACTCCATATATTTCTTTGTGTCGCATTGGAAGTGTTCGCTAAAAAAGAATTAATAAAATAAATATTTATTTTTATAACATAACAATTTTTATTATTATTATTTTAGGTATAGATTTTATTTAACAATATTATAGCTCAAAAAAAAAAAAAAATAAATAAAAAAATTCTTTAGTATATACAAGAAATTGATTATTAAAGCAAAATGGAGAAGATAAAGAATACAGATTAACAGTTTAAAACAAATTATGTCATTAAGATATTGTATCAATGTTTATAAGTTACCAAAAATATGACATTATTAATATGTATACCTTATTTATATAACTATAAAATGTAATTTATGTACAAGAATAAATTATATAATTTTAATTTTAAAATATTGTGTTTTTTAAAACAAATTTTTAGTACCTCTCCATTTTTAACAATTCTAACAGCTTCTCTCGGTGTAAATAATGTAAGTTGCTGTAAGCACATACCAGCTGCATCTGTATAGTGTACAAACCCACGTACTTGGTTTTCTTGGTCTTCCATCAGTGTTTCATATGTAACACCATGCATTCTACACATTTCTGCATTTGTCCATATTGAAGGATTGAAAACTCCTTAAAGTATTTTAAGTAGGTATTGATAACTAAATCCGTTTTGATCAATAAACATTGAGATATAACATAGATAGGTAAGATAGGTTTATTTTAGGAAGTGTTAAGTCTTTTAAAGTTTTAAAGTATTTCTGTATTTGAGTACAGGGCTAGTCTAAGGAAACTATGCATCCTGGGAAAGGAAAATTAATTCGCCCTCTCTAGTTTAGGTCAAGTATAAGTTAGGTCTGTAACAGCTATAGTTTTTCTCAAGGTAACTTTTAATTTTTTCTATGTACATATTATTGTTGATAATTTTATTCGAATTATCAAAAAAAAAAACTAATAACTGAACTCTTAACCCTTTGTCGACCGACGTTACTTTTGAGTACCACATAATAAATAAATGTATATTAAATAATATGATGCATTTATCTTTACTGTGACCTGTCGGTACTCATAAATACCTCTTTAGCTACAAGAAAAAAATAAAACTATGGTCCTATAGGTTAGGTATAACCTAACCTGATTTATGGGTAAAAGTCTCAAAAAGGTTGGGAACCGCTGCGCTAGAATTATTTGAAATTGTGTCTAGATTATAAATATTGTTAATTGTTATTGTATAAATATCGATGTATTAAAAGAGGGGAATAAATCTGATAATATGCAATGGATTCAAAAGTACCGTCGGGCCATTAGCTATTTCATATTTTCACGTTAGTCGTTAGTGTATGACGTATGTAGGTACCATAGCCATAACATAATTCTTTGATATATATTTTTTATAATTAAAAATAAAATAGTAATCATGTGTATAAGATTTTAAATATTTGTTATTATATCAAATGCATATGCATACTTTGATATATTTGTATTATTTAGAACCCAAACAAAATATTACAATTTTAAAAAATTATCTTGCAAAATAAATTTTTGATTTGTATGTATTGTATGTTAAAAAATTATGTGCTGAATGACCAACGGTACATTTTAGTACCACGATCAAAATGTTAAACTGACCAACGGTATTTCTAAGTACCAAGTACTTAACTCTAATGTGGGCTAAAAAATTTTTTTTTTAATGTGTACTTATTTATCAATAGGTCAATTATCATGTTTTTATGCAAAAAAAAAAATGGAAAAAAAAATTTTATTTCTTAGTCTGCTCAACAAAGGGTTAAGGCGCCCATGATACTTCAGTGCTCGGCGCCTTGAGTGGTCGGGCGATTGTAAACTCTCCTAATCTAACCTAACCTAGGCACCCGGCGGAAATATATAAATATTCCCGAGTCTTCATTTCTTTAGTACTACTTATTTAATTTAATATAAGTATATATAATATGATAAAATAAAAATGTTTAAATTTGATTTTTTTAATAGTAGGGACATACAGATTTAAAAAAAATTATGGTGTCAATTTTTTTGTCTTTATAATCTAATATTTTTTATGTTATAGTTTTTTCTTTATTTTTTGTAACACTGTTTTTACTTATTTTTTTTTTTTAGTTTATTGCAACTTTGAATGTTGAACAATTTTGACACGGGAGAATTTACTATTTTTAAAAATCGGGAGAGTACAACCGTTCGGGTGGTCACCTAATTCGCCTACCCCTTATACCGGCCCTGTTTAAGTATACTGGTACCTATTCTGCATATTTTTTTGAATAGTTTAAAAACTATCTATACCTATTAGCTATTATACAAAAACATAACTTAACGCTTAACAGTATATAGATTATAAACTGTATAGTTATGTAAGTACTTGTTGTTAGTTTTTTCAATGTGTATTAGCCATTAGGTATAGAAAGGTACCTATATTTTTTTTTTTATTTAAATTACTCGTATGTAAAATATAAAGATATTTAATACTTAACATTAACTACTTTAACTGGTAACTTTCTAAATATGAAATATTTTATAGGCCGTGAATGAAGTTGAAATTTAAAGAGAACTCATGATTTATAAATGTCTATAATATGTACCCTCCTATCGTTATTAATTATTAAGAAATTATAGAGGGGTGGCGGACACATGCAACTATGCACACATAATATATAATATTTACTTGACCTAGAGCTCCATGTATACTTATCCAAACTTACATATTATATGTTAATTAATATCCAAGGCCATTATATAGTGACATTAGGTACAAAAAAAAAACACCTAACAGTAACAGTATAATATGTAACTATTTATGGCCTTGCCATCTTGCAGGTCGCGTAGCTACCTATGTATAATTTATTTACAATAATCACTCAGCCATCCATTTATCACTTTTTTAAACAGTCTTTCATAGTGAAGTATAAAACTTGGTGATCCTAGGTCCTATAGGAACAGTAATACGTAGGGTTTTTGCCACCCTAGGCAACTTTAACATTTCTATATACGATTTTGTCCCTATAATAGGAATTAAGATATGGAGGACTCTAAATCACAGAAATTAAATTATTAATTAAGTATAGTGATACTAGAAAGAATTAAAAAATTTATATTAAAATATAATAAAATAAAATGTATTAATGTATTATTTTTTATTAAGAAGACTATTTAATTCCTTTATGATAATAATACAATAATTTACCTGGTCTTGTTATGATAATCCTACGTCCATTTTTGTCACGCTTAGGAACTACAAATATGTACCTGTATAGCAAAATACATTATAGTTACATTATAATGATTAATTATTTCTTTTAGGTACAACGTGATTTCAGAAATTTAATACTTTTATTTAATTACCCGAGTTCCAGAAGTTTTTCTAGTCGTGGACACGTGATATCAAGTTCATTAAAAAGTTGACGACCAAACGTTTGTCGCAATAATAAATATCGTTCCAATGCTTCTTGAGCTAACGGCAAACTAAATTTTTTAGCTCGAAGAAATCTCAACAAAAAGTTGTCATCTATTAAAACCGAAAAAAAATATATATATATAATATATATTATCATTTAATGGACATACTATTATGAACATCATTTTTAGTGAGTAATAATTATTTTGAAATCATCACCATATAAAATTTAAAATTTAAGTAAATCGCAATTCTATTAGTTTCTAGTCTTTAAGATTTTTTATTTTGTTAAATAGCAACTTATTTTTGATTTCAGAAATTAAAACAGAATATTTTTTTTAACTTTTTTTGTATTGAACATAAAAAATATGAGATATAATATGTTTAATATAATACAAGTATATTAAAAATTATATAATATAATATAAATTAATATAGCTTTGAAACTTAAGGGTTAGAAATTATAAACTTATGTCCTCATCTCACGGGGTCCGCAATCCACCACAGGTGGAATGCCTACATGACAATATACTGCTCACATAGTCACATAATCATAAGAGTCTCACGGCCCACGGGTAACGCCAGTTTTAATGGCTATAATGTAACGTAACCTGACTAACTCACTGACTGATAAACGTAGAGCCTGAACAATGATATATTAATATATATAAACATATATATATTACTATATAGGTATTGAAATTTGAAAGTATTGACTACACTATATGTCTAATGTCTATATGGGGCAAATCACCTTGTATATATTCTTAACTCTATAATATAATGTATACCTACTTTATTACTATAAAGTACTTTAGTAGGTATAGCGTATAGTCTTTATATTTTAAATACGTAAGTAATAACTACCTATATAAGATAGGTACCTATGATGATAAAATTGTTTAGATTTTCTTGAAATTTACTATAATTATGCGCACAAGATATATAATTTACTTTTAATAATTATAAAATATTTTTAAATAATTCAATAACAGATTAATCGTAATTCAATTCAAAATGAAATAATAAAATAATATTTACCACTACGAGAATGGATAATTTTTTTATTTTGCTTCAACCATAACCGCATTTGATTTAAAGCATTATTCCTTGTTTCTTCATCTTCTCTGAGTTCTTCTTTTGCGATTTTCAGTGTTTCGATGTTTAAACACTGTTCCATTTTAAATCAATACTCAAATTTCAGAATAAATAATATATTCCAAATTCTATTGAAAGAAAGCTAAAAGTAAATAAAATAAATTAAAAATATGTGTATATATATGATATATATTGTTAAAATTTTGAATATTAAGTTTAAAAATATTGGTTAACATTTCTTTTAATACATAGGAGTTCAGAATTTTAATCCTTTGATTTGGGGGCTTTATAAGATATAACCAAATGAAAAATATAAATTGCAGTAATTAATAATAACCAGACAATTTAATCAATCTGATTGAAGTTTTTGTGACTTGGCATGATTTTTAACTCTAATAACAGGTTCAATAATGATAATTTAATTCTGTAAAAAACCTTGTGGTGATGCGCAATTAAAGAATAGGTATAAAAGAATTTTTTTAAGAAAATTAAAATAAAAAAAATTTAAAAGTTCTTGTTCCAAGCCACTTTAGAATTTTGTTGACTTGGAACACCCAACTATTTAAACGCAGATTTTTTTTATTTAATTCTTTGTAGAGGGTCACTTGACTTCAAAAAAATGTTTTACTGTTTTTATAAATATAAACTGATTTAATAAGAACTTAAAAACCCCAGATGTCGGCAAATATACCTACCTATATTTATTCGGCATGTTCCACGATGCCACTCACTTTTATTTAATAGAAAATAAAATTGATTCTAAAAAATTCTTAAAATATTATTTTCAAATTCTACTTGAATACTTAGTTTAACATACAGATTGATTAAAAAATAACAATATCTTGAATTTGGACTTCAAACTAAGACTTAGCTCTTAAATTACGACTTTTGAAAACGATTTTTTTTTACATTTTGATTGAATTTTACGGTGTAATAATTAACACTGAAAAATATTTTATGAAGATAAAATTGCATTCCCCTTATTTAGCATTAAGTTATATGCTGTTATCAAAAAATAGTTCCAAGTCAGCTCTCAGAGCTCAGTTCCGAGTCACTCGGATAGAGGTATGTACAATATGTATTCAAACAAATACAAAATAGTATAATGAGAATAAAACTATACTAGGTATTCTTTTTGAAAAATAATGTAACTTACACAACTTATAATATTAAGTTATCTGACGAATAACATTTTTTTTTTTTTTTTTATTATTTTTACTATAAGTACTCTGCGGTGTGAACAAAAATATGAAAACTTCAAAGTATATATTTAATTATGTTATGTAAAAATACTAAAAAACATTGCTTATTATAACTACATGTATTTGAATAAAAATAATTGTTTTCGACTACTATATACTTACCTATTCAAAATTGGTTAGATTAAACAAATGATTAGGTAAGATATCTATATATAAATATTTTTTTTATTATATAATGGTATAAGAGTTATAATTTTAATTACATTAAGTATAATTTATGTTATGGCAAATAAAAATAATAATAATAATAATAATAATAATAATAATAATAATACAGAAACGTGTACTTAATTAAAAATGTTATAAATGACAGTTATAAGTTTAAAGAGGAGTTAATGTCTATTCATTATTTTTTATTATATATTAGATATTATATTTTATCCATGCTAATATTTAATTTAATTTTAAATTATTATTTATTAATATAGATACTTAGGTATTTCATTTATACTATTAAAAAGTTGAAAAAATATTTTTACACCGTCTATCATACCTACACGATTGTAGACTGTAGTATATCAATATGGTAATGTGAATATAGTATGTTTATTACTTACTAGGCGTCACGAATCCACGTCTAACTTAGTGAATGTCTACACCACTATTGAGATATTATAAGATTCAATTTGTTTAAATATATAGGTACCGTGTCTGTGTACGCATCTATTGTAAATATGTATCCCCCAAACAGATCACATCTATACCACAGTCCCACTAGGTATTAGTTATAACACTTATAACAAATATTATAGGTAAATTATTATTAATTTGTTAAACAATAATAAATAATATAAATTATAAATTATAAGTTAAATGTATAGTATAGAATAACTGTATAGTACTTACAACAGTACGATACAATATATTTACTTATCAGAAATGCAATGAAAGAGTAATGTTAAAATAATATTAAAAAAGGTAGACAAGTGGGTATCACTCTGCTGTACATTAAGTATAGAGTGAGTAAAATGATTTGTAATTTTTGAGATTCTGACAAAAATTGTCAAATTTCCAAGCATAAAAAAAATGTGACTATAAAATGTTCGATATTTTTTAATTGGGAAATGAACCACTTATTAGAAACCATGTATTAAATTAGATTTCATTTTGAAATTTCAACAAAATAAATAAACCGATTTAGTCAAAAACTTTTGGTGTAAAAATTCCCGTTTTGCTTAATTATTTGTTTGTGTTTCCTGCTGTTATAAAAAAAGTTTAACCTCTCTAAAATATACAAACTATATCTAATTTTGAATTTTCTATCCATAACCATCCTTTTATTGAAAATCGAAACATTTTAATGACTACTTATTAATTATTATATATACAAACACTCATAAAAAAACATATTAAAACCAATACACTCATGGCTTCACTCAAAATCTAATAAAAGTATTTATAAATGAAATTCTAAAAAAGACCTATAAAATTCGAATTGTTTTGACAAGCCCTATACAAGCCACAATGACAGTGCGATGTCTAAATCATTACTTAATGTATTTTACGTTATATATTTTAAATTAAATAAATAACTCAACTTAAAACATATAGATAGCTTATTAATAATTAATAATTATACATAAGTTATATTAACTATTTTAAACAAAGAGGGAAGGTATTGATTCGTATGCATATTATATTCGTAAATCGCAAACTAATAAGACTACCTTACCCCTAACATATTATTCTATTCTGTGATACCTATTTATTAGTTTGTATTTTTTTATGATTAAATAAATTATATTTAAAATGTGGTAGTCTTGGGAGGTAAGAAATATTTAAATAAAAATCGGTGAAAAATTATTATAAAGCAAGCAGTATAAACATTAATTAAAAACAAAATCATTCAATTTTTTCCTTTTGGTAACTTGAGCTTGACATTAGAAAGTTAGAACTTTTAATAAAAATACTTTCAGAAGTTATAGGCTTACAAGGTTTTACTTTGCGTTTGCTTATACCTACTTAGTACTTATTTATTATAATGTATCTACTAACTTCTTCATTAGACAATATTTTATCAATAAAATATAAAATATACTAAAATCGCTATTATTATTATTATTATTATATATATATCGCTTATTTATATATTAATATTTAATACCTATATTATTTCTATATTTTATAAGTTTCTAGTATACCAACCAAAGAAATTTCGATATTTTTTAGTGGGATATTGGCAATATTGCCATATTTTCGTTGCAGCAATTGAAAGATATGGTATAAGTATAATCATACTCCATAAAATAAAAGGTAAAGTATAGTACAAGGTCTATGGGTATAAATGTACGTTTAATCGTATACACTCACAGCCCACAAATTAGAAAATTACATATTCTTAAAAGGACGTGACACCCAAAGTGAAAAGCATAATATATAATAATAATAAAATATAATACATATAGTATAATATATGGTATATTATATTCCGCAGCACTATTCTAAGAGATATTGATAGTTAATATACAATGAATTACGGGTGGTTTATTAGGTGGATTTTACATTTATAAGTATATAATATATAAAGAAATACTTAATTATTAAAATTAACTGCATTAAACATGCATAAATAATAATCCTTAAATATTTTCTAGATTTTTAAAATGTATAGTAGGTAGTATAGATATAATACAGATTTGAAGTTCCCACACAGAGACTTGTCTCCCTATACCAGTTATACCTATAACAATTATTTTTATTTATTAGCAATTTCATAAATGGTTATTTATAATAGTTTAAAGTATATGATTTTAAGTTTTAGAATACTCATTAATGTCATTAGTCATTACCTCTTTAAATAAATCGTAAAACATTATTCACTGTTGGTACCTATACGTACCTAGTAACTGAAATTGGTATTTGGTATACGTAAATATTATTAATATTAATGAATTATGATCGATGGACGATAATTACACGTAGACAGTGCAACACGTTATTATTTATTATATTATAATACATTAATACGAAACACCTATTGCAATTATTACATATTTGTTCTGCATACACGCACATAAATGATATATGTAATATGACAATATATACCTAACTAATATCTATACAATACTCACGTAACTAGGCAACAACATGTTACATTATACAATTTATAGTGGTCATCTATACTCAATAGAATACGAATTCACTTGTATACATAGTTGGTTTAGTTTGACAGTGATTGAGTATACTGAAATGAAAGGGAAAAATAGAACCTAGTAGAACTGTATTATAATAATATTGTTAAGAAGATGTGTATTACGCAATCCGTCTTATCGGCGTATAGGTACTTCTGCAACCGTTCAATTTAATATACTTTTATTACGTGGTTGGTACCCATACAAATTTTAATAGTGAAATGAATAATATTATACTTATACATAAGTACCTACCTACCTAATACTGCAGTCTATAATAAGTTTAAAATGATTATGAATATAATAAATATTGAATCGTGTTAAAATAACAATGCATTTATTAGATATTTTTAGACTATAGATTTGAAATTTTCATTGTTATGTAGGTAGTAGGTACCTATAACTCGAATACACTACGTTACTTTCTATATGTATACTGCAGGTACCTATATAGTATAGCTTATTCAATACATCAATGGCTTAAATTTCATAATTTATATTAAAAGTGTATTTGGTAACGCATTTAACCTACAGCTACACATTATTATCTCGGTGTTATTATTTAATGCACATATTTTTTTTTCTAAGTAATATAACAGTCGTTGCTAGATAAATTGAGACGACGGCGGCTTTTTCAATAGGTGAACTAGATGTAGCCATAGACTACTAGACTAGTGGCGACAGTGTGTTATTAGACCGCGCGCCGTGCTCCAGTCGCTTTACCAATTTGTTTATTATAAAATGTATAATAAACATACATTTAATGTATAAAAATAAACAACTCGGCTAAAAATGACAATAATAATAATAGATTAATGTGATATGAAAATTATGGAAAAAACTAAAAAAAATCGATTAAGCGGATACCGCTCTGTTGTACATTAAGTGCCGTGTAGATCGCTATTATATATTTTAGGAGTGTTAAATTTGAATCCTTTGATAGGTGTCATTGTATACGAAAAACGATTCTGAACGAAGATGATTTGTCAGCCTAGAATACAATTTCCAGTAGTTGATGAAAAAGGAGGTTTATGTTTTAATGTTTTGAATACATCAACATTTAAGTTCTTTTACACTATTATTGTAAGCCAAACTTATGGAAAATCTTGTATTAAATTTTCAACACTTAGCTACTTATACAAACTTTTTTATGAATTATACCTACAAAATAGTTTATAAATATTCATGATTTTGACGAATTCTCGTCAATATTTGAACTCCAAATGCTAATAAAAAAAAAATTGTGTCTATGTATTCGAATAATTTTTGAACTATAAGAATAACTTATGAGGAACTTTGTATTCAAATTTCAAGTATTTTGACTCGGCCAAAAAATTTTTATCGATATTTATAAAAAAATTTCTCAGAAAAATAGAAAATTTCAGTTGTCTATAAATAGCTCAAAAAAAGTTAAAATATTTTGAAAATTAAATCATGTAAAGAAAATGCCAATCTAAATAACTGATGAAATTCTCAAGTATCTACGACTTATACTTTTTGGATTATAACAAATATTTAATTTCATTTGAAGATAAATCGTTATCGTTACGCGATTTCGTAATAATTTTAAATTCAAACGCATTTAAAATTTCTTCACTAAGTAATGATGACTGATGTTTCAAGTTTTCTCTACAGCTATTTGAAGGAAATCTTATAAAAACCAAGTGTTGAATTTTTTAACCTTAGATACAAACACAAACATTTTATGATTTTTCAACTACGAAATTGCTTGCAAATTTTCGTGATATTGACATATATCGTAAAAATTTGAACTATAAATGCTTATAAAAAAAAATTGTGACTAACAATTTTTGATTTTTTTTTAACTACAATAAGAAAAACTCATAAGGAACCTTGTATTATATTTTCAAGTTTTTTTTGGACACCCAAAATTATTTTATCGACACTTAAAAAAAATTTTCAGAAAAATCAAAAATTTCAGTCACCTATAAATAGCTCAAAAAATGTCAAAATATTTTGAAAATTTCATTATATATAGATAACACTAATAAAAACATTTGGTGAAAATTTCAAGTATTTACAGTGATTAGTTTTTAAGTTACAACCTTATAAAAAAAAATCGATTTGATCGGAAATTGGTTTTGCGTAAAAATTCCGGTCTGTCCGTCACTTTTTTTTCGTTTTTTTCAATTTTTTGAAAACTGTTGGAAAATCTTTACTCTTGACCTCTATAATGCACCAAGGATATTCACTTTTCCATCCGAAAGCACCCCCGAAGTTTACCTACATGATTTAAAAATAAAATAAATAAATGTTAACATCATTCAATTTTATCAAATATTTTAATTTATATATATTGCATATTTATTGTTGGTACACTTAGATAGAATTATGACCAAGGTCCAGGAATATCAATTCTAAGAAACTTTGAGTACCTATAGCATTTAGTACCTAGTAAGTAATATATAATTATAATTAGGTAATTATAAATATTATACAATATACTTGCTTATAGTTACCTAGGTAGTAGGTCAGACTGTCTCTTATTAGTTGTTAGAGATCAAAAATCGTGCATAAATGTCCAAGAGTAGTTTGTAGACAGTAGCTGGCTGGTGTACAATTAATATATAATTATATTGGTAGTTATAAAATGTAAATTATATTTCAAGTTCACATTAAAATAAACATTTTACTCATTTTAGTACCGGTTTGCTGTGTGCATATACTGCTAAGTAATATGATGTAGTGTGCACAGTATAGTGACAGGTGTACACATTATAGTCATTATACTGTACATTTATACAATAGGCACTAAAATGATCACTTACTACACGTTTACATTTATCCGTTAAGGTTTGTCATAGTTCAATTAAGTATACTATACTATCCGACCCACTGAATGTGTACTACATGTACCGATGAAAAGAGTAAAAAGTGAACAAAATACTATAGTCCAAAATCATAAATAAAGTTTTTAAACTATGTTTATTCTGACAGATTTAATTCCACAATCACACAATTACTATTAATTATTACCTATTTATTTAGAATTCCTTATCGAATTTTTCCTTGTAATTCTAATTATTGTGCTCATAAGTATTTTATTTTAATATTTCTTTTCTTTTAAATATATTTGTATATGTAAATGCAAAATATACAATTTTTAATTGCCATATTTCTACTAACTATATAATACTGGTATAATAATTAATAATTAATACGGTCAGCGAAACTTTTATAGTTTACTGCACATAGTTCTCAGCCAAGAGCGTAACCTTTGTCTAAAATTTTTTTAAATACTTTTGTTTTAAGTATTACTATCTTATAATATATATAATATATATTAAATATACTTATATTATTTGTATATCAAGTTTATTTGATTTCAACTTAACCTGTGTGTTTTCGAATACCAACAAGACCTACAACGAGACGTCGAACTTCATCATAAAATAAATTAAGAGTACAAATGTAGTAAGAAAGTAATATGCATACGTAATTTTTGGTTGTCAGGTGTGGGGTATAAGGATAAGGGTTAATTGAGGTATTGTAAATAAAACAAACCATTAAATCTGATTGTAACATATGTAATTTACGGTAATTATCATATAATAGATGCTGTATATTGACTTGATTTGTATAAGATTATATATTGACTTGATCTGTATATAATTTTGACAAAAAGTAGTGACATGATACTTCATTCGCGATTAATTGTCGTGGGATAGATGACAACAGATAATATTTAAAAGCAGTATACCTACGACGCGAGTAGCAACGATATGCATTAATGTTAATGCTGTGAGTTGCGATGATGTTTTACAATTGATTGTAAGTTGCAGTGTGCCCAGGGCCGTATTTACGCCTAGGCCGGCAAATTTTGTAAGAAATAGAACAAAAAAATCATATAAATATTTACCAAATTTTTTTTTCTTGGTGTAAGGGCGGCATATTTAAAAGGGCCTAAGGCGGCACTTGTTCTGAATTCGGCACTGAGTGTACCCACGACACGAATCGCTATCATGTTACACAGCATGTTGCTACCTGTGGTGTGACGAAATTGTACATTTGTGTAGTTATATGAATTTTAAAGTGACAAACTAGTGACACAGCACTGCTTTCGCGTTACAGTATCATGAAATAATATAGGTAGTATTTATGAAACAGTAATCTCAAGACGAGTCGCTAGCATATGCTATAATGATGTGTCTGGCGATAAGATGCGACGATGTTATAGTATGTACGTTTATATGTTCTCTATGTTCTCAGTGACAAAACATATGGTGACCAGGGTAGTTACCATTGCAATGATCTGGAATGGGAACTGCGATGACATAGTTACATACAATAACAAGTATGGAAACTGCAATGACAACGAGGGATCTCATTTTGTTTTCAATTTGCGTTTCCGATTTCTGAAACATAAAAATAAAAATAAAATAACTAGATTGTAATTTTTGCATGTTAACATAATTTATGAGAGACTATAGTGTTTTTAGTTATCGTTATTGACTATTTAATATTATCATCATCAATGTAAAAAAAGAAAAAAAGAAAAGGCGGAGCTGCTGTATAATTTTGTAAACCCAATATATTTTATGGTTTTAAGAGCATATTTTAAATTTTTAAATTTTATCATTTTTAGAGAATATTTGATGATTAATTATATGTTAATAATATAATTTGAAAATTTGGCAAAAGCAAAAAATGTCTGTATAATTTATAATTATTTTAGGAGTTTTCACTATAGCTATTATTGTATTGTGAATCATTATATTTATTAGTTGACACACGATTTCCCGTTTCTATTAATGAATATTAATTACAAATTATAAAATATAAGAATTAAGTAAATTATTAAAATATTTGTATTTATAAAACTGAGATTAAAAATAAAACACACAAAATGATATCTGTATTTACTAATATGGAGAAAAAGTGACGAAAAAAAAATTGGTCTGCTTAAATTTTGGCACTCCTTTTATTATATAAAACTCAAATGGCACCATTTTTGGGTCACATCATGCCGAGCTGTGAAAACACACGTCACTATGCTTTGATCTTACAGAAATCAATAGTCGGACCCGAAGAGAATAAAAAATCTATGGGAAATAAAAATATTTTATTTTAAAACCGAGAGAACGAATCAACGAAATACCACACGTATATTTTAATTTTTTTTTTGGAAAAAAAGAACATATAATATTTGCAACTTTGAACTGTTTTAAATATCGCAAGTAAGGTGTAAACTGTAAATGGTATAATAATTGAAAACGAACTTCACGTGATTATATTACTTATAATATTATACTTAAATTTTTTCGCATATTTTTTGATTAGTGATCACAAAAAAACGCCGTAGAACATTTATAGTTTTATAACTATTATAATTTCGATTTCGTATGTAGGTACCTATTGGTTAATAAAAAAAAAAATGATATTCTACTCACTGATCTACGATGAAAGAAATTTAAAATGCTGCTCTGGCTGACGTTGTGAATTTACTATAAACGTACTGCGTGAAGCTGACGGTTTTATAAACGGCATTTATCACATCAGCTTGTTTTGTAATATCACTTGATCTGTTATATCTATAATAGGGTCATAAGGTTACCAATATGGCAGTATATAAGGACTACCAAGTACATATATTTCTAAATTAGAGAAATTAGCTAATGATTTAAAATTAGCAGAAGAAAATATAACAGATAATATGTTAATTAGAAAAATGTTAATGACTACGAAACAGTTATCAGCATTTTTACAGCGCATGAGATTCAATGCAATCTGAGAATAAAACGGTTTATAACTTAACAGGTCGTTTGTTATTGGAAGAATCTCGTTAATTACAACAGGACAATACTTGCAATATTGATTTGGAAAAATTAAGTGCATTTTCTGCGAAATCTTGGAGTAAATTTGGTTGGAAAACTGGTAGCCATTAAAAGCGGGTAAATATAATTTCATTAATTCAAAAAAGGTTGGTCCTTGTTTTTATTGTGAAAATGTTGGTCAATGGTCATCATATTAAGAAGGAATGCCGGAACTATCTCAAAAAGCAAGAGGCTATGAATACAAAATCGTCGGACAAAGATAAAGGGCAAAGGCCAGAAAAACATGTTATTTCCGCTGATTTGGAATTTTTACCAAGCTCACATGTAAGATTTTTATAAACAGGTAGATTACTTATGAGATCACACGACCTTAAATCGCACTTGATTATTTTTTTAATAATACTAGTCCTCTATACGTCATTGAGGAGACTCATATAAATACGAGTAGAGGACCTAGTATTTATCAGAAAATAGGTAGTCACAGTTCTAAACTGGCTATTAACCCTACTTATAAGACTTTTGCTCGTCGTGATCTTCGTCACAGCCCCATTGCCGCGAGTGTAACGGTCATTCCTAGTTTTGTAACTATAGGATAGCAGTAAGCTATTTAATTTTGTATTTTGTTGTTTAACTTTATTAAGTAACTGTCTATATTTAAATTAAAACATCAAGTGTTCAACCAGGAACGTGTTACGTCCTTTAAATAATTAGGTTGTAAAGGTCGCAGTGTCCTGCACAGCGATCATTACAATAGACTCATAGTGGTATTTTTTGTAATAAGGTTAGATAGGAGTTTAAGTGATGTAAATATATTATATTTTTATAATAAGCAGTTTAAAACTGTATGAAAAAAATTATTTTTCACCCATCCAAACCCTAATAAGTAATAATGGATCTTATGGACCCCCTAAGTCATTTTCAAACCAATTAGAATAATATTTCAATTTGTACCTGAAGCTATAGCCTATATTACTGTTCGTTAAATTTGACCTAGATTTCAAATCAGCTGGAGAGTAAGTTGTCCAATTCCTTTTGGTGACTAAACGTTGTCCATTATATTGTTTTATAGCAAAATATTAAAATAAAGATTAGGCGAATAATACTAATTCAATAATAATAAGAAACTTAAAAGTTATAATTATAATTATAATTAAACTCATCACAAGTCGTTGATTCATTGACAGTATCAATGTCACTAAACATTAATGTTATGATGTCATTATCATCATCATTTGAAACACGTACAGATTTAATAACCGGATGTTCCATCATTTCAGTTTTCAATTGAGCATTAAAATGTTGCAGGTTAATAGTATACCTATCTGAATCATAGATAAAGATTTCATCTGTCAATCTTGTTTGTTGGATTTCACCAACTGTAGATACAATTGATGTTTCTTGAAACAATTTAGTTGTCTTGCCACTAGTACCTCGACTAAAAGTATTTAGATACCTATAGTTAAATAGTGTTTTAGACACTTAGATAGAATTGTTACCAAGGTCCAGAAATATCAATCCCAAGAAACTTTGAGTACCTAGACACCTAGTGCCTAGTAAGTAATATAATTATAATTATTACACAATATACTTGTTTATAGGTATAGACTATAGTTACCTAGATTGTTACCTAAGACTGACACTTTAGTTATTAGAGATCAAAAATCGTGCATAAATGTTCAAGAGTAGTTTGTACTTTGTAGACAGTAGCTGGTTGGTGTACAAATAATATATAATGATATTGGTAATTATAAAATGTAAATTATATTTCAAGTCTATATTAAAACAAACATTTTACTCGTTTTAGTACCTATCGGTTTGCTGTGTGCATGTACTGCTATAGTGCTATATGGTATTATGTACAGTGTACACAATACACATTATATTGTAGATTTGTACAATAGGCATTACAATGATCACTTATTACGCGTTTACGTTTAACAGTTAAGGTTTATCACAGTAAGTTCCATTAGGTACACCACACTATTAGACCCACTGAATGTGTACACATATACCTACCGATGAAAAGAGTAAAAACAAAACACTATATTCCAAAATAATAAATACCTAATGTTTTTAAAATTATGTTTATTCAGACAGATTTAATTCCGCAATCACACAATTAATATTAGGTATCTATTTTTTTATTTAAATTCTTTATCAAATTTTTCCTTATAGTTTAATTATTGTGCTCATAAGTATTTTATTTTAATATCTCTTTTCTTTTAAATATATTTTTATATTATGTAATTAATGTAAAATGTACAATTTTTAATTGCCATATTTTTACTAATTATTTACAAGTGTAATAATTAATAATAATTTAATTTATAATTAACAATAGCAAATATATTTACATAAATAATTTAACAAAAAAGTGTTATGAACTACGCTGTAGTAACACAGTATAACACACCCTCTGAGACTCAAAGAATCTATATTTATAATAATGTTATCGAAAACGACCGAGTAACTTTTGTGTCCTAACGAGGGAACTATGGAAGTTAAAGAAACATTAATTTATACATATTATATAGATGGATACAAATAAAAGTAACCCAAATGTCCTTTAACAGCCATAACACACTAAGATACTCCACTGAAAATCAATATTTTTTTAAATGTTTTAAACATTAAAACAATGACATTAATTTCATTTTGTTCAAAGTTTTAATCTAAAAAGGTATTTTTTTTTTTATATATATACATAGATATGAAATAATCTTAATTATTTATAAAAGATAAAATGTACGTATACATTTATAATTTTTGTATCTAGGTATAATAAAAATCAAAAATTTAAACAACTATATGACTAAACCAAACTTTACTAAAATTATGTCTCTTGCCTTTGACCATAATCTTATTATTTTTACCAGACCGTGTAACTATTAAATCTTCCGGATTCTCCTGAACAGTCAGCATCTGTGATGGTTAATTGAAATAAAAAATTCAATAGATAACACAATATTCTTATAGAAAAAAATTACTCAATTTACATTTTTTTTTTATTCAAAAATATCAAACTGTATTTTATCTTTGAGTAAAATGATACAAAAATAAAAACACCTTGATTTTTCAGTATAAATATAATTTATTTTAAAGTATAATTGTAATTTTGATTTTAGCTTGTGTATTACAAAGAGTGTCTTAGAAGCATTTACGGTGAACAATTCCTGGGCCGGATTCGTCGTATTCTTGTTTAGAGATCCACATTTGTTGGAAGGTGGACAGAGAAGCTAAGATGGAACCACCAATCCATACGGAGTATTTACGTTCTGGTGGGGCAATGATCTTAATTTTGATTGTACTTGGAGCCAATGCGGTAATTTCCTTTTGCATTCTGTCGGCAATACCTGGATACATAGTAGTACCTCCGGAGAGCACAGTGTTAGCATATAAGTCTTTTCTGATGTCAACGTCGCATTTCATGATGGAGTTATACACAGTTTCATGAATACCGCAAGATTCCATTCCCAAAAATGAAGGTTGGAACAAAGATTCTGGGCAACGGAAACGTTCGTTTCCAACGGTTATGACCTGTCCGTCAGGTAATTCATAAGATTTCTCCAAAGAGGTAGAAGCGGCGGCTGTGGCCATTTCCTGTTCGAAGTCTAAAGCAACATAGCATAATTTTTCTTTGATGTCACGGACGATTTCACGCTCAGCTGTAATCATAAAAATTATTATAGAGATAAGTAAAACTAGTTCAACTTTTGTGCATACGAATAGTAATTAAATACATACCAGTAGTGGTAAAGCTGTAACCTCTCTCGGTTAAGATTTTCATCAAGTAGTCGGTTAAGTCACGACCAGCCAAGTCCAGACGGAGGATGGCATGGGGTAAAGCATAACCTTCATAGATTGGTACTGTGTGTGAGACACCATCACCAGAGTCCAAAACGATACCAGTGGTACGGCCGGAAGCGTACAAAGATAATACAGCTTGGATGGCAACATACATGGCAGGTGTGTTGAAGGTTTCAAACATAATTTGGGTCATCTTTTCTCTGTTAGCCTTTGGGTTCAACGGGGCTTCGGTCAACAGAGTTGGATGCTCTTCTGGGGCAACACGAAGTTCGTTGTAGAAAGTATGATGCCATATTTTCTCCATATCATCCCAGTTAGTGATGATTCCATGTTCAATGGGATATTTCAAAGTAAGGATACCACGTTTGCTTTGGGCTTCATCTCCTACGTAACTGTCCTTTTGTCCCATACCGACCATGACACCCTAATAATAAACATAAATCCAGTAGTAAGAAATCGATGTGTGTGGTAAGTCCAAATTAATATAAATAACAACGATTAGCCAAATCAAATATTTCCAGACACTCAACATAATTAAAATAGCCATCTGTTCCAAATGAGAAAGAGTGGGAAATAGATAGAATATTTAATTCACCACTAAATTTGACCTACCTTAAAATTGAATTTACTAACATAGTTTTTCACAGCAAAATTTATATTTATAGTTACATACCTATATAGATATTATGTTAGTATTCATAGTATCCACCCAAGTACAGTAATCAAATCATAAATAAAATAATAATAGATAATAAAGTAGCAACTACAGATCAATAGTAGGTTATAAAACTGTAGTTAACGAAGGAAATGATAATTTAGAAATTATTGTCAATTCCTAGTTATTGTTTTAAAAGGTTTAACAATATTGAACATATCTTGATTATTATATCAAAATATCTGTATTATATTTGACAATATTATAAATATGTCTTTTACGATATGATAATTGAATATATTATAATATAAATATAATACCTAAACCTTAATTTATGATTTTTATTGATTATAATTAGCAATACGATTTTTGCATTTAATCCATGTTCTAATTTTTATAACTACATACAGTAAATATATTTTTTACCGATCACACGTAAACAAAGAAAATGATAATTTTTTGTTTTTACATGTATATTTAGAGTGTTTGTTGAGAACATATTTGTCAGAAAAATATTTGTTTCACTATATTCTACACCTCAAATTAATATCCATTCAAAACGTATAGATGTATTCAAAAACTTGAGACTTCGAGTTGGCTACATATACACATGCCTTAACAATT
Source organism: Aphis gossypii (assembly GCF_020184175.1). Lineage (NCBI taxonomy): Eukaryota > Metazoa > Arthropoda > Insecta > Hemiptera > Aphididae > Aphis > Aphis gossypii. The sequence goes on along the minus strand of NC_065531.1, from coordinate 74,292,412 downwards.
ATTGAAAGAGTTGATCAACTAAAAAATGTTATGGTTAATTTTTTTTGAAAATAAATATAGCATAATAGATGAATTTCAAAAGAAAACAAATTAAGACATTTTAAATTTTTTTATGTCAATTAAAAATTATTCAGTGAATAAACCGTTTTGGAATTTAAAAACAAGATAGGTACTAAGAAAATAGTTTTTATATCTGTATAAAATATCAAAAATTCATTGACACATTTTTTTTTATTTTATGCATTTGAAGTTGGAATTTTGTTAGAATTTGTCTAAATAGCAAAAAATTGCAAACTATTTTGTTGTTGAAAATCCATAAAAACTTTTCTTTTTATATCTTGGTTTTGAACATTTAATACAAGATTTTTTTTATGAAAAGTTTATATTGGAACTATAAAATCTAAAATATGTAGTTAGTGGGAAGGCCAATTAATGTAGGTAACCCAAATATTTTCATTACTAAGGTTATAATTAAATATTATTCTTAAATTCTTAACACATAAATACATATTCTAGGCTCTAGCCAAGTATTGTAACCCACAAATAAGTATTTATGGCACAAAATTATATTTTTCTCTAACTCAAAGAACGTAACACTCATAAACAAAATAATGCCGATTAACATTAGCTATAACATTATATAATCAGAACAATTTTCATTTTATTCCAGTCACAAGTAATAATGTAAGCCTCAATGTAACCATTTTAGTGACTCATAAAATTTGGTTTTTGAGGGTTACCTTAGTTGGCATTTCTACCGATAATTACCAATATAAAAACAATTCATTTTTATAGATATTTTATGTTCCAATTCGGCCAAAATTACTTTTTTATAGACGATATGTTACTTATTGTATTATAATTAAAATATTTAAAAACATTACTTATGTTATACCTTTATGTATTTTATATGACTATGAATTTTCCTATAAATAATAACATTTTTAATTTATTTTAAAATATTATCTGTTTTAGGTTCTATATAGGTACTCAGGCACGTACACAAAAAAAAAATTCGGGGGGGGGGGGATCATAAAAAAAAATTTACAATAATCAATATTTAACGATTAATGATGATATGAATAAAACTACAAAACTACTAATTTTTGGGGGGGGGGGGTTGATCCCCCAATACCCCCCTTATATACGTTCCTGTAGGTACTATATAGTATATATGATGTACAGCTAAGCAATACCCACTTGTCCACCTTTTCAAATATGAATTGTAACATTTACATAAAAACTGTTTCAAAAAGGATTTAAATAAATATGTTATATTCTCATAAAATTTGACTTAAAAACTTTATTATTAATAGAAAATAACCATAATGATAACTCCTTTTTTTAGATAATAATAACCGATCGAAAAACTTATCAGTTATCAGTAATAACTAGTCATTGGTCTTAATTTATTCCTAACTAAATCAGGCATTATTCTTATTGTCTAGTCACTGTCGACATTAAAGAGTACAGACTAATTGTTATTTTTTTCCGGTAGGTAACATAACCATTTTAGAATCCATATTTTAGTATGTGTTTGACGTCAGAAACTATGTATTAACTTATAAACAACATAATAATGGTGTATTAATTAGGTTTTTTAACAGATATTTAAAATCTGTTAACTAAAGTCTAAAACAATAAATAAATTTGTACAAGGAAGAAAGCCAAAAAATGGAAGGTTCACATGAATAGCTAGGTATTGTAAAAGATTCAGTTCACTAACCCTTAGAAGATTAGGTTATATTATTATACATAGGTATTATATTATATATTTTATATTGTATAATTATTTACTAAAATATCTGTTAAAATACTTTTTTATATGGCATCTAGGTCAAATATAATAGTAGATCAGATGTTACTATATGTAACATTTATCCTAGTGGGTGAAATTTGAAAAGATAATTTGTTTAAAATTTGAGTAATTTTATGTAGGTAGTTATATAAAATGATATTCATTAAAAAATCCCATTGAAGAAGAATTGTATACAGGCCAGTGCTTAATTTAACTTCATTGAACAGGTTTGTGACAAATTCACATCATATTTTATATTTACAGATTTTGTGGGTGATATATAGTAGGTACCTAGTGGTTAATAGTTTTTGTAATATCAATTATTTTAAGAATAAAGTTTAAAAAAATGTAAATGTATATTTTTATTTGATGAATTTTAAAAATTTCGAGGAATACTATCATGGTAATATTTGGAATGATGGGTGTTAATACTAACTTGATGACGTGGTCTGCCGACAATAGATGGAAAGACGGCACGTGGTGCGTCATCACCAGCGAAACCAGCCTTGCACATACCGGAGCCGTTGTCGACAACCAAAGGCGCAACATCATCGTCACACATTTTGTTGATTTGGGTTTTTGAATCTGAAAAAAAACACATTAAATGATAAACTTACGATTACGATTGGGCACCGGTAAATACTGTTAACGAGGATACATCATGCCGAGTATAATACATTTCAGTATATTGTTATGAATAGTTTATACATAAATGTGTAAAAAAATAAGTCAAATAACCTATTAAAAACTACCACAGCGATTTTAAAAGTGATTGGGTGACATCATGCCGAAGTAAAAAAACACACGTCAAAATGCTTTGGTCGTACGAAATTCAAGCGTTGGAGCCTAAGAGAGTAAAAATCTTTAGGAAATAAAAATATTTTATTTTAAAACCGAGAGAACGAATCAATGAAATACCATACGTATATTTTCATTTTTTTTTTCGAAAAAAAAACATTCAATGTTTGAAACTTGGAACTATTTTAAGTAACAAGTACCATAGGTATAAATGGTATAATAATTATTGTAAATGAACTTCGCGTGATTATATTACTTATATTATACTTAAATTTTTTTTGCATATTTTTTTATAAGTGATAAAAAAAACGCCGTAGAACATTTATAGTTTTATAACTATTATAATTTCGATTTCGTATTTACTTACTAGTATAATAATAATAAAAAAAAAATGATATTCTACTCACTGATCTACGATGAAAGAAATCTAAAACACTGCTCTGCAGTCTGCTCTGGCTGACGTTGTGAATTTACTATAAACGTACTGCTGGGTGGTACCGACGGTTTTATAAACGGACTTGATCCAAAAATATAATATAATAAGTAATAACACTAATAACTTAATATATAGTTATATCAGTAGCGGCTCGTTGACTTTGGAAGTGGTGGGTGATAATAACTTATTTTAATATTTTGGCATAGTAATATAAAATTGTCTACCAATCTATAATTAAAATGTAGAATCATAAGCTCAACAATTATTTTACCATATATACCTATTTCAGTTTTAAATATTATTAAGAATGAACTATAAATATAATAACTAATAATTTTAGAAATAACAACAATCAGTATAATTAATTAAAACATTAAAATATGAATATCTATAATTTAAAAAATTGGTTTGAACTTAAAAAAGTTTTTCATGACTTTCTGTATCTAATAGAAAAACAAATTATATCTTATTAGATGTAGGTACTTATAGTTTAACCTATATTTAACATTAATATATTGTATTAAATGCAATAGAAATTATTGAATCTACTATACTACATTTACCACGTAATTTAGTTACGAAAAATGCATACTTTAATATAAATCGAATTACAAATATATGTTACTCGATTATTAAAAAATATGTATTACTATTGTATTTGACAATATTTTATTCGGGTACTTATTTCTTTTTTATCAATATTGGTTAAAAGGTTTCAGATTACGAATTTTTATGGGTTATTCGCGTGCAAAGCTCTAAAGTATGTAATATTAATTTAATATTATACTAGAGGCAAAAAATAAACTCACAGTATATGGTAGGAGATAGTGCGGCCGTATTATTAGCACAGTTCCCCTTACTTTTATTTTTATAATAATAGTGTTCAGTGGGTAATAGCTATATATGAACATATTTTTCAATATCTGCAGTTTCATCATTTACAAATATTAAGTAATATCCCTATTCATTATCTAAAAGTAAATATCAGCTTGTAGGTAAATAGCTATACATATTTTTACAGATATCTATGTAAATTAAATCTAAAAGTGATTTAATTATTTTTAAAAAACAAATCAAAGTGATAGGTACGTTATTATGAATTATTTGGAATTTATATATGATCTTCCAAAATTAAATTCTTATAATAATGATTAAAGTAAATAAAAGCCTAAAATATTTACTCAAGTATAAATATATATATATATACCTAGCTAATATGGTTGGTTGAAAATTAAAAATTTTAGATTCTTAAATTATATAATATAATGTATATACACACGACACATCCAAATAATATTATTTATACAATTAAAATCTTAAAATCAAAATACTAAGGTTAGTTTAAACCTAATGGCTTTTCATTAAATATTTAATTTAATAATGGTTATTTAACATTTGTAAATTATTAGGTATAATATGTGTATAATAAATTCAGGGTTAGGTTAAATATTTAATTGCACTCAAACCGCTTAATTACTATTTAGTAGAAATTAAAAATATTAATTTTAGTTGACAACTGCTTGTATGTGATAATCAATTTTGAATTAAGTATTAAAATAAATAAAATGATACAAGTAATTAATTTAGAAATAATTGTAAGTACATATATTTTACATAATATATTTTTTTAAATTTCAGCTAGGTACCATTTATTTATGTACATTATACGTAAGTATTATTATATACATATGTAATAATTATTATAGTAAAAATATTGTTATTAAGGTTTGTACCATAGATATAAAAAATATAAATTACTCCTTGATTGAAATTTATTCTAACATTACCATTTTTTAACTCATGAGTAATTCGAACATTTTGATTTAGGTAAGAAATGCATTTCTACGATTTAAACGTCGATTTATATTGTTCTTTAAAATGCAGTTGTTCAAAATTTGATTATTGGAATATTTAAATATACCTACTAGGTACCCGTTTTTTTTAATATTTAGAATTTTTCATATAACTTAAGTACTGTCCTTTGGCGATAACTTCTATAAAATAATCGGTATAATGATGCATTTTAGACTTTTGCAAGATTACCTTACTTAAATGTTACGTAATACGTTCGCATAATGCTGAAAACATTTTTAAATTGCCCTGAAATTTTTGAAGAGATGCAGCAGCCCCCTTCATTTCTATTAGCTACACTATTGTTAAGTCTAAATATTTTGAAAATATAATTGTCAATAGATCATGATTCATGACGAAAAATTAAGTAGTTTTTACAATTTATTTATTTTCAATTACAACATACGTCATATATGATATAGATTATAGGTAATGACTAATGAGTAAAATTCGTTTTTTTTCTTTAGAATATCCAATTTTGTTAAAATAGTGTACTTTTATTATAATTATTATGTTCAACTTATGAGTCATCTTCTATTACATTATTTATTTATTTGAATATTTAAATGGATGTACCCAGTTACGATTAAGTATACGAGTATACGTATACGTATTATAAACTTACGTCTATAGCTTACAATAATATACAATATTATACTTATTATATTTTCAAGATTTGGATGATTAAAAATTGTATGAATTTTTAATTACAATAAAAATTATGAACAATAAAAATTCGACTATAAACACGGTACAAAAAAAAAAATACAACTTTGTAGGAATCTACTAAGTAAAATGAAGAAAATTATACATTTGTATATGATCTTAACTTATTTTATTGAGTAGAACTAACTGTAAATCTCATCTCAACCATATTAAAAACAATGATGTAATAATTATATTATACTTTAATTTATATACTTAGTAAATCATCGCATGTATATACATAAATTGGTGTTATATTTACAATTCATAATATATACGATGTCTTAAATATTTCTTGATATATATACATGTTATACGTATATAGTATATTATGTAGTATTACTCATGCAGGTGGATGCATCGATTATGAAGAAATGCATATGTAACTCTATAATATAATATACAAACGAATCTTCTGTTAAATATAAATATTATATATTAACGATTTTATTAGTCATTATTTTTTTAATTAATGAACGTATAAATTTGTTGTTATGTCCTTGATAATATAAAAAATAAATAAATAATAATTTTTTGAATAAATAAATTTTATTAATATTTTTAACTAGGTAAACAAAAACATGAATAATTCAATGTGATACAAAATAAAAAAAAATAACAAAAATCATTTTTTTTAATATATTTGCCAAAGTGGCTTGAAACCAAAAACATATATAAAAAGTATATGAATGTTATATGTTTTATAATAATATGTTTTAATGTTGTATATGTTTTTGGTACATAATATTTGGTACATAAGTATTTGCCAAAGTGGCTCAATTAAGAAAACAAAAACATGGTTTTGAATAAAACATCATGTATATCATCTTTCATGTATATGAATAAAGAGAAAAATAAGTCGCCTGCAAAAAAAGGCTTTGAAAACAAATAATAAAAAAAGGACAAAAACTTCGGACGAGAGTACGAGACGATACAAAATACTGTAAGAGAGAGAATAGGAGATGGCGTATTCGGTGTAACGAGAAATAGCAAGTTCTGTGGGCCACTGGTCACTTTTACACATTTTCGCGATCGGTCCTGCGGGCGAACGAGTGTCGCGGGCGCGTTTACCAGGACACGCGACGCGTCCGACCGTCACGACGGAAGGCGAGGCTCGACTCCTCGGGCCGCGGGTCCAACGGTCGACGGCGATGGAGCTAGTGCGCGATGTCTTGCGCTTTGACAGAGTGTAGACGACGATTTTGGCGATGGAAAGCGGAAAAACGAAACACGGAACGAGCGAAGAATAACACTTTGGAGCTACGTAGGGAACCAAAGGCGGCCGATGCGGTCAAGACTCGGTCGGCGGGATTACCGCAGGACGAAAAAGAGAGCGTCGTTAACGAATGGAGGCACAACGCGCCGTAGTCCTGCAAAGCTCTCCGGAAATTCACCCCTTGTGGCATCTCGCCGGCACCGCCTTCACCCAAAGGCCGCCTGTGATGAAGTCACGAGCCGCCGAACCCTGAAACGTCGAGTTTCTGAGGGCCCGGCTGGCGCTGACTTCCGCGGTTCCTATAACTCCGTAGTATTATCGTATACGAACTCACCCCGTGTACCGATTTCCCACCGCCGCCGCCGCCGTCGTCATCTGCACTGCCTGTCATCGTCGGCTGGCGGAATCGTTTTGCCCGTGTCAGACGATTATAACTAGCTGCCGCGTCGTCGTCGTCGTCCGTCTTTCCGAGCGACCCGAGAAAACCGAGCACCCGCACTACCGCCGCGGAAGGTCAAGCGCGTCGGCGACCGAGCTCACGACAACCCGTCGAACTCGTCGCGCCACGCAGGATCGTCGCGGGAAAACGTGCGCCGGTGACTTACCGCCCCGACACCATCCGTGCACTTTCTCCTATCCTCTCTCTTGTCGCCGTAATCTCATCCGAAGGGAACCGGTCGTGTGTTCGACCCCGTGGACGCTATACGTCGGGTGGGGCGCAACAACACAATCCCCGGAACACGCGCCGGAAGCTCCGCCACGCTCGTTGGAGTCTTCTTCGTCGTGGCCAGGGAGCGCGTTCTTCTCGCATTGGTGTTGCGCCCGGATCATCCAACCATCCGACGAGGTCTCCGAGGCTGTTTCTCACCTCCGGTCCCTTGGCCGCCGGCGAGGTGGTCTGTGCGACGATATCACCGCCACCGCAGCTCAGTTCGTCGCCGATGACGACTGGAGAGTCGTCATCGGACGCGTCACTGCCCGCGAGCGACGGTGATTCGCACACCGACGACAAAAGCTGGTCCATTACGTCGTCGATTACGCGCTGGACCTCGGCGGTTTCGCTTTTCTCGTCTTCTTCGATAGACGTTATTATGTAGTCGATCGTTTCGATGATCGTTTGATCAGTAGTTGCTGCGTCGTCCGACGACGGCTCGTTGACGATGTTCGCGACGATGGCATCCATTTTTTGAAAGTTGTGTATGCGAATGCGATTAATGTGTAGTAGGTACACGCGTCTCGAATGTTGAAATGTGAGTCAAGTCAATGGGAAATATCGTCCGACACAGTGGATGATGATAAATTCTAAAATATCCTGGACAACGGGTACAGCGTTGTTATTATTACTAGCCAACAACAACGTTCGTCGATTCTGATCAGCTGACACGAGAATTCCGTGGGACCGTTTATTTTTCCAAACATTATTATTATTATTTGCCCAACAGTAGGTACATATTATTATAATAATTTAACGAGGGTTTCAAGTATTTTGATTCGTATTGTATAATATTATTGTGTAACTTTTAGATTTTATTTTAATATAATTAATATACTAATCATATTATATTATTCAATAACTCTATGGACAAATATTATATTTTCAACAAAATAATTTTACGATGACGAGCAAGTGCACATAGGTATTATTATTATGATTATGATGTCTATATAATACGTGTTACAAAAATTATTTCACAAATGCTTCTAAAATAGTCTTACAACATTTTGTCAGTAGGTATTGACAATATATATATTTCTTTTACTGATCGAATCAATAGAATACAATAGGAGTGTGTGAAAATAATTTAATTACATGATTGTTGATAATTTTCATGTATTTTATTACAGCGTGTATTGCTAACATTTCAGTGGTGTTTACAGATGTAAATTACTTTTTGTGTTAATTGAGAATAAGGTATGATTATTGCTAATACCTATAATAAGGTTCCTTTTTCAGGTTTTGAGGCAAAATATGGTACATAAGAAAAATATAACAAATTTATAACAAGACATAATGAGCATTTATCATATTAATTTATTATAATCATGGAAAAAAATTGAACTAATTATTTTAAGGTATAAAGTTAACAATATTTTGTAGTATTTAACAGACAACAAGTTTATATTATTTTTTTTTTTCTGAACGAGATCGGAGATAACCATAATTAGTAATTAAACTGTTATAATATAATATTCACTCGAATTGTAATCAATAATCTGCATATAAAGTGAGTTTTACATAGGTATAATAATTTAAGAATGAATTACTTCTGGAAGAATTCCATCTGGATTCTTAAGGAAGTTATTTTCTAGGATACACCTATATAATTTCAAATAAAACACCATAATTTACAAGAAACTATAAAAAATATATATATTTTATTGCAGTAAATAATTTATAACATTAACATTTATATGGTAACAATAATATTATTTTTATTTATTTAACTATTTAATGGCCTTATTTTTTAACTCAATATAAATGATGCTACATATTATTATTACTTAATTGATAAATCCTTTAAATTTTCAAGTGTATCAGTTAAAAAGTGTGGTACCATTTTCATAAACATTTGCTGATTTAATTCTCCGACGAAAATAAACCTTTCCACATAAAATTGAGTGATATAATATTCATTAGGTAGGTATATCAAGTTTTTTTTTTTTTTATTGTGTATGATCTTAACTTATTTTATTGAGTAGAACTAACTGTAAATTTCATCTAAACCATATTAAAAACAATGATGTAATAATTATATCATACTTTAATTTATTCTTCCAAAATACAGGCTTTAAATTATTTTTAATACTTAATATTGTATACCTAATGACTAATGAGATATTATTTATAATTATATGTTGGCGCGAAATATTTGAAAGTATGTAACATTTACCATGGTTACTAGTATTCTAATACCGTTTTACCAATGTTGGTAATAATCTATTATCACTATTATTACTGTTATCAATTTATGTACAAGCCCGATTGAAGGTCGACAGAATATCAGGACACCATACCACAAAATACTATTATACTAAGTTGCAAGATATTGTGCAAAATATATTCCACAATTGTATGTTTTTTTGTAAGTTATTTATGAACAAATACCTTAACGTTTTTCTAGTTCAGATAGTTCGATTTAAATAATTATTTTCACAATAAACGTTCAAAACTTTTCAGGTAAATGGCATTAAGTCGTGCATGGTACCACTTCAAACGCAATTTTATATCTGTAACATTTCCCATTATTTCGATTTCTTCAATCTACGCTGATTACAATCGGACATTAAATTGGAAAAAAACACAAAATCAAGAAGTTTAAAGTAAGAAAATAAAAGTCGAGGTTGTAAAATATTAATTAGTAATTACTAGGGCATAGATATTATAGTTCCTACTACTAAAATCTAGAAAAATTGATTCTATATAGTATTGTAATAAAATATACCAACAATTGCTTTTAAAAATAACAAAGTTAAGTAAGAAACTAAAATTCTTCCAATACCTATATATATATTTCAACTATATTATACACCATTTTTTAATCTTGTCATTACTATATCATTGCATTGCACCCTTGAATTCCATTACAATCGAACCCTCTTTGATTTGGAGCTAATAAGTTCTTACACCTCAAAAACTTCATTCCTCGTTGGTTCATGTAAGTGAAGCATATTTTAAATAAGCTAAATTGCTTACTGTCAAGTCTTCGATTAGGTTAAGTTAATTATCTTTATTTACAAGATAACATTATTAGATGTTATGACTGGCGGTATTCAAGTATAATCTTATCTATATTACGATGGTCAATGGTTGATTATAGTTAAAATACCTAGTTGTAAATAAATTCAATAAAAATCCAATAATTGTAAAAAAATTCCATTTAAAACTTAAATTTTATTTCATACTTACATAACACAAGAGTTTTGGCATTTTCATAATTTTTAAGCCATTTTATTAATAGTTAGATAAATTTAATAATAATAATTGGTAATTCAAAATGTTAGATCAAGAAATTTGGTTCCAACCATTTATCATTTGTCGATTAATGATTTTGTTACATCGATAATGCCTTTATACCTATCTACAAAGAGATTAATGGCTGTATTATGTTTGGTACTTAAATAAAAGCATAATTTAACATAATCTTAGTTACTACAAAGTTTGGTATAATTTAGTCTTAAAAATTATGTTTTTTGCTGATCAACACTTAAAAACATAATATCCATTCATTTTTTTTTATATTTTTTGTAATAAAATAAAAATTATGAATTAATATAATAATGAAAAAAATGTTCAAGTCATTGTTTTAAACATTATTGTAGTTAAAATTCAATTCTTAATAATATTTTATAATGACTGTTATAATAAAAATATTTATTATTATTTTCTATACGTGGTAATAAACATGTTGCAAGCATTTGATTTAATGTATGGAATATACACTGAAAATATATTTAATGCCACACGCAATATATATTAAAAATATTTTTATCATTAAATTATATATTATAGCTTACCTAAATATTTATTTATATCAAACTTTATTTACAAAAGAATAATGTATAATATATATATATTTTTTTTTTTAGAAATAACAATGGCAGCCAAGCATGCATTATTTGGATTAACTTGGGAATATTTTGCATTGGCTATCCCACTAACAACTGGAGCTTTATTTGGAAAATTCTTAGATGACAAAGAAACAGAAAGAATGACGCTTTTTAGAGATAGAAGTGCTTTATATGGAGGAATGGTGAAGAAAGGTGAAAAACCTTCTTGGCCATAAATGTATTAAACTTAAGATGGTACTAATAGTTTGAATTAACTTTAATATTGTTTTAAATTTAATAATAAATTAAACTATGTCAACAATTCTTTTTTTTTTAGTGTATTATAGCTATATAAAATAAACAGTGATGTATAACTTAATACAGTATGATAGTAATAATAAAAAAATTCATAACATACTTTTATTAAAATAATTACAAAATGTATTAAAAAGTTTTGTTTATTTCACTTATTAATAAAAAAAACATGTACCAACAATCATATTAGTTGTTTAGTTTTATTGAAACTCAAAATATATTATCTTTTAATTAATAAAATAATTATATTTATAAAATATTTACATAGGTAACTAAATTCAATTAAATTATTATTGATAATTTCCTACCACTGAGTATTTTAATTAATCAGTTATAATATTTGTAACAAAATAAAATATTTTTTTCCATTTTTATATTAAAATACAAATTAAAATCCATAAATATTATTAATGTTTTTATCACATTACAGAAAAACTTTTATATAGTTAAAAGGTATGTTTTTATAAATATTAAGACACACAGCCTAAAAAGAAACTATTGAAATTTATAGTTATTCTACACTTAACGTAAAATCTAAAAATGTTATTATAACACATCAACCAGCATATAAAAGTATGGTAATCTTTGTATATCATGTTATCATAATACAATTCTTAGAAAATGTATTTTTGAAAATGACATATTATCAATTTTATAAACTAAGGTAAAACTATAAATTATAAGAGTAAATATTTTAGATTCTGAACAAAGTATTGATTTTACAATGATGTGTGTTATTTTTTGTGTCTGTATACAACATAACTTATCGAAGTAATGCTTCAATTTCAAATTTGGGGGGTAATTTCCAATGCAAAGTGAATATCCTTGGTGCATTATAGAGGTCAACACAGTGAACATTTTCCAACATTAATGTAAATACTTGACATTTTCACCTAATGTTTATATTAGTGTTATCTCTAATCTCTATACAATTAAATTTTCAAAATATTTTGGCTTTTTTGAGTTATTTATAGACAACTGGAATTTTTGTTTTTTCTAAATATTTTTTTTTAAGTGTCTATAAAAAAAACTTGGCTACCCAAAAAAACCTGGAAATTTAATACAAGGTTCCTTATGACTTATGAGTTGTTCTTATTGTAGTTAAATTTTTTTATAAGCGTTTATAGTTTAAATTTTTACGAAATATGTCAAAATCACGAAAATTTGCAGCAATTTCGTAAGAAAAAAAATTATAAAAATATTTGTGTTTATATCTAACGTTAAAAAATTCAACACTTTGTTTTTCATAAGATTTCCTTCAAATAGCTATTAAGATAACTTGAAACATCATTATAGAAGAAATTTTAAGTACGTTTGAATTTAAAATTTTTGCGATTCCGCGTAACGATAACGATTTATCTGCAAACGAAATTAAATATTTGTTATAATCCAAAAAGTATAAGTCGTAGATACTTGAAAATTTTATGAGTTATTTAGATTGGCATTTTATTTACATGATTTAATTTTGAAAATATTTTGACCTTTTTGAGGTATTTATAGATCACTGAAATTTTCTTTCTGAGAATCTTTTTTTATAAATATCGATAAACATTTTGGTCGAGACAAAATACTTGAAATTTGAATACAAAGTTCCTCATAACTCATAAGTTATTCTTATAGTGATTCAAAAATTAAAAGAATACATAGACACAATTTCTTTTTATTAGCATTTGAAGTTAAAATATTGACAAAAATTCGTCAAAATCATGAATATTTGCAAATTATTTTGTAGGTATACGTATAATTCATAGCATTTTTAATATTATTAGTTCACCCAGACCAAGAGTTCTTATATAACTTAAGAAAGTTATAAAGTTATTATAAGTTTTTCTTATCCTATTTATATTGTATATAACCTACTAAGGAATAAGGATTATTTATTGAGTAGGTGCCTTTATATTTGAATTCGTGGTTATGGTTAAGCTTATAATCATCAATTAGAAATTAAACAGATAAAGTTAATAATTTTGAATCATAACAATTTATTAACATAAAAAAAAGTAGATGTGGACGCAAAATATCATTTAATAATAGGTAGAAATACTGGGTACATAAATACATAATATCGTTTAATATAAAATTTAGGTAATAATAAAATCAACTAAAATTGCTAAAATGTATTATCTAAGACGTATAGTAGGTATGAGGTATCGACAAGTGATAGGTATTATGTAACGTTTCAATTTTATCATTTAAATTCTGAAGATGTAATTTGATTGGTGAACTATCTCCTTGTTATAACTACTTTTTTTATAATATTCACATTAAAAATATTATGTTAAGTAATAAGTTCTACATTATAGTATTTAGTTGGCAACATGCCATAATAAAGTCGTGTTGTTTTTTTATTCTTATCTGGCCTCGTATATGATAAAACCAAGTATTTTAATTTTTAATATTCTTATGGTACACACTTTTGAAGTACCTATACATATTTTATTTAATGTTACCTATTTAGTTATTATTGATTAAAGTACATACATAAAAATAATGTAATTTATTTTTACATTTTATAATTTTAATTTATTAAATGTTTTATTTTTAAATAATAATTATACTAAATCAAGTGTGAAGCATTTATACGTCATATTATATCTTGTTAATAAGATAAATAATATATAACTATAATGGTTTTTTTATTAGTAACAGTTATTGTTACTATAACAGTGATTTATCCGGCGGACACCGCAAACATTTTAGCTGTGTTCCCTCATCAAGGTTTAAGTCATCATTTGGTTTACTTGCCATATATCCAAGAACTTGCAAACCGAGAACACAACATCACTTTTATCAGTAACTATCCAATAGAACATTCAAATATAAATAATTTATCAATCAGAGGATCAATACCTATTAGCAATAATAAAGAAAACATCAGTCGTTTTGAAAAGAATTCAAAGAATGATATAATACACTCCATAAATGTTATTCGGGTGTTTAATTATCGCGGAAAAACATATGAAGCTATGTTTACGGTAGACAGTGTTATGGCATTATTAAACAGTCCCTATAAATTTGATTTACTTGTCACAGAACATTTTAATAACGAATTGTTTATAGGTTTTGCATTTAAATTCAATATACCTTTTATACTTCTAAGCAGTTGCAACTTATTGCCCTGGAATCAGCATGCGATTGGACAGCCGTACTCGTTAGCCACCGTACCTACAACATTAACAACCAGCCTACCCATAAAAATGAACTTTTATGGCAGGGTTATGAATACAATTTCTCATACAGTACAGTTATTTGGTTTTAAATTGTTGTGTCGGGCTAGGGACGAAGCAATTATCAAACGAAATCTTGATATAGAAGTTTCATTGGACCAAGCTATTTTGAACGCTAGTTTGATTATGGTTAATACTCATTTCACAATGTTTTCATCTAAACCGCTAGTGCCAGCTGTTGTAGAAATTGGTGGGATACATATAACGCCAATAAAGCCTTTGCCTATAGTAAGTATTTTATTTATGTTATCGTATAACAATAGTTTTGATTACAAATTTCAATGAAATCGTGATGTAAAATTAGTCATGTCATTATCACAGGTGTGCGAACGGATGCAGGGTTGGACTGGCATCAAAAGGCCCAGTCTGCACTCTGCAATCTGATCAAAGGGTTCTTAATTCTTATAGGTTATACATGTTATACTCCGCTTTTTACATGTTAATTTTTGTGTTTATTAAGAGGATGACATACCCACATGTGTTGTCTCTGTCTTACTAACATACATCATAACAAATTTGCATTCAGCAATACATATTTAAATATTTTGCGATGTTAGCATTAATGTTAGATTTATTAATTAGGTAAATGTAAATGTACCTATTATCAAATTTAATGGTAAGAATATTATCTAAAAAATGACAAATTCTCAATAAATCTAGTATAATATATAAAAGCTTGTTATTTTTAAGTATTTGTAATAAAATTCAACTGTAAAGCGAATTGTTGTAATTCATAAGTTAGTGTATTTCTATCAATAGTTGTTAGAAGTGAAAATTCTCGTAATGCATTTGCAGGTAGATATTTCATTTTTTATAAAACTAAAATTTTTTGGATCCAATCAAATGCAATCACTAAGTAATTTTGAATTACTTATAAATTGTTTATCCAAGCTATTTGCACAAATATCATGTATATAATTAAAAGTTTCAACAATCTTCAAACGAAGATGCGTTAATACGTTATTTATAATTTTTATAATTTAAAATTTCGTATTAATCAGCTGCTGTGGCTTGTGGTATTATTATTTTTTTGTGTGGGTATATACCGTGGTTCCATTCAAGTTTTATAGATAAGGTTTATTATATTAATGATAAATAACAAATTGCAATGTTTTAAATAATTTTCGATTTTCAGTAATATAAATATTTTAATTTTCTAGGTGAATTGTAAAGGGGTGGCTAGTTAAAAATAATGTTATATAAGTCCATATTTAGTCATTATAAACTACTAATTAAATACTTACTACTTAATATAGTTTAATATGATTTATGAAGTAAAAATTGTAATTTATATATACTCATTACGGTAAACGGACGTTTCGCCCCCATCGTTTCGTCTCCGTCAAAAAAACCAATCCACGGTCGTTTCGTCCCCGGCAATTTTTTAGATAGGACATTAGGACGTTTCGTCCCGGAGAGTTATAAGACATAGGACTTAAGTCCCCGGCATATTTTGATTAAAGGACATTCGGTTCTCAGGTTTCTTATTAATTTTTAAGTAGTTTTATAATCTTTAAGTATTTAAAAAATATGTAGGAATGTCACTATTATCTAATTATTTTAAATCATTGGAAGGATTAGACGATATCTTGGTGTATTTTGATTCAACTTACGTCAACGGAACTTACAAATCCACAATAACGGAGTACGGTACAACTCGCTTTCTACGACATCCACCAATATTTTTACCACACATGTGGAACGTTTACAATGCCACAAAAGAAGGCTATGGTCGGATCAACAACGTGTCAGAAGGGTTCATCAAAAAATTAAAAAATATTGTAAGAATTAAACATCCTAATCTATATATATTTATCGAATCAATACAGATGTGCAATGCGTCTGCGACGACTGCATTGATACAAAAACAAAATTAAATAATAAATGTACCAAAAATATTTAGTTTTAAAGGAATGAAACTACAGTAATTTTGTACAACATTTAAATATAATAACCATAATGACATTTTATATTATTTAAAAAATAAGTCAGTTGACCTAAAAATGTATTAATTTATTCATTTTTACGAAATTTAATATGACTTAATATAATTGTGATTTGTTTAAATTTTGATTATTTGTAATTATATTGTGTGAATATTGAGTATGTATTTGTAATTTTGTAATATTGTCATTTAAAAATTAAATTGTTCATTTAAAATTAAAGTACTTATCAAAATATGCTGGCCGCTGGGGAGCAAACGTCCTATGTCTAATAACTCTCCGGGATGAAACGTCCTATCTTAAAAATTGCCGGGGACAAAACGTCCGGGGACTGGTTTTTTTGACGGGGACGAAACGGCGGGGGTGAAACGTCCGCGATTCACTAATTACTAAGTAGGTTAATTTATTATTGTGTATTATTTAAAATCACTCAAAAATTTAATTTTAAATTTGATAGGGGATTGCAAGTTGTTTCAAGTAAATCGTTTAAATTCATATGAAGATTCATCCATTTCATCACATTTGGCTTAGTTAGGTAGCATTGATGAGTGATGACTAGTATTGCTTATTTGTTTATGAACATTTACCGCACATCGAGCGGCAGTCTTCAGTCATCACTATAGAAGTTTTCGAAGTAGATTATCTGCATGCAAAACCATTATAACCTCAATAAACAAAATATAAATAAAATGAAAAAAAACACCTATATAATATTGTTCAATTGTTTTACGAGTAATTACTAATTGTTATCTAGGTACCTAATTTTAATTTTCCAATACAATTACTTTTAGATTTATATCTATGTATAGGACATCCAGAAATTCATTGACGAAGCTGAGAATGGAGTCATTTATTTCTGTATGGGCAGCTTATTGCGAGGTGAAACTTTTTCTGCTGAAAAAAGACAGATGTTCTTAAATGTTTTCAATAAAATTCCACAACGGATTCTGTGGAAATGGGAAGGAGAACTAACAGGAAAACCGTCTAATGTAATGACTCACAAATGGATGCCTCAAAGAGATATTTTAGGTACCTACGTAACTTATTTTATGTTAATTATATTATTTAAATTGTATGTACATGTTTGCAAGTATACGCAACAATTTTAACTTTGTTTAATTATATTGCATTTAAAATGTTGGCTATAAATAGGTACGTATCGGTTAATTGTTATTAATTAATATATTATGTAAGTATTGTTTTTGCTTTTATTTGTGTACAGGCCATCCTAATGTTAAGCTATTTATATCTCATGGTGGCTTATTGGGAACTACCGAAGCTGTGTATGAAGGCGTTCCAATTTTAATAATTCCTATTTCGGGTGATCAAATGAGTAACGCTGAAGCTCTTATAAACAAAGGAGCTGCAGAGAAGATGAATTTCGGTGATTTGAATGAAGATGACATTTTTATAAAAATTACATCCATGCTAACAAATCCTAAGTAAGAGCATTATTATTTATTATTATGTTTAATACTGTGGATCATAATCCACCAGCATTAACCAAGAAGATTATATAGTTTCTTAGTTAATTGTTATTACTTATTAGTTATGAGTTCAGACGTTCAGTGGCGTATTTTGACACTTTTTCTTGGGTAATGGGTAGGCCCTATATTTTGATGTAATAGGATTATCAATGAATATTTTTATTAAATAAAAAATGTGATATAAAACATTCATTTATGGAGAAAAGTGGGTATAGGCCTGGGCTTACCGGGTCTATGCCACTGTATGAGTTATGACTATTATCAATTAGTAGGTACTTATACAATAATATTAAATCTAGAACAAATGGACGTAGTCGTTTGGACATAGCCATTTCAACGTGGGGACAATTGGAAAAAAAAATATAAACATAAATCAGTATATAAGATTAATAAGCTATATATGTTTATTATAATACGTTAAAAATTAATATAAAATATTTATATACTTATACAAATTATTTTTCATTATATAAAATATTAAAATTAAAAATATACCTATCTAAAACATACAACATCAAAAAAGAGTGATCAAGTGAGTAACGCTCATCTGTATTAATGAATGTATTAGATTTGAATCCAATGATAGACATCATTATTTTTTTTTTTTTGAAATTGCCCAAAAAAACTAGAAAATTTAAAATAAGGTTTTCAATAAGTTGTTCTTAATGTAGTTAAAAAAAACGTATTAAGTTCAAATTTTTTACGAAATATCTCAAAATTTGCTAGTAATTTTGTAGCTGAAAATTCATAGAATATTTAGTACTTAGCTACCCTTGTCAACTGTGTGTTAAATTCGTTGTATTTCTGTCTGTCTTTTAATTTGTCCTTTATGTATTCCTAAACGGCTGGACTAATTGTGACGAAATTAGGTACAAAGATATATTAGACCTATGGGCAAAAGATAGGCATGATTGTTTCCATGGCAACAAACAAAGGACAGACAGATAGATTATTATTATTGAAACTAATGAAACTAATAGCAACCGTCTATAAAAAAATTTCCATTGTAAATTTTAAAATGTCTATCGATTTTATGCTCTTTTTACCCTTTATAATGCGAATTTCGAAAAATCATTTTTTACTGCGCCTATACTTAGTAATAAGAACTTACATTTACTGAAAATTTAAAATAAATCGGTTCTGTAGTTTTGGCTGCACATTGATTCCACCCTTCATTTATGTATAAAGATTGATATCTAAGATTAAAAAATTTAACACTAAGTTTTCCATAAGTTTTTCTTTAACTCTAGAAAAAACTCGAAGTGTCATTATAAGAAAAAATATTATGAGCGTCTGAGCTTAAAATGTTTACGAAATAAAATATTTATGTGTAAAATAATTATTATTTACAGTTAAACATTTCTAGTCATAGAAACTTGAAACAATCTGTTAGACCCCAGTTGTTTAAATTGGCATTTTCTGTACATGATTTAATTTTGGGGTATCCTGATCATTAAAACATAAACCACCTTTTCACCACCCACTGGTAAATATATCCTAGGCTGACAAATCATTTCCGCCCAGAATCGTTTTTCGTGTATACAATGATATCTATCATTGAACTCAAATCTAACACTTTCATTATAGTGACTCTATGTTCTAGGTCCACTCGATACCTACAACTGTACAGCAAAGCGTTACCCACTTGATTTTTTAATATACTTTGACGATGATTTATTATAACATTATTTATTTGCTTTATATATATTTTTTTTTCATTCAATTGTCCTCACGTCCAAATGGCTACCTACGTTCATTCGTACAATATGGGATTATAGGAGGACTGACACAAGGGCGTATTTTAAACTGTCGAAGGGGGCATTCACCCCCCCCCCCCATCACTCGTATTTTTTCTATATAATACATTGATTTAATAATTAAATGTGGTACTCATATTTTCATTTATTTATGCAAAAAAAGAAAAATTAGTTTCCCCCCATGGTCTCGACTAAAATACGCCCTTGGACTGACATAGTGACATACACTATTCATAGATATACAATATTAAAAATATTAATATAAAAATATATATTAAAATATTTGAATATGTTATATATTTATGATCTTTACTTATTTTTTAAATAATAGATATAAACAAAAGGCTAAAGAGTTATCAGAAGCTTTCCGTGACCGACCTATGTCTCCTTTAGAAACTGCAGTGTATTGGACAGAGTATGTAATTCGACACAAAGGGGCATCTCATCTTCGGTATGCAGCTGTTGGTATGCCGTGGTACCAATATTACTTAATCGATGTACTGATTGTAATTTTCTTATCTATAACAACATCCTTTGTATTACTTTATTGCTTAATTTTCAAAGTTCTATTTAGATTGTTAAATAGAAAATCTAAAGAGAAACAATCTTAATAATAAAGTAAATTTGTCTTGAACTTAAAAAAAAATACTAAATTAGTGATTGCCTTTTTATTTTAAGTGCTAAGTATATATACGTAGAAGTAGAATGTAAATACCTATTTTGGATTCAGATTTCTGATAGTAGGACGTATTATGACTGTTCATGTTATCCATCTGAATCCCGGTAAACGTGTTGGCATGTTTATCAAAAAACAATAAATAAGTAAATAAATAAACATTCATTTGGTTTCTATTTTTAATAATTGTTAATTTATCTATATTTTTGTAAAACGATTTTTTTTCACGTATTATTCAATAATATTCTTTAATCATTATAAATATTATTCCGTATGAATTTAAAATGACCGATCTTATACTACTTTGAAATAGTCTTGTAAAAATTAAAATTATTTTATCGTCTTATTGATAATTAAAACGAGAATGAAAGTTTAACCATAATATACTTACTTAATAATATTATATATATTACAAACATATAATATATAAGTCTAACACTCTCGAACACTCTAGACTTTTGAAATCGTGTGCCTGAATAGCAACTGCGAACTTTAAAATAGCCTTAGACAAAATAGTATTATTTTCCATCTGACCACGATAATGAGTACTGGTACTGAAATAGTATTAATGTATTATAATGTCGAACTATTTTTATTAGTAGCTCGTTCTCGTACTCGTAGGCACTGTTAACTTGTTAGGTACGATGGTGTTCAGTAAACTTACTTCACCTTACCTCCGTAATATAGTTAATGACACTCTCTAAAATTAACTATAATGAAACTGTTAACTTGTGAGGTACGATGGTACCTATGCGCTTGTCGATTCTACGCTCCTATCCGGTGGAAATGATTTCAGCATATACACGTGGTACGTACCTATATCCCGGCGTTGTTTCCTATGTATTAAGAACGTAAAATGAATAAAATAATATTTAACTCAGGTATTCTGATCGGAAACACTTTTATTAACTTAAAAACAGACATGAAAACAAACTTATTTTATCACTACATATAGGTTACTGTCTCAGCAAATTTGCGTCGTCGGCTACAAAATTATGCTTAACTATTAATTCAATCCTGTTAATAATTAATTATTTAATACGTGCCTATAATAAAAATTAATGAATCTAATGTTATAACTATCTATTGATTGGTCTTCGTCTGTGATGGAAATCAATCGGTTTAAAGTATAATATTTTTATTTTGACAAATAGCAGTAGCCACTAGCCAGTAAATTGTTGTTCTTCCTTTTTAGATAACGTGTTTACTGTGTTATATGTTTATTTATTGGTTTACTAGTGGTTTATTCTGCTTCCTATTGTTTTTATTTTTATTTTATATGGTACCTGAGTATCCAGAATATCCATTCGTATTTCGTTTCTTGTTTGTTTTTGTTTTCTTGAATTTTTATTTTATAATTTTTATTCTTATATATTATGTATATTGTATATACTAATATACCTGTATTGGATCTTCAAATTTATTTTTGTATGCTATCTTTTTCTTCTTCGTATGTAAATTTTTTTTTGCTGTTTATTTTTATAATTATTAGTTTAATGCTGATTATCTACTTTGAAAATATAAAATTCGGCCCTTGTCTCGGATGGTTGTTGTGTTTCGCCGTTTTGATGACTCGTAAATTGTTGATTATGCTGAAAATACATTCTTTTTTTTTTGAGGCTCATTATAATAATGCATTGATATTTATTTTTCTATTGCGTAAATTATAATATGATACAAATATTTTGATTTTACATTATATTTTATTAATCTACTTACAGATTATTTTTTATATACAATATACATAATAGTATAATATTACAGTAGTTAGTTAGTATTTTAAACTATAGTCTTATCTATTGGTTATCTAGTGGTTTTGCTGAAATGATGCTAAGTTACTTATTTATTTAAAAATTTTTTTATAAAATATGAAATATTGGAGACAAGTTACATTGGACAATTACATTAAATTTGTGCGTTGAAAGGGAGGGGAGAATGATAATAATACGATTATATTTTTGTATGCAAATGTAATGTACTTAATTCTACTTATGAATAGATTTTCTTATGGATATTTATTATGTAGTTTTAGATTCTGAACGAAGTGATGAATGTATTGATTTTACAATGGTGTGTGTTTTTTTTTGTTTTTGTGTCTGTGTACAGCATAACTAGTCGAAATAATGCTCCAATTTCAAACAATGGGGGTGGTTTCCGATGTAAAAGTGAATATCCTTGGTGCATTATAGAGGTAAAAAGTTAACATTTTCCAACAGTTTTCAAAAAAATCGAGAAAAACAAAAAAAAAATGACGGAAAAACGGCAATTTTTACGCAAAACCAGTTTTCGACCAAATCGATTTTTTTTTATGGTTGTAATTCAAAAACTAATCACTGAAAATACTTGAAATTTTCACCAAATGTTAATGTCAGTGGTATCCGTATATAGTTAAATTTTCAAAAAATTTTGACTTTTTTTGAGTTATTTATAGACCACTGAAATTTTCGATTTTTTTTTTTTTTTTTTTTATTGTTTTTTTTTTTTGTCTCACGTTGTGCTAATATTACTATTCTAGAGACTCGATGAAATTTACAAAGTTTTTGAAACCCTCTTAGATTTTTTCATCATTTTTTTTGTATTCTTATTCTGTTTTCGTTGTTAGTGCCTGTTTTCGGGATTGATCCCATTTTCAATTTTTTTTTTTTATATGTTTCCTTTCACTCTTTTTATTGCGTTTTGTAATTTTTGTATTTTTTTTTTTTTTGAGCGAATCTTTCGATGTCGTTCATCTGTAAATATTTATGTATATTATGTGTGTGGTGCGTGTGTGTATTATTGTTGTAGCTTATTTTTTTTAATTTTGTTTAAAGTCTTGCTGAAGGCGTTTATTTTTGAAATAATAAAATGTAAATATAAGAAAGTGATTTATTATTTATTTATTTTTTGATAATTAATGTTAATAGTTACGATAGTTGGTTATGTTTTCTCTTTTCTCTCTCTCTCTCTCTCTTTTTTTTTAAATTAATAGTATCATCATCCAAAAACATAAATTTTTATTTTTGGTTTTGATTAGTTAGTTGTATATTTCTGAATGATTAATATCATATTATTATTATTCTATAATTTTGCCCTTATGCTTAGTAATAGTTATTGTATATTTTTATCGTCTCGTTTTTATATATATATATATTAAGATGCTGTAGTGTTTTGCCTAGTTTGTCATCCGTGTATTATTTGTCTCTTGACTCTTGTTTATGTTCCCAATGTCCCCATGATCGTTTGTCGTGTGTTTTTTCTTTTTTTATTATTGTCATTATTCCTGAAATTTGCAAATTGTTACTAATATTTGTCGTTGGTTATCCATCTTATTTTATGGTTCTTTTGTTTATGTGTAAGTCTAGATTTTATTTTATAGTTTTATACGTTGGTTCAGAGTTGAGATTAGTATTGTGGTACTGTCGTGGCAGAAGAATTCTGGTAACTATTTTTTTTCTTTAACAGAGTAATCTCCTCTTTTTTTACAATTCCCCGTGGATCCAAGCACTCCGAACGCGAACAGTCGCCTGACTCGTCTCTATGTGTTACGCAATTGTACGTGTTTTTTTTTGTTTTAAGTAAAAAATTTTATTAATCCAAAAAAAAATAATTAGTACATTTATTTTTATTTATAAATGATAGGTAATTTCACTAACAACGATTGGTAGTACTTATTCGGTTTAGGACCTTAATCATTTCTCGGGTCCTTATCATTTTTCGGATTAATGCTAGCCACCGGAGAATATAGTAAATAATTATTCGTGATTAAACTTTATTTTGTGATTAAAAAATATTATAAATTAAACATTAAACGTTATATTCTGTTTTTTAATTATTATTTATTAATACAAAATTCAAAATTATTATAAATTTGTTTACATAGTATACGATGCTGTTAGTAGCTTATATCCATATTTTAGTTATTAGTTAATTCGTGGTAAATATTATTAATACCTATTTGTCATACACATTTTGATTTTTAATAATAAATTCGGTGTATCGCTTATAGTTTTCTATACATAATTACAAACTGTTAAATTGTCCTACACCTAAAGAAACTATTTACCAAACTTACTTTTTTCTTTCACATTTACTTCTTTTATACATACGTGAATACAAATAATATGGAGTTGAATCCTATGCAAGTTGCCTTAAATACCGTTAGAACATTAAGGTTGGAGTTAATGCAGCTTATTATTGAAATTGGTGAAGGAGTTAAAGAAGATGGTTCACAAACAGACACAAAAGATAATCGCTATATGTATTCTATGAATGAAATGGTTGGAAAACTTGGACTTCATATGAGGTTTAGTTATAGAACATTTTAATAACTGTTAAAATTAAATTAACCAAAATTTAATGGTTGTTTGTAAATTTTAATTTTTAGAGATCTTGAGCAAGTTGTTGGGTCCTTATCAAGTCCTCCAGGTGCTATGTTATTGTACAATACATCATTTTTAACGCAAGAAAGTACATCTGATCGACAAGCATTATACACTCCTCTTGTGTCTTCTCATAAATGGCTTGATAAAGTACCTATTATAAATGATAAATAATTATTGTTTAATTATACTTTGATTTTTATAACACATACATAATTTTGTATTTAACTAACAAAGTAATATGATTTTAGGTGCATAAATTTAGTTCAAATGCTGTACAAATTTTAAGCCATAATTCATTAAAAAAATCATACTACAATTCCAGTACTAATAAAAAAAAGCGACAGCAGTCAAGTTTACATAATATATCACCACAGTAAATATCTTATTATAATATTATAATGATTTATAATAACTTATGTTTAAATATTAATTTTCTTACAAATATTTTTAGAGCTGTTGATGTACTTTTAACTAATATTGATCGTATGTTTCCTGATATGAGTATTACAATAACAAGACCCTGTGCATCAAATGTTGTCCTATTGGTAATTTTATTTTAATATTTATTTTCTATTTCACAGTTTAAGTAAATTCAAAAAATTATATTATTTTACTAAAATTGTTGATAACATTATAGAAAAAATGCAATTTAATACCTTTACTCATTTTTCATTTTTTTTTCAAAATGTGTATTTTAAGGTACTAAAACTTGTCATTGAAACATTTTTTACAATAGAAATTATAAAAAAAAATATTGTAGCCTTAATACAAATTTTTAAAAACTGTTAAAAAAATCTTTATAAGGGGTGAATAACTATGTACTATTATTTATGTATTGATGGTACTTTTTAACTTTAAAAAATTAAATTATATAAGTTAGTATTTCTATATTTTTTATTATTATTATTAATATTAATATTAAGTTTTCCTGATGTAGTCAACTAAGTTTAATTTTATTAAGATGCATTATTTTTTTTTAAAACTATAATAATATAATATATAACAATAATTATTTTAATGACTTATAATGATTGGAATACTCAAAAATAATATTGTTAAGATATTAATTACTTTAATAAATAAAATGATACAATGATGTGAATGATGCTAAAAGTTTAATTTTTCAATCATATTTAGTGTATATAATAAAAAAGCAGTGTTTTAAAATTTTTATTGAGACTACTTCAAGGTTTGATATTTTTTTTTTAGAATTATTCCCTATGTAAAAAATAGTTGCAAACTTTTTAATATACATTTTAAAATAAAAAATTGGAAAATAAGCATGATGAATAAATTGCATTTATTCCATATTAAGTTTTATTTATGAAATAGATACCAATTTTTACAAAAAAAAAAAAAACCTAGAAGAGAGATAAATAATTAAATACAATATTGTTTATTAATAAGTTTTTATCTCAAGAAGTGAAATATATTCTTTATTAAAAAATATTTTGAATTTTGTTTATGTATTAGGTTGGATTAAGTAGAGTTTTACAAGCCATTATATCATTTAAAGGAGTTATGATTGAATGGGTTATTGTTAAAGGATTTAATGAACCTATTAACCCTAATAGTTTACAACAAGAGCTTTGGCAAGAATCAAGATACCATGTTTTTCGTAAGATAACTGATCATGCTAATGCAGCTATGTTACATTTCTCTTCACCAACATTGCCAGATCTTTCAGTTCGATCATTCATGGTAGTCATCTTTAAAAACTTTTTTGTTTAAATTAAAAATATCCAAAACATTAATTTTATCTTTGTTTCGTTTGCAGACATGGCTCAATAGTTATTTGATATTATTCAATTCAGTATGTAAAGCATGTGGAAATCGATTGCTTAATGCATATCCTCCAACTTGGAGAGATCTAAGATCATTAGATACATACCATTATGAATGTAAACCATAATATTACATTCAAAATATATTTTAAGTTATTTAATAACTTATGATTAATATTAATTTAACCTTAAACAGTTATAATTTTATAATAAAAATAAATGTAGTTTTTGATATTTAATATTAAGTAACATAAGCAAACTATTTTATAAACAATTTAATAATCACATATTTTTTATTGTTTTGTGATCTTGTATTAAATTAAATACCATAATTTAATTTTTATTTGATTCTAATTGTGACTTTTTTTGTAGTTCATAATTTAATGTTTTGATTTTATTATGTCTGTAGTTCTTAAATATCAAGTTATAGTTTTCAATTATTTTATGGTGCATATAACTATTAAGTACTAGTAAATACTAAGCAGTAACTAGTGAACTGTGAAGATTGTAAGGTACTTTTCAGTTATCACACTCCAGTAGTCAATATGCAGGATAATGGAAATTTCAATTCTATTTTCGTACTTATAACTATTTAGTATTTATTTGTGGGATTATATTTGTTTTTTTTTTTTTTTAAAGATACAAAATATGATGATAATAATAAGTTAATTATTATTAGTTCAATATCATTGATTAAATATGGTTAAGTATATTTAATCAATGTTAATACTTATAATACAGTAATTAAACTTCTTTAATTTTTAAAATAATGAATACGTCATGTTGAAAATGAAAATAAAATGTAAACAATTGAATGCATAAATTTATTATTATAGTGAATTGACCAAGGTAATACCTTTGATTTATCAACTCCAAAAAAATGTTTTTAAGTAAGTATGAAGATCTAACATAAACTGATGTGTTCTCTAGTATTTTTTATTCTATTCTTTAGCCAGTTGCTATAAATGATAAATTATTAATATTTTGAAAGTGTGCTCCATTAATTGGATTTAAAAAATTATATCTGTGGTTACTTGAAATTTGCATATTATGTCAAAATAAATATCTAAAAGTTTATTCTTTAAGATGCAATAACCAAAATATATTTGTGTAATTTTTATGATTTTTAATTTATGAATTAGGTTTATTAAAACAATTTTTAACACCTTAAATTGGATCAGGGATATCCACATAAAAGTAGTTCACTGGGTACAAAATACTTATAGTGTCAATTTGTATTGTGGGGAGCTTTGCCCCTCCCTCCTCCCAAATTTATATGAAATCTTGACATATCATTAAGATGTACACTCATGGCTCATATGTGGGACTTGTCACAGAAACTGCCAATTATGGGACTTAACATAATATTCATTTACTGGTATAATATTTAAGGCACATTAATTAAATATACAAAATTCAGTTGGCAATTTAATAGGTAGTTTTGTTAAAAAATAAATAAATATATTTTAATATATTTCTAAATGTTTTCTTTATTTCCATTTGTGTATCTCACTTACGCTAGGATACCTTTAAGGAGACATACATAATAATTATTATTTATTAAAAAGTTAAAAAAATTTTACTTTTTGTTTAGTAAACAGCGGACCGAAGCCCATAGCCTGCAGCTGTGATATACCTGGCTAGTCATTGCCAAACAATAATTTATAATTAATAAAGTAATTTACAAACATAGCATAACTTTGTTGAAATTTCAAGTTTAAATTTTATTTAATAGGTATATGCCAGTTTCTTTTGAGTCCCACTTGTATCAACTCTTTATGTAACTATAAATTTCAATTTTATTTTAATTGGATTCTAATAAAAATAACATTAACTAAGAAATTCTATAATTCTATTTAGTTTGTGATATGAATTATAGCTCATGGATGGGCCCCTTCCAAAAATCGCAGACTATGGAGCGTAGCAGCAATGCGGCATACCCTGCATATTTCGTACGCACGTCTATGACTAAGTATGATTGTAATTTAAATTTTTTTCAAATATCGACGGTAATCCTATTGAAAATTATTGAAAAATTTCTAGTTTTACATTGTTATTTGTTATTTATTCTACATATTTTCTTATCTCTGTTTTTGTTTTCTTATCTGTCAACAACATTCAGTATTTATTATCATTTGATTTATTTGTATTTTGTTCTTACTTTTGTACTCAACATCATATGGTTCACAGATCTCGATCTTGATAGTAAAAACTAAATAGTAATTAATAACAATATGGTATATTCTCTATAATAGTAATGTGTATATATGTAATAAATGTAAGTTTTCATTTTTAATATTTTACTCCTCAATTTTATTTTCATATTGAATATTGATTGATAATTATTACGTGTTTCTTAAAATACATCCTAAAAGTACAATAAAACCACAACTCGATTTCAGTGAAGCTCTTTAATTATATAGAAGTAAGTTTTATTGTTCATTAAAAGTGTTCAATAACTCAATATTGCGATACGTTGTTAAGAATTTAGTACGAAATTATTATTTATTTAATCGTTTTAATATTGCTTACATCGGTAATATAACCAACTTTTTGAATTACATATAGTTTTATTTTTACAGTAATTTTCATCTCTACTCAATAAATTATTCTAGTTATTGTAACAAATCAATATATAGTATATATGAATTTCCATAAATTTATCCGATGTTTATTAGTAGTCGTACATTTGTGATTTAAAACATTTCCATGTCTTTTATTAGGTATTTAGTTATGTATTTATTAGTTGCTTATAGTTAAATTATCAGATGACTGAGATTAGTCGATGCTTACATTTTAATTAATAATGTTATTTTAATATGTTTTAGGAAGATAAATATTAACTCAAAATGATACGAGTAGAAGATAGTCTTTTAAAATCATATTTAACTATGGTAAGTTTTAAAATAATGTTTTAATTACAATGATATACCTTTTTTTTTTTTTTTAACAAAATTTTATATTACGCAATCTGTTACAATTAATGAACAATAAGCTTAAGTGATAAAATAGAACAGTAGACAGAGAAAGACAGAGGGAAGAGACCACCCATCGGAGGTACTTCAGCATGATATAAATTTAAAGTTTTAATCCTAAAATAATAATAAGAGTAACGATATTACAATGATTACATAGTAGTTATAACTTATAAGTAGCCTGAATGATATACCTAATATAGTACATTTTGAATATCTAGAAATCTTACTCTGTTATAACTATTAAGTATTTTTCTTTCTCAAAAGGCAAAGTATGAAGATTATGAACAGTACCGTAATTACCTTCCATGTGCCCTTGGCGAATTTTATTTTGGCGCTTATTTTTGTTTCATTTCATAGGTACCTATCTATAATTTTTATTTAACTCAAATGTGCCCCTTAAATTACTGCGCCCATGTCTCCAACCTCTAGTTACGGCACTGATTATGAAGTTAAAAAAGATTTAAAACATCTAAATATTACTGGTAATGTGTAATACTGTAATGTGATTTTAATTATTTATAAAAAACAAAAGTAATTAATTTCTGAATCATTAACACCTGGAGGGGGACAGAACCGGCTTTAAAACTTTTAGAGCCCAATGTAAAAATTATTTTGCCATACTTCCCCTGATCAAATTTTGATTTTGATACATCTCTCATATCCTTCTAATTTTGGCATTTACCTGATTGTAAAGTGTTAATCGTTAATGTAATAATTTGATATAAAATACCATTTGTGATAATACTATTTAATATTTCATAATAATATTACCATTAATTTTAGAATCAATTTTCTTTATGATTACATCTGGTCATCAATTATTAGGAAAAAATTACTTTTAATTTCTTTTTTTTTTCTGATACCTACCAATTTTGTTTAAAAATGTGCTCAGCCTATTGAAAATTACATGTTATGTAGTTTTTACAGGAAGCAACATTTCAAGGGTGGATTTAGAGATATACTTCTTTGTCAAAT
This sequence comes from Aphis gossypii, assembly GCF_020184175.1. Lineage (NCBI taxonomy): Eukaryota > Metazoa > Arthropoda > Insecta > Hemiptera > Aphididae > Aphis > Aphis gossypii. The sequence goes on along the minus strand of NC_065531.1, from coordinate 74,261,557 downwards.
TTTTTAGAATTAAATATTATCTATTTTCAGAGTGTATCGCAATAATCTGACACATCCAAATGTATTTTAATGTAAAATTGTCATATCATTATTATATACAGTGTATATTGAATAAAATAGTTATCGATGTGGATACACTACAATGAATATATTTTTTTTATATATTTTATAAATTAAAAATTTGTTACCAGAGGTTATTTTGTATTTATAATATAAAATACAGGGTACTTGTGCGTTATCGCTACTACAGCGGGCTACATATGTGTTATCGCGACTACCACATATTATGGGTTATAGTGACGCCGTGTTCCACTTTAATCTTGTATTTTGCTAGTGAATTCTATTTCTAATTCTATTATGGAAAATTAGGGGCCAGCATTGCCACTTGCTCGCTGTGCTCGCTCTGACATTTAAAACATAAATATCCCTCGATTAGCTATGCAACACCACCTAAGGTATGTCACAGGGTTAAAAAAACTATGCCCATAGCCTTTAATTTTGCCAACAACATTATCAATAGATACATTGACATTAGCTTTGGATAGTTTTATAAATGTATTAAAAAGACGTGCATTGCACACCATGCGTTTGAATCAAGGTAGTCTCAATGAGGTGATGGTAGTCGCCATAACGCACAAGTACTAAATATAGAATTAAATGCATTGTATAATTTTATATTTTTAATACTTGATATCAATTTTATTTCAGTATAAATTTCCTGAAAATACAAAAAAAGAAATTATAAAAACATTAAATTATTATCATGGACTCATTTGTAATTTTGAGACATTTTGTAAGTTATTTTTATCATTCATATTTTTATTAATACTAAATTTGTTAGTACTAAAGTTCTCATTTACAATTTAAAAATAAATTATAATAAATAATTTTTGTTTTTCAGTGTTTTCAAATAGGATTGAAAAGAAATTAGTTAATCTGAGTGGTACTATTCCCGTTACATTTAAAGGTAATTACTTACTAATTTAAGTTTATAATTTTGTATTTGTAATATTGTTATAATAATAATGAATTATTTAATTTTACTTTAAAAGGCACTACTTATCACATTCCAATTAGTATCTGGCTAATGGATACACATCCAAATAATGCACCAATCTGTTATGTGAAACCTACAATGGATATGCGAATTAAAATGTCAATGTATGTTGATCATAATGGTAAAATTTATTTGCCATATTTACATAACTGGACTCCGGTAATACATTAAATTATAATTATATTCAATTTTTGCTATTTTTAAATTATATTTGTTATACACCTTTTTAGACTACGTCCAATCTTCTCGATTTAATTGGAGTAATGACGGCAACTTTTTCAGAAACACCACCTGTATATTCAGTTGTTAGAACTGAACCATCTGTAAATCCTGTTACTTATCCTACTCAAATACGTAAGTTTAATACAATTTATAAGTTGTATACTTATTAGTTTTGGTTGAAAATTTGGAAATATTGTTATCATATTTTATCAATGTTAATAGTTAATATCATTAATATTCTGTGTATGAGTGACTAGTCCACACTTATCCAGATTTATATATTTTTTAAATATTAAAATAATTAACAAACTATTAAAATAAAAATTATATTAAGTATAATGTCTTCGTAATTTCTTTATGAATACATGATTAGATTATAATTATAATCATTATTTATTTGCAAAAGAAGTATTGACTCATCAATTGTTTTTACTAATTAGGCTAGGATAATCAAGTATTTTCTAATCATGTTATTTTTATTTTTTATGACTGTGATTTTTGACAACTTTGAAAAATTAATTTTATTTTATCTTGTTAAAAACCAAAAATATATATTATGATCACCCTAAAGATACAACATTTATATAATTCATTATACTCAATTAACATTAAGAAGGAAACTAGACAGCTGACTTGTATTATAATATTGTAATTTGATCAGATATTTGACTTTGTATGGATTATTACTTAACATAAACTGGTCGTTGCCTCGGTCCCTTCTTAATGAAATTGGAGTATAGTTTTAATTATTATTAATTTTCTCATTTGTATATTTAGCATACGGCGGCACTGGTTCTAATGTGATGTTGCCATATCCTTCAATACCAACATCGTCTACTGCTACTTCTAATCCTTCCACAACATACCATGGCAATTCTAATACTCCTTATCCTTTGTATAATAATCAGTTTCCTACACCTTCGCCTTATCCAACAGGTTCCACAAATACTTCAAATTTTCTACCTTATACTCCATCATATACAACACAAAATTCTTCACAGAACTGTCCATATCCACAGCAACCTTCATCAGCTAGGCCAGAATATCCTCCTTACCCACCAACTGCTAGTAATTTACCAAATACTTCTACCACAGGGGTAAGTTTTTTTTTAATTTAAATTAATACATTTATTAGAAATCCTAAAGTATAAATAAAAAATTCTTAAAATAATTGTTATTTGTATTAATTCTTCATATACAAAACAATAATTATTTTTATAAACTTAATAATTCTTATAAATTATTTATCACTTGTAACTTTTCAATTTATATGACAATTAGTAATTAAGTTGAAATACTAGGCAATATAAATATCAATATGCAAATTAAAGTTGTATACGATTAAATATAAAATAAAACGTTTTATTATGCCCTTGTTGATACAGTAAAACCATTTATTTATTGTATGAAAAGTTAAGAGATAAACTAGTTGTGATAGTAAGTCCCTTAATATAAGTTAGATTTGAAAAAAAAAGGACTATTTTGTCTTGTTCACAATCACTATTAAGAGTGTGTCTATATTTTAGAAGTATTTATTAATGTAGGTTTCATTGCTTATGTTGATTTTATTGAATGTCTGCAACGTACTATATTATATAGTATAAATAATATAGATTTGTAGATTTTTTTCTCTTTATTTATTTTCCTCTATTTATAACTTACAACAAATAAATATTTGTGCATTTACTACCTATAGTTGAATGATGGTGGTACTATTACTGAAGAACATATCAAAGCTTCTTTATTATCTGCTATTGAAGATAAAGTACGAAGGCGCTTTAATGAACAAATGGCCCAGAATAAAGCCGAATTAGATATATTGCAACATTCTCATCGAGAATTATCACTTGGAAAAAATAAATTAGACTCTATTTTGACAAGTCTCAATAAAGAAAAGGTACACAAAATTTCATCTTATCAAAATTCTTTAGTTTTGTTTATATTTTGATTTGCTAATAAATTAAAATGTATTGTTTTAGTCTGAATTAGAACAAAACATTCAAGTATTGCGTGATAAAGAATTAGAACTTGAAATGGCTATTTCCAAGTTATCTAAAGAAGATAATATTGATATTGATGATGCTGTAACTACAACTGCACCTCTTTATAAACAGTAATTAAATATACGTTTGTATTATATGAGTTACTAATTATGTTTATGATTATTAGAATATTGAATGCATTTGCTGAGGAAGCTGCGACTGAAGATGCAATTTATTATATGGGAGAAGCATTAAGAAGAGGTGTGATTGATCTTGATGTATTTCTGAAACAAGTACGTTCTTTGTCTCGTAAACAATTTATGTTGCGAGCTTTGATGCAACGATGCAGGCACAAGGCTGGTTTAGTGGCTTAATTCAAAGAAAATAAACTAATAAGATTCAAGATAAAATTTACAAAATAAGATGTTTAATTTCTACAGATAAATAAAATGAGGTAAAACATTTTCAGTATATATAATGATATATTATAACACTACTTCTGTTATTTGTTTTGTAACAGTATATTTTCTTCTGTTAACTATTGCAAGTAGTAGATACTAGATATCAACAATTTGCTGAATTTTGTTAGTCTCAAATAACATTTTATCAACCAAATCATTTTAATTTTAATGTTTTATTATTACTGTGCACAGAGTTGATATTTTAATCATTATATCTTTTGAATAATTATCATTTCATTTTAAATTCTATTTTACTCCTTAAGTTTTAATATATAACATACTATCAATTTTACGTTTTGTCATGATACTTTGTTGTAAGAAAAGAAAGTATTTCTTATATTATATGAAACAACATTAAAGCTAAAAATACAATTATATTGAAGTATAAGATATTAAATTATTATTATTAATTGTATACAGATCAAATCCACAAAATATATTTAATTTTAAAATTGATATATATGTATTATATTATTTTTCCACATGTATAAATTCAATAATTTTTTTTTATACAATTTTTTAATATTTTGATACTGTTATACTAAACTAATACAGCTAAAAATATACAATAGGTAATAGGTGTACCTTATTTTATCAACCAATAAAATAATGGACTTATACATGTGTGAGTATGGCCCAAAGAAATGATTAGTTGTATTAAATGTTTAAAATTTATTTTAGAGATATGTTAACTAAATTATTTTATATAAGTATTTCAACTCATAAAGATTTAATCATCTAAGGAATGATACTACTTTATTCATATTAATTAACCTATTATATTTTTAGTTCAGTTAATAATATTGAATTGGCCATTTATAAATTATTATTAAAATATTCTTATATTATTGTTTTAGATTATTATGCTTATATTAAAATATAATATAACTTATACAATTATGTGTAATATAAAGAAATTATAAACCAATATATATAAATATTTTTATTTTAATGTTTTTGAATATTTTTTGAAAATTCTATTTCTTAATTCTAACTACTGTTCTTCAGTAGCGTAGCCAGGAATTGCCCGAGGGAGGGAATTTAATGACCTTTTTATTTGCTCTCCTCTAAAATATATTTTCCAGGAGTGATACAATGGGTATGGTCAAATTTAACTTATTTCAAATTGCACTTGAGTTGAAAAAAAGTAATGGTCGAACTGCACTTGAGCTCAAAAAAAGTATTACCACAAAAATATCATGCATTTTATGGGGTTAAATCATAGAAAACACTAATTTCTTTTCCCACTTAGAGGCTTAGAACTGACAACGATTTTAATCATTGGCATGGTTAAAAATGATGGTTTTCTACATACATCATGTTATAATATAATATTATAAATATAATTTTTAAATTTTTAATTTAAATTGTCAAATATAATTATTGTCATTTTTACATTTTTTTGTAGTTATAAACTAATAACAAACATCAATTAAAAATTTTAGCTTAGTAATTCGCTTTGAGCATAAAAGTTAATATATTTTTCAATATCATTTATTTTTTCTAGTACTGTGTAATTCAAGATCTTGTATCAGTATTCTGCATCAAAATATAAGTATCTATTTTTAATTATGTTAAAACATCATTTTCCAGTTTATTTTTTAGATTTGTAATCAGTTGCAAATTTTGTATTTTACAATATCCCAATTGCGATTAATGGAATCTACATCTTCTAACCATGCTAATGATTAAAATCATTGTCAGTCCTAACTCCTAAACCTGTAGTAAGCGGGAAGGAAGTGAGTATTTTCTAAACGTTTAACTCCTTCAAATGCATGATTGTTTTGTGGAAATACTTTTTTTTAACCCAATTGCAGTTTGACCATAATACCATTTTTCAACTCAAGTGCAATTCGACTATCCCGGTTGTAAATTTGCTAAAATAAACAAAACTATAAATTTATATATATATTATAATAACAATTTTTTTTAAGGCCAGGGGGGGGGGTTGACACCACCGCTGTTCTTCATCATCAGTATATAAAATAAATAAAATCTGAAATAGATGGGGTCAATAAATTGCAAATTTTTTATTTTTAAATGCTAGAGAAATTTTATTCAATTATATCTAAATATCTGAAACTTGTTTATTTATATTCTATAGACTATCATCGTCTACCTGGCACTGTGTACCTAAATTGGATATTGTATCCACGATACTTTAACAGTGATACTACTCATACTACTAATCACCTTATAACCTCAATTAATTTTCATAATTGGTACTGGTATTAGTAATTAATGATTGCTGCTTATGTTCTATACAATATACATCATCCAAGAGTAACCTTTATATTATGAGAATTAAGTAGAATACTGGGTAATGCTAATTACTATTTTTCGTACAGACAATGATTATTCATTAAGATTAAACTAGTTGTACGTATATTCAATAGATTTAAACCTGAAACTTGATTTATAAAAAATGTAAAGTACATTTTTTAAATTTAAAATATATTATGTTGTAATTAAAAAATGAATAAGTTGAATAATTTAATAAGTAAAGTACTTTAATATTGTTTTTTGGTAGAGAAAAAAATGGCTCACAGAATGAAATGAATATAGAACTCTCAAAATGAGTAAAGTGTTGCTAAACAAACAATATCTAGTCAGTATTTTTAAGTTTTTACAATTGAAGTACTTAGCTCAGCATTAGGATAGAATATTTCCTAGAGTATATACATGTTCTATTCCATACGTAATAAATATTTTATTCTGGCAATTTTGCTATTAGGGTTATACTGATGTAGATAATACATATAATTTTGTAACTTTACAAAAAAAAAAAAACTGGTAGTCTGGACTATCCACCTATATGGTTTTGATCTGATTAATAATTGAACCAAATTGTTAGTCTGGATAGGACATAGACTAATTTATATGTTCAGAAATAAAAATTTGAATTTAGTTTGTTTATAATTTATTAATTAATACAATCTCAGGTTTAGATTTTATTCATTTTTGGAATATTTTAGTGAGATAGTATTCACAGTAGCTTTGTAAGTGCTGATATAGATAGTTATTTTCTGTGTAATGTAAACATTTAATACATTTACAATTACCTATTATTGATTTAAATTTCTTACTAATATAATAACAAGTTAACTCATGTAGAATTCATTTATCATAATTTATGTCCATAAAATAAATATATTTTTTGTCTAATCTTGGAATTAATAAACGTAAAAAATGTGACCTTCAAATTTTATCTTTATTTTAAATTTGAGTAATTTTGATTTTGTTTGACAATGCATAATTTATTCTATACATTTGATCAATTTATTATTTGTTTTAACGTTATACTTCTTAAGTTAAATTTAAAAGGCCCAAAATGACATAAATTGTATTGTATTAATAATATTGCCTTGCATTTTTAAATGTGAAGTACTAAATCACAACTTATGTATTACATAATATGTAGAAATTAAAAATCAATATTTTATATTTTTTGATATTGTTGTTTGAAACAAATTTTACACATCACTTAAACAAGTTAAATTAAAAATACTCGTGAACATAAGGGATATCCATGACATATTATTTCTTTTAGGAAATAACAGTATAAACTTATAATAAGTCAATATAGTTGGTAAATATAACATTATGAATACATTTATTATATTTTTAAAAATGAAAACAAAAATAATTTATAAAGAAAGTAGTTTCAATTGATGACAGATATAAATAGGGATTCCAATTAATATTATACAATATTTACATATAAATGTTAAATAACAAGATACATTTATCCATATTTGGCATACTCAATAGTATAGATTATATGTATAAATATTGTTTTATTGCATATCATAACTCAAAATAGTGTCTTTAAATTGTGTTGGAAAAAATATAATAATAATAATAATAATAATAATAATAATAATTCATTACACATATATTCCAACCCATAGTAATAAAAATAAAAGACCAAAGCCAGTAAATAAGGCAGCTACAAAAGATATGGTCAGTTCTTTTTTCAAATTTCTAGTATACTTTGTACCAGTCACTTCATAGACGAAAAACCATGCCGTGAAAAACACACCAATGCTGAGCAATAACAAGGTGAGATGTGGATAAACTGCTGGGCTAACTGGAGACACATACCGCTTGTACAGTGTCATTGTGCTAAACAAAAATAATAAAATTCAATATAATTTCAGTGTTGTATAAAAAAAAACACTATTAATTTATAGTAACATATATCCTGAGATATAAGATAGAGTATTATTGCTAAATTTTATAAAAAGTTGTTGAAGTATACATTTTAGGTTCAGATTTATGGTTTATGACAGCCAAGAAGTTAAACTAAATCATTTTTGAAAAATATAAATCTTGGTTTAGACGACCTATTAATATTACTAAGCCAGGTCAAATTCATTTACTTCATCGTCACATTTATAATTTTTAGTTCTTGATCTACATATAAGTTCATACATAATGTACTTACATTTGAAAAAATGCAGGCATTTTTTATAATTATTAATACTATAAATAAAGGTAAGAAAACAAAATAAAAGTAAATAAATAATAAACAAGATTTTATTTTTTTTAAAAAATACAATTATTCTAAGATGTTTAAAAATCGAGTGAACAATGATGGTACAAAACAAAATTTCCTAAATAATATATTAACTAAAATTAAATAAAAATAATGCATTTTCTATAGGTAATGCTTTATTATAAATGTAAAAACAGTTTAAATAACTGCTACAAATGTTTTAAGTTAGAAAAAAAGAAAAAAGACAGGTACTTTGATTTAGAAAAAATTAAATTAATAGTGATTTATCATTTAAGACGTCGACCAAAAGCTGTTTATCATGTAGTACATCATCAATCTCATTTTTATCCCAAAGTAACAATACTTTAGATAATCTATTTATATTCTGTCCTAAGATCTTGATTATACCTCTTGTTTCTAGTAATGAACACATGGTTATAAATTCGCTCAGATCCCTTACTTGAATGTTGCGTTTTTTACAAATAGTTTTGAACACATCAAATACTTTTCCTATGGTAATTACTTGACTTTTTTTAGAAGAAGACAATAATAATAACAATGCGCATACCACTAATTCTTGCTGTAATGGTAATTTTTCAGAATTTTCATCATTATTATCAAGTGCACCAGATGTGGAATAAACATTATTTAACACAGCTATCACGTCATTTAATTCGATTTTTTTGTCAATTTTTTCATCTGCTAATTCAATAACTCTTCTCGTTACATCCAATGCATAACGTATATCACCACGAAAAGAAGCAATTTTTGCAGATAAAAGCTGAATTGCATTGACAGGAAATAGTTCTGCCACTCCTGCATTTTCTAATCTATGAGATATAATATTAGCTAACTCTGTTTTAGTATATGGTGGAAAATTCAATAGTTCTGGTTGTAAAGAAACTTTAGTCTTTAACATAGGCAACAATCGATCAGTAAGATCCAAAGAGTTTGCAATACCTATAACGACCATATTTGATTGAGGAATGATAGGCCACTCAAATATTTGATACAATATCGATTGATTTTTAGATGACAGTTGATCGATTTCATCGAGTACCATGAGAATAGATTTGTGTTTAGTTTTCAAGTACTGTTCAATGATTGATATGCATTCCCTTTGTGTACCTGATCCGATTTTTAACGTTTCAGCAATTTTAGCATACACACGGTTAGCTGATTTAATCATACTACAGTTGACATACACTGTGGTGAAGTTGTCAGTAACCAGATTGCTGGCAAACAATGATTGAAGCGACACTGTTTTACCAGTGCCCGGCGGTCCTGATATATACATAGAAACTGAGCAGTGGTCTTCAAGGTGTTTTTTTAGGAACGATTTTAAACATCCTATGTGCTTCTCTCTCCCCGGCAGTGAATCCGTGTAACCGCTGTGCAAATTCAACAGCGCTGTGCCAAAACTCGATTTCTTGTGATCGCCAGTCATTTCACGGAATAAACAGTATCGCGGTAATACGATTAAAAATGACACGACCAAATCCGCCAAACTGAGAGTACTAAAAATGAACTGTAATCCGATGTCGGAGGCAATAAGTAACAAAGCGTGGAAAAGCTAAGAGGCCAAAAAAAAAAAAAAACGCCGGTCACGAGAACAAAATGAAAAACTTTAAATAATTTACGATTAAAGTAGGAGATTATAAAAAAAAACAATTTACCTCGTCGATTGTCGAATTGTATTCCGTTATATTTTCTTCGGGAGGGTGAACGGTGAACCGCCAATATTCAGTTATTGTCGTTTGTCGGCTCTTCACAATGGTAATCCCCTGATATTATAGAATAAATATAAAAAATTAAAATAACAATTTATTGCGCGTGTACAACCAGTAACCACTGACTGTGTTTACAGTATACCGTATACGTATCAATAAATGAAAGTTGGCAACGATATCCATCGTTTTCCGTGCATAGTTGTACGTGTATGAACTTAGCACCGGCCACGGTGTTTTAGTGTTTTTTTTTTTTTTTGTAAACAATATAAATTGAATGGAAATCGCGTACACACTTCACATAATATCTTATACCTATCAGCTACTGACGATAATATTAATAATATTACATATTATTATGTCGATAATATGACAAACGACAATAAATGACACAGAGCAGATAGAATTCTGCTGGAATTTGATTTTTTGCATTTGAATTTCGTCTATTATGTGATGATATTATTACTAATACATATTACTATTAATATAATAGGTATATTTTCTACAACTAACAATAACAACAATAATATTATAAGAATCGGAATAATTGTTGAAATGGCGGAGAAGTCGGGGGGGGGGGACGAAATATGTAATTAGTGAAGTTCATATCGCGTCCGAGTGTAGCTTGTGTGTGTGTGTGTGTGTGTTTGGGTACCGTGGTCTGTGATATCACTATATCAGCGCCGACGGACGACGACCTAATACCCTATGCGGTTGTGTTGTTGAATTTCAGGACGGTTTATTTATTTTTTTTTTTGTAACGTTCACTCGTTGTCTTCCGTCGTTTATCTATTCACAGACGACTTAGTTAACATGGCCTACATAGAAAAATGCTGCTGACATCTGAGATTCGTCGACGTCTCATTTGGCATGACACGATATTACACCGCAGCATAAGATGTACGTACTCAATCCCGATTTTGGTGACAAGTGTTTTTTCTTCTGTAACTTGACCAAGCAACGTTTTTGTCGCGTCTAGCAGAAGACCCAACGACTACAACGTTACACCACAGTCGTGACGGACAGTGCGCGACGGCCATGAGAAACATTTGTCGGTGTGATGAATGAGGACGAGATAGCCGATAAAGTATACGAGGAGAGAGAGAGAATTGTCGATCTATATAGGAATGGACCCGGTGACGGAACGATCATAGATCCTGTTGATGATCCCGCTTTCAATGATTATTACAAACTTGACAGGTTTGGATTCATAATAGGGTATGTATCTACTTTTGCAATAATACCTTTTATAGACTTGGTTCAAATTATGTATTTATTTTCCAGTGATGAGTCAAAGTTTAAAAAAGAAGAACCTCAAGATATAAAAATCGAAGTAACCCGTGAACAAAAATGGCTGAAAATGATCTCCAATTGGGATGGTCTGTCCCGAGACAAACTCAAAAGACGCGTTTACAAAGGCATTCCAAATTCATTACGAGGTAAAGTGTGGGCCAAACTATTGGGTGTTGATCAACTCACAGATGATCAGAAAAACAAATACAAAGTAATTATCTATTTAGCTATCAGTGCGTATAAAATATTTAGTTATTATTGTTTTACATAATCTACTTAACATTTTATAAAATTATTTAGATAGATTTATCAGTTAATTTTTATGTAAGAATATTAAAATTTATGATTAACTCATTTTTAAATTTCTATTGTTTTAATCTTTATAAAATATTATAAATGCATTCTTAATAAATATTTGTTTTACATAGCATATGCGTGAGCTGGCATGGGAACATTCACCAGATGTAAGACAAATTGATCTAGACGTGAATCGGACATATCGAGAACATATCAACTTTCGAAAACGTTACAATTCCAAGCAACAAGAGTTATTTAATATACTGTCCGCTTATAGTATTTATAATTTAGATATTGGTTATACTCAGGGAATGTCACAAATTGCAGCATTACTATTGATGTATTTAAGTGAAGACGAAGCTTTCTGGGCATTGTCTACTCTTATTTCTAATAGCAAGTATCATATGCATGGTAAGTTTAATATATTAATAAACAGTAAACTTTCCAAAAGTCAAAATGTTTATTAGGTAAAATTGATTTATCTCTATATAACACAAATAATATTTCAATTGTTAATTTGATATATCTAGTTTTATTTTTTATTTATGTTAAAATTATGGTTATTGATAATCTATTGACTGTTTAAATAATATAAATGAATTTATGCTTGAATAATAACTTTTGGATTGAAATATTCTAGGTTTTTTTATACCTGGATTTCCTAAGTTAATAAGGTTTCAAGATCATCATGATAAAATAATGAATAAGTTATTACCTAAGTTAAAAAAACATTTGGATAAAAATGGAGTTGAAACTGGGTTATATACTTTAAAATGGTTCTTCCAATGTTTTTTGGACAGAGTATGTAGATAAATTGATTTATCTTTATTAGATATTAATTATAGCTTAATATTGATATTTATAATTTGTTTATATTCAATGTTTAGATACCATTTAAATTGACTTTAAGAGTGTGGGATATATTTTTACTTGAAGGCGATAAAATATTATCAGCTATGGCGTATTGCTTATTAAAATTACACCGTCACCAGCTATATGCTTTAGGAATGGATGATATACTTAATTTTTTGCAAGTAAGTTACAAAAATTATATTGTTTAAATTTAAAGTATGATATTATAAGATGTTTTAAAATTTAAGTACATGCTGTATGTATTAATTTTACTATACAGTTTTTATCTTAATTTATTATTTACATTTCTAATGTTGTGATTAATTTTCAATCTATTTAATTAAAATTTTCTTTGATTGCTTGATAGTTTATTATAATAAATTAAAATAAAATGCTTCTTTACAGAATAAATATTCATTATATTTTATTGTTTGATTTGATAGCATTTATAACAAATTGGTTTTATCATTTATTTATTTTGTTTTATAATATTCATGTATACATTTAATGAGCATTTATTTTTGATAAGGTAAAATTGGAACAAAATTATCAACATTCAGCAGATTATACCATTGAAAAACTTCAAGAATGCCTTACTGAACTAAAAAAAATTAAACTTGACAATGCTGGCCCGCCGTCTCAAAATGAAAAGTTAAAAAGAGAGCTCGGAATATTTAATCCTGATGATATTCCTGTTAAGAAGGTAAAACTTGTTTATAATCAATAATTATTTCTCAATAAAGTACTAATTATTTAAATGTTTGTTTAGCCTCAAATCAATGGAGTAGATAAAAAAAGAAAACCCATTAATGCAGACCAAATTCATAGTTCACCTGAACAGGATTCACAACGCCAAGGTGAGTGGACTAGATTGTGAACACTTGCCTGATGATAAAATTAAACCTATGGTGTCTATAAAAACTAGTCTTCCATTTAATATTAATGCACAAATCATACTATTATTTTCATTTATTTAGGATATTTTAAGAATAAATCGCTTTCATTTTTTTAGTTTAACATTTTATATAATACAGTATCAACATGGCGTGATAGTTTTTTATTTATAGAAATTTTAAAGTTATTTTTTATGATTATTATTTTTTAATTAAGCTTATTATGTTTTGTAAAATAACTATAATATTTTTGTTATTTTTAGTTTAAAATTATTATTTATTATACCTTTTATTGAAACAAATACTGTAAACAGATGTGTTGTTAGCTTTGTTAAAATGTGTATTAAACTGTTAAAATATAATTCAATTCACATATCCAGTAAACTGAATACTAATTGAAATTAGTATTGTTCCTTTGAAAAACTATGGCTGTTCAACAACAATGTTTACCAATAGTCTTAACTTGCTTATATAATGCATATACATTTTTAGTCAAAAATTTATTTTAGCTGTGTAATGCATTCATTTTTATTTGGTAACACAAAATTGTTGTTAATATTTAACTATTTTTGAGTACAACTCTACAACAAAACTTTTTTCATTATTATTCTGTTGGCTTATTGAGGTTTTTTATTTTATTGTAAATTTATACATAAAATATTTTACAACTATTGCATTTATTATTTATTTTTTATCTGTTTTATAAATAAAAAAGTATTTTTCAATTATATATTGTGTTTTTAAATGTAAATTATATGTAATGATATCCCTAAGTTAATTATATTTAAAATATTGGGAATTTAGTATTTTAAAGTCATTGTGAATTAAATAATTTAATGCAACAAAACAAAATGTTAATACATATTGTTTCATTGGAAGATATTCTACAACACATTTGTATTATGAAATTGTAAGAAAATTCAACTGCAATATCATTTTGTAATAGCATTTTTTTTTCTTTTTTAATTAGTAGATATGTTTGGCAGATTTTATCTGTGAAAAAATTTCTTTGTTGCATGTAAAAATTTGTATGTAAAAATTGGTTTGTTTATTTTGATAATCCTTCTTCGTTTTACTTATTCAAGGTGAGTAAGACTCAATTTAAAAATATGTTTTTCATATCCAACTAATCTTATAAATTGTATATTACTTTCTTAGTAATGAACAAAAGAAAATCTAATCCTAATTAACACATAAAAATTAAATTTTACTGATTATTTTGAATTTAATCTATATTTAAAATATATTGCAAATAAGTATTTATATATATTATATATATGAATTTTTTTCAGGTTCAATTATTACAAATGGTAAAAACAGTTTAGACGATGTTAGCTCAATTGTTGGAGATAGTTCTAGACGCTCATTGCTGGACACTAGTGTAACTTCTGCTGCTACGACTACAATGTCTCCTCAAAGTATACAAAATGATGATGCTGGATCGGATGTTACATGTGTGAGCCCACAACCCGATGTGCTTCGCATATATGTGCCATACGATACTCCAACAAAGAAATCTCCTACTTCTGTTTCAAACAAAATCACAACAATACAGGTGATAGATGATATGGCCACTCCTACTGTGGAAACAGATGGTATATTTAAAGCGGTGTCTACTATAAACTAATCATTTGTTGAATTAGTGATGTACTAAATTGGCTGTGATTGAATATATAGTTGGTGACTACTTTATGACTAAGCAGTGCTACTTTCCATGTAAATTGGTTATACCTTTTTTGTATTTTTGTGTATAGTACATAATTTGTTCTTGGCAAGATTCTTAGTTGTAGCTTAAGTTCAGAAGTTGAAAATTCAATATTCATACAATTTATTCTTCAAAAAGTCATTAATTTAAATTATTTAATAACAAAATGGTGCAGAATTTGTAAAAATAGATATAATTCCGTATAAATTTTCCCTAACATTACTTCTAAACTTCAATAATCTATATTTATTTTATTTTCAATTTAACTTTAAATACCTTGTGCCTATTGTTCGATTTTACTTTAATTTCATAATTACATTTAATGAAATTAATATATTAATGTTCAAGAAAACAATAGCTATATTTGATATACTTAATTTATTTGCATGGTATTTAAAATTTTGAGTTGCATGAAAATTACAAATAACATTAATAAACTATTTCGACTCCATATAAAAGTTTAAATATTTTAACTATAAAATAGTTAATTTATAAAACTTAATGCTATTTATTTATACAATTTTTTTATTTCTATGATTAAATTAGATCTCTTACAATTATTATATTTATATATATTATTATACTTGTAGGTGTTTTAGGATAAATTTAATTAATAAACAATTATAGTTAATGCAATTGACACATAATACCTAAAACATTAACTAATTTTTATTTCAGTTGAATACGATTAAGATAATTTACCTCAAATTTATTATAGTACATAACTATTGCCTTCTTTTCAGATTAAATTAATTTCCTAATGTTAATAATTAAAATAAGTATTAGAACAATATTTTATCACATGACGATATTATTACAGTTTCTTATTAGGAATATGTTCACTATCTTACTATCAGTATTAAATTTTAAAAATATAAGTATCAAAGTAATAAAAATGTTAACTAATTAATTTATGTTGTAATTGGATGATTTATTATCATTTTGGTTAACTGTAAAAAAAAAAAATGGTTTATTATTAATTTTAAATGTTGGTTTTGAGAAAAAAAAACTTTTTGACGCCATCATTATGTAACTGAATGCTCTCTTTCAATATAAGACTAAATTCATTATTCATTCCATACTTTTTATATTTTGCACAAATAAACGATATGTTTGTATTAAATTAGTTAAGATTGCTAGTAGACTGTTCAAATATGAATGTTTTAAAGAGAGATAATAATTATAAACAACAATTTATTTTATGAAAGAAATGTGATGTGTATTTTGACATAGAAATATAATTGTTTTTAACAAACACCTTAGATTGTCTTATAAGTTAATATATTATATATTTTTAATAATTCTATATGGTAATTACTACTTCTACATTATTATTAAGTTGTATTTTATGTCATTAGATGTTAACTTGGTGTTCAAAAGACGTATAGATGTTACAACTTATTATACTTAGATAGAATTGTTAAAACTTGTTTTGTAATTTTAACATTCTGTATAGATCATGAATTTTAAATTGAAATGTTTTTGTTATAAATGGGAAAGATGCAACTTGAACAAATGGTTATGTTTATAATTTACCGATTGTATACAAACCGAATGATTAATTACAGTGAAAACATTATATTTTTTCATTGTATAAAAAATATTCTTCTAAATAAGTACGAGACTGTGAACATTAAAAAACAAGGACAATAGTTTCTTGAGCGTTCAATCTTTATAATTTATATACATTTTAATTATTAACTTATTGTTATTGATAAACATTGTATTGTAGCTATTTAATATTATTAAAGTTTGTCAACAACAATATTATTGTATTTTATTATAATTATTAATATATTATTATATAATATATATAAATATAATTATGTATTATACCTAAATATATATTTACAATTATTTGTTTTATTTTTTGGATATAATTTTATCAAATTGCAAGACTACTAATATTATTAATACCATTATTAGAAGTCAACAGAAATTAGATTTACTTTATAATAATGTTAAGTAACACATCAGTCTAATTTATTCTTTATGATGAATTTAGTTTTTGTGTATGTTTGTTATCCACAGTTGTTTGTGTAATAAAAAATTCTGTATTAATATACATTTTGTTAAATATTTGTTACGGGTAATATTAACATTTGGATAATAAATTAGCCAAGAACTTTTGGATAATGTCTTAATTACCATAAAAATGTATCATACATGAGATAAAATCATTTTATATTATTAACAATACTAAATATATTTAAGAAATTAAGATACAATTAGTAATTACCATAAAATACATGATATTAATATGAGTTTATTTCTCATTTTTAATAACCTTACCTACTATAATGATACAATATTTAATTTTATTTTATATTTTAAATTATTTCTTGAAATATTATTTCAAGTATAGAATTAAAGTGTCCTTTATTATTATATGGTATCTTCCATGACATTTTAAATTGTACAAAATGATTGATTTTTCACATTTACATAGATTGATGTCACATTTCCCCTTACATTAATGATTAATATTATTTATATCTTGACCACCAGTATCTAATATTACTCGCAATTTTCCTCAATGATTATTCCAACAGAATTGAATAGGCTTCCAAATATAGTTACTCAATAAGTATTAAGTATCTTAGAATTGGTTTCTAATAAAGAATTTACCATATAATTGGCTCCCTATCAATTCGTTATTAATAATTTAAAGATGTATATTTTGCAGCGTTACATTGACTTAAAATTATTTAATAAATATAGTACCAAAATCTCGTCATAAAAAGCTAATCAATAATTTAAAAATAAATATATTATAATATAAAAAAAATTATAGCTGAATGCGTCGTTATAAAATTTATGTATTATGTATATATAAATAAAAATAGTATATTAAACTATTTTTATGTATTAAAACCATGAATTTACACTAGTGTTATATTTTCAAGTTTTATCTTTTAGAAATGTTGTATTATCTCTAATTTCTTTACAGTGTGATTTAATTATATTGGAACTTTGAACTTCTTATAAATCGGATTGAATACATGTATTTAAAAAGTGCAAAATGACAATGGCGTCGTAAAACTAAAACTGTACAATATGAGAAATCCTTGTTAACTAATATTTTATAGTTTTGACCAGTCAGATTAAATATTTGTAACAGGTAACTACACATTTCATTTTAAGTCATCAGTATTTATTATTTGTAATTAACAACTTGTGAACCGGCAATATTCTGATCACATTTAAAGGATTAATAAAAAATTTCAATTTGGGAATAATAACTATTACCATAGTATCATATTCATTATCATTATTGTGCAAAAATGAAAAATACATTTTTTTGAAACTTATTCTTTAATACGTTGACTTAACGATAAATAATTTAATTTTTATTATATTGCGTTTTTAATATGCAGATGTTAGATTAGGTTAAAAACCTAACTACCTACCCTTTAACCAAGTTCAACTTAACCTATCAGAACAGTATAGGGACAAATTATAGAAGGCCAAGCAGAAATGAGATTTTAGCACTCAACCAAAATAAAAAACAATAACACAATTAATATGGGCTAATTATGACAATTTTTTTTTTGACTTAATAAATAAATTGTTCATGTTATTTCTGTTTGATAAAATAAAACATACACAGCATTATGTACAGAAGTATAAAAAAATAATAGATTACAGGAAAATCAACAATACATGTCAACACACACTAATCATAATACGGCACAAGTAAAAATATAATAAGACATTTACAATAAAGGTCAATTTTGAGAATAACCTATACGGTGATTCACCAAGTATGTTTACTTCCATTTAATTGTAAACCTACTAGTATTAAGGAAAATAATCTTAAGTATAAATATTTGAAACATTGTCATAACTAACAAACTACTGGTTTGAATTTTGAATCAGGTACACATCAATAATTAAAAAAAAACCTATTAACTAAACACAATCACATCTTATTTGAAAACAGAAGTTTTTAACTTCACTGAACACTTCTAAGGTAGTACAAAAAAAGTAAACTTAAATATGGCAAAAATCAGGTATTGAATGACTAAATTATTGAAGAAAAAAAGGAGTTATCATGCTTGGTGAATCTCATCTATAAAATATAAATTAGTATCCTATACAACATGAAGGGCCAGTAGGTAGTATCTTAAAATATAAATACAAGTAGGTTAAAGGTAATCAGAGTATAAAACATAGTAGTAAATATTGTTAATTACATATATTTGTGTACTTATAATGGACAATCAATTATTTCGTTTTAAATTAAATTATGAAACATGACCAAATTATTATGTTTAAAGTGGGGTCAGGGTTTTTCTTAAGTAGAAAATACTAATACAATGTTGAAAATAATAAATAAATTTGTCAAGGGATTTAATTATATAAAATTAATTACAAAATTGAAAACTATAAGATTAAAGAATATTTAATCAATTGCATTGAATTAGTATAAAAAACGAAAAAAAAAACAGTTTTTCTATTAAAATACCAGCACAGCAATTTTGGTGTAATACTAATTTTATTATAGTAAAAAAATAACCAGGAAATCTGTAACATAAACTATTATAATACAGTACAGAGAATTTGGTTTGATGTATCAACCAACACACGATAATGAAAATAAAATTAAGATAGATATTTAAAGTTCTAATACAGTATCAAACTGTAATTAATGAGTAATTGAGTAATTTACAAAAATCAATCGCTATAAATCACTTACAAACCCACAACAATAATTTAAGACATTAGGTGTTTATATGTAAATTATAATACTTCATAAAATGGTGACGTTAGTATGTAATAGTTTAAAATGGTCAGACAATTTCTCAATTTATTACAATTTACTGATAATAAATCTACTTCACAATTACATTAAATCGTAGAAAAATCTGTTCAACGATTGATGGGCAGCAAATGTTTAAAATATCCTACAGCTAAGTTCTAAATTACATATAAATGAAGTTGAATCTGAAAAATAAAATAAAATTGTTAATGGTAATATATATTGTTAATGGTAATATATGTATGGTACAATCAATAATGTTACCTTCCAAGTGCTTGAGGCAATGAGGAAATAATAGATCCATATCCTTGAGCGTTATCAAACAGCTCAAACAAAGGGGCTGCCACCAATTTGTAATTTTTCGGCACAGCAAACAATGCTAAAGAACAATCAAATTACCACATAATTTATAAACAGAAATTTTAGCTATATAATCTTATTGAATTTACAAACAAATCAATAAATTTAATACATAAAATAATATATTTCAATTAAAAAGAGTAACAAATTACACCTAAATATAGTTTTACAATTGATTTTAATGTTCATTTAAAAACATCTGTACAGAACAAATGTACATGATAAAATTTAAGAATCAGATGTTGAATGACAACTGTACAATAGGTCTTAATTTGTATTTTTAAAATTTAAATGGAAATTTTGAAATGATTACAATTAGAACATTGGAATTAATACAACATTATTTTAACTGCAGATAGAATTACTATATTTATATAATCACTTGACATTATTTTTAACAAACATATATGCCAACAATGGCTAAGTATAAATGTTTATAAATAAATATTTTTTTTTTTTTATTATTTAAATACTCTAAGAACAATTTTAATTTTCAATGGCCTCAATATTTAAATTGAAAATAGTTTATTTAGATAAATAATCTTAAATGTAATAATTTTATTTAAAACATTACAAATCTTGTACATATAATTAGATATTTTAAAATAATTTACTGACAAAATAAACCCCCAATCAATTATTACTATACTGATATCAATTAATATACATATTAATTTTGGTTTTAATAATTAATACAAATTATTACACTACTCTTTATTTATTAATTATTAACCATTTTAACATATAGCTCATAAAGGGAAATTAGAACATAATATAAATAGTTTAATAATTGCAACAAAAATAATAATTTAACTACTAAAACAAAACGAGATACACAGTAAACAATAAACATAGTTGTTAGTTTTGCTTTCCGTCAGAATCTAATAACATGCATTCTTAATATTCTAAATTGAATATTATAACTGTACATTCAAAAAAAGACATGACATTCTTGTTGTTTAAGAATAAGTGTAAATCATATCAATTTTAATGTTTTGTTTTATCAAATCTATAGGGTTTAGATTAATATCATAATAAAGCGATCTTATATGTTGCAGCTTTTTAATTTTTATATATATATTATAGTTAAAAACACAATATAAATAAAAAACTAAGTTTTAAACACAAATATCATAGTTTAAAATTAAGATGTTACAAAAAACAAAAATATTGGGATAGAACATAACGATATTTGTACTTAAAATAGATATGTAGTATATAATTTTGTCAACTATTAACCTAAACCCTAAAGTTTTCTTTTATGCAAAGTGTAAATTTGTTGTTTTACATATGATACAATAACAAATTGGTCTATCGCATTCTCATAATAAAATTTCAGAAAATGGAAATAGATATCACTTAAATATTTTAATTTACACAACCTATAAACAGAGAGCTGTTAACAAAACTCAAATAAAGTCACCCCATCAATAGTTTCATTTGTATACAAAAAAAAAATTATTACAGAGTGTCAACATTGTGTTTAATTTAAGAATTATACTAGATTATTATAAACCTCATTAGACCTTAAAATTTTAAGAATATTCAATGTTCCTCAAACATGGAATAAAATTGGTTACTTAAACTTTGTTCATAAAAAAAAAAAACTTGGAAGTTGATAGTAGATAAAGAGATATGTTTGAAAAAGTATTCATATTTTATGAAATTTGATAAAGGATTTATGACTGACACCCTGTATTTCAAAAAATAAAAATTTAAGATCCGAGAAAAGATGTTTAATTAATTATAATAGAAAATACATTTACAATGCACTTAATCCCATTCAAAAACGCTTATGTTTTTTTATAATGATCTTAAAATTAATTTAAGCCCCTTTTTATGGTATTGAGTTTCAACCGATTTAAAATCAGATGTAAACTACACAACAGTGGTTAGAACAATAATCTTAAGGAACCCCTAATATGAATTTTCCTAGACAATTTTCATAAAAAAAAATACATTTCTTGTATGTGATGTTTTACAATCAACCAGGATGATCCTTTTTGAACCAGCAAATCATGTTGCCATTGCAAACTGTGAAATATAAAATAATATAATGTAATTTAACACAGGTCTTAGGTGATGTAATATACACGTAAGTTAAAAATAGATAATACTCAAATTTAACTTCAGAACATGTCAACTATGACCCAAAACATAAAATAATAAATTTAAAAATTAAACCTTAGGAAAAAAAAGAATAAACCTCATGATAATTGTAATCTTAGAAATTACTAATTGATAAAATTATAACTCATTATGCTTATACTCACAAATTTTGGAGTTTTGAATCACTAATAATTTATCTTACCTTTATCAGGTAGCTGAACTAAGAAAAGTCTTTTATGTTCCTTGGGTTTAGTTATGTGTGGTGGTATATACGGATAAGTTGGAGGTTCAAAGTTGGGTCGCCACCAATTGCCAATGGTATCTTCAACAGTCCATTCTGGCTGAACACCGTCTTGTCTGCCTAAAGTCTAACAAAATAAAATTAAATACAAATATTTTGATATATAAACAAATGTTAAGTTACTTCAGTTAGTAATCGTTTAAGTCCTTCAACCTCATCTTCTGCTGGGTTAAGTTCTCCACCTGGCCTAAAAAAAGATTATTTAAAAATATTATACATTAAGAGTGTTAAAATCTTAATA
Source organism: Aphis gossypii (assembly GCF_020184175.1). Taxonomy (NCBI): domain Eukaryota; kingdom Metazoa; phylum Arthropoda; class Insecta; order Hemiptera; family Aphididae; genus Aphis; species Aphis gossypii. The sequence goes on along the minus strand of NC_065531.1, from coordinate 74,238,797 downwards.
ATATATATATGTATTATGCTTTCTAGTGATTAGGCTAAGTCATAATTGTAATATATTTGATTATTCATTTAATCTTACAATTTAAAAAATGTTGTGCCTAATTGCAATAATAAAACATGAGGCAACCCGTGCTTATGAACTATTAGAACGCCTTCAACACTACGGCGCATGCCAATTTTTTCAAATTCATCACGCATTCGTTGAAATCTAGCTGGTACAGATGGGTCTTTTTCAAATAAAGGTTCTTTAGTACCAAATTTATAATTTGATAGAGGATACCTAAAACAGAAGAAATAATTACTTAACATTAGCTTATACTATAAAAATCTATTATTTATCATATTATAAATAGTAAGAGCTCAAAATAAAATGTCACAATTATGAATTAATATCCAATTGATACAAATAGTTATTTTAATTTTCAATTTAAGAGGATGTCAGCGCACTATTTGTTTTTTCTCTCTGGCCCACACGCAACATAGACAAATCGCATTTACGCAGAATCATTTTTCTATGTTTTTAAGTAATTTTAGAGTAAAATCACCCATTACAAAAAAGATAGATAATAATATTTATGAGGGAATGACATATTGATTTTATATTTTATTGTTATTTGACTTTCAAATTAACAAAATAATGTTATAAATTTAAACGATGTTTAAATTGTTTTGAGACCACATTTTGACAAATCGATACATCATTCCTTCAAATTTATTATTCTTTATTTTTTTTTGTAATGGTTGTTTTTACTCTAAGATTACTTAAAATCATAGAAAAATGATTTTGAGTAAATGCGTTTTCTATGTTACGTGTGGACCAGAGAGAAAAAACAAATGGTGCGCTGACATCCTCTTAATACAAATATGATCTATTATTTGTGTTTAAAAATAAATATCTATCACCAAACAAATCAAGAAACAACCGTTATATCCAAACTTGTTCTTTTTATTTATTAATAAGTTCACTTAATTGCAATCAAATTAAATCCAATAATTATAACTACAAAACTAGTGTAACACACAATAGTTTTCAAACATTTAATTGATTATCCATATCAAAAATAAAAACATCAAAATGCCTAGAAACACTGGGAAGATATCCTAATATTAGCACAGCTAACTATTATGTTAATATGTTATACTAACAAATTTATGTGTCTGTTGAGCGACGGGCATGTAGACGATTTCACTGGTACTGTGCGCCTTGGCCACCCGGTTCCTGGTGATGATTGGACATTATTCTGTACTGGTTGACTGGTCGTTGTGCTCAACGCCATTTCTGAAACCGCGTTAGTCGACAGTTTGACGGTTTTCGATAACGACTGCGACGAAATAATATAAAAAAAATGGTACAACGATGTCTCGCACGTCTCTAAGTTAACACATAGTCCCCGTGAAATATACCGTTGTCATACAGCTACACGATCAATAGGGTCTACGCACTTTTTCGATGACGATCAACTTAATGTTGTGTAGCACAAAAATACACAACACTATAATTAATGCTATATAATATATATAAAAATAATAATTTAAAATTGACTATTGTCGACGGGAGACCAAACGTACAACAAAACGCCGCCTCGTTCTCAATGTTCTCATATGAAGCGCACAAAATGGCGGAACGCGTTTGTTTTTGTTTGACGAGCATGACTATAGCGACGGTTTAGCCGGCCGTGGTTACCACGGTCTCGACTCTTGCGATTATCAGGCTTTGTATTTTGTAACGAAACCGAACTGACCGAACAGAATATCATTCCAATAATCCACTTTTCCAGTTTTACCCGCTGTGTCGCAAATTCACAACCACTAGGTATTTAAGAATTAAGATAGAGCATGGCTTAAGATCTAAAGCCGTGTGATTGAGTCTATTTTAACCACGATTATTAAGAATTATAATCGTAATCTTATTTATTACTTATTATAATTATTGTAAGCCAAACTTATAGAAAACCTTGTATTAAACTTTCTGTTCTTAGCTACTTGCTCAATTTTCTTATACATTTTAACTACCAAATAATTTGCAAATATTCATGATTTTGACGAATTGTTATCAATATTTGAACTTCAAACTCTAATAAAAAAAAAAAACTGTATCTATGTATTTTTATAATTTTTGTATCACTATATGACTAATTCATGTGGAATTATATAATACATTTTCAAGTATTTTGACTTGGCCAAAAAAATGTGATCGTCATTTAAAAAAAAGAATATTTCTAATTCCTATAGTTTGAAAATAAGCGAAATATTTTGAAAATTAAATTATGTTAAGAAAAAGTCAATCCAAACAACTGGTAAAAGTTTCAAGCAGTTATAATTATTAATAATAACAATTTTTTAAAATCGTTATCGTTATGGGATTTTGTAAAAATTTATAACTCAAACGCTCTTAAGTCCGAAAATTTTTTCCTATAATTATGCTCGAGTATTCTTTATAGTTATTTGAAGAAAAGCTTAGTGTTGAATTTTTTAACCTTGGATCTATTAATATTTAAAAAAAAAGTACTTTTGAAAATTGAAAATTAGTTTTCTAAAAGTGAAAATTTAATCGTGTAAAGATAACGAGGTAATCGGTTAAAAAGTCTTTGTTGAAAAAAACAAAAAGTCCGAAAATTTTATTAAATTTGCATCTATTTTGTTTTTGTATAATTACTTATATTATACATAGGTATTCCGGTATTCGTATTTTATACTACACAAAACAGATAATTCAATAATTTCAATACAAACATCGATACCTTATAATAATAATTTTAAATAATAGAAATGTCGACCATTATTACAATATTAATAATTTAAATTACTTAAGTCAATAAAAACATGTTTTAAAGAATTGTTAGATGACTATATTCGATTAAATGCGCAAACCTATTGTTCCAGCATCCAGCTTTCAACAAATATCATTTGTCGGTGTCTGGAGTATAATGTAGCCTCGTGTACGTTCCATGTTTCAGGTAGATACAAATGATACAATGGTTTATTTCGTCTGAATTTTATAACCTCGACTTTTCTGTATGTTCCAGTAACATTTACATATGTCGCATCCATGCTTTCAATTAGATTATGTACCGGTAAAAAAGCTAAGCCATCGACCATACTATACTACAATTAGTACAATAAATAATAATGACTCAAGTCGTTATCATTATTATATTTATTTTTTAATCCTAACTCTTTTAGTTTCCTATGTGAGTTTTGGCACAAATGATAAAAACAACCTTGTATTATTAAATGGTCACCAATGAGGGTTTTTGCTACTTTTGAACAACTTGTTGTTGAATTCCATGTTCATTATCTTGGGGTAGGGTTAAACATTATTTTCTGAATGCTATCATCTACCATCACTGTTCCCTTGGATTTTTGATGAAAATTTAATAAAATATTTTAATTACCTAAATTTTCGGACTTTTTGTTCGGGGTTCAGATAACGTTAATATAAAGACTTGGTGAAAATTTTAAGTATTTACAGTGATTCGTTTTTGAGTTATAAAAAAAAATAAAAAAACTGGTTTTGCATAAAAATTCCAGTTTTTCCGTCACGTTTTTGAAAATTGCTGTAAACTTTTTATTTTTGACCATTCAATTTGCTACCACCCCTGAAGTTTTAAATAGAAGTATTATTGTGATAAAATGGTGTACACACAAAACACATTGTAAAATGTAAATCAAATACATTCATTACTCCGTTCAGAATCTAAAACATGATACTGTAATAATTAGTATTAGTATTAATAATTTAATACTTTAAATTTAAATTATTAGTATTAATAATTTAATACTAATTATTACAGTATCATGTTTTAGATTCTGAACGGAGTAATGAATGTATTTGATTTACATTTTACAATGTGTTTTGTGTGTACACCAATTTATCACAATAATTTAAGTTAAATATAAATTACCAATGTTAGGCATAGGTCAAAGATGGATAATAATAATAATAATAATATTAAAAATAATGCTTTGAAATTTCTTAGTATAGTTATTATATTATTAACAACATAATATTACATTTTGTAAATTATAAATCATACTTACTAAAATATTTATTTTTTTTATTTTAGTGATTTGAAAAATTGCTTAGAAGTAAAAAATACTGTAAAAACCAATGAAATATCACAAATAATGTTCTTACCTTTAAGTTTCTTCATAGGTCAATCCAATCTTATATTATACAAAATTTGTTTTACCAAATGCATGTAAATTTTACACATTATATATTTATTTATAACAAAACATGCAGATTTGGTGTTCTTTTAATAGTGATTTATAGTACATTATAGTGCAATCCATAGATGTAGTGTAATCTGGGCGAGTCAGTGTCGAGTTTTTTAAATTAACATTTAATACCCATCTAACCCAAATGGAACAATTTTACTTTTAATTTTTTTCCAATTATTAAACCGAGAAGTACATCTTTATGATCAATTTATAATACTCAAAGTGACTCTCATCAACTATTTTTTGTTATAGAATATCTCACATTTATTCAAAAATTAGAAAACAAGAAAATGGAAACAACTAAGGAAAGGTTGATAGTTGATAGTTTATAAACTCATAAAATACCTACTCAATTTTACCCAGAATGGAGTAATATAATGTTATTCATTTATTTGTATGTTTGACATCATCTTGAATCCTAGTAAAATGCACAGGTTTTCTACTACTTACCATAACTACTACTCTATAGGTTTGTAATTTCAATTAAAAGTAACATAAACAGACATAAAATTCAAAGAGAGTATAATCTGTTAATTGTTAAAAAATATAAACATCATTTTCACACCATTTCAGACATTTATTATTTGGAGATATAATATAAAAAAAATTTAATCTCCTAAGTATAATAATTTAATTATTTTAAAGTTATAACTAACTTTAATAATTTGTTATTTATCAGTCTGATTAGTCTGAATAAAAGAAACAATTAAAAATAAAATTTCAGAGTACAGAAATATAGGCTTATTCTATATTATTAATGTACATCCAATATGGTACAATTATAGCATTGGCATATTATACACTGATTTAAACTAGAATTAAATTGTTAGAATAAATTGTTTAATACAGTTATATATATATATATATATAAAGCTATATATATATATAAACAGTACAAGTGCTTTCAGATAAGTAAAAAAAAAAAAATTAATAATAATAAAATAAATAAAGGATGGGAACAACTTAAATAAAGTGTGTAATTGATTGTTTGATATACAAAAATAATAGATACACCTCCACTGAGAAAATAAACATACTGTTATTTACAGTCATGGATAGATGATACATAATATACATAATATTCTGGGGAATAACGTTAATATAAAATTATTTCTAATTAGTAATATTTATAACAAATTGTATATTCATAAATTACATTACAGTAAAATATAATTAAATATAGGTCTACACACTGTTTGTCGTAGTCAAAAACAGAATACAATTTTGAAATCAACAATAATAATATTCATTATATTTATAAAAATTATAATTGGCGAATTATTTAATTCGAATATAATTATTTATGTTACCTGTCATTATTTAAACCTGATAATATGTTAACAAATTAAAAATAACTCGAGTAAACTGGATAAGCAAACAACCTTTGATATCTTCCATGTTCTTCAAAACTAAAAATCAAATATCTTCATATTATTTTTCATTTACACCTAAAAATATTCATATATTAAGATTAAAATGAGCTAATAGGTATATTACATATAAAGTGAAACCTTCCTTAATGGACACCTTTAAATAGTGGACGTCTTCAAATAAAAAAGTTTTTTGGGAAGGGGGATATTTTTAATAATTATTAATAGGAAAACCTCTAAATACAGGACACTTTTATGGCTAGATCTTGATTATTTTATTGTTACCATTTAACAAACATATTTTTTGCAATGTTCATATCATAAAATGATCAAAATACTCTACAGATAGAGATGTGATTTTTGTCAAAAGTAAAGGGCATATGCAAATAAATTGCTTCTATTGCGATATATAATACATAATTGTTCTTTAGCACAGTGGAATAAAACAATGACTGACTTGATATACTATTAAAGACTACATGTCAAATCCTTAAAATAAACTTAAGTAGCTGATATTAGTTTTTTACTTTTAATTATTTTTTTATAATTTAAATAATAAATACTAATGTATACATTATGAAGCAATTAAATAATTTTAAATTTTAATATACATATAAATACTATAAAAATATTACATATTATGTATAGTCTTTTTATTCTTTTACTCCCCTTCCCACACTAAATAGCGGACAAAATGTTGGTCACAGAGAGTGTTTAGTGTTTAGAAGTTTTACTATATATATCCATATTTAGTTTCATTGAAATAAATTAAAAATATATCATGAAAATTATAACTGAATTTTTAATAAAAATTTATTTCATTATTAGATTATTTATAACATATACCAAATTTCAAAAATAAGATTGGTAACCAACTCTTTTAAGATATTGTTAAATAAGTAGATTTAAATATTTTAAATTTTCATACCTTGGCTTTTGCTGTTGGAGTTGAACTTTGTTTTCCAGTTGATGTAACTGGTTTATTACTATTACTACTCTTAACAGACAAATTTTGAACCTTTGGTGGTTGTGGTATTATGGTAATTTCATCATTTATTTTTAATGGCTAATCAAAGAAAAATAACATATTTTTAATAAACCATATGAACATCAAATATCAAAATATATATTTAAAATCTTTAATTATTTACCTTTGGTGTAGATGTTATAGAAGTTGATGATGTAGATGAAGAAGCTATAGGTTGATTACCAAGTGGTTTCTTGTTCGAGTTTTTAGCTACATTACTGTGTGCCGAATATACATGGTTTTCAAACTGTTTATACATGCCAAATGTTGCAGTGCAAACAGTACATTTGTAAGATAAATGTGCCGGCTTTAATGATATAGAATGGTCGCGGCTTACATGGTTTAATAACTTCCATTGATAAACTCTACCACATACTGGACATCTAATTAAAAAAAATATATATATACATATAAATACATAACATCATTGACGACATTAATCTACATATAATTATAAAAAAACAAATAATAATACCTTCCACCATCTTTGCCTTTGTTAGCAGCTTCTTGCATACTAGATGTGACCAAACCATGTGATCCTAGTAAATGTCTCTCAAGACCTTGATCAGTAAAAAATCTAAACTGACACTTTTGACAGTTAAGCGGTGGTCGATTATAAATCATCTTTGGATGAATTTTAACTTTATGTATCCACTGCATATGGTTACGCAATTGTTCTAAGTCTTTTATGTAGCCATCACATATTTCACATATTACAAAAGTTGGTTTGTTGCTACTATTAGTTGAAGTGGATGACGACTGAGTTTGTTGGGGTTTGGATTTAGATAAGGTAGACACAAAAGCTGACTGTGTGCTATTTGATGGAAATGATCGAGGCAGAGGTGTTATAGATATACTTGGCTGTTGAACGGATTTACTACTATTTGAATTTTGCTAAAAAAAATAAATAAATAAAAAATAGTTTTCTTAATTAATCAGAAATTATATTTTTATACAAATATTACTAATTTATTAAGTTTATACTTGTAAAAATTACTTTTAATTTAAATGTATATAAATCCATTTATTTCATATAAAATAATTTATTATTGCAATGTGAAATTTTGATGCAATTTAAGGTTTAAATTAGATTAAATAAGTAACTCAGTTCTGGAGAAAACACAAATATATAATTACGAGCAATAAAATAATGTTTGAAATAATTTAAATAAAATTTTAGGACATTAAAATTTCACCTTAAACTATAATGAAATTCAATTTTTAATACTTTATTATTATTTATTTATTTTTTTTTTTTTTGAAGAATGGAATATAATTAAGTAGTATAGTAAGATGAAATACTTGAAAACTTATTTATTTTAAAGTCTCCATTTATAACACTTAAAACATAATACAATAATTACCTGATATGTGTGATTGTTCATTGAATAAGGTGTAGGGACAATAATTGGTTGATTGATTGGTTTAATACTAGTATTCTTAAGTAAAATTCCTGTGAACAAATAATACACGATAAATTCTGATAAAACATATAATTAAGTTTCGTCAATTTCAATATAATAAAAAAAGTAACTATAGTTCTTAGTTTACCAAAAAAATATTCCAAATACTTGGTAATTTTTTCTTAACTTTTAAACAATACATTTATTTTAAGCAGCTTTTGACTTAAATAAATATAGTAAGCATTAATTGTTATAATATATGGCTACTTTTTTGTTTAATTGAATTAATTTAGTAAATAACAAACCTCCAGAAGTTTGATTTGGCAGTGTAGTTGGAAAAGAAGGCACCATTCCTGGAAATCGCTGTCCTGGTAAAACAGTACGACCACGAGCTCTAACACCAGATGCAAGAACCATTTTATTATATTGTTGTTGTTGTAATTGTAACATATTAGGATTTGGAAATTGTTTAAATCCAGACATAGCTGCTTGATAAACAGCATTACCAGGACTCATTGAAGGTTTATTTCGTAACACCCTTGGTATTTTTGCAGGAGGCTCCCAGTCTAATGGAGGTGCCTGTAAGTAAATAATTAATAAACATAAATTAAATATTCTTCATATTATATATAATTTAATACATAAAAATGTTAACTATATTTACCTGATTGATTTCTGGTCGATATTTTTTCGAACAAGAAATCAAATGCCTGGTTAATTTACCCTTATAACTATCTTCAAATGGACAACTTGGACACTGATGTAAAGCTGGACCTCTTTCTAAACGCCCTCTAATATTATGTGTATCCATGTGTTGTAATATTTCATGAGGACTACGTACTTGAAAAGTACAAAAATTACATCTATAGCAGTAATTAGCTGTCATATGTGGAGTCTCTAAATGATGAGCCATTACTAAACTTGATTCAGATTTAAAATTACACAGTTCACATTTTTTTAAGCCAAATTGGAATGGATCATTATTTTCTTTACTAAACTCTAAAGTTTTAATTAAAGAACTAATAGCCATATGAACTTCTTCGGGACATTTATCACCTTCACGATCTCTTTTTCTTCTTTGAGTACGTAATAGATCGAGTTGAACATGCTCTTGAACAAGGTTCACACCTATTTGCATGAAAAACTTGCCTAACGGATTTTCAAAGTAATTGGGACTTTGAATCTTTGGTTTAACAACATCAGCTTTCTTTTCATCAGAGTCAACAGTGAGATCGGTAATGCTATCGCTTTTTTTTAAATCTGTTGATTCAGATAAATTTTTGGATTTAGAATCGTCTTTTTTAGTACTTTCTGATTCTTCTACTAACATTTGTACATCACCATTTTCATTATTTTTAGAACCAATATCTTTACCACCATCCGATTTTTTCTCACTACCAGATACTTCATTCTCTGATTCCTCAACATTCATCTTTTCATTAGTGTCTAATTTTTTACTACACTTTTCTATCTGGTTTTCATTTTTTTTATCAGAGGATTCTTCACATTGATTTTCGTCTTCATCTCCTTTATTAACTTTTATTTTTACAATTTTTTCAACAAATTCTTTTAATGGTTTTTTGGGTGGCTTTTCATAAACATAAGGCACAATAAAAGATGGAGCTTCAACAACAAACATATCATCAGTTAGAGTTGGTAATATAATCGGAGGTTTGGGAACATTGGTAGGAGCTGTAATAGGGGTTGGTGTAGTAGTTAATATAAAGGGCTTGATAGTAGTCTGTGAGTTTTGCACTCGATTATAGGAATTTTGAATCGTTTTACTAACTGACTGTGTAACATTCATGGCATTACTTGAAGTGTTTGATTGCACAGATACCGCTATAGGTAAGTTACTTCGCCCTGTTAACATGTTAGTATCAATGATAACTAAGGTAGGTTCTTTTTTATTACTTTTTTGTTTTGTTCCAGCAGCAATTTCTACCAATTTTTTAGTATCATTAACAACAATTGGTTTACTAAGAATTGGTGATTTTTGAGGTGAAATTTTAATGCTATCATCTGTTATTATACTATCTTTTTTCTCTTCGTCTTTATCACTAAAACTTTTAAGTTTGTTAATATTTCGTGTACTTCTACGAGGAGTTAGGGTTATATCAGGTAAACTTTTCATTTTTTTTTTACTACTACTACCTGAATTTTGCTTTGGATCTGGAACTTTAACAATAGTCACAGATTTATCAAGATTTATTCTTGAATCTTCTAATGATTTTTTTATCTCGTTTGACCTACTTTCAGTATCATTTTGATCAATTATTCTATCTTCATCTTCGTCTTCGTCTTCCTCTTCATCATCTATTTGTTCATCATCTTCTGTTTTTTGTTCTTCGACTGAATCATCAACTTCCATTTGTTCTTCATTTTCATTGCTATTAATTTCTTTGGTACCATTATAACTGTTTTCTGCACCACACAAATCATCACTATTCATGGTTGCATTTTCACTGTCCAGAGTCTGATCATCTTCGATAATGCTATTATCCGATTTACAGTCTGTATCATTAATTTGATGTTCATTTTCACTATCATTATCTTCATCATTTATTTCACAGTAATCATCTTCAACATCATTACTACAATTAGATAAAGATTTACTGCTTTCTATACAACTTTTATCTGAATTTAAACTAGAACCACGATTCTGATCATTCTTATCAATCATTTTATTGGTTTTTCGTGATTCAATTGATTGTTTAAGTTGTTCAGTATTGGCACGAATACTACCATTTAATTTAACACCTATGATAAAACATAAAATAAAAAAATAATTATTTTAATCTTAAAAACTACATGCTTGGAATACTTTAATGGTGTTAATTAAATGGTTATAATTAAAATATTTAGTTAGATGTGCATAACAAAAATTAAATTACCTACAAGTACCTGTAAGAAATAAAAAAATAAGTTTTTTTAAGATTGAAAATAACTTACTTAAATCAGTTTCATTTATCTGTTCAATTTTCGTGTCTGCCATTGCATCGAGTAGTTAACGTAGTGAAAATGAATCTGAAAATAAATAGCAATATTAAAATTTTTAAATAATAAACAGTAGACAACTAGATCCTTTCAATATAATAAATATTAACCCCCACAACCTAAAAAATTTAATATTAAAAGTTTGTGATAAAATTAAAAAATGTTATTTATGAAAATACTCAATAATAATATATTTTGTAATTGAACCACAGCAATATTAGATATTAACTATAGGTAATTAAAACATTTTAAATTTAAATATTATTTTAAGTACAAAATTAAAAAAAAAATACGTTTAAATTGTATAACATAAAAGAATAAGTACACATATTTTCAATTTCAGCTATTCAGAAGCTAACAATTTAGTCATTTTTTCAACATTTTCAACTATAATATAAATCATTTGTAAGATTTATTTTATTACAAGTTATGATAAATATAAATTAATATCTATAAGCCTAATTTTAACTATGGACAAGGAAACCTTGTATCCATATAATAGGTATTATTAGTAAAAAAAACAAGTTTGATATTTAAAACTAAATATTTTGAATATAGGTACTTATAAAAAAATTGTTTAGATATCTATGTCTTACACTGAATTTCGTTTGTTTAATGTTATTGTTTCAATTTATTTCCATTAAAATATTATTTGCTAAAAATCCGAAAAAAATTATTCGTACCCATAAATAATATTAATAAACGAATAATAACAAATTCGACACCCGAGAAAATGTTCTACTAATATCTATTGAGTGAGTGTATTTGATAAATATTATTGACCTAAATTGTTTATCGTCGAATCGGTTGGAAAAATCGCTATCGAAACTCTTAACTCATCCAATTCGCGTAGAGGCCTCGAGTATAAAATAAGTAATAACATTCCAACACACTATTGAAACAATTTTGGACATAATAATTGCGTAATCGACTGCCGAGTTGACATTTGAATAACGTACTATACCTATTATTATTAATTGTATTCCGTCGAGAATAGCCGTGTTGTCCACGGCGCGTTGATAAGATTCTTTTGATTATAAATAAAAATAATGATCATTGTATATGGATGAACGGAAGCTGAAAACCTAACCTAACACCACCGCTTTAGAAAACGAACGATTTGACGCCAACGAACACAGAATTATTCAGTACGACTCACCACTACTTTGAACCTATATTATTGTTATACAAGGTACGTAGTATCGATGTTTTGGACCGATGTCGTCGGTAGACGGCGGTATTTCTTAATCATTATCTTCATTGTCACGAATTCACGATAATGCGCGAGACCTATAGACGAAAACGTTAAGTTCGGTAAGTACGGACGTAATGAAATTCTTGAAATGCGCAAGTCGAATTCAAAAAGAAACGACGGCGAACAGACAACGAAACGCGTACCTATGTTGTAAATTAGTAATTACAACTTGTAATATTATGTACACCGACTACACTCACGTTTTTATGCGATCGCTGATCGATCGATGGAGGAGAGGTGTATTAAATATCAAAACGACGAAGGGGTAAAGCGGCCCTCCGTGTGGCGGTTGTTATCCGGCGGAGTTGTTTACGCGCCGCACGAACGAGGCCGCAGCGTCGAGAGGACCGATGACGACGCACTGCTGTTCGCTTCATGTACTGTTCATAACTCGGATCACATTTTTGTTTTCGAATTAACGCGCGCATACGGATTGACGGTCGCGGAAATCATTTTCACGAACGTCTGTTAATAACAACAAGCACTATCTCGGAAACGGCAAAAAAAAAAAAAATTAAAAAAAAAAAAAAACAATTTACCGCTTAAAGGTACTTCTATACAATATTATGAATAATAAAAAAAACTTTAAACTTCACGACGGCGGATTAATGGCAATGCGTCTGTCTTAATGGGCGCAAGACGTTATTACAAGTACATACGCACACAAACACAAAGCCACACGTCACGTAAACTGGGGGAAAGCCTTTTTGGTAGTTGTAGTAGTAATACACTGGTGTATGATATAGATATAATATGTAGCGTAGCCCGCCGTATAAAATAGTGAGTAGTTGAGTCGAGCGATCTGAGCATTACCAACAGGGAGCCAACAAAAATACCAAAATCAAGCAAGATGGCGCTGCCGGTCACGTGATCACGAAATTCTATGACGTAGTGCAGGAAAAAGGAAGTGGCGGAGAACCGATCGGGAACGTACTGCTGAGCGAACGGGGCAGCGGGCAGAGAGCTGCAGCAAATGCGGCGTATGTCGGAACGGAAGGAAAAACCCGCGGATCGGAAATATTGAAAATGATTTCCGCCGCGAACGACCGAAACCGTCGTAACGCCACTAGTCACTAAACACCCGGTAGTCGGTATCGGTACCCAGCTGGGAGGGTTACGGAGGTCCTTTTTTGCGACACGCGTGCCTTTGCCTTTGATTGACCGTACAAAATCGACTCGTCATAATCCCACACTTTACCTATAAAGTATGATATCGATTGTAACTATTATACTGTTGAACAGAAATAGTTTAGGAAAATGTTGCCCCCAAAAATAAAACAAAATACATAATAGAAGAAAATTCCATTAAAAAAAATCATAAAAACCGTGAATATAGCAAAAAAGCTTAAAGCAATTGAATCATCAATTTTCTTATGAAAACAAAATTAATATCTAGAGTAGTAGTGTGAAACAAAAATTACGATAAACGGCCTCGTTAGTCGTTATAATGATGGCGGAACGTTCTAGACCACATTATAATTATTATTATTATTATTATATAGTACGTAAAGCAAGATTGGGAGGGGAGAAGGGAGAAGTCTATGTTCTCAAGTCATACGCTTAGGTTGGCCAACCTGATTTATGTATGGTACTTGGCCCCTGTATTTTATGTATGCGTAGAAAAGCGATGGCGCGCCCAGAAATGTTTAGGTGGGGGGTGAATATATTTTTGTGCTGCACCGAGACCCACAGCCAGGGAAGGTAGTTAAGAGGTATGGGGAAGAGAGCGGGACAAATTTTAAAAATTTGACATTTTTTTCATGTTCATTCTAAAAGTTCAAGCTAAAATGAGATCCAAAGTTAGCTTAAAAATATCTATTGCAAATCGTTTCCTATATTTTTTATTTAAGCATTTAGCTTGATTCTCGATGTTTATGAAAAAAAATTAAAAAATAATTGTTCATTACTAAAAACATAAAATTAAATATGTATACATAAATCCGAGCATAAATCGTAAAAATTACAACTATGATAATGGAAAATCAAAATTAATAATTTGTTTGTATGGTTATGGACCATACTTGTTGAAAATTAGGTACCTTGCGAGAATTATATCACTTATATAAAACAAAAAGTTTTAAATGTTACATAACTCTTGATTTATGTGCAATTAAATGTTATCAAATGGAAGAGCATAGTGCAAACAAAATAAATTTAGATCATTTTATAAAAATAAAATGTTAGCAATGAAATTTTTAAACTGACTTTTCCTCAAAAAACAACTAATTCTAAATATTCAAACTTATTTTATGGCATTACTAATAAATTATTGATTTCGACAATTCAATAGTATTTTTTCAAGTTATAAAAATAGAACAATTAATAGTTTCAATTATATAATGTCATAATTATGTATTTCATACTTAATAGATTAGACTCAAATAGGTTATTTTGCATTAAAATTTAGAAAAATATTAAATATAGTATGTACAATGTACATATTTATTTCATAAATATAAATTATAGTTTTATGTAGGGACAATTCATATAAAATAAAAATGTATAATATACTAATTTTTTATATGAATAATTAAAAAAAAATTATATTTTTACAAGGCTACTAATTACACATTATTTATAAATTCAAATTAAATAGCATGTGTAATGAATAACCTTAACCTGTGTGGTTTTGTTAGATTTTATATAATAAATTAACTTCTTATTATTATTTTTAATTTAAAATTTGAAATTTAGTTTAATTAAACTAAACTAATGTTTTGATAGATAATTGAACTTTTAGTATAATTTTATATTTTCATGATTTATCTTATTTTAAATACATTGATATACAAACAGTTATCATTAAAACTATGTATATTTGAAGAATGTGAAAATGGTTTATTAATCTTATGAAACACGAGAAGAGCTAATAATTAAATAACACACTCATAAACAAAATTATTAAATACTATACTATGTAATCAACAAATAATATATTTAAATTAAATCAATTTTGAAAACGGTACAATATAATCTACTATTTATAATTAATAGTCTTAAATTTTAACTGATAAACCAAAAACATTTTTTTTTTTATTGATGAATTCAAAATGTAATATGTAGCTGTAATACTTATACTAAGGTCAAACTAAATTTTTAAATTCTAGGGATTAATAATTTTATTTGCTGTTATTGAACAATGATCATAAAAAAAAATATATAGTTAAAAAACTGGATTCTGAAATAATGAGAACCTAAGGGAAAAATAATTAACCCAAAATTTATTTTTAAATACAGCAAGATTTTTAAAAATGTTATTAATAACAATTTTGTGTGGATAATTTAAAAATCAATAGATATTAGATACCACCATTTGAGTCATTAAATTTGGAAGTCCTTTGTATAATGCCACAATGAAATATTGTAAATCATCTACTATTTCTATTTATTTAATTTTATTGCTTAATGATCAGCTTAATGTTAAGCTTATATTTAGTTAACTTTATCATTTATATTGTTTATGTAAAAATAACCTATTAGTTTAAAATTGTCATCAAATACTCGGGCGCATGTTTAAAAATTCTAGTATATACACGCAATTAGTTGTTTAAATTAATCAATTACCAAAATTTCCTTTTGCACTATTTTCTAATATAATTTATGTAAATATTGTGTTTATTTAAATAATTAAAAGAAAATTACTATGTATTATCCAATGAGTTTTTAATAAATTATGTACAAAATAAAATAATACTACTGTGGTTTTATTCAATAAACAAGTTTAGAAGCAATTAATATAAATACAGTATTTAAATTTAACACTGTTAAATTTAATACAAAAACATATTTGATTTAAACCACTTTATAATATTAATAAATTACATCTTTAACAAACAAATTGTAAAAGATAAAACATAAAATATTTATTTTTTTAATTTTGTGAAATCTGGTAATTTAATTTACAGTTTTGTACAAAATATATTGCCATTTAATACATACTACTTTATTTTAATAATTTAAATCAATGATATCACAAATAATCAATATTTAAAATAGTAAATCAATTGAAACCAATTATTAATAAATAAAATAACAAACCTGATAAATTTTCCTATCATCAAATGGCGTCAACCAATTTTTAAGAAAATTTTTTACTCTACAACTTTCTTCATACCGTGGTAGCTGGTTGATAGATATTTAGCTGAACAATGACACTTGCACAAATCAGTTTGAATATTAGTTTCTTCTTCTTCTTCTTAGAAAAAAAAAATATCTTATTAAATTAAAATAATTTCAAGTACTAACATTATTTATTACATATTTAATATCTATGGTTACCTAAATTATATGCAAAGAAAAAAAATACCAATAAAACGGATAAATCTGGTAAAATTATTGAAAAATTTATAAATTTAATAAGAACATCTTAAATTCATAGGATTAAGATAATAACAATTTAGTAAAATTATTATTAACTGTAAGTGAGCTATCATAGTCTAGGGTGTTAATAATTCTAACTTATCTTACACTAAATGAATAATTTAAGAATTGCATACCTTGTTTAATAGCAATTAGTTCTTAATGCTTCTTTATGAAGTCAATTTTCTTCAGCACAAACAATAATTGTAGTTAATTAGATTGTAAACATTATAACATTATAATATAATTTGTGTTCTTTCAAAATATGAAGTACTAAAGAAGTTATCTAAAAAAAAAAAAAATTGTACTTAGTAATTCTATTAACAAATTTATTATTCAAACTTCAGGCAAGTACTAACTTCTATCAAAATATTTTATAGTTTTAATTGTTAAAAATATACTAATAAACTCACATTAACTGTTGGAATTATGTCCTTCCTTGAAATTTGATTCTTGTTTTGATCTTCTCATGAAAAATGGTAAGTTGTATATGTATGTAATTATATTTTTCTTTGACATTTCAAAGAGGATTATTTAACATATTTAATTCCATTCCAAAAACAAACATAGATTACGATTATGTGAAATATAACACTTTTTACTTATTGTAATGTTATTGATATTATTATTAGACATGAAGCATAACAATTATTTAAACTCATCAAAGTAATACACAGTAGCAATTGAATTGTGTAACTATGATCTTTAGTTTAAGATGTACTTAAAAATACAAAATGATTAATGAATAAAATATCGTAATGTTTACATATGTCATAAAACATTGAATATCATACTTTAATTATTAACACTGGGAAGTTGTAAGTACTAACTACCGAGTTATAAGACAGTATCGACTAAAGTACTAAAGTAATCTAGTGGTGATTGTTATCTATTAAGTGACGAGTAGTTAGTGAATTAATGGTGATGATGAACGATGATTGCCAATTGGTGATGATTAGTGAGTGCCGAGTGGCCGAGTGGTGAGTGGTAAATGGTCTAGTAGTCTGAGTCTAAATAGTATAGTACTATTGTCTAGATTATTTTGAATTATAATCAATTTATCAAATCAAAATAATTTTTTAATGATAAGTATGAAGTTCGAAACAATATAAAATACTATGGAATAAAAAGACGTGACAAGATAACAAAAATATGATTATTGGTGGGACATTTAATTGGTTTTTTCGTTATAGAAGTCCAGTGAAAAAAATCTTTTTCAAATCTTTATGTTTATATTATATTTAAAATATAGCAGTTTAACAAAAAAATAAAAAAACTATTTATTAAAATAAATTTAAATTAAAAAAAAAATGCAATATTCGGTAAACAATAATACTAAGTAATAATGCGAAAAATTGCACATCTTTCCTTAGTCAGTTTTTTGAAATCACGAACTGGTGGAGAACAACTATAATGCGCAATGTGTCCTCATAAGGTGAGAGCCTGTTAATTTTACATCTATAAAACCGTAATAAAACCGATTATTACCTGCTCAATAAAATATTTGCAATGAATTATGATATACCTAACTATAATATAATCTGAGAGTATAAGACTACTTTACCGGGCGACTTAATTTTTTCAAATTTTTTTTTTTTTTTTTGAAAGAGATGTTTTCATTTTTTGCATTTTTTTTTTTTTTACTGTTCTTTATGTTTTGAATTGTAAAATTAGTACCCTAAAATGTTTTTAACCCAATGCCTACTTGAGGTTGCGTTGCATAGCAAGTCGAGGAATATTTTCGATTTGTGGAGTGTAGCAACGAATGCCGATACACACGCATAACATAAAAACGTCATACGTCATAACTTATAAACTAAATATTTCCGCCAATTTTTTTTAGCACCATCATTCTTAACTCGTTAAAACACCCTTTTTCAAAAAAAAAAAAATTTGAAAAAATAAGGTCGCCCGGTAAAGTAGTATTGTTCCCAATATACTATTAGAGTAAATAATATAATCAAGTGCAATGTCTTGATGAGGTCCACAGTTTTGGCTTACGGGGTCCACAGTTTTGGTTTTCGAGGTCCGGATTCGGACCGTGATCCGCCAATTTTATTTATCGTCGACCCTTGGGCTGTATGCCTATACCATTATAATTCATAGAATATATAGGGAAATACGAGATTTTTTTTTTATAAAAGTAGATACTTTGGCAGTTAGCCCATTCGGCTCCCATTTTCTTAAACAGCTCTCGTTTTACAAAAAGATCAATTTCCAAACGGCTTCCGTCAAAAAATGTTTTACGAACAGGTAAATTTCCAAACGGCTCCGGTTTCTTACATCACAATTCTCAAGTTCATTTTCATTTTATACAGGCTTAAAACTGTCTCAAAAAAGGTGTGGTTAAATTTTTGTTGGTGTAAACTAGTAAATTATAAAACTTATGCTGAAAAATCATATATTGTACATTTTTTATTAAAATAATATTAAATTTTAGTGTTAAAAAAAAATCATACATTAGGCATAATTTTTTTTATATAATCCATACGTGTTATTTCACTAGATGAAAATTTGACTCCTAAATAACTCTAGTTCTTTTAAAAAATTAAAATAACTGACATGACTGAGCTTTAATTTAATTTTTTTTTCTACGGAAACATTGAAGTATTAACCTGTTTATTAGACCTTTTTTGACGGGAGTCGTTTGGAAATAAGCAAACAATAGACGGAAGCCATTGCTACAATTTTAAGGTACCTACTTACTGTCTGAAAACTCAAAACATTATAATGTCTGTAATACCTACATAATTATATTATCTATACAAATAATTGTACACAAAATGATTTATTTTTATTTTTTTATTTTATAAATACAATAATATTATGTTAGATAAAAATAATATTAGATAGGTAATACCGGAAACAGCACAATCTAAAAGATGAATGATGTATCACTAACATTTACATAAGTTATTTTAAACCAAGTAGTAATAACTAAAAACTAATTATCTAATAATAGTAATATATTATACATATATATACATACATGCATATAATAAAGATAGTCGTTGTCAGTATAATTCTATTTTTCTTGTTAATTATAAAATATATTATATTAATTTATGTTATATATTTATGCATAATAGTTTTTTGTTGAGTTCTACCTAATTACCCTACTATTTCTACTTTCATGATTAGATATATAGCGGTTATGGTCGATATGGCTTTGTAATACATATATCATAGTTTAAATTAGTTGTTCACCGATACAGCGATATCTTAATTAGTTTTATTACATGCGGAGTTTTGGTGTTAACATTTTTTTTAGAATGTGGAGCTGCGGTGCGTTCATTTTTTTAATCATGCGTAAACACGGTACATACAGCTAGAGCTATGGATTCACAAAATATGCTATGGTGCGTTGATGCGTATGATAATTTATATTATAATATACAGTGTGTTCACCAATTTAGGGAACACTGAATTTCTCGGCCGGATTATATTGGAATAAATCGATTTTTTACAAGCTGGTGGTGTATAAATACACATTTATATAGATACATTTCAAAATTGTTATCATGTCGGTCTTCGCATGCGCAGTAAAAATATTTTTTTTTGTTTTTTTTTTTTTTAATTGCAACTTATTTTGAAAACTCCATATTCGGATAAGCCTATTTTTTTTAAGTAATTTTGATGAATCAACTATGGTTCCAAGTTCAAAATTGACTGAATTAGAGTCACTTCAATTTTAAATTTTTTAATAAATACCTAATACGTTTTTTTACTATTCTTAAAAATGCATAAAACTATTTATAATTATTTATTATTGGTTACTTTTTGAATATTTTACATATTTTTTTTTATTTTAAGTATTATAAATACGACGACATAATATGGGTAGCTGGGTAGGTACCTACCTACTAGGTATACAAATATACAATCATTTATTAAAAAATTATCCTCGGAAGTGTCTGTCGTTGGTTGCCGACTAGCCGAGTGCGGCACTGATAAGTGATAACTGATAACAGTGATAACCGACGCACGACTGCACGAGACAGTCGTGATTGAAATTTACTTTTTACTTGACGTAGTGAGGGAAATCGCAGTCGCCGTCACAACACCCACCAGGTAGCAGCACATGACGGCAATAAAAATTAAATCTAACGACATAAACATGTTTACGCAAGACAAACAGAAAACCATTAAAAAGTAGTTAAGAATAAAAACACCTATTATACATTTTATAAAGAACAATATTTTGGATGGAACCTCATTGGGATTTTGTACTAATCTAAATACACACAGCTCGTAATTATAAGGATAAAAAACCTTTTATTTTACATTTTAAAACAACTAACTTTTTAATACTTTTTCAAAAAAGAAACTAATGAAGTTTCCTCCTAAGTATTGTTCTCTATAAATGTTATAATATGTAATTTTACTCTAAAACCACTTTTTGATGCCGTTTTGTTTGTTATCCGTGGACAAATTTTTTACCGCTGAAAATAACCAGTGTAGGCGTGTAGCGTCCTCTTACATGTCTATGAACCATAAGTGGAACTTTGATGAAATTACTGAGGGGCTGTCGCCTGTCGGGCTGAGCAATATATATATAATAACCGACGATAATCAATTACCGATAATATTGGTAC
Organism: Aphis gossypii; assembly: GCF_020184175.1. NCBI lineage: Eukaryota > Metazoa > Arthropoda > Insecta > Hemiptera > Aphididae > Aphis > Aphis gossypii. Next base: position 74,217,568 of record NC_065531.1, on the reverse strand, counting down.
TGGTAGTTGCCTGCAGTTGGTACAGACTATAGATACTAGATAAATAGGCAGTAGAGTAAGTCTATTAATGTACAACAATTCGACATTTGCACATGATTAAAAGAATATTATATTATTATTTATGTCAGCATAGGCGCCCGCAGAAATTTTTCTAGGGGGCAATGTTATGATTTGTTGTATAATAAATAGTAATTTATCTTAAAACATTCAATTTAAAACATATTTTTGAAAAGCCAGGGGGGGAGCAAATGCCCCAGCTTTCTCCCCTTTCGAGCGCCTATGTCTGTCAGGTATATTGTATTTAATCGTGTTTTTAATACCTAGTAGAAACATGAACATTGGAGGATAATAGAATAATTCTCTTAATGTTTATTGGTTTAACATAAGTTAAAATTATTTTTTGGATGGAATAAATTACTGAAGTCTATAACCTATTACCTAGAGAGCCTATATAATATTATATAGGCTCTCTACTATTACCTAGGTCGGATAGCAAGTAATCTTAATCTGAAATTAATTTCAAAATCCATAACAGTATATACAATATAGTAATAACTAATAATATTATTAAATAAATATAACTATATATTATATAAGATATAACTAAATTGTACAGTTCCTTTCAAAAATGTATTGTATTATCAAAGTTTCTGTATCATGTTTTTACTTTATAATTGAATTTTCTAAAAAGAAAATAGGAAATCTACTCTACTGCTATACTGTATGTATAGTTGTAGCTGCGTTTGTAGCCTGCTGGCTGCTGCAGGTTTCGAGTGTAATACCGTCATTGAGTAGATCACACATTACTTGTCAGTAGTCACTAATAATGGTTGTGTTAAATTTAAATTTGATAATAAATAATTGAATACAAAATACAATAAATAGCTAACTGAGCTAAGGAAATGAAAAAATATATTATAAGAGTCATTTTCTAAATATATTTATTGATATTATGTTAGGTACTTCGGTAATATAGGTATATTTTATTTATATATTGTTATTATTAATTATTATCTCGATTCAAATTATTGAAGTATTGAACTAATTTTTGTAAAAAATATCACACATAACTTTTAAATTATTACAAATCCGTAGAATAATGTAAAAAAAAATATGTAAATATAAGTTTCAAATTTCAATAAATAATAAATACCTACATACAAGCCTATATGATATTATATAATATATATATGTATATAGGTATAAATGTATAATGATACATTTTTCATATGTTTATGTTTTATACATATTTCAAGATCGAATTCCGAAAAAAATATTCAAAATCATGAACACTCCAATTATTTTGTTGTTTAAAAATGTATTACATATAGGTATTTAGTTAATTTAAAAGCTTAGGCAGGAAAATGTGATACAAGGTTTTTCACAAGTGTTGTTCGTATAGCTAAAAAAATATATTGATAGAAATACAGAATATTATATTATTAAAAAATCCCTAGATTATCATCTGTATACTTGCAATTTGCATGCACTATATAGTAATATTTTAGTAATAAGTGGCATTGAAGTATTCAAGTATATAATGGTGGTGAAAGTAATTTTATATTGATAATTGACTGTGGCAATGAATTATTAATAATTAATGAACTATAAAATATAATACTCGTAAATCTGGTAAATTGCAATGAGACACCGTATGCCTACCTCCTACACATTTGTTCGTAAACAGTTACTAAGTAAATATAAAATATTATAAGATGTTTATCAATATTATATTCATAATAATAAACAATATTAGGTATATATAATATTATATTTATGAACTCTGAGTAATGATGTTTATAGCGGATTCGCCCTATATATACGTTTTTTCTTGTTGTGTTTATTATATAGTATTCTGATGAGCTGTTGTAAATTTGTAAATATTTCTTAAAATGCTCGTCTTTAATACAATTAAAAAATATTAAATATAGTTGCAATTTTTTTTATAAACAACATTGTTATGATATTCTGATATTCATCAAGATCACGAAAATATGCTAATTATTCCGTAGCTATAAATTTATAAAATATTTATAACTATTTAATATTTATACAATAAGACTTGAACATGAAATACAAGATTCTTCTTATGTTTATTTTATTGGAATTAAAAAAAAATTAATTTAGAGTAAATAACCACCATCACTGAAAAATAGCGATTTATCTTCAAACAAATTTTCATATCTTATATAATAAAGCGTGAACAATAGTTCGTTTCACTATGAAAAGAGTGCGCCTCGGTCGCCGTTTTTTCTTCCATGGCCCGCCGCCGTCGTTATCGCGAAAACGGGCGGTTCTCCAACGCCGCCGTCTCGATAACGCGTTTTTCTTAGGTTAGGTTCGATTATTACGCGGGTTTTCGACGATTTTATTATTTTTTCGATTTTTTTTTTTTATTTTTTTTTTTTATCGGCTGTTTGTTATATTAAAATATGTTGTTGTATTTTCAAGTGTACGTTGCTTTGGGAAACGTTATATTAAATAGACAATTAATATTAATATAAGCTTTATTACACACGAACTATATGGAATTATTATACAGGTATATATGATGGCATACTCTTCATTTACATATAAAATTGATATGTCTCATAATATAAAAGCCCCTGAAAGAGTTGAGTACAGGTATAGTTAGGTAAGTCAAAGTTGTAATTGCAAATATTCTTAATCATACCTAAGAGTTTCTGTAGGAAATGTTTATGACACTTTTGTTATAGTATTTTATACGTATTTAACGCGTTTTTGATTTTCGCTCGATTATTATGCGGTTTTTCGAAAAATGTTCGCTTTTTTTACGATTTTCATACTTTTCCGAACGTTTTCCGTTCCGTTCCGTGCGTTTTGGGGTCTTCCGAGTACGACGACGTTTTCCTTCGATTTTTTGTTTTTATTCGACTGTTTTTTCCGATCTGTCTGATAATTTGTATATTATAATACAAAATGATGTTGTTTTATATTCAACCGTTGGTTGTTTTTTTTGCTGTGTGTTTCTAGACGACATTTCACCAAACAATACAATGTTCGTGTAGGTACATGATTATAATATGTTATAAAAATACCTATAGATATGAGTATTTCAACTGTACGTTGCTTTGAGAAACGTTAACGGTTTATTTTGTAGATTTATTATTAAATACGTTAAATAGATGTATGATTAAGGTATTTAAGTAGGTAGTGTTACAGATATACATTAAATAGATAATTAATAAGAATAATTAAGCTTTATTACACACGAATTATACGAATTAAAACTGAGCTGAACGAAAAATTCGTCGCAACACAGAAACGGTTTAAGTGCTCGAGATTCGGCATCAGTATCCAGCTTAAACTGTAGTCGATAGGATAAGGCGTAAGTTCCCCGTGGTTAGGTAATAGGAGGTAGAGCGGGTTCGATTCCCTCTCTGGCTGTGCCTTTGGCGCATTTTTACGGCGACGCTCTAATTAACGTCTCTTCCGCCCGTATCCAACAATTTTTTGCATTTTTTTTCGAGTTAGTTTTTGATTTTTTAATTTGAATTTTGAAAATTAAAGCTATTGCTTTCTCTTATACGATAAATACATACGTCTACGATTTTTTTCAATACCATATTATTACGATTATTATAAGTATATATACATATAAAGTGTAGACGTGTAGTACGCTACAACGCGTTTAAGGAGTACGTAATTTTGAATTGATATGTTTTATAAATTAAAAATATTTATCTTTTACTTAATACTTAAAAAAATAATATATGTTTTATAGTTTCTTACACTTACATATCAAAAACAATATCTGAACTTTGACATTAGGAAGTATGACAATTATGGATTTAACTTTCGGACATCGATTTACATCATATTATGATGACTGATAGCTAGACATTCAATTACCATTTTCACTAAATACATTTTATAATATAAAAAAAAAGAACCAGGCATGCGACGGGACACGGTATGAGATTGTTCATATACATATATATTATATATATTGGTATCATAACCTACTATTCACACATTGTCAGCGATCCGACGCAGTAGGATTGCCTACGTGGTGGGTGGGTTTAATGGCGTTTAATTCGATTTTTCCCAATGATAACTGACAACTCGACTCGAATGCTCAAAATATGTTATTCGACTTTATACTTTTTATCCTATAATACAACATTAGACTTTCGACGTCGGAGGCGCAGGTGGATTGTATTGTCAGATATAGATTTAGGATACAGATTTAGTTACGTGATGTGATGATTAATAATAGCTAGACACTCAACTACCATTTTCGCTAAATACATTTTTTTATATACAAAAAGACAGGGCATGCAATGGGAAACAGTATTACGCCAGTTTAGGACTGATAGCTAGACACTTAATTCTTTTCTAGACACCCGATTACAATTTTCCATCGAATTCCTGATAACACGATTTTCACCCGACCCCCTCGAAGGCGCCAAGGCGGCTTCCACCAGCCCAGAAATCGAGGCACACCGACCCCCTCGAAGGTTAGGTTAGGACCCCATCGGCTCCTCCCAAACCACCGGAGGTTAGGTTAACTAAAATTGTGACTACTAGACTTTTTACGATATTTTCTTTACAGTCCCGTCTCCGACCTAGGGTACTCACTTAGAGCGAATATCACTTAGACCGAATATCATTTAGATCGAATTTCACTTAGACCGAATTTCACAGCAGAGCGAGGCACATCTAGTCTTGTCATAATTCAAAAAATATTAATCGTAGAAAGTTAAAACATTTCACTATTATTTAAATTATCATTTTCTATACATAATGCATATTTTTAAATGTTATCATTATTGTATCTATTTATAAATTAAACACTTACATTAAAGTGACCTATATATTCAACGACAAAGTTCATTTGACACCTACTGCTACTGCAAGTATTCATACTACACAGCATAGTTAAATCCTCGTTTCTTTTTTCTATCTTAAGGTTTGTTTCGCAATCTTCAATAATTCTCTGTTACCGAATACTGATTTTTGTTGATAAAATATAAAAAAAATTTTAAATTAAATAAAATCTGTTATTTTTTTTAAACTGTTGAATAATCAGTTTTATTCCAATAATCTCATTTAATCTTACCCATGCTTTTATAGTCCTAGATTTAATTTCCATGATATTCTTTTCAACTTGGTTAATTGCTAACAATTATATTGATCACAAGATAATCGGTAAAAACTAATTAAAGTTATAGAAAAATGTAATATTTTATTATTAACAATTTAAATTATATATTATATAAATATAATAGATACCTGTTTTCGACTTATCGATTTTGTTATAAAATTGTAATTCAAAAACAAATAATCTTAGGTACTTGAAATATTAATAAAATTATTACGATCGAGTGTATTAAAATTCTCAAAACATGAACAATTTTAAAAATGTTGACAAGTTAGTTTCGCTCTACTATTCGTATCATGTCAAGAATCGGTCACTTTAATGTAGGTACCAGATACCTACATAATAAATTTGAATTTAATAATATAAATATATAATATATTATAATAGGTACATTAATATCATTGTATGTACGAAAAACGATTCTAAGCGGTGACAGTCTAACAGCCTACAAAATTTAGTATATTTATTTTATGATATATTTATAGATATGTATTGCTATTAAAGTAATTATTTTTACTATTGGTATTACGGAAAATGTATTTATTGTTTTCAATAATATTGTGTTTGTTATATTATTAGTTTAAATCATAATAATATAATATATTTATACCATATTTTATTATTTTATTAACTTTTGAACTTGAAATAATAAATTTTTACAAAAAAATTGTAAATTTTCGTTAGAATTAGGTAACGATTATGGTGAATTTTATAAAAATTGTAGCCAATTAGCCATACATTTTTATTTTTTATTTACAAATATAAGAAAAACTTATGTAGGATTACCCGATTACTAACTAGACGACTAGTATTCAATTTTTAAAAATGTTGAAATCAATCATTTTTTTATAGTCATTTTTAAAAAAAAAAATAAACTGAAAAGTTCTCATACCTATCAGTGGCGTATTTGAGGGGGGGGGGGGCAACAGGGGCATTTGCCCCCCTCGAGACTTTTTTTATGCAAAATACGTTAGCACTGAGCTATTATTAAAACCTTCCTGATATTGTAACAGTGAGAGATTTTTGCATTTTGCCTCCCCCCCCTGAAAAATTATCCCAAATACGCCACTGATACCTATAAATAGCTCAAAAAGAATAAAAATAAAAGATTATATATGTAAAAACTGCTATATAAAATACAAAATTTAAGCAAATTTTACACAGTTATTTTGAATAACTACTAAAAACATTTGAGGAGAAGTATAGTAGGTTAGTAGTACCTATTAGTTATTAATTAATTATTTATAATATCCAATGTCATAAAAATTTTAACTTTAAATTGTCAACCAATTTATGTGACTTCCCGATTAAAATTATAGTGTTTTATAGATAGAAAACCAAAAAGAAATTTTGTATCAAATTTTCAAATCTTAAGTATAAAAAACAAATATTTTATGAATTACTGTCTAAACCTAAATCTAAAGACTAAAATTGTTCTAATCCTATATATATTTCCAGGTGTTTTCTTTCAACTAGCCTAACCCTATATGGCTATATAATATAGTACCTATATAGACATATAGTCTATAAAAATACAAATATAGACTATAGTGCATATTGTATAACTACGTTTACATTAAATAGTGATCAGAATTTAACAATTATAATTAATAATAATATAATATGTACAGTGATGTAGTCGTAATATTTTTAGTGAGTATACGCTTAAATGTGATTGAAATATAAACGTGGGGGGCTTCGCCCCCCCCCCCCCGTTACCTTAATGCTTCATTGATTTTGTTTTATATTTATCATAATATTACATAGGTACACTATATTACTACCCTGCTGCAATTAAGACTTTACAGTCTACAATATATATATTATATATTATTAAATATTTTAATTTTTTCTTTTTTATGATTACCTACATGGGCTATATTGAGTTAATGACACACAGATAGTAAGTATTCAAGTAATATTAAGTTTTAATCAAATAGGATTTTTAAGTTTAAATTATACACATATATATTATATTATTAATTAATAAAAATAAGAAACAGAATTATATGAAAATATTAAAATACAAAATAAAATATATAAATAATTTTATGTATAAATACAATATAAATTATAATATTTATATTTCATAAATCTAATTATAAACAAAAAAATAAATTATAAAATTTTCCATAGACTAGCCTTTTCTTCATTTAATTTTATCTGTGCAACTTTTCGAGATCTGTTATCATGTGTAGATCTATGTTTGATCAGCCAACTTTTTACATAATTTGTTGGATTCCATATTGCAACTGGTGGTCCATTAATATTTATAAACATTAGACTAGAAATGTTAGTAACGGATAATCTAGACCTGAGATCTGAACATATTAAATTCATTTGGCTAAATCCCCTTTCACATTCAGCCGTTGAAACTGGAAATGTTTTTATTAAAATGTCCAATTCTTTTAACTCGTCATTGATAATTTTATTGTTAATATATTTTCGAAAGCCTTGAATTGCATTATCTGTATTTAATAGAAATCTATTCGTCAATCTCTTTATTTCATCTTCGCCAAATCTTATATTTTCAACTGTACAAGTCCATGTATGTTCATTTAAAATTTGCATATCATTTAAAATACAAGATTCCTCTTCATTTGTTTCAAGTAAACGTGAGTTAAGGTTAGTACATAAACTTGTCAAAAATTGTTTATGGTTTAAATAACATACTTTTTTATTACTAGATAAAACTATGGTTTTGAATATCATAGTTTTTTGTGCAGTTAAAGCTTCTAACATGAAATCTCCATTTTTGGTTTTAAAAGAATCAATCACTCTGATTGTTCTTTTAATTGATTCATCAGCACGCGACAATGTAATTGAATGACTTTGTAATTCACGAGATAAATATGACAATTCTTTAAGTACGTCACACATTAGTGCTAAGTCTAAGACAAATTCTGGACTTCCTAACCGCTTACATAATCCAAGATATTTAGATCTAGATTTTTGATCTCTTAGGTTATCATATGAAGAATTTTGTAAGTGGTTGTATAACGCTGGATATGTTTTCCATACAATTTCTACTGCTCTGAAGCTACTGGCTACCCAACGAACATCAAGAACTCGTCCTGCCTTTAAGAATAAAATGTCTAATTCTATACATGATTTTCTTAGTTCATTTTGATTTTTAGGTGATCTATTATACAATACATATAAACTATCAATAAAATTTTTAAAATGGTTAGTTGCAGAAACGTCTTTCATACAATCATTTACAGCCAGTTCTAATCTGTGGTTCATGCAGTGCCATGAAAATATTAATGGATATTTATCTTTTAAAAGTTTGGTCACTCCATTTTTTTTCCCTACTAAAACACTGGCTCCATCGCTAACAAAAGACACCCAGTTATGTTGAAGATAAGAATCTTGAAAGCCAAAAGTAAACAGACAATTTAAAAGTTGGTTAACTATGTTTTCAGCAGTTTGTTTTTCCAATTTCACTAAGTCCAAGAAAATAAATATTGGATCCTCATGAGAAATTGATGCTTTAATGAATACTGCCATACACGATTTTGAGCTAACTGTTGTCGACTCATCAATTAAAACAGAAATCTTTGATTCAGAATTGATTATATTTTTTACAATAGATTCTCTCATTTTGCATGCAATATGATTTATAATAGAAGTACATGAGTACCTAGAATGCAAAATTGAACCTAAGTGCACACCGTTAGATTTTTGCAATTCTACAAGCTTTGAATGGTCATCAAAAGGTCTATTATGATTTGCTATAAAGTATGCAGTACGGAAAATATATTCATTTGAATCTTGATTTTTACTTAGTTGACCTTCAAAGCTCTTAGTTAATGTTTCAGACACTTTGTCTTTCTTAATATTGCAAGCAAAAAGATGAGCACTGGATTCAGCATGTTTCTTTATCTTATTTCGAAGACTGGCTAATTGTGTTTTCTTATTTAAGTGTTTACCACTATCAATCAAACAAGAAATCCATTCTTTTGAAAGTTCTACACCTTGTTTTTTAAAAGTTTTCAAACAACCAACCTCTTGACAAAAAATGCAACCTAATTTTTGATCCAAACAAATTAACCAAGGATGTTTTGACTTCCTTTCAAGCCACTGATCAAGTGACCACACAGAAGGCCATTGTTCTTGTTTCTGAAATGATTTATTAAATATAAAAGTATCCCCTTTGTAAACAAAATATTAAAACATTAAAACCCAAATGATTTGCTTATACTTTAAATTTATAAATTTATTTCAAAAATAATTTAAAACATTAACAGTATAAGGTACATAATAATTTAACATTTAACTCGTTACTTTTTTTTTCAAATTAACTTTTAACTTAATAAGTTACTTATTATAACTAATTTTAAATAAATACCAAAAACAATTATTCTACAAATGTCATATATGGCATACTGACATGTCTATGTTTATTATTTAAAAATGTTCTAAAAAAATAAAATATCACTTTACACTTCAATCTATGATATATGTTTTAAATAGTAAATACAAAATTAAAATAATATTTTCTTGTTGCTTACAATTTACTATTTAATTAAGTAAATATATGTACTTACATGATCAGGATTTTTTTCTACAAGACTATTACAACTTGAATTTGGGTCATCAACAAATTCTTCATTTAAAGTATTTAATGTGTCAGTAACTGTTACAGAACTTGTCATAGGTATGTCCTAAATAACAAATAATTTTAAATATTTGATAGTCAAAACATTATTAACTATTTAGATAAATTAGAAACAAATTGGAAAATATTATTATAGTTTTAAGACGCGAAAATTAAATACTTGAGTAATAATTATTTGATTTATTCTTGAAAAATATGAAAATAAAGTTTTACTTCCACGCTTATTTTTCTCTGGTTCCATGTTTAACGTTTATTACAATTGTTAAATGCTTAAAATATGTTAATATAAGTTAGAAAAACAACAGACAGCAGTTCCTACAATGACGAATGACGATTATGGTGGTTATACACATTATTATTTATTAATTGTATTATTATTGGTAGACGAAGCCGGGCGTTGCTGGTGTTTTGTAGCGTCTTATCAGTTAGGTACATATAATACGTTTTCCCACAATATTTATAAATAACTCTATGGTCAGTATATCCATGGCTAAGTATTGGGTATTATTTAGCCATGGGTAATCATACGCTGTGCAATAGATAATCTGATAATATTAATATCCAATTACAGTCTTATACTTTCGTAATTTGCACTGTTTGTAGAATAACTGAATAAATGCATTCCAATATGCGTATACCCGCGTATCATGTGTTATTCTATAGGTATACGCACTTACGAAAAATCAGAGAAGTGGGTATACGCCGTATACCCGCGTATACCCTCCACTACACCACTGAATATGTATATATAGGTACCTACATATCATCATCAATTTACCGTTTAGCCTTTAAAAGAAAAACCTTGAAACCTCAAAAGAACAGCTATAATTCAAAATTTATAATCGTTTTATTTAGGTAACGATTTTTGGCCGAAGGTCTCGTGCCGAATTTAACATTGAAGCGATTAAACTATATTATCTAGTGATAGGTACATTGTACGATCGCCAACAACTATCCATCTATAGATTTTATTATCTATTTTTTTTTTTTTTTTATAGGTATGAGATGATGACGCTACGCTTGGGGCTCGGAAGTACAACCATCACAGAAACATAATAATATTATCACAGAATTTAACAATATTATGAAGTGATTACTGCCTACTGATCAGTATGTTTTGTTATGATATAATATTTTGATGTTGTTTTTATTCATAGTTATATTGTTATCACTCTTCACTTATCAGAGGTCGGTGTTCAGTGTTGGTCCAAACACATCGTCTTCATAATTCGTATTCGATACTTTGATAGTTTCATTTAGTTTCATACGTAGTCGATTGTGTAATACTAGGATGTGGGAATTGGAATGCGCATTGCACAGTCTTAGTTAATTGTTTATGAAAATGGAATGCGCATTGCACAGTCTTAGTTAATATAATATAGTAAATAGTTTATGAAAATGGAATACGGGGGCGTGTGGCTGTTATTGTTGAGCGTGTCATGTGTATGATTGACTCGATTGAGTGCGTGCGTCTCACGCACGCAAAACAACATTCACACGGAGTCGGAGTGACATTGTAACATCGATTATTACCTATTTAGCGTTTAGTACATTTTAATATACAAACTACACGTATTGTGTGCTGAATGCGTGGAATATAGATGGGTAGGTCGTAGGTTGCAACACGCCAGCCCAGTGTTGTAGATTGTTGACTACAGACTTGTCTTGTGCATTGTGCAGTTGTACTTAGTAGTTGCCGGTGTGCGGTCTATGGTTGAAGGAGTGTTACGTGTGTCTGTAACGATATTTTTCCAATAGAAGTCAAACATCGCATTTAAAAATATAGTTATAAATTTAATAGAAAAAACAAGATACAATAATAATGTCAAACAATAAAGAGCCGGCTGATAACCAACTCGAAGATTTTAAAAAATCTGTTGAGGTAATAACTTATTATATGATTTTCTTCAATACTTAGTAAATTGTTTATTATTAGTAAATTATAAGTGTTAAGTACCAATTAATTATTTCATTTTTTTGCTGTTACACTTGTGAACGTAGAAATAAATTTAATAGAAAAAAGTAGGTATAAATAATAATAATGTCTTACAATAAATATCTGGCTGATAACCAACTCTGAACTCAGTGATTCAAAAAAATCTTTTGAAGTAATTAATTATTATATCTATAATTTATTAAATATTTTTATACTATTCAATTATTTATTATTAATGAACTACCTATAAACACCAATTAAATATTTAATTTTTTTAAAATTATACCAGTAAACCTAAAACAAATAAAGTGTTATAAATGTATTTTACCTTCATTTATCGTATATTTTAGTATACCTAGACCTCTACATGAGTTTAAACTCAGCGGTGCCTAGTAATCTTTTATGATATTGAATAAAAATAAAATAAAAAATAAAAAATATGCAAATAGGAATTTAAAAAAAATCTTAAAATTTGTTAAATTAAAATATCAAAGTACATACATATGGAGTAATATTTGTAGGAGACACTAACAAAAAACTAATAATTTAATCTCAACACTGATAAAATTGTAATGCACTTAATAACAATTATCCTAATGGACACCATTTACAGTCATCCACAGTGAATGAGTTAATTATATTTATAAATTTTAAATAATTATCATGGAATTAATCACTGAACTTATTTATTAGTACATACAATAACATTTTAGTAAATATATTAGTATTTTGTAATTACACTTTGGATCATGTACGATATTTTTAGCGAATTATTTAACTTATTTTTTCATTCAAATATTTATACAATTTAAAACAACAAAATCTAAAAGATTCAAAGGTATAGTGCACACGTTTCTATGATATTGTTTAATTTTTGTAGTAATAAGATAATTAATTATTATTTTATTATCATCAACGATTGTTTTCTAAATTATTTTTTGAAATATTTTTTTGTAAGTTGTTATTATAAAATGAGATGATTATCTATTTTATTATTTTAATGTTTCGAGATAAGTGCATTGATAGTTTCTGGGTATGATGTAATAATAAAGTTTATTTTTATTAATATTATTATAAAAAAAAAAACTGTCATGATATTATACAACTTATCTTAAATTTTTAAGTAATACAAAAATTGCCATGTAGGTATTATAATTTACTATACATTTTTTTTTTATCATAGGTCAACAATTAACAAATTAATATTAATATGTTTGTTGTAGAGTTGTAATTCATAGTCATAAATATTAAAATATTATATATTTAATTTGCTATTTTTTAACTTCAAAACATTTATATTCTCACAAATATAAGTATAAAAAATATATTTAATTTAATTTTGTTATGTTTATTAATGTTTATATTAATACATAAAAATGTATGTTAAACTATAAATTAATAATTACCTATAATTATTAAGTATAATAATATTGTCTAAAATTTAAAAATATCTTATTTATGATATAAAACGATTCATCAAATTTGCTCTTCTTCCCCTTTTATCTTTAAATTATGTATTTAAATATTTGAATTCTAATTTTTGGAACTTTTGAGTAAAAAAAAACTTATTAGATTTAAATTTGATCTTATTCAAACCTAAAATTCTACAAAAAAAAATAAAATTACCTATTATGTTAGTAAAACTAATGAAATATTTCCAGTCCAAAAATGGTAAAATTATTTTGAAAATATTTATGTAAATATGGCTATATTAATATAAATATTTAGGAAAAACGTCAAGTATCAATGTTCAATCTATTTCAAATTATATAAAAACAATTTTGTGCAGTACAAAAAAAGACAAGTTTAATAGTCAATATAGACAATATATTAATATTCTTACTATTTTTGACTTCGCTTATGAAGTTATAAGTTATGACCAAGAGCAATTACATCACTGTTAATTACTATTATAATATCCTCTTGATGACTATTTTGTACTTAACACCGTCAATAATCATTTTTCATATTGTTACTTATTTGTTACACTATTATTTAATTTGCATACAATAAGTATCCAGGTACTATAAGTACTAGACAGGTTACTACCAATGCAATAAACTATTAACAATGCACTTAGGTTATGTATACTCAATTGTACTATTGGTACCTAAGCATGTCCCATATAGCTAAATAATTAAATATGATTTAAATATCTATTGACAATAAGTAAAATATATCAAAATTAAATTTGTGTGACAGTAAGTTGAATTTTGCTATTCATTTACTTCTTTTATTTAAGTTGTTTTTATAATATTTTTGTGACACAAAACAAATTTTATTTTTATATTTTTTGATCCAAAAGGTAGACTTGTCATGAACACAATTTTTTGAATTTATTCATGTATAATATAATGAATAATTATAAATATTATATATATTGTCATTTATATTTTAAACCTACAAAAAATAATTGTTCAAAACACAGACTAGATCCTAGTCTATAATTTTATGCTAGCTACTTAGACTAGGTTATATTGTTTTAATTTCACTAATAGGCAAAGGCAAATAGCCATAACAGTTTACATTGTTTAAATATATTATTATTTAAAATTGTTTCAAGTTAAATAATTATACTCTTATTTATCATTAATAATAATTAAAGAACATGAATATTAAAATATTTCTACTTGCACTGTCCTATTTTAAAACCATACTAAATCAATGACTTAATGACCTTTTTAAAATTCATTTAGTATTTTACTTTTGTATGTATTAGTTTCCATATTAAATGTTAATGGACAATGAATAGAACTGATATATATATTAACCTTGGAAACGCCTATATTATATTTCATCCAAACAAGTTATTGAAACTAAAAATAAAAAACTTGCTTATCTTACTTTAAATATTAGTTAAGTATACTTAAAATATTGTTAAATGATAAAATCTCTAGAAATCAACCAACTTGTTTTTGTATAAACTATTTATTGGTCAAAGTTATTTTTAATTGTTTAAATAGTGATTTAATTTATTTTGAATAATATTGATTACTTGTGACAAATAATACGTCAGAAATCAACCTTGATTTTTTTTAAATTATCGTTGGAGTAAAAGTATTTCTAGCAAATCAAGTTTTGTAGATACTTGACCTATAGCCTTAGGACTTAAGGATTCAGGACAAACATGTCGTCCCACACCCGATATGATTTAGTTTTTTCAAAATGTTTGAAACTACAATTTAATATTGTGTAAAAATAATACATTTAAATACAATCGAAATTTTAATATCGTAATTCTTAATGATTTTATACTTTTATTATATTACTTATTTTTGTAGCAATATACTTATGCCTCGACTTATGCTTAAATAATAATAAATTTATGCACATTTTAAAATATTAAATTACTTGAATAAACACTTAATACCTATTAGAAAAATTAAAAATAGATTTCAGAAAATTATAGCCTTCATAGCTGATTTTAGTTAGGAATATATTTTAATTGTATAAATATGAAATATAATAGCTTAATAAATATCGTGTATACGGTATACCCAGTATAAATTACGTAATAGTTATTTTAAATCTAATATTGATTTTTTTGGAATACTTGGTTTGTTTTTTATATGTTTAATACCGTAATAATTATTCAAATCATTGATCGTTTAAGTATTTCTTACCCAATCATTATGAAAATAACTATTTATTTTAATATTATACCTATTATAAATTAACCATATGTATACTCGAATATAAAAAATGAAATGAAAAGAGTTATTGACGTTATTACGTTAATGGTGCATTATTTATAGACTACCTATCTATTTAGTTAAATATGTGTTAATGTATATTATCATAGATTAAATATACTACATTTAATCTATGATATTATTTTGTTTTATGAATGATAATTAATGCGAAGTAAAAACTTTAAAGTAAGAGTACCTATCAAAAGTTTATTTTAAATTGTCTTACCCATTGTACATCAAACTATAAATAACTATTAATTTAATTGATTTTTTTTTGTTGAGTTTTTGTCTACAACAAACAGTATTAAAAGTGAATGAAGTTGACGATATTTCATATTCATAGGTACTTAAAATAATGATTTCTCCTCAAACCATTTTTGTTATCATTTTTGTTGTTATTCAAAAATATATTAATTGAAGAAATATAAGTTATAACATAGTCTATTTTTACTCTAAGGGACCCGATGCCAGATTTTCAAATTTTCCGCAATTCTATAAAATTTGAAAATTAAATTTTGTATTTTAGTTACCACCTTAATTATAATACCTTTCTACTAATTTACTATCCGATACATACCTATTTAAGGGGGGTTGATAGGGTGTATTATATCGAAAAAAATGACTTCACGAGATGAATTCTTAGGCCTTGTAGTCTGTAGAATTGTCGGATTTTGGTAACTATATTTTTATTTGAAAGAAGAAGACTTCCAACAAGCTGCATCGAACTTCGATTTTTATTTCATCAAAATAATAGTAAAATATAATTTATACAAAATTGCTTAAAATTGTATTATTTTTGAAGACAAATAATAACGTTTGAGATTAAAATATTGAAAAACGGAGATCAATGCGGCCTGTAGAATATTACCCTCTATTTGTAATTTGTACATATTTTTAATAATTATACGAAATACAATTTTCAAAATATGTGGAAGCTATTAATATAATAATATTAAAGCTTTTTATAGGAAACGGCACAAATCTATTCATATCGTTCTATGTATTACGTATACGATACTTCAGTATTGACTATAGTTAATTACCCAATATTATAATACTATCAGAAAATAAAAGCGATTATTTTTAATAAAAGTTAGCTCTATCAATGGAATTGTTAATTAAAAAAATATATTTACTAATAATAATACGTATATTTATACATTATACCCATCATCCTTGCTCAGTCGTTTTGTCGTATATAATAATTCAACAATTATCATTGAATTCAGATTTCACACAATTATTGCAGTGGCCTAGGCCCATTGTATTTTAAAATAGAATATTAATAATAAATTCCGTTGATATTTGTTTTTTTCACTATAAAGGTTAGTTAAATACTTAAATATACACCTATGCAGTATTTATATTATCCCTAATTTATTATATTACTCTAAAATAAGTATTTAAACTAGCAATATTTTTTATTGTATTAGCTATTAGGTATTAAAATTACACTACAAACTGTTATAATTAATGTGAATAATTAGTGATAATTATTATTTAATGTTAACAAAACAAAACCATAAAGAATAAAAGAACCGTCAACTGCAATGTTATTATCTATAATTATTTATAGCCTTATAGTCATAATATACTTAAAAATCATTAGTCATTCCTATACGTACAACACATTTTATCATTTTAATTTTGTTTATGAACAAATTAATAATTGTTTATTGTAATAGGTATACAAGGCGATTTATCGAGTATTTTGATTTTTGGAATACTAAATATTAAATAATAGGAGAGTAAATTAACTTATTATCAAAGTTAAAGGTAAGAACATTATACCTTTGCATAAATGTTGACTTTTTTCGATGTTTTAATTTTAAAGCAAGATATAGGTATTATAAATTATACATTTTAAAGATTCTCATTTTTAGTTTAAAAATTAAAATAACGAAAAAGGCAATGTTTAAGTATAAATAATATTTTTACCTTTAACTTTGATTATAAATCAATTAACATTGAAATTTCATATTAAATCTAGTATTAAAGCGTGCTAATCACACATAATATAGGTACTCTAAAAATCGTTAACGAATTATAAATTGTTGTTAAATTAATATTAATTACCTAATATAATTTTCAAATCATCTTAACTCCACATTTACCGAGCCTATATTGTCATAGATCAATTATTTGAGTGTACAGCAACTAAGTTCAAGCAGAATATACTATGTATTTTTACATGCAAATCAATTTACTTACACCTTTAATTTGCTTCCTGACTACTTTGGTTTTTGTAATTTTTAACATCAACTAAGCCAAAATCTTTAGGTAATATTAATAAATAAGTAACATTAAGCAGTTTTAATATTGGAGACATTCAAATTTAAAATTTTTGTTTTTGACTCACTCGCTCATCATAAAAATTATAAGGTAATTCCTGTATAGTTAAAAACATGTAATTTGGCAGTATATAAAAAAATCGTAAATTTGCTATTTTTTAAAAATTAATGTCGGTTTAGGGAACTATCCGTTCTAAATGCCTGTAATAATAATAATAATTTACTATAACAACCAAAAAATAAGCAAATAATAAGTAGTAGGCAATTTATACAGCGAAGTGATAGCGGAAAGTAATGAACTAGCTTATTAATGAATGAGTTTATCTGAATGTGCCTTTTTGCTGTTGATAACTTTCAAGAAGCAGATCACTTATCTCTATAGCAATACATCAAATGCCTAAAAGATAAAAACTGAGAAAGCCGAGATATGCATAATCGATAATCCTTGTACAAAATAAAGATAACGTCAGTGATATTAAAGTACAGTTTAAGATCCTATAAATCGTGTATTGAAGTCAACCAAAAGTAATGATATTTTTAACAAAAACCTATAATCATTAAAAAAAGACCAAATTTAAAACCGCTTAACAAAAAAAGGTCAGTCGGATTAGTGAGATATACATTGTGGTTCAAGACTTTTTTATTTAGTTTATTACTGTACTATACCATTCGTTCAAAAAATAAGAAACATTGTTAAATAGACATTTTTGTACTTCTTCAGTATTACCTAGCATTTTTTAAATTATAAGCGGATCGATGAATCTATTGGTCTTATAATGATTTGAATGATATTTTTATTTTTGTTTGTCATCACGCTTTGGAGAGTAGAAAAAATGGTTCAATCTGAAACTTTGAGGCTAGTTCATGGTAGAAAAATAGAAAATAGGATCCTTTTTGTACTTAAAATAAAAAAACGATTCCCGGTTATTTAGATTAAGAATAACTTATGTGGGATCTTGTATTAAATTTTTAAGAATTTTGACCCAGCGAAACATTTTGTTCTCCAAAAAACACAAAATCTATTTTTTCAACAATTAGATTTGCTTAAAAATTCCCTTTTCCTTAAGTTTTTTATTACTTGTCACAATTATTATTTTTAAAATACATCTATCGAAAAAATATCATGAAATACACTAATACACACAGAGCCGTGTTAATGGGGGAGGGCAACAAAATATTGTTTGGTATTTTTATGTATTTTATGTATTATGTTATCGATTAATTTATTACCTATTATTTTTAATTAAAATAAATGAATAATGATACATAATAAATATTATACCTATACTATATTATAGTTGGTATTCGTGATGTGTGTTTATATGGTATTCCATGGAGATTTATATAATAAGAAAACAATTAGTAGATAAATCGTAAGGCGTGAAAAAATTTTGCCCCGGGGCGCTGAATTGCTTGATACGGTTCTGAGTATGCACTAGTATACATATTTAATGATATAGGGGCAAATTGAAGCATTATTTCGACTAATTATGCTGTAGGTACATAGACACAAAAAAAACATCATTGTAGAATACAATCATCACTCCGTTCAGAATCTAAAAATAATAATATGTGAATATAAAAACTTTGTGCAGTCCGAGGCGTTATTTACTTATTTGCACAAAATACTGTTACAACATAAACGAAAAAATAAATGTAGTGTAACGATACAATCTTAATTAATATAGAATATAGATTATATATTATTTATTAACTGATAATTTTAAAATATAGATATTTCTATAATAAATAGGTCAACGACAAAAATATTGTTTCCATTTCCACGTTAGACAAGTTTCATCTTTCTTAGGGCATGATGTGTTAAAAAATGTATTGAAGTCGTCGGGACTGAATAATTTTTTCAGAAATTACAGATTTCCATATTATTCAGGTTTCATATTCGACAGGTTTTACTGTATATACTAAATAGTTTAAGTTTTGTATATTGCAAAAGATAATTTGATTTCTGTTAATGCATTATTTATTAGCTTTTTTTATTTTATATTTCAATTTGAAATTAAGATTTTTCTATAAAATAATAATAAATTTAAATTAATATACCTATTAATACTTAACAAAAATAATTATTGATTTTATTACATTTCAGAATACTCGTGTTATTAGGACAGGGAATGGTGCGCCAGTTGATGATCATACTAATACAATTCAAGCTGGAGTAAATGGACCACTGGTGTTACAAGATCATACTTTTTTAGATGAAATATCGCATTTTGACCGTGAACGAATTCCAGAACGAGTAGTACATGCTAAAGGAGGAGGTTATTTTAACTTTCAATAATATTTTATTTACATTAAAAAAAATGAAATGTATTTTAGGTGCATTTGGTTATTTTGAAGTAACACATGATATTACAAAATATTGTAAGGCTGATATATTTTCAAGCATTGGAAAACAAACTCCTGTTGCTGTAAGATTTTCTACTGTTGGTGGAGAGAGTGGATCAGCTGACACTGTTAGGTATATATTTATTTTATGTGTCTTATGATACATCGTAGGTGTGCGCAGACTTAAATTTCCGGTCAAACCTGAAACAATTAGTGCCTCAATACTTGGACAGTGTTCCTATTTTTTTTTTAACACTAACATACATTCTTATTGTAAAATAAAGACTGAGTAATATTTATTTATATAAATAGAATCAAGTATGTATGTGCAAACAACATAAATGTGCTAATTTTTAAACATATATTTTTACTTTTTGGAGTTAAAAATAAAATTTGAATTTTTTAAAATGAAATTATATACTCGTAAATATAAAAAGCATAAAAATAAAGAAACATACCTACCTATCTACCTAAAATTTAAAAAAAAAGCTTGGTTGAATAAATACAAATTGTGTACCTACACAAATTATATTAATACATAATGCATATATTATGTGTCTATAACCTAAATATAAACTTAGTAAGGTATTAATGTGTAATCATGTAATAATTTAAATTAAAGAGGAATTATAAATTAACTCTCCTTTTTCCCATACCTAGTCTATAGTCATAGTACATATTTTGTTCACAATGTTTTTGTTAGATGAATAAATCAATAAAACTTATGAAGTGGTATACTTATATTTTTTAAATTTTATTTCATTATTACAATAAATACAATTTTTATGATATCCAGAAATATATTGTTATAGAAAAATTAAAAATATAATATACATAAATTTGAAATTTTATTTTTCCCCTAAAACTATTCTGGTCGAGCCTACCAGCTCTCCCCTATGCTTGCCTTTATATATATATATTAATTATAATTATACATAAAACTTCTTAAATTATCGTAAAAACTATATTATATTGTGCTTAATAGTATACATTATGTAATCTAAAAGCTACAGTTATTTATTCTTACTATTTCTTAGTGTTTACATACCTTATAAGTGTAAAATTATGCTTTTGATATTATTTAATACCTACACTAGTATAACTATATATTATGACATTTTTGATAATTTAAGAAATTATAGGTATTCATTAAAATTAAAATTAAATTAAATTTGTCAATAGATTAGTTTTATAGTTTTATAAAAGTTTGATTATTAAAAAATTGATAAATAATAATCTATAATAATGTACCTACTTATCTATGTATACGCCATGTATAATTATGATATATATTTGTATTATTATTAGAGACCCAAGAGGTTTTGCTATAAAGTTTTATACTGAAGATGGAGTTTGGGATTTAGTTGGAAACAACACACCAATATTTTTTATAAGAGACCCAATTTTATTTCCAAGTTTTATTCATACCCAAAAGAGAAATCCAGTTACCCATTTAAAGGTAATACAATATAATAAATAATATGATTAGTACCAGAGCTATATTAAAATTGTATTTAGGATGCTAATATGTTTTGGGACTTTTTGACTCTTCGTCCTGAATCATTACACCAAGTGATGATACTGTTCTCAGATCGTGGAATTCCAGACGGATATCGTCATATGAACGGTTATGGATCTCATACATTTAAAATGGTCAATTCTTGTGATAATGCAGTTTATGTTAAATTTCATTTCAAGGTATTACAAATAATAGCTTATTAATGAATACTAAGTTCCTTCGATGCTATCAAATAATAAATTTAATAAAAGCTGTGTACCAACTATTTTTAGACCGATCAAGGTATAAAAAATTTGGATGTTAAAAGAGCTCGAGATCTTGCAGCTGATGACCCAGATTATTCAAACCGTGATTTATTCAATGCTATTGCTAATGGTAACCATCCAACTTGGACTCTCTATATACAAGTGATGACATTTGAAGAAGCTGCTGCTAATAAATTCAATCCTTTTGATATTACAAAAGTTTGGTCACATGCTGATTATCCATTAATACCAGTTGGCAAACTAGTATTGAATCGTAACCCCACCAACTATTTTGCTGATATCGAACAAATTGCTTTTAGCCCAGCACATATGGTGCCTGGTATTGAACCTAGTCCTGATAAACTTCTCCAGGTTTTTATTATTTTATATTTTTCATAAGTATTATTTTTTAGAGTTATATTATATAATTGTTTTAATTTTTTGATTTTAGGGACGATTATTTTCTTATAGTGATACACATCGTCATCGTTTAGGAGCTAACTATTTGCAGTTGCCTGTAAATTGTCCATATCGTTCAAAAGTCACCAATTATCAACGCGATGGGCCTCAAGCTTATGATAATCAAGGGTCTGCACCAAATTACTATCCTAATAGTTTTTCTGGACCAGAACAACAACCCGCGTATCGCATGTCTTCATTTGATGTTTCTGGTGCTGTCGCCAAGTATGAAAATAAAATTATTTACATCATTAATATTATAAACATAATTTTTTATGCATTTAGCTTAAACATTTTTTCAACATTTTATTTTACAGGTATGACTTAAGTAATGATGATAACTATACCCAGGCAGGTTTACTTTATAGAAACGTTTTACCTAAAGATGAACAAAATAGATTGGTAGAAAATATAGTAGACAACTTAAAACATGCTGCTGACTTTTTACAAGTATGAACATATTTTATTACTTTAATTTTACACATAAATTTTCATCATTTTAGTATTGTTTATTTTTTATTTTATTATTTTTAGGAAAAGGCAATTTATCATTTCACTCAAATTGACGATGGTTTAGGTAAAGAACTTAGAGAACATTTGAAGTTGGCCAAGTGTTCAAAAGCAAATCTTTAATAATTTTAATAAACCGAATAATTATTTAAAATAAATAAAAATCACAAATTATATATCTATTTTTTTTTTAGTTTATTAATTCTTAAAATGCTGTGTATAAGGCAAACTGTAATTATTCAAGTGACTTAATAATTTTATAAGTTTATTCATTTTAACTTTAAAATCACATTTATGTATTTCATATTATATTGAATAGTTTAAAATCAAAACATTTTTTTAAATATATTACCTATTATATTACATTTTTATTTTTTATATCATGACTCACTTTATCTTTTATTTCTATTAAATTAATCAATTTAAAATAAAAGTTGATGAACACGTTAAGCTGTTAGACTTTTCCTTACCATTAAATGAGATTAGAATCTAATAAATGTACTCTGAATGTATCTGAGTACTATGAAAATGTTACATAATTGGATCTTGCCTAGGAATCTTGTACAATTTATATTTACCTAGGTATTATTTAAAATAACTAAGTATCTATTATGGTTATGAAGACCTGATATAAAAATTTTAAAAAAAGTACATTTTAAAACTTAGCTTCTCCTCTATTGTAATTGTTTAATGCTTGTTCTATCCATTTTTTGCTCATATCACAGAGCATACATCATATTCTTCTAAAAAATATTTTTTTAATCTAATTAGCCTATTTTTTTAATTATTATTTTTATTTACTTTAAAAACTAATTAGTTTTAATTATAATGTTAACTCATTTGGTATGTTTTTATAATGAAATTTTTTTGAAATTTAAGTAAAAATATTTAAATTATTTTTTAAAGGTAAAAATACCAAGTGTAAAGTTTAAATAAATAAATAGAAAACTGTATTAATATGTTTCTTACATACTAACAGATAACAGATTAAATTTACTATGCTACTAACCAATCAGAATGCATTAAGTTGAACCATTAAAATATAAATTAATAACTAAATTATGAAATCATTAACATGTATTAGCCCATAATATATATTTTTTAAAGAGCATAATTTCATGTACTTACCTAACACTATTGTTAACAGCACTAGGACATGCATAAAAAGTACTATCCTACAAAAAAGGGTGCATCTAGTACTCTAGTCATAGGTTTTATTCACATTGATTACAACCGGTCTATATTATATACCACTCTGTATAATTATCTAGGTAAATATTATCCATAAAACTTAACTTATATTGTGATATGCTGGTTAAATATTATGAGGTTACCTACAACATAAATTAACATTACCTACAGCTTTAATTCTTTGAACATATAAAATTACATAGGCAAATTGCTTTTAATTGAGGAATTGCATTTTACTTTGTACAATGTATACATGTATCGAAAATGATCTAGTTTATACTAAATGGGTGTTATCCTAGGACCTAGGCCTTAGAGTGATTATACGTCTTGTTTTATGCAGGATTGTCTTTTATTTCAACTTTGTGTCCGAGGCGTCATTTTTTTTATTATAAGTTATAACTTATAACGGTTCATTCCAAAAAAATATACACAGGTATAAATAACAATCTTTGAAAATATAATATATAATATAATATATATATAATATATAATATATAATATAATATAATCAAAAATCATTTTCTATACAAAGTATACATTATATGTTTTCAGCTGTTATACGCGCTCCCCATAACTTGTCGAAATAAAGCTTCAATTTTGAATTTTGAGCGTGGTTTCCGATGGAAAAGTGAATATCATTGGTGCATTAAAAAGGTCAAAAGTAAACATTTTCCAACAGTTTTTAAAAAAATTGAAAAAAAAAACAAAATAAAAAGTGACGAAAAAACGGGAAATTTTACGCAAAACAAATCATCGATCAAATAGATTTTTTATATGGTTGTAATTCAAAAACTAATCACTGTAAATACTTGATATTTTCACCAAATATTTATAATAGTATTATTTATATACAGTTAAATGTTCAAAATATTTTGATATTTTTTAAGCTATTTATAGACAACTGAAATTTTCGATTTTTCTGAGAAATTTATTTTGAAGTGTCAATAAAATTGTTTGGATAATGCTATTTATAGGTATTTGAAATATTCGTTTTTTTTATTTTTTTTTTTATAAATATCGATAAAATGTTTTTGGCTGAGTTAAAATACTTAAAAATTTAATACAAAGTTCCTCATTAGTTATTCTTATAGTGATTAAAAAATTATAAGAATAAGTACATAGGCACAGTTTTTTTTTATTAGCATTTGAAGTTCAAATATTGACAAAAAATTATCTAAATCATGAATATTTGTAAATTATTTTGTAGGTATAATTCATAAAAATGTTTGTATAAGTAGGCAAGTAGCTAAGAGTTGAACATTTGATACAAGATTTTCCATAAGTTTGGCTTACGATAATTATAAAATAACTTACATTTTGGTGTATTTATACATTAAAACATAAACCACCTTTTTCCCCAACCACTGGAAATTATATCCTAGGCTGACAAATTATCTTCGTTCAGAATAGTTTTTTGTTAACAATGATACCTCTCGTACTCATTGGATTCAAATTGAATACATCAATTATTGTGACCTACTATACAGCAGAGCGTTACTCACTTGACCGACTATTTATAATTTATTATGGCTTGAAAATGAAATAGAAAGCTCTTCATAAGTGGTTCATATTGAAATCAAAAAGTCTAAAGCATATGTAAAAATAAATTTGTTTTATAGACATTTTAAGTTTAAATTTATACGAAATTACATTGCATTTAAATTTTAAACTATGATTAACCAATAACCATCGTCATTATTTTAATATTATTTATACAGATTATTAGTGAATATATAGAATATTTACGTAATATTAATAGATATTTAAGAAATGTTTTATAGGGGGGGGGGGGCACAAATAAAAAGTTCAAATTAGCGTAGGTATATGGTTAGGTTAGTACAGTTATGGGGAGTACAGAGAATCTAAACTCTAAGAGGTTAGTACTCTCAATATTAAAATACGGTTAATAAGGGGCGGCAGTGGTGACTATCACATATCTAAAACGGTGCTCAAGCATCCCTTTCATGGATAATTAAATATATTCACACATATTTAGATTTAGTACATAGTATGTGTGAAGTGAATACATTTTAAAATTCAAGTTTTTATAAAGCCCAATTCTAGAAAAATCAAAAATCACATTAAAATAAACTTTAAATATTGGTAGGGGAACCGTCTGTCTGTACTTGGTTTTTTAAGTGAGCACCTGTACAATTTATCGAGAAAGCTGCTACTATCCATTATGGTCGTCGAGCGCCCGCGACCCTATATTTTATACAACACAGCACTCTATCTATCATGGAACCGGCTGCAACAAACGTGAATATAGATTACCAGTGACTATAATAGTTCGATTCTCACGAATGCCATCAGTTCTCTTTATCCCTTTTTTTTATCCGTGTATCCTATGACAGTTATTTTTAAGCATTACTTAAGTTTTAGTTTTAGTGAAATATGCTTATTATTATTATAACTAATATAACTAATTGTGTTGTTTAATTATCTTTTATCGATCCACATTAAAAACCTCATTCAATAATTATTGATGACAAGTGATTCAGGACTGCTAAATTTCCACACCACCCTAGGGGTATTAGCATAGGCGCGTTTTTTTATAATGGTATCGCCAAGAGCCATATTCCACTTATACTTACTTTGTCTGCGGCACTGGGTACGTGTCGTTGGTCTATTATATACTAATTATACTATTACTTAGTATTCTTAAGTCGGCTTCACTGCAGATATGTCGGACGCACCGCGGATGCCTGTTTCACGGCGACTGTGACACTCTTCGGCGGCACGTCGAGGGTGTTTGTCGGACCACGGACGTCTGACCAGGATCGTACAGATAGTCGATTTACTCACCCCTGAGAGGTGCTCGCCGGTTGGTTGTCGTCAGTCAGTGAGGCAGGCAGTCCACAATGCGTCGTCGCGCTCCGGTAGAAATGGCGTGGTGGAAGCTGGTTGTCTGTCTGCGGCGTCGGTACTTGTTGCTGGTCTTATCGTCGTCGCAGTAACTATTCCTTTTGTTGGTTCGTTTTTTCCCTGCGATCCTTCCTTCTTGACTGTTTTTTTTCTTTTCTAGATGTTGAAGGCTTGAGTTGTTGAAGAACACTGATCAGTTTTGGCAAATGCACCGGTACTTATACAAGTTATACCCAATACAGTGTCAATAATTTTTGTTTATTGTTTCGTAGTTACTCGATTTTGTGGCCATATTAAAAAAAAACATGTGTCAGAGATTATTGTTAATAACTTTCTTCCGTGTGGTAGAAGGAATTATGTATTTTTGAATGTTAATAAATGTGAATTTATGCGCTTTTATCTTATAAAAAACCAAATTTACTATCAATAATATTCTATTTTTAACTCTTATATTTTGTTTTACTTAGCCATTTTTATATGTAGTTTACGAAGGGTTTTTGTTGTAATATCACTAATTTTTATCATCAATGCAATTATGCAAACAATAATAATGAACAAGTGACACAGTAACTTGGGCAATATTTATGGAGGGAGGGAACTTTATTTTATGTCAATATACCTTATACTTAAAGATACTTATAGAGGCTAAATGTACCTAATAAATACATTTTGATTAATTCATTCATTTTTTTTCTATAGTTAATTTTTATAAATATAATATTTTTCAGGTTTCTTAAAAAAATAATTCTTACAGATTTAAAATGCCTTTTTGATAACATTTTTTAAATACATTTACAAAATACCAAGGGGGCAGTTACCCCTTCTTCCAACTAGTTTACTATAGGTGTATAGCTATATAGGTATTTTAATATATTATACTTCATAGTATATTATGTTATAGGTGTAAGATATTATTATATTGAATAAATATTATTTATAATATGATGTAGTATTATAGTACTATGTTGAGAAGATCTTTTCTTCGAGCACCGCGAGTGTGAGACATGGTGTCGATGTCGTGAAACTGTCATGGTGCTAATTAGTAATTAGTAAATACCACCACTCAATAGATATTATGTAGGTATGTATCTACGCCGTATAATTGCCGTGGCAAATAAGTCGATAGTCGAATAACTTCGTCTGTGATACGATGTCCCGACTCACGGTTTTAGAACGTGGTTTTAGAATATCAACACGAGTGTGATCTGACCACTAATGTAGATAACGATACACTGTTACCCATAGATAATAATAATATACGTAATACAATCACAGAATAGATGTTACAATGTTGTGTAAACCATGAACTAAGATAGTTAGTTACATCTTAGTTCATGGTGTAAACCAATAAATGTACCACGAGACATAAAAAAGACTACTACATAGTTAAATTTAAGCCGACTTCATAAATCGCATAAGATAACTCCGTGATACCGGGCAAGGCAGACTTTACCAGACGTACAGACGGGTAAACAGGGCCTTTTTTTTTAAAAAAAAAAAAAAAAGAAAACATAATTAGACAGTGAAACTTTCGTTTGTAGTTGCATCAGTTGTTATTATAATCAAATATGATTTATAGACTGTGGTGTGAAGCAATTAAGGTGGACTGATCACCTTACCAGTGGCTCTATAATTATAAATAGATTATAAATAATATTACATAATTAATGATTATCTATTTGTGAATTATTGTGGATATGAATGATTTTTTTTTAAACAAATTTTGTTCACGAGAAACGAATTCACGAATTACGATAGGATGTGTTATTTAGGTTATCTATTATCGCGGATTTATTATTTATTACATCATCATATTATCATTGTGGTTATTGGTTATCAGTTAACGAAAAAATTACAACCGTTGTCATAATATGATCACGTTTATTTGATTGTAACGAAAGACCAAAGTGCCTATTAATTTGTACCACAGATTAATTATCCGTTCGTACTCGGTACTTGGTGATGTATACCCAGTAATTTAGTAGATAATAAGCTTAAATCGCTTTATCCGTTTTTAATTTATATATTTTATTATTGATTACCGGTATTCGAGGTCATGTTTAGATAAAGCTATGAGAAAAGTAAGTGGTAACAAAAAACCTATAAAAAGTGTCTGGTTTTTATTTCCGCGCAATTTTAATAATTTACAAATAGCCAATAGGTATATCATTGATATTGTAATATTCTATTTATGTATTTATGTATTTATCTTATCTTAAATAGGTACCTACTCGAATTAATATTATGGATTTAAAAAATACATAATGGTGTAACATGTTAGACATTTTACATATAAGTGTTGTAGATACATGTGCAGTATGCTGTATGTGATTCTTAGCAGCAGTCTGCTGTACAACTTGTAAAATATGTACTAGAGTTTAGAAGATCGTTTCGATAATATTTTCAAAAATGGAGAAATGGTTAATTCAGTCTATATGGATTGCCGTGTTTGGATTTCTAAAAGAATTTCGACCCGAAGATCCCTACATTATTCAATACTTGACAAATCCACCAATGAATTTTACTAGTCAAGAAGTAAGTTTTATTCTAATCTACCATTTAAGGTTTTTAATTACATTTTTACTTTAGGTGAATCAAGAAATATTTCCAGTATCAACTTATACTTGTCTTGGCCTTACAATCGTTATGTTTTTGGTTACTGATTATTTACGTTATAAGCCAATTGTTGTACTGAATGCTTTATCAAGTTTTACTGTTCAGATATTTTTGATTTTTACTCGATCAAAGACTGACATGAAGGTAGGTAAGTTATTAAATAATTATTTAAAATGTAATTAACTTGTCATTAGGCTATTAAGATATCTAAATTGTATAAGAGTTCATCTCATAATTTAATTTATATTATAATCTTGATGTAGTTATTAGAATATTGCACTCATTAGTCATTTGTTTTACTTGTCAACTACACACACTTAATAATTATTTTAAAATAATTAAACTACCTAAAATGTTTAAATAATTTGAAGTAAATATATATCCTAACAATTACCTAGACATTTAATTAGGTATAATTGTTTCTCTAGCACTATATTTAACCTTACTAAGCTGTTATATGGATATTAAAAGAAAAAAAATTTGAAATCAAAAGTTCCACAAAAACATAGAAAAAATATTGATCCATAGTAAATCATGTAAATATATTTTTTTCCCCTCAACCATATCCACTCTTTAGTCTTTAGAATAGCAGACTGGCCATCTTTTTGAAATTGTATACATATTTCTTATTAAAACACTGTTAAAGCAGCGAAGGTAGCACGTTTTCACATATTATCGAGTTACACTCTTCCATAAAACAATGACTGCCTTTTGAAAATTTAATGAGTATTTTGTTTTAATTTATTACAATTATGATACAAAATTATTATTAATAAAAATTTTTGACCAAAAATGAGCTTATAATATTAAATTAAAATTAATTGACCCTAATTATTTCGAAACGTGCTCGTTGTACTAAAAAAAATTAATTTGATGACAAAAAAAACACTGTCGGCCGTATTGTCATCCTAGTGATTGGAAATGTGACTTTAAAAGGTGATAGTGGATGAAGGTAAAGTGAAAATTGTGATTGCATAGTGAAAATATTATTCAGTGAATCATAATGTACAAACAATTTTTTATAATGGCCAATAACTTGTTTAAAAATTAAAATAATTAAAAAAAAAATCATATTTGGGGCACTAGATAATTTTTATACCTTTAAATATAATTATGTTATTTAATCAAATATTAGAAATAGCAGAGTAAAAAGATTATTTTGAATGTTAAATTAAGTATAAATTTTAAATACGTTGTACATTAAATTATTTTAATACATAATATGTCAACTTTTTATTAGGATATTATTTTAAATTAAAATCCATAGCTTCTTATTTTATTTCATTAATAATTAATAGAATAGTGCTAGGTTGTGCAAAAAATTACAGAACATTTAATGAATTAATAATGTGCTAATAGTATTTTATGTATGATTTTGTAGCCTATAGATTCATTACATTTTATTGAATCATTAAATCAATCAATTTAATATTTTTAATAAAACTGTTGTTTGATATAGATAATGGAAGTATTTTACGGCACCATGACAGCCTGTGAAGTTGCATACTATACATACGTTTACTCAAAAGTAGATAAAAAATATTACAAAACTGTTTCTAGCCATATGAAAATGGCATGTCTTCTTGGCCGACTTGTATCGGCTTTGCTTGCTCAAACATTGATTGATAACAAAATATTAACTGTGTCTCATTTAAATCATTTAACGTTAGCTGGTAAGATATTTTATTCTTATATTGTTTAGTAGAGGGTTATAATGAATTAAATTAACATGCTTATATACTTATATTATTACAGGTGCAACTGTATCAATATTTTGGGCCTTTGGATTACCTTCAATTAAAAGTAGCTTATATTTTCATCAAAGCTCTGAACACACATACATAAGAAATAATACAGGTAAAAATAATATTATATTCTTTCATAAAATAAAATTTTAAACTTGTTTGGCTTATTTTATTGTTTTATAAGCTTAAAATATTCTGTAGTAGATGATGTATGGATTAAAAATCTAATACATTATTTTTTAATTATTTTACAGTGTAAGTAAATATTAGTGCTTAATAATTAATAGTTTTGAAATAATTCAATAACATCATTAAATCCAAAATGAATTACTATAAAATTTACTATACATAATGACTGTGGCACACCCAGAAGCTTCCTCTAAAACTTTTTAATATTCGATTATATATTAAAATGTATTGTTTTGTTACAAATATATCATAATTATAATATTTTTTTTTCAAATTTGATATAGAGAAACAGTTGTATATGACAAAGTTCATGGCAATCGCTGATCAATTATTTTGGTGAAAATTATTTTTAGTTTTATATATTGGTGGTTAGGTCAGATGGTGTTAAGTTTTTGATCAATAATGGCAATAAAAATTATAATTATTATTGTCAAATTTTGAGTGTTAATATTATAGATTTCGAATTAGTGATAATTCTATATTTGTGTTAAAAAAAATCTTGAGAGATTTGCTTGATGATCTGTTTAATAGTTTAATATTATCATAACTCTTTATTGTGTAATATTAATAGCTATTAAATAAGATTGTGTATTGTTATATTTTGTTACTGTCACCTTTGAAATTTACACAAAAGTGATATAAAAAATAAATATGTATGAAGGATTGTTGTTATATTTATATTTGAGTATCATGTTGTCCAATAGTTTAATGTTGATTTTATTTTCAAGATATATAATGAATGATTAAGAGAGTTTATTTTTCTGTAGTTGGTTGTGTCATGTGTTATGAATTTGTTATCTGTTTAATATTTTGAAGTACTTTCTATTTGGGTCTGTTGATTTTATTTCATTTTCTCTTTTTTTCATTAATTATCAAATTGGCTCGCAGTTTTTCTATATTTGTCTCTGTTGTCTAATCTTTACATTTATTGTAAACCTAAACCACATCATTAATTTTTTTACTTATTTATTTATTTATATTTCTAAAATTTGAATATTGAGTACTATGCTACTACAGTATTATGAACAATAAAATAAAACTATACAAATTGAATAAATCTATGCTAGTGTTTTTACTTATTGTTAAATTATTATATACAACAGTAATATAAAAAAGCTCTGCTGTACATTAGGTGCTGTGTGGATCACTATTATATTAATTATAGGAGTGTTAAATTTGAATCCAATGATAGGTATCATTGTATACGAAAAATGATTCTGAACGAAGATGATTTGTCAGCCTAGGATATAATTTCCAAGTGCTAGTGAAAAAGGTGATTTATGTTTTAATGGCCTGAATATACCAAAATGTAAGTTCTTTTATGATTATTGTAAGCTGAACTTATGGAAAATCTTGTATTAAATTTTCAAAATCTTAGCTACTTATATAAAATTTTTGACGAATTATACCTACAAAATAATTTGTAAATATTCATGATTTTGACGAATTTTTGTCAATATTTGAACTTTCAAATTGTGCCTAAATAATTTTTATAATTTTTTAATCACTATAAGAATAACGTATAAAGAACTTTGTATTATATTTTCAAGTATTTTGACTCGGCCAAAAACATTTTATCGATATTTATAAAAAAAATAAAATAAACAAAAATGAATACTTTAAATGCCTCTAAAATTTATAATAGCATTAAAATAAGCAAAATATTTCGGAAATTAAATCACGTAAAAAAAATGCACATCTAAATAACTGGTGAAATTGTCAAGTATAAACGACTTATACTTTTTTAATAATAACAAAGATTTAAAATCGTTTGAGGATAAATTGTTATCGTTACGCTATTTCGTAAAAATTTAAAATTAAACGCACTTAAATTTTTTCCTATAATGATACTTCGAGTTTTCTCTATTGCTACTTGAAGAAGAACTTAGTGTTGACTTTTTGATCATTAAATATAAACACAACAAATGTTATGATTTTTCAACTTCAAAATCACTTGCAAATTTTTGCAATTTTGACTTATTTTGTAAAAATTTAAACTATTAATGCTTATAAAAAAAAATTGTGTGTAACGATTTTTGATTGTTTTTTAACTAAAATAAGAATAACTCATAAGGAACCTTTTATTAAATTTTCAAGTTTTTTTGGTCATCCAAAATTTTTTTATCGACACTTCAAAAAAAAATTCTCAGAAAAATTAAAAATTTCAGTTGTCTAATAAATAGCTCAAAAAAGTCAAAATATTTTGAAAATTTAACTGTTGATAGATAACACTTATATAACCATTTTGGTGTAAATTTCAAGTATCATTTATAGTGATTATTTTTTGAGTTACAACCATACAAAAAAAATATTTTTTGTTGAAAACTGGTTTTGCGTAAAATTACCAGTTTTTTCTTCACTTTTTTTGTTTTTTTTCAATTTTTTTTAAAATTGTTTGAAAATGTTTTACCTCTATAATGCACCAAGAATATTCATTTTGCTATCGGAAACCACCCCCGAAGTTTGAAATTGAAGCATTATTTCGACTAGTTATGCTGTACTCAAACACAAAAACAAAAAACAAAACACACATCATTGTAAAATCAATACGTTCAGAATCTAATAAACCACTATAATATATTATACTAAACCATAAATTACAAAATAAATTAAAATAATTTTTAAATGCGTTATTTCTATATAAAGGAAGGGATATGTTTCATTTTGCTTACTTCAGTGTAAAATAATATTTTACTGTTTTGTTTTAAATAGTGTTGACATGTATTGCATGCATATGTGATAATTATTGTCAACTTAAAAATTAATCTAAACTAAATTTAATATTGTTGATGTTATTAAATATTTACCCTTGCTTTTTATTTTGTTATTTTTTGAGATTCACTCAAATTATTTGAGAAATAATATTGTTTCAATTATAATATGTTATAGGTATAATATATGTATTCTAATTTATAGAAACATAGATTCTTAGAGATTAATGATGTTGAATCATTTTAACCTTTTTAGTTATTTAGAAATAATTCACATGTACATAATATTTGTACATGCAATTAGTAGCTTTCTAGTTTCATTTGCTTGAAATTTAAAACAATGTAATATGTACCTACTAGGAAGATATTGAATATTTATTATTAATTATTATATATTAAAATATTCCTTTGTCATCCATTTGTGATATAATTAATTTGCATGGTGGAACAGTGGAAGGTCGACTTTAGATTTAATTAACCCCTAAAATCGTTAAATGATTATAGCGCAAGGCTTAAAAAAACTTTAATCGTGCCTCATGCTGCTTCAGCCCTCTACATATTGAATTAAATAAAAAAAAATAAGCCGATATGTGCATAAGCATGATGCTATCTTTGTGATAGGGTGTGCCACTAGTATCTTTTAGTTTTAATGCATGACTACAATACAATACAACCATGCACCATTGCACCATATATTTGCCGTAAAAGCTATTTAAGTAACATGGAGGTATACAATTGCTGAATCGTGATTCACGCTGATTGCTGATCGATGATGGTCACCTGTCCTCGTTCCGGATTGATCTCTTAATAAATAGAACTATCCAGTTCGTTATTTTCTACATTAATTTCACTTACCAGTGTAAGATCGCTTGAAAACGACCCATTAGCTTTATTATCGTTTGAATAGGTGGATAACCGCTTCTCTCTCATACCTTTCATAATTTGTTTAAGATTGGACATGATTCAAAACCAGTGGCGTATTTTGTGTTTTTTTTCTGGGGGGGGGGACCAAAAATTTCTTAATGACCCGGTGAAATTCGAATAATTCATGGATGTTCCAAATAAACTGTAAACTTAGCTTTAAAGTATATACCTCGAAATGTATCGTCGACGGATTTAATATAATTGATTTCACTTTTACAGTTTTGATATAGATAATTTGATGGGCATGATAAAATACTAATACTAAGGATATTTTTTTTTGTAAGTCTGAGGTGTCTTAACATGGAAGATACCCATACCTTCTCCGAAAAAATAAAAATACGCCACTGTTTGAGACACTAGTGTTTCTTTCTCGAATTATAAGAGGTGTGGAAGATGGCTTATCACCAGACTATACCATGTGCATTGTGCAACGTTCACTGTAAGGTCTCAGAAATATGCAACGTATGGGAATTAACACTGGACACCAACATTATTTATGATTATGATTTATGACCATCTTATAATATTGAGTCATCACCAAAGGTATCCGCTACCACTCTTGGATTGTAATCACTCCCTGCTACACAAATGAGTAGAGACATCAGTTAGCCAGAGTTGTTGTTTTTACCCACTCTGTGTACACGTTAATGAATAAGTACTGATCCACGTTCAGTTTGTGTGCAAAATAAACTTACCGTTTGATTGGTTGAGGAATTTTCGATACTTATTTTAGGTTAATTATAAAACGATAATTGTATAGTTAAGTATTATCGGTAGTCTCGAACTTAGAATATATTTATATAGCACATGTAGTTTCTGACTAATATTTTGCACTACTTAACTATGCACGTGTATTGACTAAATCAACGTCTAATCATAAAACTTTAATCCAAATAATTTTTGTATTTAGTTAGGTATACGATAAATGAACAGTCTATGTTAGGTAACTAAAATTATAAAATATGTTAAAGTATATGAGAAATAGCATCGATCGAGTTTTTAATTTATGTTTAGTTTAAAATATTAATTTATTATTTCATGATTTGCTTTAAAGATTATGTTATAAAAAAAACTTATTACTAGGTAAATATTATAGCAATATTCATTTTGTTAAATTTGAATTGAATTATAATTATTATAAACGAAAAATAATTCTGAGCTGAGACAAAGTTAGGGTACAGTAACCTAACCGTCCTAACCCATCCTTGCTTGAATTTTTAAGGATATTTTTTAACTTACTTATATTACTATTGTGTACTATCATGTATTTGTAATACATTAATACAGTAGGCTGAAATAACTTTTTCCAAAAACATTGCATACGTATTATATGTTATTATAATATGTATAAGAATAGTTTATTATTATTATTAAATCTTAAGTCTTTAATAACGTATCGTAAAATGATGTGAATTAGTTTTTGGTGTAAGTAGTTTGAAATTAGTCTATATACTACTTTGAAAATTTGACTGTAGAAAACGATTATATAAGTTAATAGTGCAATGTTTCTAGTTTCTTTGATCAATATTTAAATTAAAACAAAATTATCATAAAATTGTTATTTTACTTTAGAATATACTATGGTGTTCATAAAAAAAGGTTGGCAAGTGGGTATCGTTTTGCTGTACATTAGTCAATGATGTATCATTTTATACGAAAAACAATTCTGAGTCGATCTGTTAGCCTATTTCATTAAGTATTTATTTCATGATGTTTTTTTTTTTATATAACTATTAGTAAAAAAGTAAAATTAGATTTATACTAAAAACAGATAATATCTTAAAGTAAATTAAAATTTATTATTGTATATGTATAGTAGAATTCATAACAATGCGAATAGTGCTTACCAAAATGTAAAGAAAAAAAATCAAAAATTTTTCAAGCATATAAATACCTCTATGAATACCCCTATGAAAGGGTCAAAATATTTTAAAAATTAGCTATGTATAGAAAATAATAATATAAACATTTGGAGAAAGTCTCAATAGTTTCTATGGTTATCCGTTTTCGTAAACATTTAAACTTTAAATGATCGTGAAAAATTAATTTGACTTTCAAGTAGAATTTTTTTTTAATATAGGTAGCAAAAAATATAAAGAGTATGTATTATATTTTCAAATCTTAAGTATAAGAATTTTTCGCATAAATCGAAAAAAACATATTTTATAACAGTTTTAAAGCCAATATATTATGCATTTTGAAAATTATATCATTCCTAGAAAATGTTAATTTGATCATTTCTTTTAAACTTAAATTATCTTTGATTTTTCATTTTTGAATCACAACAAAAAAACTATATTAATTTTGTCAAAAATAAGTATTTTGTAAATATTCTCTTTTACCCTAATTTTTTTTATTATAAAGTACTAAAAAAAGTTGTTTGAAGTTTTCTACTTTCCTTCTTTTCAAAATACTAACTATATCAAGTTTTTCACCAAAACGATTATAAATGTTGAACATTAATTTAATTTTGCTGCTTTATCAGAAGTATTATTATTGGAAACCAATATATTCATTGCTCTGCTGAAAATCTGAGATCTGTATAGCTAACATTTTATGTGTTTTACGATCTTTCAAATGGCTGACTTATGTGTAAAATATTAATATAAATTATACTGCGTAATTATGAGTTATGCCAAATGCCTATAAATACAAGCTAATAGCTACTCAGACTATTCTTTACCTAGTTTTCTGAAGCAATTATGGTTGTTGTATCTATGTTTAATTTTCTTGTAGAATATATTTTGTCATAATAATTTCTCGACATATACCTAACATTCCGTATAATTCTAGAGCAGGGGCCGGAAACCTTTTTTGACGGAAGAGCCAAAAGTTACAATATACAAAATTTTCCAGATTTTAAAGAGCCACTAAAATTTTTCGTATTTTTTTAAATATAATTTTATTTTTAAATTTTAATAGACATAATAATATTAAAATTAATTTATAATAATATAAACAATTTGTAATAAAAAAAAAAAAATCAATTTTTAACAATAGGGAGTTACATCAATGGGAGCATTGGCTTTACATGTCTTTTAAAAGTTCTTTTAAATTTGGTTCATAACTTGTTGTTTTAAGCACGATTCTAGATTTTTATTTGTGTGTTGGCTTTTTATACTTTATTTTTTATTGTATTCATGCAAGAGAACGCTTGCTCACACGAATATGTCGACTCAAAAATTGCCAGCACTCCAAATGCCAACTTTTCACCTCACTGTAGCATTCTGGAAAACTATTCCATGCGTCGAATATAAATTTCTCTACTCTAACGATAGACTGTGCTCCATGCGGGCACTATCAAATAATTTTTTTTTATGTATTATTTCATATTTCCAAAAGCAACAAAAATAATATACATTTTTTATATTATAAAATATTGTTTTTGAACATAAAATATTAATTTGTGTGTATGTGTAGCTGGAGAGCCGCAACTTTAGATAGAAAGAGCCACGCGTGTGGCTCGCGGAATCGTAGGTTGCCGACTCCTGTACTAGAGTACTCACTATAGAATTTTAGGATTTAAATTCATATGTTCTAATACCTATACTAATTTATATTTAAAATTAAAAATAAACAATGTATTTGGTGTTTTTATACAGATTTCTTTTAATCTATGAAATTAATTCATAATGTTATCGAATATCCTCGAATTTTATTTTATGTAAGTATACAACTAATAAATCTTACATATTTTATTAAATCCATAGAAATTTTCTTGGTTATTTTTCGTGTAATATAATATAGTACAATAGTACTTTTATTGATATAGTTATAATTATAATTGTATACATTAGTAGTTAAATACTGCACTGATGAATATAACAAAGAAGGAATTTTCCGACTGGTTGGCCTCTGCTTACTAACTAATTTAATAAACTAAATTTAAACTTATGATTTTGACTATCAAATAGCTTTTTTAATATTAAATAAAATAATTTATTTTGAATTTTATATTTTATATTTAAATATTGAAGAGATGAAAAAATCAAAAAATCTAATCATAATATTATGTTTGCGTAAATAAGCATTTATGTAAATTGTACAGACATAATTTTTTTTATAAATACTAATATTAATAAAAATCAATGATAAGGGTTGTGGAGTTTGACTAACATGGTGATTTGACATTTTTTCAGAGTAGTTTACAAACAGCTATGTATTTAAAATACATCTTTTGCATATTATTTAATACTTATGTGTATATATATATAAATATATAAATATATATAATTCATAGATGTTAATGCATCCAAACCTAAAACTGTGTGTCAAAGACTGTGGTCCGACTTCATTACGGCTTTCACAAACCGTTATGTTCTTCAGTGGTCCATCTGGTGGGCTTTAGGCACATGCTTTTATTATCAGGTTCGGATTAATTTTGTAATAATCAAGTTGAATAATTTATAAGAAATAAGATATATTTTGAATGGGAATAATTATTTTTTTATAGTTTAGTTTTAAAATAATTATATTATGTTATGATTATGATCTATAGGTTTATGCTCTGTTTCATCATGACTTTCTCATACACATGTAAAACATTGTCTCGTAAAATCTACATTACAACAAAGCAGATATACATGGTAATTACAGCGTATATATGATTCAAACGCTCATTTAATGTTCTTCTTATTTCTATTTTTGCCCGGGGTAGATCTTTAAAAAGGACCAGGCCGGACAGTTTCATAATCAGAATTAAATTTTTTTTTCAAAATGAGGTTTGTTTATTTTATAAAAACTGAAATATCCCTTATAAAATATATGCTGCTATTAATTAATATATACACTTTTATTAATTATTAAATGAACATATTATAATATCATAATATTTATTTGAATATATTATATAATTGAACAAAACTTTAATTTAAAATTTGAAAATAAATGATAATTTGTAGTGTATAAACTGTGGCTGGTGTTAAAAATGTCCGACTTGTGTGCTAATTTAGTCTGCCCCTATTTTAACTTTTCAAAATTTTAAATCATAATAATTAAGATAAGTTTATAAAAAAAAAGAAAATTAGTATTTTAAATATTT
The DNA here is from genome assembly GCF_020184175.1 of Aphis gossypii. Lineage (NCBI taxonomy): Eukaryota > Metazoa > Arthropoda > Insecta > Hemiptera > Aphididae > Aphis > Aphis gossypii. Next base: position 74,177,542 of record NC_065531.1, on the reverse strand, counting down.
CATTAAATGATTTTTTAAATGATAAAAAACAGCTGATTTTTTTAACCAAAGTTTTGATAGCATTTTTATTTAAAAATGAAAAAGATTATTCTATAATTTTAAACTAATAACTCGCATCATTATACTTCCGAGTATTTTTATAATATATTAATAACAAAAATTGTATTTGAATCATGAAGAATAGCTAGTATTTCAAACTATAGATTACTAATGAACTATGTTTGAACAAGTTCACAAAATCTATTTTCTCAAAAAAAAATTTTAGTTCACATAAATTTTGATTTTAAATAATAATAATGGTTTTATTTTTAAATATAACAATTATTTTTAAAATATTACTTAAGTGCCTATTTTCTGTTTGTATAGAGTGTACATAATATTTTCTTATATGTTTTCATACTACCTTATTTGAATTTATAACTGTTCTTATGTTTCGGTAGATACTTATTGTGGAGTACTATAATATTATAATAATATTATATATTTGAACTCTCAATGACTACCACATAAAAGATTTTTTCCTTTAATAATATAAATAATGTATTATTATTATATTCTATATTTCTATAACACAATTATCGTTTAGGTAGGTACGTACAACAGATTATTTTAATTTTATTTTTAGGTACCTATGTAAGCCTAATATAAATTCTAGTCATGGTTATCATAATATATTAGCTAAGTATTGTATTTAGTATGAATTTAGTTACATAAAGTATATGTGCATGTCATAGGAACGTCATTTCTGACATAGACTAACTAAATTAAATTTTTAAATTTTCGATATTTAGAATATATTTAAATTTATTTAGAATAATATTTGGTAATTTATCACTTGCGAAAAATCAAAAAATTATTCTAAAAATATTCATTACTAGGTATAATAAGTATAATCATTATATGTATATTAATATTTTGTTCGCATTATATATATTTTACTTAATATAAATAAACATAAAAATTGTATGATGTTGATTTCATTAAATACTCCCGTAGTATATGCGTGATATGAAATATTTGATACTCGGCCAAAAGTTTGACTGCATTGTTACTTTCGAACGATATTTATTAATATTATTTATATAGAAAACCAATATCTACTGAATCTATGATAATAATATGTTATACCTTAAGTATAATTTAAAATTATTTTCCACGGTATATGGTTTTATTTCAAACCGACGATGTATGGTTATTATTTTAAAATAATAAAGTTAAGTTAAGTTAAAAGTTACTCATATTTTTTTTCGTTTATTTTGAAAAAAAAGTAACTTAACTTAGTGTTAAGTTAAAAGTCAATTTAAAAAAGAAAGTAACGTTTTAACTTAATTTTATTTTTTAATTCGTTAATGCCCAGCATTGAGTTATAGTACTTATGAGATTGGTACTAATAGTTGAACAAATATATGATTTTTTTTAGAGACGCAAGTCATAAAGTTTTAAAATGCATATTATATAGTTTATAGCGGACTCATTGAACATTTTTATAATTTTAAATAACAAATTTAAGTCGTTGTTCAAAATTTTAAATAGTTGATTTAATTGTATTGTGTATTAGAACATTGTCTATTTTAGTGAAAGTTAAAATTTTTAAGTATAAAAATACTTATGCTTTGAAATTAAAATGTTAAGAAAGTAAAATCTTCGAAAAATAAATCAAGAATATGACGCAATATAATACAACAGATTTCAAAAAATGTTTATTTATTTATTTTATTGTCGTAATATAATTTAAACTAGAGTTTTCATAAAAATCAAACGTAACATTAAATTAATAAAATATAAAAAAAATTATATTTTTAAATAGGTATCTATACAGAAGACTTATTTTAATTTTATTGATAAATATTAATTTACGATTAGATAATCATATACCAAATTGACAATGATACAAAAGTTTATATTAATTCATACTTATTATCTAAAATATTTTAAGTATTAAATTCTAATTTTTGAACACTGTTAATTTATATAGTGTATGGCGTATTCTCAATCATTATGGCAAGAAATATACAAAAATGGCACGGATTTACAAGTGACCGATAATGGACTAGTTGAAGCTATATACACAATAATAAGTACGTATATAATTATTTTTATTATTTAATAATTTATTTTTATTTTTAAAATGGATTTGATTTTCTTCCATTATGCTTATGCTAATTTCAAAAATCTGTCAAGCATAACAAGATAATTATGCAGAACAGAATAATTATGAGGATTTTCATAACTACAATAAAATGTGTTATTAAATTTTTTTTTTTAAAATCATTTTAAAATCTTGGAAGGAAGTTGAAATCTCAAAATAAAAGTTTAGCTCCCCCTGAATCCCCCTAATTACGATACTGGTGTCGTTTATACAATAGTCATTAACCCTATATTATGAATACATTTATTTTTTTAAGTTTATATTAATATAAGTACTATGTGTCTATGTCTATTTTAATAATATTGTATTAATGTATTTTTTTTAAGGTACACTGGGAGTTTATTTGGTTGGTATCATAACAATACCAAGTTGGTGGCTAGTTGGTATTTTAACTTTTAGCCAAGGTTTAGTATTGTTGATAATGGCTCAAGAAAAATTATTATCACATGCGTATGTTGGTTACATTATGTTTGGAACATTTTATCATATTATGGCCACTGTAGCTAAGTAAGTAATCCAACATATTATATATAGTACTTTATTAATAAATACATTTTATTTTTATTTATATTTAATAACAAATATTAAAATTACACATATATATTATACAAAGAAAATGAATAATCTTTTTCTTTTTAATAGAGGATATTTAATAATATTATAATTTTTTGATTTCAACTACGCCTTTTTGTTAGTACATCGACAATTCATGTATAACATATTTATTTATTTTAGTTGTGAAGTAGCAAAAAATATACCAGCAGACAGTTATGCATTGGTATTTGGAGTTAACACATTCATGTCACTCTTACTACAAACATGTTTGACAATAGTTGTCAATAGTCCTGCAGGACTTATGTTAGACATTAGATCACAGGTAAACTTATTAACTATTATTATGTATATATTTTAATTTCCATTATAAAACATTAGGTTTACTTAAAAATAAATTTTCTCCAATAACTTGATATAGTTAATACATTTTATTTTTCGGACTAATGTTCAATTATGAATATGTTGTACATACATTTTGGTTGAAATGAGTCGGATTAATAAAACCGTCTTTTTTTATTACTAACCATCTATAAAATAATAATACTTCTTAAAACTAAATACTTTTAGTTATTTTATTATGAAAAGCACGAAGAATAAAATTAATCATGAAAATATTATCTCTGACTATTGACGTGATTTTTTATCATGCTGTTACATTAAATAAAACTTTTATGCAACTCTTTTAGTGTCCATCTAGAGATTAACTATGGAGCATAGCAAGAAAATCAAACATTAACTATAATATTCTAACATAATTCAATTATATTCTCCTTATTATCCCAAAATATTTATTGCTATTGTATTTATTTGAGTTTAAAACCATAGGCTTCTCTTAGATTTAAAATAAAAAGCTGTAAAAGATATTATTAAAATCCTGCAGTACAAGAATGTTCGCTTCCTAGGCAAGTTGCTTGTTAAGCAATTTATTATTTTATTTATTGAACTTCTCTCTATTCCTTCTTCCAACATCCACTAAATATATGGTTAATTATAGGCTACTTTTTCGAACTATCAATAATTACTAAACAATTAAATTTCTTAATAATCACTGTTGTGACAATATTCGAAGATGGCGCAGAGATCTAAATCTTAACAAATCAGTCATTAGTGACAAAATCAAATAAAAATCAAATTGATTTTAGACATCGATTATAAAGTATGTCCGTTGGATGGCTGCTTTTTCATATATGCGAAATGACAGCGTATAATATAAACCTACTTATTGAGAATATATTTATTTACCCAGGTATGTTTTTGGGATGGATACAGATTTTTTAAATTTTTTTGACCGATTCCGCATAACGTTATTTATTGAAGTCTGATACCATAGCGATATCCATCATTATTGACGGCAATTTAAAATCTATTTATGACCTAAAATAATTCATATGGCCTATACCTAAAAAATTATCTATGATTCCTCAATTTTCTTTTTTATTAAGGAAAAATATCTTGTTTATGTAAATATAGGTTTTTTTAATTGTATGTAGCTATAAAAAGTTTTTTTAATTTTTTAGTTTTACGTATACAGTGGAGGTTGTTTGATAGTCGGGGCTTTATTCACCGTCAGAGCACTGTGTTCAACATATAAAACGATGACGAGACATAGAATTTTTACAACATCAAATTAAATTGATTTATTTTTATAATTATTATATATATATTTTACTATTAAAATATTATTGTATAACCTGTATGATATTTTATTAAAAGTTTTAAAAATAAACAAAATAACATGTGTTGATCGTTATAACTAATAACCTATTCCTTCCACAAATACACCAAGTTTATATAGCTTTATTAATTATGTACATATTTTACTTGGTAATTTTTCTATTAAAAAACACATATTTTAAAATCCATAAAAGCTTTTGAAAATATTTTTTTTATAATAATTTTTAATTTCTAGTCAAAATAAAACAATATATTTTAAAAACTATATTTCATAATAGTTTTTATTGTTATATTTTTTTAAGTTTTTTCTTTTTTGAATGACAATATACATTTTAATTTCATATTCCGAATCAGAATATTTTACGGAGGAATTCGGATGAATAGCTTATGAGTTATATGTTTTTAAAGTTTCGGCGAGTGGAGTTTTACTTCTAGTAATAACTAGTAGACCAACATTTTAGAACCTATCCGTTCTACGAGTACTCCATTCCGCTAACCTAAATTTTAAATACTTATAACTATAGGGCTAGGATTTTAAAGTATATGCTTCTTTTTTTATATATGAGATAGATACTTCATTTTTATATATAAATTTGTTTCACGTGTATTAGATTCTAAATAAACCAATTTATTTTTGCTTTTTTTTTTTGTAAAATGCTGTTTTTGTTTTTTAAGTTATTTCAGCTGTAGCAATTTAATGTTTATTATGCAAGTATAGTGATAATAAAAAATTGAATTAATTAGAAATGTAAAAACCCAGAATGCGGACTGTTATTACGGATTATTATTATTTTCGTTATCGGGTTGTCGTTGTTTATTAAATATGTTTAAAATATAGAAAATCGATCTACATATTGTAGGTTGCAACTGGCATTATCTATACGGTCAGTATAGTATATGTTATAGTATGCCTATAACTTCGATATTGACCATTTCAAAATTTAAGATTTAGTGTTGTAATTTAAAATCTCTAGTACGAAGTATGCACCGATCAATTCAGTGGATGTAGAGAGTCGTTTTCTAGATATTAAAATATTCTGTCTGATAATATAAATTCAGTTTCACTACTGTAAATCTAAAGAAATATATGGTAATATATATATATATTTTTTAAATTTAAATTGATGTTTAAAAGAATTTTTATTTTTTTTTTTATAACTAATAGTTCGTGTTAATTTTTAGTCATGTTTTTTTTGCTTTTTTTTAATAATAAATATATTTTTTTTCTTTTTTAAAACGAACTTGTGATTTTTTAGTTGCTTATTATTATTCTTTAAAATCCAAGCCCTACTTATAACTAATAATGTACTCATTTGAATTTCGATTTGTATGTGCTTAAATACTCCGAAAAATATTCTGTTTCAAAATATAAAATTAAAAATGTATGTTGTTATTCAAAAAAGTCAAAAACTTTAAAAAATATGTTACAATAAAGATGTAAAAAAAAAAAAATGTAAAAATAAAATTTGAAAAAATATATCGTTTTATTTTGATTGGAAATTAGGTAAAAAAAAATATTTCCAAAAACGTTAATAATTTTGAAATGAGTGTTGTTTAATAAAAATAAAATCACTCAGTATATTTATAAGTTATAACCGATACTTATATTTAATAATATTTATAAAAAATTATTAAATTTTTTTTGCAATAATAAATTTCAAAAATAGTTTAATCACTTAAATTTAATATAACAGGTGTACTAAAATTTAGTTTTAATTATTCATTAGCTGTTAATTAAAAATAAATCAGTTGAAAAAACAATTTCTAGGTATAACAATTTTAAGGACAATTTCTACTTTGAATACATTTTTTGAAAGCAATGTTTAATATAATAATATCAATTGCTTTATAAAATTTAAACATCTGCTGAAGACTTTATTTTACTAGCTATTTTTAAATGATAGTCAGCCATGTTAACCTTTGATAACCAGGCTTGTTATTAAAGTAAAATGTATGTGAATACATTTTCTAATTGGTATAATGTAACTTTCTAATAATTTGATGAATTAAAATAATTATATTTCTCAAGTAAAATGTATATTAAATAATTTTCAATTTACACGAAACTTAATTAATACATTCGATGAATTTTTCTAATTAAGAGTAATTTTTCAGTAACACAAACAAAATACAAAGGTTAATTTTATAGTAGATATTGAAATCACCGGTAAAACACGATTGAGCATATTATATCTATATTAAAAAAATTGTCAGTTAATTTTTCTGAATAAAATAAAGTAAACGTAATAGGTAGTAATAGGTAAACTTTAAGTCTGTAGATACCTAGTTCTTTCATTGTTTGAGGCATCTATTTTAATTTTCCCATTTTTAAAATGTATCGAATAAAAATAGAAAAAGAAATACGTTATAATGTGTTTTAAAGAGGATTGGACTGAGAATTTAATTTGATCCGAGATAATACTATTAAAACAGTATTTTTTCCAAAATTAATACCAACCGGACACCGGCCGTCGAAATGTCGAATTAACACTTTTCGCGGCCGTCCGATAGTTTCGGTAACTCGCCGGCTCAGTCTGACCCTGTGGGTTTTAAATAATAAAAATATATTCAAACGTTCAATAGGTAATATAAATTAGTGTAATAACTATATATTTTCCTTTTATGAGAATGGATCCAATAGGAATAGTTGTTTAATAATTTAATTGAATAAAACCGTTGGTTAATGGTGTTTGGCTGTTTATGTAGCCATTAAATTATATCGAACATCATAATAATTTATAAGGGACTACATTTTAACATGATAATAATATGATATGGTATCAGTATACAACATGTACCTATTTAGCAGTATACATGTGTCGTATATTGTGGTATTCGGAAAAAAAAGTTCCGGAAACCCACTTCCTACCTGGGAAAAATTATATGCACAGTAATCAAAGCAGAATGCCAGATTTGAGTTATATATAGATATAATTGTATGTTATATAACATGACGTAATGTATGGTAAGCCATAACATTGGTAAATAATTCTATTGAATTATTTTTAAATGTACACATTTCTTAAATTATTTATCACTTTATTTAACTGGACCTTTGAATATTTTTCATTTTTAAGACCTATAGCCAAGTAAGAAAATGTATATTTTACATTTTAAACACATAAGATGTGAATGGGAAATTTTAACTTATTTTTGTAACGACAAAAACCCCTGGTTTATTCGCAATATATTGTGCAGATCATCTAATAGTTGTATAACAAGAATAACATTCGCTAATTCTTTACCGGAAAATTGTATCAAAAATAAAAGAAGAAGTCATCGGAACGTAATTTAAATGACTTACAATGTTAATGTGTGCATAACGAGTTCGTCCGGATTCATTGTTGTTTGACTACCTACTTATAGTGAAAATGGAAATTATCATTGTGTAAAACAAAACAATGGCGTTATAGGATTTGTTTTTCTTGTATAAAAATAACGAACTCGAATGCAAACATTGCATATGCATATTTAAGTCGGTAAAATGTATTTTATCCGGTAGTTACAGAAAACATCTATACAATTTATTTTTGGAAATGTCAATATCGTTTTTTAAATGCGTGATGAGTTCAAAACTTAAATTATTCATTTTAACGAGCTTAGCAATACCAATTGTCATATCATCTTCAAATCTTTCGTTGGATACTCCATACTCAAACATTGTAAGTAGATAATATAGAAATAATACTCCTAATAATAATTTATTGTATACCTAGATAATATATTCATCAGTTGTGAGTTTTAATTATTAGATTTTATTCACTTTATCGAGTGCCAAACGATATATTTTAAATTTCGTATTCCGAAGCAGAATATAATTTGAAATATTTCGATTTATTAAAGTAAATTTTTGATGAGTAATTTAGGAGTTACAACTCAATAAGTATTTAAACTTTTAAAATTTTGATAAGCGGAGTGCGGATTGGTACCCTAAAAAATGATGGTCCCTTACTCTGCTCATTAAAATTTTTTTTTAACATTTATTTTTCTTGTTTTTTTTTTGTAGAATTTAAATATTCTGTATTTTATTTTAGACAAATAATGATAGGGCGGTTGAGAACTTTAAAGGTAACCGTCCTTTAAGAGGAACAAAACGACAGTCCAGTTTAAAAAAACAAAATCGACGTAAGTCATCACTATACTATAATTGTATTTTATGCATTTTGTTTAAGACCATGCAATCAAAATCGTAATAAAGTTGTTTTTAAATTTTTGTTTAATTTTAGTGCTCTCGCTGTTCACAATCGTCAAATTCGACAACGAACCGTGTTACTCATCGTCTGGAGACAGCGGTATTTGCATGACATCAACTGAATGCTATCAACATAGAGGAGTGCCTATTGGATCGTGTGCTAATTCATATGGTGTTTGTTGTCTATGTAAGTTCAAATATTATATTATAATACCCATGTCAATAACTTTCATCACTACAGTGGTTCCGATAAGTATAATCTTGAATGGCTTATGGCTATCTAAACTGTTACAAAATTAACCATTATTTATTAAAATGTACATTATGGTATATATTGCGATTTAAATATAAATTTATACTAAAAACACTGAGATGAGACCTAAAATAAGTGAACAAATATGAAACATAATATTTAAATTTCGATAGTATATTTAACTGATATATTATGTAGTGTTAAACGTCTTCAATTATTAAAATCATGCAAATTATACAAAAATAATCATAAACAATTTAAAAATTAATTTATAAAAAAGTTATTGTGTGTTAAATATTTAATATTATTATAATATTAATTGTTTTTAAACCACATTGTCTTGATAAATTCGTATCTTGAGATTTGTTTAAGTTGTTTAGCTATGTATCTTTGTCGCTGTTCGTTTATAAAAAGAATAATTTATATAAAAATAATTTTTGTTTCGTCTATAAGCGTATTCATACCGTACTTATTTATCATTTGATTGAAGTTTGCATAAGTGCATTTAAATTTCCACAAAATCGAAGTATTAAATAAAATAAAAAATGAATTTACCTAGATATAAATTTAAGAAAAAATCAAGTAACCTGTTAATTTGAAAAATTAGCTTATTGTATCAATAGTTGTAACTACTCCTACCCATACATACGTGTAAATCTTTAGATGGCAATTACATTGAACTATCGAGTGTCAAACTATGTATATATAACATGATGTATACATACAGTGAGAAATGAAAAGTGAAAAATTTACTCGCAGTAATGTTTTACAGCAATATCTACACCGTATACCTCTACCTAATATTCAACATATTTTACGTTTATTGTTAAATTAACCTATATTATATGAAGATAATTAAAATAATCTTCATTCTTTATACTCATTTAGCGTTGTCCACATGTGGCCAGACCATCCGAGAAAACGGCACATATTTCGTGAATGCAGGATATCCAGATGGTTTAAATAATACCGGGACGTGTCAAGTGACGATACACAAATTATCACCGCATATTTGTCAGTTTAGGTGTGTAGTGTACTAAAAAATCACAATAATTATATGGTATTAACGTATACCTATTATATTAAAAAGTATTGAATTGATTATCATATTGATTTTCTTATATTATATTTTAGATTGGATTTTGAACGATTTTCTATAATGGGGCCCGAGCCAGTCAACCATCAATGCGACAATGACCAGTTCATTGTTTCTGGTTCGAATCCCGTACCTGTTATCTGTGGATTAAACACTGGTAGCCACAGTACGTATGCAATTACACAACCAATTTTACCCATTTTTGTATATTCTGATTTTTTTTACTTAAAAATTATAATTATAAGATATACGCATGAATAATCAAAAATTAATGTCTTGATTAAATATATAGTGTACGTGGATGCTGGCACGGGCACAAGTCCAATTATATTAACAATGGTTACAAGTGGCATATTTTTAAAAAGAAATTGGAAGATAAAAATTAGCCAGTTACCTTGCGACTCTATTACAAAAGGTTAGTTACAAATAAGTAGATACGTGCAATAACTAATAAATATATTAAATGTTGAATAACAACAATAAATAGGATAATTTTTTTTTTTTAATATAATAATTTTCAATACTTAAGGCTATATTAACTCTCATAAATTAATTTACCTGTATTAAGTTTAATACAATAACTAATATTTTCTATTTTTGGTTACATTATTAATTTTTTTTAGTCTTTTGGATATTATTGTATTACTGGTTCAATTATTCACGAATTATTAACTTAAATAGGTACATCGATAATTTTGTGATAGCTGTTTAAATATTATAGAAACATTGATTATGGAATTATAATCTGAACAGCTTTTGTTTTCTAAGACTAACTACAATATCACATCCGTTATTTATATTAAGTTTTTTAAAGTATTTAGAATATAATGCTATGTTTTTGTGTTCAACTCTAGCCGACACTGGTTGTTTGCAGTATTACACTGGAGTATCGGGTACCCTGAAGTCGTTTAATTATGAGTCCTATTCCGGTCTTCATTTGTCGAATCAGGATTATACAATATGTTTGAGGACAGAGCGAAATTTCTGTTCCGTACAATATTCAGCTTGCGATGATCAAAGTAAGTGATTAAATTTCAGTTGTGCCATGCGTGTTTTGTGTTGAGAAAGAATTACTGAAAAATAACTAAATATAAAACTAAATAAAACGCATTTCATGAATATAATTTAGTGAATAATAGAAGTCACGCGTTCACATTGACTGGAAATACGTTGGGTCAAAATCCAGTACAAGCAAATGTGGGCAGCGTTGGATCGAGTCCGTGTAATTCTGATTACTTAATTATACCGTGTGTTTCGAGTAAGCAAGGACCCGTGGCGTCAGGCATGAATACTTGCGTGGATAGACTATGCGGCGGAACTTTAAACACAGATTATTCTACAATGCCTACGACCGTTATGAGTAAGAAAGTTTAGAATAGTGATAAATTATTATTAATATTATTTTTATTAGGGATGACTTTATATAATTTACTGCTATACCTTTATATGTAGTAGGGACTTATACAATTCTTAACTAACTGTCCAGATTTTTATAATAATTTAAATTACATAGAAATAAAAGAAACATTATAATTATTAATCGAAAATTTTAATATATGAATATAATTTATAAATAATTTAATATGATCTATTGTTAAAAATTATTCGTTCAATAACTATCCTAATTATTTAATAACATTTTGTTCACAGGTAGCGTTCGGCCTTTTCGATTATCATTTCACACAAATGCTGTAGAAATGCCTAATGACATGGGTAATCGTGGTTTTTGTTTAAACTATATTCAACAACCTTGCAATGCTAATTATGCTTAAGGATTTAAATTTCATTTTATTTAATATTTAATTTAACACATTTATTTTATCTATATTATATAATATATGTGTACATAAAAAATAATAATAATAATAATAATAACATCATGATTATTTTTTAAAGAACTTATCAAATATTATTCTTATTATGTTTCCTGGAATCGCATAAATCAACATGAGAAAAAACAATATTACAAAAACGACTAATAAACCAATTAAAAATTTTGTTTTGTTAGCCACGAATAAACTTCGGAATATAAATCTAAATGGATCTATAATTGTTTGTAAGTAATGAATTGAAGGTCTCCTGTTAATGTTAAATAATAGATTATCATTCAGCAATTATTTATTATGAAACAATATAATAGAATTACTTTGGTACGGTCAAAGGTTGGGGACCATCTCTACCAAATCCAGCTGGTAATTTATCCGCTTCTTCCTTGGTCATTATTTGAATATCGGCATTAACTTTACCCTTTTTTTATATATAATAACAGAATATTTATAATTTTATGACTAAGAACATTTTAAGAAAATTTGACGCTCGTATGAGTTTTATCCGTTTTATAAATATACAACATTGAAAATTTACATTTACAGTAAAACAACTTAATCTGGTTAGTTTTAACATTAAATTGATCTATTATAAAACTTGATGTTAAGAACATTATTTATGATTTCACTTTGTTTTTTATGATATTTTAATTTTAAATGTGTTATTTATGTAAATTAAATATTAAAATGATTATAATTCGCTTAAAAATAAAAAATTCATAAAAACCAATAAGTGATTATAGATAATGTTCCCACTTTTAAATTTTATGATAGGGCATTTCACTCTAGTGTTAAATCTAACAACATAAAATTCGTTTTACTGAATGTAAATTTGCTATGTTGTACATTTTAAGATGTCAATTTTTTAAAATTATTTGAATGCTTACTACAACAGTATTTTTATTGTTTTCCGTGAAAATGAACGGCCACCAGCCACTTGTTTTTTTTACTTTAAATAAGTTTATTCGGGACTTTTTGGATAAGTTACTTATCCACGATGATTTTGCACCACGAGGCATATTCCTTAAGTTCAAAGTCAAAGAACCTATATTTTACGGGTTAGTTATTATACTTAAACAGAATGGTATGAGAATTAAAACAATACAAATAATTCATTTTCATTACAACATATTTAATTTACCTATATAGGAATCTGGTGATAACTGATCGTTATCCCAAATTTCAAGATGTAATTTTGGAGTAAATTGTTGTTCTTCATTGTGGAAACCGAAAATATTTTTTTCTCTGTAAACAATAATGTTTTCCGTTTTATTGTAAGGGAATAAGAATTTCAATCGCCAATTGAATAATCCTTCGCCATTCAATGAACGGTAATGAACGTCTGTAGACTGTTTTTCGACACCAGGTAACCACCTAAGGCACAAAATAATATCATCAAAAGTTTAAGTAGACAAGTTTAGCTATAAAAACCCTTTGATATAAATATCACTGTGTTTTTCTTTTGTAAAAAAGTTGTTGTCTACAAGTTTTACTTCAGTGACTGTCCAAATAACTACACGAAGTTCGTACAATTCAACAATTGGTGGTTTAATATCTACCATTTCCGGAATATTACCATCTTTAGAAAACATGTCAATCCACATTTCTAATGTGCCCTTAAAATTTGATGTTTTGTTTGTTATGTTATCATGTGTATAATACATTTGTATTATACTTGGTGTAAATTAGGCATATCTGGATGATATAACGTTCTAGTTTCTACATATTCGGGTACTAAATGATAACCAAAACCCGGCATCTCTTGCCAATGGTTTAGCACAAACAATGCTAATGATTGTCTATCGGTATCAGTATTTTCACTGCGAACATGAAATGTCTTAGAACCAATTGTAACACCATCCGTCGTATATATAGGATGTTTCAATGAATATAACGAACATAATTTATGCAAAATTTTCGAAGGTTTTTCACTATCTCTCCAGCGATTGTATCCATCCCTACAAAATTAACCAAGTTTTTAAAAGATTAATAATAAAAAATAATTATAAATATAATAATAAATAGTTTAAATTATACTATTATAATAGATAATACTATGCATTAGGTTGTACCTACCTATTATACATGTAAACGCCTTATAAACTATTTTAAGCCGTTTTCAAAAATTCACAGAAACCTGCAGATTAATTTTTTTGTGATTTTTGAAAATATTAAAAGTTTATTAAAAAGAATCCATTTTCAATCGGTCGAAAAAATAAAATTGAAAACGGCCAAACTTTTAATAAGGTTTTTAATAGTACTAGTGTACTACCTATTTCGAACAATGCCAGAGATAGATTAAACAGTTTGTAAAAGCTGAAAAGTGAAGACAATAACTTTAAAGTTTAATTTAGTAATAACTAATAAAGTTATTACCTTGTAACATTTAAAAAAACTATTTTTTTTGTTAGAAGTCTCGTGTTTTTTATGTCATATCTCGCATATATAGGTACCAAGTTAAAATTATTAACTACATGAAATATTTTTAACAGTTATTATTAGAATTTTTTAGTATGAAGATATGCTTTTAAATGCATTGTCGCAGCACGCAGTACTAATCCTATCAATATATCATATTCAAAATCTAGTCTCTGTATTGTGTATTTGTTTAAATTTAACACTGCAAAATGAAAATACCTACTTTTAAGATAAGTATTGAGTTGTACACTATTATAACACTACACTAATAGTATATTAATAAACTGATTACTTGTTATATTGCTTTGGTAGTCCACAGTGAGCTCTATGTTTACTGAAATATCTTGATTCAATATCAATTGTCGTCTCACCAATCAATTCATCTCTTCCAATTCTATCGTAATCCATAATTCTAACTTTTAACATAGAACATTTTGGAAATGATATTTCTCTTTCATAACACCTTATCAAAATTAAAAATATATTTTTCTTTTTAATGGAGATAAATTATTTGTGTTGTGTTTTTACAAATTATTAAAATAAATATATTTTCATTATTTTATTACTAAATCTGAACCACCCAATGAATTGCAAATTATCTAGGCATATATCGATCTGTGTAATACTTCAAAACTTGTATATATCATCATTATATATTCATAATTGAAAAATGATATGAACATTCGTATTTTGAATAATAATTTTCTAATATTTATTAGTTAATAGGTATTTAATATACGAATACTATTGCGAATGTATTCAACAGACAACAAATTTTTTTATTGTTTTTGAGCAAAAAGTTTTTATTTACTGTATTTCAAATATTTTTTATTGGTATCATTTAAGTTTTTTATTTTTTTTTGAATGGCATACATTTTTAATTTCATATCACGAAAAAACGGAGGAAAACAATAGTTTTATGAACTTTTATATAACATTTAACAATTAAATTTTAAACGACTATATAGTAAGTTATTTATAATTATAAATATTTAAAATTTTTATGAGTAGAGAAACGAAGTGGATTATACAATATTAACCCGAAAAATATTGATCTACTATTCTTCACTTCTATAACTTTGAATACATATTTCTAATTACTAATTAGCTATTTGATCAAAATGTTGTTTTTTGTAAAAATGTTTTTGATTCGATATGTATAATTAAAAATACATAATATTAAAATCATAAAAAAAAATTGTGAGATGATAATAAAATCTCAAATCATATAAAAATAAATATTTCCAATAATAATAATAATTTTGAGAAAATTAATGTTTATCTTTAAAAGAATAATCCTGTGATAATTATATTATGTTATAGATCACTCTTGTGAAAAACACATATAAAAAGTATCCGTTTATACATGAGTACAAATACTTTTTAACTTAAATTTATGTTTTAAAATTTGATTGGTATAATAACCATCATTAAAATAGTATTTCAGAACCACAACTACTAAGTACAGTATTATATATTCTTTCATATCTATAACACTTAGACATACACATATTTACATATATACATGCAACTACACTACCTATATTTTGAGTAAATTTTTAATGTGTAACTATTTACTTGCCAAACACGGGATTTAATGTTTTAGGAATGTAATTGTTGCTATCTGTAATTCGAATAGATTTCCCTAAAACAATTTCTATATATGAATCTGATAATCCACTTATATCACCAGGATGTAAGTTATTTGCTCTCAATATATAAACACGCACAACCAATTTGCATTTATCATTCGATTTTAATCCTGGCCATATTTGAGATGTCGAATTAGAAAATAATAATTCTTGAATTCCTTGTTCCCCATTATCAACTTGTATAGGATACAAATTCACGTTACCCTGTGAATATTATACATGTACAAAATATGAACAAAAATAAAAAAGGTAAGTCGTATATACCTGTATTACCGAAAATAAAAATAATATTGCTGTATTCAAGTATGGGCACAAATATATGTATATAGGTATTAAATTTATTTATAAATAAATACTGTCAAGATTGGTTTTTTAGATAGAAAATTTATATACGCAACTCACTAAGTATTTTAAATTGATAATAATTACTTTTAATGTACCAATAACTTCTGTCTTTTCATTTTTTTTATCCAATTCATAGAGTTTGAATTTTTTTAAATTATCTTCAAATCCATTAAATTCTGGAATGCTTTCTAGTTCACGATCGTATATCTAATTAAAAAAAAATACATATTATTAGTATATAATTATTAGTCATTATTTTAAAACTATACATGTATTGTTGTTGATTTAGTTTTTGAATAATATTTAGGGGTATAAGATTTATTTAGGAGAATTCCGCTCGGAATGTTTGATACACTTACATGTGTGTTCCCTCGAAATGTATTCTGTAATCAATCAATTTATAATTATAAAAATACATTTTTAAAAGCTATATTGTTTAGATCTTATAATCAAGATACATAAATAAACTATATTATTGGCTAACATGTTTTTTTATTTCCTCATATAGATATGACTAACATAGGAAAATAATAAAACACGTTGGCCTATCCTTTATGTAGATCTATGCTTTATAGTATTAAAACATTTTACAACCTTTTGATATTTAAATCCGTAGTATTTTGTCCACCAGTTAAATTCTTTTTCGTCTTCTTCGAGTTCGTCATCAATCAAAGGAATATATTTATTTCCAATATAACTAATATAATTTTTTAAATTGTTTGAAATCCAATAGGTAAAGTCATTTAAACACGGAAGTATATAACACATAGTGTTGTACAATAATGTTAAAATAAATGTTACGTGTTCAATAATCCACCAAAAAATATTTTTTAAGGCAATTGGAATAATAATGTCAAATTTTTGTTTTAAATAATTGCAATTAAATTTTAAATTAACCTGAAAAGTTTTTTTTTAAATACTAGTTTTTAATATTTAAATATGTTGATTACTTTTGATGTGTGTGTTTTTTTAATTTTTTTAATTTTTTCTTTTTTTTCCTCTTTGTCGTTGTCATCTTCTATTTCTAAAACTATTCAATGTGATTAAAAACAACAACAAAATTAGATAAAAACTTTTAATTTATTTACTTGTATGGCCTGGTTGTTCATTCCATTGAGTTTTTGATATAGTAGGAACTAAAAATTCGTTTAAGGGTTGAGAAACACATATTCCAAGTGGAGTATAAGAATTTTTTATAACATACTTGGTAAAAAGTTGAAAACTTATAGGGGGTATAAGGTTTGGATCTTCAGGTAATTCCTTTAAAATAAAATGTTTTATTATTTAAATCGTTCAAATGATATTTATTTATTTTATACTTACTAAATTGAAAACATATTTTTTATTATCTATGTCTGGAAAATTAGGAAAAGAGTTAAAATTTTTAATTATATCAGAATCAATCGATAAACTCGAGCATAACAATCGGACAAATGGTTCATGTAAATGAATGTTAAATTGGCGCAATCCCCAAAATAGTACAAATAATCTGTAATAAAATGTGTTGACAGTTAAATTTAATTTTGTCCTTAATTTTTTTTTAAGAAAACTACTTATAAACACAAAGTTTGGGTTGTACATATTTTAATAAGGGTACGTTCAAATTTCCATCGGTTTCTGATAATTCATTAGATATAATTTGTGTAATTTCGACTCCAATGAACATTTTACCAATTTTTTCTAAACCATCCACGATGTTATACCAGTTTAATGTTCTAAGTGAAGAATTATTAATTTCTTTTATGTTAATAACAGTAAAGGCGATAACATCCTAAAAAATATAATTGTCTACATAAAATCGAATTAATCGTCTTCATCATGCCATATTTACCTACTTCTATTAATTTATTCTTTTCTATGCTTACGTGACATAATTGAATAATTACATATATTGGTGTACTTTTATTTGTATCTCCATACCACGTAAACAAACTTGGTTTAAACAAAACCGATATATTCCAAGATGTCGATTCATTTGAATTGATCACCTATTACATAACATATTATATTATTTATAACATTTTAAATCATTTTCAGTTTTTTTTTTTTTTTTTTAATTATTAAATAAAAATTTAGCCTTATTATGATTATTACAGTTATTTTAAACAATCTAAATAGTTAAAAACTATACTGATTATCAAATATTTATATTATCTAATAAAATATCCTCACATTAGTTGTCATAGAATGCCCGTTAAAAATTATTCGTGCCATCAAATTTAATTGACTGTACTTTTTGTAACATTTTTCAGTGAGAGCAGCTTGACTTATATGTGCTTTGAGTTGTAAGAACTAGATTTGTGTTAGTGAAGCATGAATAAAATATGTTCACGGTACATGTATATATTACTCATTAATAAATAGTTAAAAATTACTGTTTTTTCATATAATTTGTAATTATATTCTGAGCATGGCTGATCATTAAAATCATTATACAAAAATCCAGGAATTTGTCTTAATCCCACATTAAAATCCTCGTATGGTCCTATCCAAAATAAAGTTTCCATAATTCCATCAAATACATTTTTTTTTATTTCAGTTGACTGTTAAGTAAGAAAAAATACATGTAGTAAAATTGTATTTAAAATCATAAATAAAATAAAATATAATACGTAATATTTTGTGCAAGGCTTAAATCTATTTTATCAATACATGTTTTATATTAATTTCAATCATTTGAATAAATTACTAACCAAAAACCAAGGTCGAATTCGTCTACAAAATTTTCCTTTACATTCTGAAACTTTGGAGAATAAAAAGTTTCTTGTTTGAATTTGACATCTTGATACGATTTGCTTACCATTATGTAAATTTAAGAAAATATTAGGTGGGCCATTATACGACTGAAAATAAAGTAAATGATATTTACATTAAAAATGGGTACGGTTCTACTATATATTACGTGTCAAGTGGGTCATTATCATACATGTGTAGGTATTATATTTGAAATCATGGTATACAAAAAACGATAATGAGCTCAGAAACGGTCTGTCAGACTATAATATCACAAAGTATATTTCATGTATTTTGATATAGCTATTAGCCATTTAATTTATGTATTACAGTTGGTTGACATAGTATTTATTAGTATTTAATTATTATAATAAATAATAATATATACGACATATTTATATAACATATAATAGCAATTTATACGTAAAATTCATTATAATATAATACACATACAATTTTTAAGTTCCCACAATTACAAATAATGTTTTTAAATTATAAAAAATAGTTAAAATCGTTGTTTATCTTTTAAAAATTAATTTAATCCAAATTTTAACTTAAAATATCTAAAAATAATAATTATCTTTATATATTCTTTTAGATTTTACGGTTGCAGTATGAATTATTTTGTATTACATTTTTAAAACTATAAAATAAAATGAATAATACTTAACAGTTAACATACAATATTTATAATTACAAAATATAGTTTGCAATTTTTTGTGATAGCTATTCATTTTGTTGAAATTCTAACTTAAAATGCATATTATAAATAAAATTGTGCCTAATTATTTTTTATATTTATATACAGATATAAGAACTGCTTGTGGAGATCTTGTGTTAAATTTTCAAGAATTTCGACCCAGTAAATCATATAATGAATATGATAACATAAACATTGGTAAACAATTCAAGAATTTACTGCTATTAATTTTGAAAAAAAAAACAAAATATAAAAAATTGTTTGAAAATAAATGATTATTTTACTTGTAAATACCCAATATGGTAAAAATTTGAATTTCAAATAAGAAAAAGAAACAAATTAATTTGGTGTTACGGTAAAATTATTTTTATATATGCTTAAAAATTTATAAAAAATTTGTATTAAATTTTCAAAACTTTAGTATGAAAGCAATATTTTTTTTATCAATTTCTAGTAAATCCAAAATCTTGATTTAGTTCAAGAACCAAATGTGAAAAATATATAAAAGTGAACAGACACGTAAATTTTAGAAAATACTACATTTCCACCACTTATTGAGGCAAAATCATTATTTTCATTCTTCATTATTACGAACTACTAAAACATGTGAGTCATTCCATTCACATTTTAAACAACATTTTTATAAAGAAAAACCAAATATATTGTTGTGGCTCAATATTATGAAGCAAATTCAAACTTATATTTATTATAAAAAGTATTCATACTTCAAAAAAATCGAAAGACTATCGAGCAAATAAACGCCATATTATTTGACTTCATTTTACTTTATATAATAAAAAAATTAATATTCTATACTATTTTATTATTTTATTTATTGGAATTTGGAGGAAAATGAATAGTGAAGAAAAACGGTATCTCGTTCTTGGAGGAATATGGACCCTCCAAAACTTTTCTATTAAATTTGCCTACAACAATTTTTATATTTACTGATAGTATTACCAAAATGTTTATTGATAAATCACCTATATATTACACCTACTAAATATAACTGTTATGTATAACATAAAATAATAAACTAAAAATATTTACTTTGTTCTTACGGCATACTAATAATTGATCAAACGTATCTTTAATTCTGTTCAATAAAATTAATATATCTGTTTCAGTATGTGTAAGGTTGAAAATTGTTTTAATTTCTTTCAAACAATATTGTTTAAATAACTCCTGTAAGTATAATCAGTATAATTACCGTATGATAAATCATATTTTAGAGAAATATAAGATATATTTATAAGAATTTAACAATATTAGTTATCAAAGGTTTTTTGATTTTAAATTGAAAACTGTATTTATAGTATTTGCCGTAAAACCAATGAAATCAACATACCAAAACCAAACTAACGAGAAAATTGGGATCTTCGACATTGATTACCTAATTTGATTTCTCTGCAAGATAACGTTTGAAATTAGACTTTTTAACGGGTTACCCCAATATAGGAATATTTGAAATATTTAATACATTATACACGCAAGTGTACCACAATTTATATTTATATATTTTAAATATCAAACTCATTTTTGAAAATAAAAGTAATTTTTACGTCACAATTATGATTCAAAAATTTAAATATTAATCATAAATATTTTTATTTCGATTTCTTAATGTGTAGAAAATTGATCAATAATTGTTAGATACATATTATTTAGTTAGAAATAAAATATTATTATAAGTTATAGCAAATCATTACCTAAACAAAAATAAAGATCCAATTTGGGATTAATTAGTGATAGGACCATTAAATATTAATTGGACTCAGCCAACATAATTAAATAAATATAATAAATAATTTATAAATTTAATTTTGTTTTATAAGGAGTGTCATTAGTGGGCAGCTTCTCCAATTCAAGCATTCAAATTATTATATGGATATATCGGCTATCGCTATATGTTTTATGCTTATTGTATCTACACACATTGTATAGATTGTATAATTAAAATAAAAAATAAAAACAATTTTTGTTTAGTTTTTGTTGATTCAAGATTTTAAATTAAATCAAGCGAGCGAGGTGGAGTGGTATTGTACTCTATATGTTTTTAGTATAATACTACGATCTATGATATTCTACTCAGTACTCAATATACTCTATATAGTCTATAATACATGTTGTAGCATTATCAATATCCATTAATTAGTCTCATTTTAAATTTTGACAACAAAATACCATATTATTGACACAAGACGTATGAATATGTTTATGCAATTTTATATATTTATTGTATGATTTTTCAAAGCTTTCATGATATGTTATTAGTTTCTTAATCATTTTACGGATAATTTCTATTTTACTATTACTAGACTGTTGATAATTTAGTTGACGATACGTTTTAACAATGCAAGTTTCCTGTTCAAATGAAAATAATTTTATACGTGATATAACAAATTAAGTATTTAATAATTAACATAATATTACCATATACTAATAGTCTTAGATAATAAATTCATTGAAAACATCGCATAATATTCAATACTTGGTATATTTGTAACCAAAAATAAGAAAGGTTTTCTATCTTCTTCAATCAGTAATTTATAAAAATCGTTATCTAATTTCACTACTTTGTATTCTGGTGTCTTAGTGTTAATAAGCTCTAAAAATTAAAAATTAAATTACAATCACTGAAATTCTAATACTTATTTAGAGAACTCATAAATTATGGTTAGGTTTAGAAACCTTAACTTAACTCTAGAGTTTAGACTTATTGGGTATAACTTATACTATTAATCTAAGTACATTTGAAATGCATCAAAAAACAATTTTCTTTTATTTAGATACTATACACATTATACACACATAAAAATAATCATTTGTTACAAAACAAAGTACTTACGAAAGAGACATAATGGAATTAAAAAAATGAGTGTTAATTTGTATTTGTCGTAATCAAATCAGAGATAGTCAAATCACTCAAATCATCACATCTTTCAAATACATCAAAGATCCGTAAAAAAATGTTTGTATAAATTCAAATTTATTTTAATAATGAACTTAGCTACTGTACCAACTCAGAAAATATACTGTTGTATATATTTATTTCAAACCTATTTATATATTACAATTACCAAGGCAGATCCTCGATCTAATTTTTAGAAAATTAAAAATGATTGGCCGCATGAAGGTGTCTGCATAATTTTTTCTATTTCGTCATTTTTTTTTTGGGTATGGTTTATTATTTATTTTTTTTTCGTTTGGACAATACTTAACGTCTTTATAGATTGCCATTTTCAGGAATTACAAGTTGTACAAATTGATACCTACTAATCAATATTTGGACTGCAGTTTGAGAAATATTATAGTTATTTTTTAGATATTACTAAACAATATTATAGTGTTAAACAATTGCAACCATTTTTAATGTGACCATGCATCTACCTTTTAACTTCAATCAAAATTTACCACTCAACTTTCAAAATAATTAAATAAATAAATGTTTAAAAATATATATAATCTAAATTTAACCCAATAAAACTGAAGTCCTGACACTGATGGTCGGAGGGCGTCCGATATAGTGACGGATGGCATCACATCACCTAATTTTATTTTATAAATTTTCATCAAACTTACTTATTATTTTTAATTTTGTAAATTGTAAATATTTATAATTATTAATTTATTTTTAATAACAATAAAAACTAAGTTTGTACTTACCTTGTTTATTTACACTTTCAGTAACTAAATTATATTCACTATATTCCATTGTTATTGCCATATTTTTTGAACTGATAAGATCTTTATGTACTTGGTTAACACACAGTATAACACCAATTATTACTATTGGAATATACTTTAGGTCCTAAAAATATTTTAAAAAATATGAGCTTAAAAATAACAGTTTTACATATTGTTACTTGTTAGTAATTCATAACCCGTAGACTTTAAGTTTAATTATTAAATTGTATATTTAATATCTCTCTATGAATTGTGAACTAATCCATAACAATTTTAGATTCTGAACAGAGTGATGAATAATATATTGATTCTACAACGATGTATATTTTTTTTCTTTTTGTGTCTATGTACACTATATAACTTGTCAAAATAATGCTTCAGTTTAAAATTTCAGGGGTGGTTTCTGATGGTGAATTGAATATCCTTGCAGCATTATAGAGATCAAAAGTAAGAAGTTTCCAGCAGTTTTCATAATATCGATTTTCTATAAAGTTATAACTCAAAAACAAATTACTTTCTATACTTGAAATATTGATCAAATATTTATATTAGCGTTATCTATAAATATTCTGGTTAATTTTTAGCTATTTATAGACAACTTAAATTTTTGATTTATCTAAGTAATTTTTTTTTTTTTTTGAAATGTCGATGAAAATTTGTTGAGTGAGTCAAAATACTCGAAAATGTAATACATATAGTTCCTCATAAGTTAGTCTTATAGTGATTTAAAAATTATAAAACACATAGGCAATTTTTTTTTATTAGCGTTTAAAGTTTAATTATTGACAAGAATTCGTCAAAATCATGAATTAATAATTTATAACAAATTTTTGTAAGTAACTAAGAATTGAGAATTTAATACAAGATTTTCTATAGATTTGGCTTACAATAATTATAAAAGAACTTAAATTTTAGAACACCAGGACATTAAAGCGTAAACCACCTTTTTCACCACCCACTACAAAATATATTCAGGCTGACGAATCATCTCCGTTCAGAACCGTTTCTTGCAGTATACCTATCATTGGATTCGAATTTAACACACCCGTGAACCGTTATAGTGACCTACTCTATGTCCAAGTTCCACTCGATACCTACTTTACAGTAGAGCGTTACCCACTTGATCACCCTTTTTTTTATACCTAGTGAAGTAGGTATACGGCATAAATCCTTGTATTAATATATTCTAAAGATAGTTTAATAAAGCTTGGTTTATCCAAATAGTCAAATAGTTAAAGTCAACGTAAAAATATGTGCTTACTAAATTCTCTTTGTGTCTTTACTTAATTCTTAATATATTCCAATACATATAATTCTAATTTTTAATAACTAATTATACATTTACATATGTATATTACCTCATCAAGAATTGAATCTATATCCTCAATTTGCAATCTTTTAACATTTTCAACTTCAGATGGTACTAATTCAGTATCTACAGAAAATAGTACCCTACCAAAATATTGTTGAGATTCCAATGTCGTAAAATGCAAGAAAGCTGGACCAATACATGGGGGCCCATCTGTAATTTTTTTAAATTAGTATATTGAAATTTTTTCTTTAAATTAAAAAACAACCATTTCTTATAAAATCATTCATTGATATCATTCTGCTAGCTATAATTTTTCCAGATAAAATAAATTTAAATTTTATTATTGGGCATAATGGAGGATATACGTTTATTATCGAATAATTTTGTTCCAATTTAATTTTGTTTTGTTCAAGTTCAGCAATATACTTGCCTATTAGACGTATAATAAATTTAATACATTATTGTTTTATTTATTTTCTAGATGATTATTATACTTCAGGTGCTTCTCCAAAATCAATTGACAACCATTTAGGACCTTCATCATATAAGTAACGGATCACTTCACCTTTGTGTAATTTAATAGAATACTTGGCTAAATGAGTTGTAGCTACTTTAAATCCATTCGGAATGAATAAATCACTAAAATTTTTGCTTAGAATTATTATACATACATATAATTGTTAATATACACTATACACAAATAAGTTGTAATGTAAAACAATATCAGACAAATTTTTTAATCTGAATGTTATTATAAATACATCGATATTCTATATTATTGTTATTGATGCTAACATATTGATTATAGAATTTTTATTTTGACGATTTAATCAAATATTGCAAACTACATAGTAAATATAACTAGGTAATTTTATTATTTATAATATATAAATTTTTTTTCTTGTGTAGGTAAAATATAAATGGAACAGCAGTTCACAAACTTATTTATTCATGGCGCCTTTAAGTTATTAAAATAAAATCTATGGAGTCCGAAATATAATGAGTGCTAATAAAATACATACTACTCGTAAATTATTATAATGCATGAATAAATTATTAAAAAAAAACATATTTTTAATAAACTTATATCTAATGTCGTTTTTGGCTATGAAATTAAACATGCGAGTTTGTTAATATTTAACATTATAAACTGAACATTATTTTGTTTTAATTTACTTCAGTTATGCCCACGCTCCATGCCTTAGGGTTATAGCTTGAAAACCACTGATGTAGAATACCGTAGTAATAAAACGCATTACTTTAAGTGTAAAATAAAAATCATCAACTTATTTATTTTCGATATATTACTATATATGAAACGAAATCGATATTAAAAAAATTATCTTACCGCATCATTATAAATAAGTATTGTATCAATAGATGTTTATATGAATTATAAAAATATGTTGTACAAACTTTTTATTAAATTTAATGTCTTCTATTGTAGAACCTAATGGCTTAGATAGGATTAAATTATTAATCATATTATGGTTTTCATAAAACATAACTATATCACATTTTAAATATCCTTTAATTCCCAAGTCGTCTGCTCCGTAATCGACTAAAGCCAACCATTTATTATGAAACAGTTTGTCTGTCGAAAATAAATAATTCAGTAAGCAAGTATTTTTTATTAAAATAACAAATATCTTTTTGTATTACTAATATAATTTCGTTGTAAATTCTGAGTGTAACGATGAATAATAAATATATATATATTTAATATATATATTATAATATATTTATTGATTGTACATTGTTTTTTGCGAGTCAAAAAATATGTTAACTGTACAAAAGCTACTACTAACTTCAAGTTCGAGAAAGGTTTTTGATAACTAATTGGATTTAAAAATTAAATTTCCCAGTAATTTATATAAGATAATCAATAAGAACAAAAAAAAAAAAAATACGAGAATATGACATTTGCGTGAAACCAATTAATGACAAAATGTGTTTCCTTTTTTTGTAATAATTTAAAAATGAACAACCATAGATACTTAAATTTTGACAAAATATTTATTCATCAATAACTTTTTGCGAAAACTTTACATTTATTATTTTATTAACATAATATATAATTATTATAATAATATTATTAGTTATTATATTTTGAGCGAATATTGTCTTAGTATAAAAATATGTGAGTATGTTCCTAGTAGAAGTAGGTAATAGTAAAAAATTATTTTAAATTTTTTGAAAATATCATTGTGTATATAAAATATAATATCTGATAATGGTACCATTGATTATATAAACAATGATGGTACTTAAAGTTTCCTACTTCTTTACTTTCTTTACCCAATACTCTCCAAGAAAAATAATTTTTAGTTACAAAAATAACTAATCATTTTTCTTCGTTTAAATATCTAATTTCATTCAAATTTGAACTAAAATGTCTTTAAAAAAAGTTGTTATATTTTTTTGATAGTTTGGAGCTACTTATAACGAACATTTATTAAATTTTCAAGCTTTAGTTTAAAAAAATTGAACATCTTATTACATTTTTAACAACAAAATAGTTTGCAAATTTGGTGTTTGAATTACAATAAAACAAAAAAATCGATTTTGTCAGAAGCCAGTTATACATAAAAATTTCATTTTTTTCCAAATTATTTTTTCCAATTATTTTGAAAAATAGTGGAAATTTTCAATTTCGATCTCCCAAAAGCACCAATCAAAATTAGGTACTTTCCTACCAAAAAAAAAAAAAAGCAAAAACACATCATCTTTATAAAAATAATACATTTATCACTCCACTCAAAATTTAAAATGTATGTTATTTACATAAATCTAATCACTAAAAAAATTTATATATATTTAAGATAATAATTGTTTACTGTTAAAATATTACCCTTATAATAACTTGTATAGTCTTAAACCATAAAAAAAAGAATTATCACTGATGAATGACAGTCATAATTCTATTGACTACTAGTCAATTAAATAAATTATGAAAAACAAAAATTGATTGTTGTTTACCTGGTTCTGACCAAATTGTGGACACTTGTATAACAGTACTCCCAAGAATAACTGTTTTTGGTAATGATAATATATTACGCGATTCATACACCTTCAAAAATATTAAAGGTTATATAGGTAATACATTTACATTTACAAACAATTTCATGTTTTAAATTAACATTCTATAATAACTTACGGTAATAGTAATGTACATGTTCAATATACTATTTAATAGCGATGGTGGAAGATCAATTATAAATGTCTATAATATTGTATTGATTCAATTACACATATATTTTATTATTAAAAAAAATCGCTTATTTGATAGTTAGTTGGTACTTTGAAATATGATGGAGAAGTTGATGCTTTTCCGGTTGCTGTTTTCCCGCGAAAACATAAAGGGACTTCAACTACAACGTATGTGTCAATGTGGCTTTTATAATAATCTCTTCCTTCGATTACATTTATCATAATTTGACTTTTGATTTGTTTTTTAGGTAATTCAATTTCACCTAAGTAGTCGAGGTTATCCATATTGATTTAATATTAAAAAAACAAATTAAAAAAAAATAAATACAATTTAGAAATATGAAACTAGATACACACGACGGAAAATGTTTATAAAATAAACAAAGTACTCACAATAGTAGCTATAGAATCATGGATCACGACAATAGTATGATGTTGTATATTTGTATAATATATAATATTATGTTCAATTCTATGAGCTATAGACATGAATTTATCTTATCATTCTGTACTTTTTCTTGTTGTTACTAATTATCGATTTGTTTACGTCCATCATGAATTTAAATTAACAAAAAAGAATTTATAAATACTTACTTGAAATCATTAAACAAAAGATGATGTAAAGACAGTTGATCTATACTTACTTAAAACTTATCGTACCTACTTAATTAATTAGGTTTACGCATATTTCAACATAAATAATATGATATACCTACAGAGTACAGATATACTATTAAGTATAAATTATATACAATATTATACATATTATATTATTATAGTCTGTAATATACCGTGCTGAAAATTATATAAAAACATAAATGGAAACGCTATCTAGCAATGAAATTTAGTGACTGGAAATCTTGGATGAAATCTCAACAGTTATCAGTAGATTGTGTAAAGTCAAATGATTTTAAATGTCAGGTCGAATATTATTATTTTAAATGATGAATAAATGCTTACCTATTAATCCTTATGCATATAAGGAACAGGGTTTTTATGTACCATATTTCTAGTGACACTATAGATCTTTTTTTTATTTATTTTTTCGCTTTAAATATTCCTCACGTAACCCATTTTTCAATTTTTTATTACAATTATTTTTATACTCAATTTTTTAGATGTAACAAATTTCTAACAACAATATTGAATCTTTTTTTTACTACTTTTTTTTTTACAAAGTTATTTTAAATAAATATTACTTAGTCCTTAGGGATTTAAGTGTTCCGTTCTATGAAATTTTGATAGAAAACACTGTAAGAGAAAAAATATTTTTACCAAAAATACCATTATACTGCAATCATTTTTTAGTTTAATTCAGGATGGTTATACAGTTTTCAATAAAAGATTATTTTTCGATGAAAATCAATACGGTACAAGGGTAATATTTCTAGTTTGTGAAGACCTAATCATTTGTACGTTTATGCGTCACAAATTAAAAAAAATTAAATAAAATGAAACCCATTCAGAGTTCTATCTATAGTACAAAAATGTATAAAAGATCAGTAGGGTTTATTCAAATCTACATTATGCGTAAGTTAATCTAATAATAAAATAAAAATGCATAAAAACTTTCAATGTTTGTACTATATAATTATATGATAATCTGCATAATATGTATATTGTATATGGAACCATTTTTCAACATCATAAATTTAATTTAATAGATTGTATATAGGTATTAAATTTTTATTCAAAATGGCGTAAGGTTGATTACTAGCTAACGGTTATTATAGTACTAATAATATATAAATTATATATATTATATTAAAGTATACATATCGTTACAAAATGTATTATTATTTAAAAGAAATTAAAAGATGATTTAAAAATATAAATTATATTAGTCGGTTAACTCCAAACGTATCACACCATATTTCGTATATTGTATATTTATATATATATAGTTAATATTTTTCCTTCTGAACAGGATTATTGACGATTCTATCTCTTATCCACGTCGTATAAGCCCAATTGAAGTCTTATTTGTTTTTTTTGAGCCACAGTCATGGAATGCAACCAATAACAATATAACATCAATATGTAGAAGAGCATGTATATGAGGGCTGTATGAAATATACACTATAGTTATTTAAGCATATCGATAATAGTATAAATTAAAATCAATAGGAATTAGTGATGGTGATTTAGAACGATTGTTTTTTTTTTAAATATGTCTTTTTATTGCTAAATACTATATTGTACTTATAACTTTTGGGTTAAGCAAAAAACAAACACGTTGATTGTCACATATCAGCCGACGATCAAAGTCATTTCAATGCGTGGCAAGCCACGCTAATTTTATACTGTCTACACCACAATAAAAACTTTATTTTTATCAAAACCGTATAAAAATAAACTAAATTTAAGATTAGGTTAAATTTGGTAGCCGGCGACTCAAGTCGTTTCATATAAATAGTATAAGTTAGATCTTCGACAACCCAATTGGCTTTACAATAAATGACATCATTTGGATCGACAGCCACCATGTGGCAATTAAAAACAATTGTTTCTAATGTATTTATATGTGTATACTTACTGAAAATTTGCATAATACAATAGAAGAATTTGATATAGCCATAATTCGAACTATCAGAACTTCAACAAAAAATTTTTTTAGTATAATTTTAAAATAATATTTCACTAATTAATTGTCATTATATTAATAATAAAAAATATTGACGTCAATATTAAACTAAAAAAAAAAAAAAAAATTAATGATGATAATAAATATAATTATATATACTCATTGGTGCTGAAAAAAACAGAAAAAATGTCAAACACGTATCCAATTGCCGTTAGGATGAGTGCGTAAGGCATAGCAGAAATGGTTTTCCCCTAAAAAATATATATTTAATATTATGTATCAATCTATCAG
The DNA here is from genome assembly GCF_020184175.1 of Aphis gossypii. NCBI lineage: Eukaryota > Metazoa > Arthropoda > Insecta > Hemiptera > Aphididae > Aphis > Aphis gossypii. The sequence continues at coordinate 74,146,865 of NC_065531.1, read as the reverse complement.
TAAATCCTTAAAAGTAAAACCGTTTTAAAATTTTTAAACAATATTATTATTAACTCTCTATCTCTAAGTTATAATAAATAAAATCTGTTCGATATAACTTAATTTGATTTCATTCTGTATTCCTACATAATTTATTATGTGAGAGATTCGATCTTACCTTTAACAGAGCTCCGACGACAATGAAGATTGTAATAAAGTTTACTGAATTTGTTAATTCGAAATACGTCAAAACCTGGTATAAAATTATTGACAACGAAATGTTTAATAACATCGGATATATTATTATATAATATGTTTTAATTATTATATTATACAATACATATAAATGAATGAGCGAAATCTTTTTTATGTTAAAGTTTCTTAGTAAGCATTTGTATGATTTCGTGTTTATTGTCTTTTTTACCACTAATGAAGCTAATTATTTAGCTAATAGTATATTGTGTTTAATTGGACTAAGTATAAGTTGGTAACTGTTCTGTATCCTTACGGATAGATGTTACACTTTTTAAAGTGTTAGAAAAATTTTAAAACATAATTAATGTATTGTGTATTGTAATAATGTAATATTAAGTATGATTTTAAGTTTTAATTATAATTCACACTTCACAGTGTATAATATTGGCATTATGGCTGGTAAAAATAATTTTGAAGCCATTTCAAACGCTGCATTATACTGTCCTTCAACAGATAATAAAAAAAACAATAACATAAATTATGTTGCGGCAGAGTTAATATAATATACATAATTGAATCTCTTCCAATGGTCAAAGGCCATTGCTATATGAGTATCTTAAAATAATAATAAAATTAATACTGCAAAACAATAGAATTTATAAATAATATACATATAGGTACTCACAATACATATTGCTAAATTTATAAACACATATTTCTTTATGTTTGAGTTAAAAATTTCAAATTGAATCCGTAACATCTTCAATGCTATAAACTATAAAAGAACTAACAAATAAAAATAAAAAATTATTTTTCATAGGTAATTTGAGTAACAATAGTGTTATAACTGGTAAATATAAAAATACTTTTTCTCGTTGTCTTATTATCTATATTTTAATTACCATAGTTACAAATTATATTATGATAGAAGTTGAACAGTTTAAAAATTTAAAGTATAAAGTGATTCACCAATAGGCATATTCATCCACACTTTTTCATTTAATTATGATAATTTAAGACCATATTTTTAAATTTTCCAAATTTTAATGTAAATGTTTATAGATTAATATTAATTTCTAAAACTGTCAAGTTTCCAAAGCCCTCATATCTTTCAAATCCATTATCATGGACCAATATTATCCTTGGAGCATAAATTGAATAACTCTATTTAATTATAACTATTGTTATGTTTTCAGAAAAAATAATAAATAAATAATTTATTGTAAAAAGGAAATATTCCCATTTAAAAACAATAGTTTGGATCTCTATAAGACACTCCTTAAAAAGAAAAAATATTGTCTTAAAGTATATTATAATACTTCAAAATTTCAAAAATCAGATTTTGAATAACTGCAATATTAAAAAAAGGGTGAGCATAATCGATGAATCACTCTGTATAAAATTCAATCGATTTTTTTTATTTTTACATTTATTTTTTCTAATTTGTTCAATTTTATTCATATTTATCATATTTTTTGGCTTTAAAATTTAAAAAATAAGTATCTAAACTCTTAATTTCATTTGTCGATTTACGTATAAGTATTAACGATAATAATTTTAAAACGGACTCAACACTCGAATGAAATATTTTATGCCAAAAGAACATTAGGTATTCTTGGGGTCTAAAATATATAGCGTATAGACTACACATATATAATTATTAAAGGGTAAAAACTAAAAACTAAGGAAATGTATTTATTCAGAAGTAACAGGAGTTTCATACTGCAAGTTAATAAAATTATTAAAAATCCCAACTTTTAACCTTAAACTTTGTCTAAATACAATTTAAATTATTAATTTTAAATTCTGTGTTACATAATTTTACACTTGTTCTTTTCCAATGATGTGTGATATTGTATACTTGTTGTCTGAACACCCTTTTATTGTAGCCAATAAATGCTTTAATCTTCATCTTTGAATATGTTTTCAAGTAGTAGTTCTGATATAGATGATACTTTGAGAGATCTAAATTAATTAAAAATTTCACAATATTTTTCAAATACTTTCATCTATTACAATGATCTATACTTATTACCTAATGAGGAAATATAGGTACTCATCATCATCTATATCACGAAAAGACTTCCTCGGTTTATTATTTATTTACTTATTTTTGTTTATTTGAAAATGGTTAAATTGTATTATTAACTTTGATTTTATATGAAATAAACAAACCAAACAGTCATTGATATAAATATAAACATAAATTCAATAAAATGAAATTACTATAACAGAACATTATAGCTATATGATTAAGAACAAAAAATAATATTATTTAAAAGTTTAAAACTGCAGTAGATATTAGTTTTAAAATTTTGTAATATGCATTTATTGCGTAAGAAATATCGATATTTAAAATTACGTACCATAAGATTTTAAGTTTGGAGAGCTTATACATAATCAATCTATTTACTGTGTACATGCACACAAATGCAGTAACAAATGCATTAGTTTACTATTGTTATGCATTTATCATTGAAGTTTTGAACTTAATTTTTTGAAGCATAACTGTAGATTGATATTCGTAGTTTTAAACATAATATTAAAACAAATTGTTTTCTAGTTTAAGAAATATCATGTTTGTGTAGAGGTACTTATTTATTATTTATAAATAAAAAATAACTTAAAAGAAAAATTAATTGTCCAATTATTGTTAACAATATATTATGTTTGAATTGATTTGTCAAAGAAAAAAATTATTATTAAAAGGTAATAAATATTGTATTAAAATAACACATGATTAAAAACACCGGATTTCTATATAATATAGTTGAAAAAACCTTGTTTGTACTATAATTTTATCTCAAAATCACTACCAACAACTGAATAACATATAAAATTATGGCACATTAAATATTATTATCATACTAATAATGAATAAAGAATAGAAATAACATACATAATAATACATGATGTAGGTACTAACAAAACATTACATTTTTTTTCTTAAAGCACATTACAATATATTATTTATAATGACAATAAACAATAACTGATCGTGAACTTTTTTATGTGTACAGTGAGTAACTATTTATAAAATAAATAAAAAGAAAAATGTGTAATAGGTATTATCATCCCGACATAATATATGCACACATAGTTCTGTAAAAACTGATTAACAATCGACACACCCTAAAAGACAATAATTATTATAATTAATATACAACAAAGCGTTTTAGGTCACAAATAACTCGATCTTTTAAACTCGTGGACATTTTCATTTCCAAAGAACTCATATATCAACATTTTCTTTAAAATATTTCAAGCCAATTAAAAATAATCAAATGTTAATAATATAAAATAATAATAATAATTAGCTGTATTAATAACAATGTAAACAAACGAATCTAATCAAAAATCTACTAAATGATTCAGTCTTAAACATACACTTATAATAATAACAATATGATCAATTATATTATATGTATAATAAAAATAAATAATAATAAATAAAAGCATGTCAGTAATTTGGTTTAGTTCAAATTAAATAATTGGCAAACTATAACCAAACATTACTCATTTTACTACATGATGTCATTTAGGAGTTAGAAGAAAATATTGTCAAAAAACAGTAGTATTTTGAAAAATTGTCCAACATTCATGTTAATGAAGTATTTGTTTAAAATAGATTTAAAAAAAGTTAGTAGTATTCCTAATGTTTATCAGTCAACTTTCACTATAAGAAAGTTTCTTCGCTTAACTTTGGTATTCACCAAAATTGGTGCTTAAAAATACAGGAGTGATAAAAATGTATTTTTGATCTACGATTACTTTTAATTAATTGTTTATAAGGATAACTTTATATAAATAAATAACAATTTATGTGGTTTTAATCGTACAAATTGATTGCATATCGGTATATTAGTACAGCAGTGATATAATAACAATCTTTACGACTGACCAATGATCAATTCAAAAATAAAATGAATAACCAACAACGAAAGTGTAATTGAAAGAGTTAGCATCAAAGTAAAGCCATTTTTATTGAAAAATACTATTTTAACGATTTCGATCTAAAAAATTATCGAAAGCATTTTATTTTAAAAATGTAATGAAATTATATGAATATATAATAATATAATATATATATTTCATTATTAATAATGATAATAACAATAAAAACAAAAACAAATACTCATTTAGCAGTGCTCCATTAATGATTGTAATAATGTAAGCACATTTTTAGAAAAAAAATCTAATCACAGGCTTTAAACATTGTTTTCGATACTAACTCCTTCAAATTCAACATATTATGTACGAGCAGGTCAATTTAATAACAATAAAACATTTCTATATGATGTAAAAGCTACGCGTTTTTCTCATAATGTTTATACAATAATTATCAATACAATAATTTCTCTATTTAAGTGCATTTTATATCGTACATCAGATAAAAAAGGGCTGTCGCAAAATATTTGATGCCGGTCGATTCGGCCACGTAAAGTGTATATTTTGAACTATATACACAAAATATAACTAATATTTATAATTAAAACATGTCGACCGAATATCATTTTTTTGTAAGCGCCTAAATAACTGAAGTGGTGATTAGAGCGAATAAATAAAAAAAAGTCAACAATATTAATTTTACCATAACGCTATTATCACAATAACTGCGCGCCTAAAACCTAAAGGGGTTGTCTGGTAACTTTTATAATACTAATATTTTTTTCACTAAAATTAACTACAATCAAACATATTCATTGAGCCTTGTTGATTATCCAAAGTACATATTATTTTTATTATAATGAAGCTTGAATTTTTCCTACACATTATTAAAATATTTTATTGATTACTAAGTAGTTAGTAATTAATAACATGATATTATGATGAAAAATAGATGATAGACCAAAATATTGATTAAGTAAACTAACCCTGTCGTATACTGTGATTTTATTATTGTTATCAATACTATTTAGTTTATGTACTAGTTCGACTGGTTAGTATAAAATACAAATAATGTTTTTGATAATTGAAAACACCAATCAAATAGAACAGTAGAATACAAATTTTATAACAATTTGTTAATTTTTTTTATTTTTATTCTCATAACGAGTGCATTAAAATTATTATTTAAATTTAGTATAAAAAAAAATTATTATTATTTATTTAAACAAAATCAGTATGTTGAACATTGTTAATCATAATTTATTCATAAAACAAATTTTATTTTAAAACAAGTTAAGCAAAACTTTTCATATATTAAATATATTCTCTAAGTGGGTCTAAAAAATTTATCGCTCTGATTGCTGAATTTCTCTATTCTAAACTAATTGTATTGATATTTAATTCTATCATATAAATACAGGTTTATCATATATTTATGATACGTGAACATAAAATGATTATTAATTGGTGTTTTTCAAAAATTAAATTTTCCCAATCGAATATCGATACTTATCGTAGGTATTACTAAAAATTAGAGAATGATACTAACTATTTTGATTGCTTATTTTTCATTCAGTGCGATTAGTATATTATTAAATTGAACGATTTATTAAAAATGTGGCAGGCTCAAGTCATTATAGTAAAAATAATAATTATTATAATGATAATAATAATAACACTACAATAGGAACAAACAACTCGTATTAAAATATAATTCCAAAAGTGATTATTGTTAAAATACGCATTTCGTTTGTTTACATATTATTTAGACTACACCTATATATTCATACTTTTTAAATCTCAACAAAACGAATCAGTGCGTTTTAAAAATTGTAGGCATATTTTTATTAAGTGGTAATTAAAACCACGATAAAAAGTCATACCATGATTTCAGAGTTGGGCGTAAAAATAAAAGTACCTATTTAATATTATTTCGTGATAAAAACAAATAATTCAATATTGAAAATGATTAATCTCCATTTAACTGATTAAATTTGATAACTTATATAAGTATTAGATTATTAACTGGAAGCCCTGTAATTTAATATGATTTGTATTTTGTAAAAGTTTTGAGAAGGAAACGTTATTTTTCTTTAAATTGCTGCCCAACTCTTTCTGTTGATGTATATTTTAAACATACCAATTTTATTTGCCCGTAAAATATATATTCATACGTGATTTACTGATCTACTATAATTTACAAGTTGTTCCAAAACAATTGTTAATAATTTAAAAACAGTCTATAAAAAATAATTTTTTCTACAATGTTCCGAAAAACACCATTTAGTATGACATGTATGATTATACTGGCTCTATCGGCACACTAAAATTATTAAAAATTCTCCTAATTCATGGATGTCTCCATGAGTTCGGGGGTATACAACCAACGACAATTTTAATAAATTAGATTTCGTTTGAAACAATTTTTTTTTATCTGAATAAAACGTAAACAAATGGACGAATGATTGTTCTCTGGAAGAACATTCGATTTATAACAAAAACAAAGTTCAACAATAATGATTATTAAAAAAAAAAACATCAACATAATACTTAACTTAGAGGAAGTGATCTTCCATGTCGAGTTGTAGTAGCTCAAGTTCAGCGCGACTTTTCCGTTTGCAGAATACCGTCAAACACAACAATCTGAGCATGACGCGGAACTGCGGACTAAGAAATATGAGCACAAACGCCTTCCACACCGAGTTGGAAATGCCCAGCCACAAGGCGGCGAAACGGACATGGCCAGGCACCGCCGGTACACCACCCAGTTGTTGGTATGCTTTGATGGACATCAATGGGGTCCAACAAATCCAAAACGTTACGATCAACACGAATGACGTGACGTGTGTAGGATTGGACAAGTTTTCAGATAACGCTGTAACGTATTCCTGTACACAACGATAATAGACGATCGTTATAATATAAATCAATAACTATATTGATATTCAAATAAAGTATCATAGGTATAATATTATGAATGGTTGTATGATTATTTAAAATAATCTTCCGGTAAATATGCCATATGCGATGCTTAAATAATTCTTAAGTCATAACATTGTTTAATAACTTATAGCCTAATCTAACATAAGAAGTTATAATATCATATATACACATGTTTATTCTATATGATATACATATCACGTATGATATTGGTTTTGTACATAATCATACGATTTTTATTGAAACGATGTAATGATATATTTTAGTAGAATAGAAAATAACGGGTTAATATGCTGTTTATAAATGTTATACACCAATACATCATAATAGACTAGGAATCGTGTGTCTTAAAACTTAAAACATATTTACATAGAGTATAATAATGAACAAAATTACAATATTCAATTTTTTTTTTCATTGCAGTTGTACATTGTTTTAATAGTTCTAAACTCTTGACATTTCGGTTAGTATAAAACAATACATTATTCAAGCGTATGTATAATGTCAAAAGCACCAGGGGAATTTTCGATTCACTCTTCCAATAAAATCCAATTAAGGACAAATGTATCCGGTCCCTTTAATTTTTTTATTATAGTCAAAATTTAATAAGAAATCTACCGTAATTTCGTTTAAGCAATTTAATGATTTAACTTGATTAATTTTACTAGAACCCGAATCAATTGTTATTTGTTACATACTTAAAAGTTACAACTCACTATAAATTATTGAAATAGAATGTTATATTAAGATACCTAGTATTAGTATGATTAACTAGCTTATTTGTGAATATTTTCATTTCGATGTAAAAAAAATGCATTTCTTGTTCAAATAATTAAAATACACATACAACTCAAGTATTAAATCAACAATGATTTTGTTTTGTTAAAAATTATAATAAGTTATTGTAATAAATTCAATGTTTTACCTAAAATTATAAAAAATTATTTTAAGCCAACAACTTTAAAAAAAAAATTAAAGTTAAATTTAAAGTTTTGAAGAAATATTATGCATCCATTAAAATTTTCAAGGTTTTACCTTATCAGCTTAAAGACAAATAATCCATGAAAACTTTAAAAAGTTAAGCTTCGAATGAGAACCAAGAATAAAGTTGAGAAATATTTCCAAAAAATAAAAGTATCAAGTTTGGGTATTATTTAAAAACTTAGTGTTGCCGAGGTAAACTAAAACTCTTAGAGCATGCAAATATTCAACCAATGCTCTACATATAAATTCTAAGTCTAAAATCAGAGTTTTCAACCAACGCTTTAATCATGTAAATTATTAATTGTTCTTATATTATGCATTAAATATATATGAAATTAATTTTTAGTGTTTGATTATATTTTTTATATTTACTTAAACACAATTGTTGGTCGGATTAATTTAAACGCATATCTAAACTATATCATTATTAATGCGGCTAACAATTTATTGATAAGATATTAAATATTTTATATTTTATTTTAAGTTATAACTCTACATTTTTGGTTTTCATAATAATAGCTAGGTTTAGTAATAATCATTTGTGTTATAAACCTACCAATTGTCATAAACAGTTTTTATTATCGTTATTCGTTAGTAATATATATCGTGACAAATAACAGAACGAACAGTTATAGAAAAACTTGATGGCGGTTATCTAGATTAATATTGTATGATACTATAGAATATATAATATAATAAATAAAATATAAAATATAACTCAAATTTGTGTGTTACCAGCTATGTTACTATATTATTATAAACTGTAGTAAAAAATTGGCATAACTAATTACAATTAACTAAGCTAACATACCTACGCCAAGCGATATGTAGGCAATAGGTGTAACTTCGTACACTACGTGTTAAAATGTATTTAAAAAACATAAAAATATAAGCAAAATAAGATTAAATTGGTTAATATAAGCCAAATCCCGAATCTGATACATATTTTTGAACCAAAATCATTTATAATTTTCATATTGTATTTATTACATCACAAAATTTGATGAAACTTAAATAAAATTGATTTAAAGGTTTTTATAACTTTAAATATTTTATTATAATTTGTTTCAAATGTGTAGCATACTGGAATCTATATTCTATAGTCTATACTACTATATATGAGTAATAATATAATAAATAAGTAATTAATATTTTTATTTTTATATTATATTATGCTGCAATGACAGTAATATTGTTTACTATAGCAGTATGTGTAGTTATAAACAATAAATCTATGTATGTATAGGTAAGTTACGGCAGTTACGCCCATTTTATAACAACTATGTCGTGATTATGTGCAAATATGCAAATGTATATAATCGCCTTTTTCTATAAAAATGCTTATTTCATGGATTCGTGGTTTAAGGGTATATAATCGCTTTTTCTACACGAAACTAATTTGATAGTTCAACACTGTCCTACCTACTGCGAACGAGTATCTAGGGTAACATATTATTGTTGTATATACCTACCTTATAGGTGAAACACCATTATCGAGCTTTTGTTAATGATATAATACATCGTTTAATCGCTTGCCCGCACACAATTACTAGTTACGTATCTTTTAAGTTTAAATACTATTCTATGATGTTAAGCATTCGTTTTCCGCATTCAAACAGATAAATTCCGAGGTTCGCAATACATTTTACTTGGAGCTACACGACTATAAGACTGATCATAATATTTAAGAAATGGTACTTCTTTTGTATCCATATTTAAAAATCACTAAAAAAATGATTTTTTCCGTTTAATTGATAATTGTTGGCAACCGGCAAGTACCTAGGTACTAATTTTATAAACGTCTTTGAATGAACATATGAAAATGAATCATAAACTGCAGACTATTAAAAATATATATATTTTTTTTTTATTGTATATTTTTACATTATCTATACAGTTTTTTACTGTACGTTATAATCTACTGCAACTATAGTCGTAAATCTTATCGGTAATAACAGCTATAGGAGACTGCATTTGTTTTTATCGATGCGAGCTCACAATCAAGTATTACCCCCACGAGTCATTCTGCAATACATTATAGAGGACTACACGACCAGTTTAAAATACGGCCGCAATATTTCCCGAATAACGATTGTCCGCGATAAATTACTATAGGTCAACCGTGTTTATACGGCCCTGTAAACGAACGAGCCGTAGCCGTGTGCGCGCCTATACGTGCTCTGTGCAATATATGTCGTGTACGTCGACATAACATAATTATTTATGTCTGTATATTATATATAATTTCGGTGTTGAATTATTATTATTGTATACCTTGTCGTGTGCTAGAAAGCCGCGTCGCAGCCGTCTGATCGCACCGTAAATATACACGTACGTGTACAGGATTGTGATCAGACTGGGCCCCAACACCAGTATGGACAGCGTCACCGAATACGCCGCCATGCCCTGCCAGTCGAGCATGCACACCGCCGTGTCCTGGTCGAATACCGGATCACCGAACTCGAGCAGCGGTGGGCTGCACAGCATCGCCGACGATATCCACGTGAACGCCATCCAGCACTGACACCTGGTGCGCGTCTGCACCGTAAAGTACCGGACTGGTTTGCGTACCGCTATGTACCTGCGAAAAAAGCACATCGTACACACGCGTATTATTTCATCGGGTGTGTATGGCCGTAGTTATATATATATATAAATAGATTATAGGTATTGTGTATGTTTTATTATCGTGCGCATCGCAATTAGAGCAATGATATTCACAGACACACACACACACACACACATCGTTCTATAGCTCGTCGAAAGTTAGGTCGAGTTGTGAGGAATAATGATTTTAAGTTTTCTGCGATTGAAATTTCGTCCTGTGTAATATTCTATACGATTTGTAAAATATGTAATATATAATAACGTATTATAATATATTGTACGTATTGTATATTAAGTAATATTTTAACACACCATTCATTACGTGAAATATATAGACCGACTTGGATTCTAGACCTGAATAATATCTTACTGTATTTTAACCATTAACCTAACAAAATCAATTGTTTTAGTATTAAGTAGGTTAGTTTAGTGTGCATTCTAATGGTGTATATGTTGATACTCAACCGCGTGAGCGTCAATCCAAGTGAAAAAGGTGAAGTAAAAAGATGTTTGCTATTTGTATGTATGTATGTATATATATATATACAAGCAGAATATATTGTTTTAACTTAACGTGATGTTAACACACAATATTACAGCTTTAACATATTTTTATCCTATATTCGAATCTATAATTTTAAAACAGACTATAGAATATAAGTACATACAATGGACGTTAACTACAGCGATGCCACTATATGATAATGATATCATGATGTACGTGATCACAGGAATGTGGTGTTGTGTACACGCAAAATAGATGTTTGATGTGTTATATTTTGTTAAGTATAATTGGTCCCTCCTCGTGCAGTAGTCGTTGGTGAGAAGAATGTTTACACATCGTATAGAAGTGCAGAACACGCAACTAAGACATGCGATCGAATTGCAGTATAATAATATGTATATGAGATATATTATATAAATGTATACGCCTAGTAGGTATTACAATATTATACAAAACAATTTTGTATATAATAAATCTGGGTTGAACTAAGAATGAAAAAAATGGTGTGCTAGATATAATACGCACCTATAGAGTCATAGCGATAAATCATAAACATTTCAAATCGGCTACGGTTTAATTGTCATATAATATTGAATATAAAATAATAACTAAAAAAGCCGTTTAAAAAAAAAAAGTTGAGAATTTTTGCCAATTTACATACCACGAACTAGTCGTAATATCGGTGATGGTAGGAAAAGGTGCATGAGTTCGTGGAATGTATATGGTATACACGAAATTGGCATAATTGAGTGTTTTACCTCTGAATATAAAATATATACCACGTGTCGGTGACGCACACGCTCGAAATCATATATACCGTTACAACAAAGATAATATTATTATTATGTTAGGTATATATACCAGTACGTTGCATAAAAGTACCTACGCACTCACTGCAAAATCATTCGATATAACAGCTGACCGCAGATGATCCATTTAAAACGCAACGCTATTCCTATAGGCAAAATAAAAAGTAAATTTTTTTGGATTTTATGCCTAATATATATTCCATTTTAACTTTATTTAAGTTTGAACTTTTGGAACGGAACAGTAAATATTTTAAAACGTAGTATACAAATATGGTTTGAAATGTATTTTGAACTAATGGTTTTTATAAGCATTAACAAATTTAAACAAAACGGGGTGGGGTATTAAGAATTACAGTAAAAAAAATAAAAATTTACCTATATTTCACCCTTCCCTTGAATTCTGTTTATTTAAACTTTAAATCATGTTATAACAGAATTATTTATACATAAATAATAAACTTTTAGGTCAATATCTGACGTTTTCACTTTATAGAAATATAATCATAGGCTACAACAATTACCATTTAAATACTATAACTTAAAGAACTCAAGTCATTGTATTTGGGAAATATGTAGTATTTAGATTTAAATTATAGTTGTCAATAACTAATTAATAATTTAAAGTACAAAGAGTAATCGCAAATACTGTATGAATTATTTTAAAAGCAATTATCGATATTTCTTATGACGGCGTCATATATAGGCAATTTAACACCATCATATATAATATATATGTTATATGGCTAAAATAATAGGTATTATGTAGGTAGTAGCATGATATTATATAATATATAATATATAATATAAACAAAAAATATATTTTAGTTTTTGTATAGTTTATGATATCTCAGTGACCATCGTGCATTATTATGAAGAACCTAAATAATTATTATCACCCGTATTGTATCCAAATACTTTAAAATTATTACCTGTCCACACTAATCCACATAAGAGTATATGCAGACACGGTCCATAGTGCGACTTCGATATATCCGATTATTCTACAAGCAATTTTTCCATAAACCCATTGTTGCACTAGTGCTGGATACACGGAAAATGGCACTACGAGCACACCGTAGAGCAGGTCGGCCAGAGCCAGTGACACCAAGTATACATTCATCACCTCTCCTCCACCTATTATATAAAGATGATGAGTTATTAAAAAATTGAATCCAATACGAAAAAACTTATATTTTAGCTTCTAAATGGCACTAATCAAATTATAATAACTTGCTCAGTTTTGAAAAATTTCATTTTTATTATGCTAGAAATTATTTTTATATAATTTGATTAACGAATATATACCTCTTATGTTGGTGAACGTAGCGATTATGAGGATATTAAGGAGGATGATGGCGACCGCCATGGTGAGCACCAGCGATGCCTGGGTTAAGGGCTCCAGGTTGTGGTGGGGGTGGGCTTCAGTAATACTTGCCCACCGCCATTGTTGCTATCTGTCACACATCACAGCCTAAACACAAATTTATAAACGTATCATTAGACGATTATTATTTAAATTACCTTGTTATCAAATTATAAATAAAAATGATAAGATATGATTAAATTCACTAAATAATGTAATATGCATTAATTAACACTAACGATACAACGGAAACAGTGCATGCACACGATTTGACTAATTATAAAATAAATAATAGTCATTTCCTTATATGAAAAAGAGGAAATTATAGAAAATATTTTAAGACAAATAATAATCAATACTATAGGTACCAAACTATTATTAGGTAGTTTATTCTTCGAATTAAATTTATTGTACGTATGTAAAGTGTACAGTTGATTTCATTAAAAACATTCTATTATTGTATTATGTAATATGTGTATAACTATTTATATATAGATATAATATATTCAATGGCTTCCAAAGTTCCAATACAAAATCAACGCTAATAATGTGTCCAATCGATAACATTAATAGACTTATATAGTTATAAAATTTATACAGCTAGTAGGTATATCGTGCTATTTAAAAGCTTATAAATAATACAAACTGTATAACAACTATTGTTATTTTATTTCATAGAAGTGAAAATCGATAATGGCAATATTTACCAAAATTTATATTTATTTGCGAATTTGTGAAAAATTGTTTGCTTAAAATTCATGTTTAGCCGTAAAGTGCGAACTATAATATACATAAATACATACTTTATATTCTGTAGCTATTAAAAACGACATATTGATTTCATTGTTATCGATAATAAATGTATTTCAAAATCATAAAATGTCTATAAATAAAAATATTAATGTTGTGTTTCGTCATTTGTAACATCAATCTAAACAAGATATAAGTACACATAGAATAAAAAAAATGTAGACATTAATAATAAAACAATTCGTCTAGATTCATGGGAGCAAAGTGCAAACTATATTACATCATTATTTATAGTCGGCGCTGAATAAATACCATTGAATTGCACTATACGATACTATAATATACCAACACAACTATCTAATACATACCATACTATACTAGTTACTACGCTACTATAATAAACTATAATATTATTATACCTCGTGATATATACATTACGACATAGATAAAATATATTATACATTATATCATAGACACATATCGATCGGAGGACGACGGATGTTCGACTTTTACTACGCGCGCGTACCACCCGTTTAGCGTTTGTAGAACGCCAAATACGATAAGAACGTAAAAAAAATACGATCGACCTGACTAAACGATTACGCGATTTATGAAGAAAAGTTTGAATTATTGTGTTGTCGAATAAGACGCACCGCCGTATCTGTCGCGAGCGAAATTTCGCACAGGACGACGATAAGGGGAGGGGAGAAAGTGTTTTGAGAAAAATCTATCGAGAGAAATAAATAAATAAAAGAGTCGTTTATAGCAGCAACGGACGACTAACATTGACTGATACACGTTACGGGGCGGTGAGGAGAAGAAGGGTCATTGCGGGAATCTAAACGGCGATTGTGTGTACACTTATATTTGTCATAATATACGTTACACTTAAGAAAGTCGCCGGAACCGATTCGAATCCGTTATTTATAGTAGACGATCGTCGCGGTGCATCCTGCGGTAGACGATGCGGGTGTACGACGGGTATCCGTATTCGTTGAGGGCTGCACAACAATTGGCGATGACATGACTGCAGTGGCGGCGGCAGAGTTTCGTGATAAAAATTATAGGCGACGTGTAGTTATTACGAAGACTTGGGAGACGTGTTAGAAAAATTGTCACGGTAATAATTATATAATAATAATATGTCGACACCACTATTATCGCCACAATAGATAATATACTCGTCGGTCGCCCGTCGCTGCCGCGTACGATAATGTCATAAACATAATATTTTCGTTTCGTTACCGATAAATAAACCGTTGAGGTGTAAATCTTCGATTTATATATTATATTATTAAACGCGATAACGAATCACGATGACGGCAACGGGATTATAGTCGACGCGCGTTATAGTGTAGGTACATCGTCGTCGTCGTCGTCGTCGTCGTCGAGTTCAAATGCACAATACGCGTATAGTATGGACGTCTCGGTGAACCGAAAAAAAAATTGACCCAGACCGGCGCGAGTTTATACCTACCCCGAGACGATAATATTGTGTAGCTGTCGCTCGCGTATATTTTCCAATATGAATAAACGGCGCGACGACTAGTGCAGCACGATAACTATATTATGTAATTAAACATGTTAAAAAAAAAAAAAAAAAACAAAAAACCGATAAAACTTCGTAACTGCAGACGATAATAATATTAAATTCGAAGACGACAACGATTGTTACTCCGCGACGACGTTGACGAGTACTCGCGAACGGAAAAAATACCCGTATTCGCGTAAACGACGTACAACATTACATATATATCGCGATATAACATACATATTACATATATATATATTTATATATACACAATATATTATATTATATATAAGTATGTGTATGTGTGCGCGCGCGTATGTGTGTGTGTGTGTGCTCACCAGATTCCGGTAACATGGCGGTCGCGCTGACGGGGTCGAAGTGCCGCAGCGGATGAGATGAATAATAATTGTAATTGTCGTGATGATTATATATTATATTGTTTATGTATTGTACATATACATGTATTTATATTTTTACAACGCGATGGATATCGTACGAAACATGATGTGTTTATTGTAATTATTGTAAATGGGTAGACGTGGAAAGCGAAAAAATTGTTTTAGAAAAAAAAAAAAGAAAAAAGAAAGATATTGTACACGGAATGTTGCAAGAGCTACACTACTATTATACACTGCGGCGGCCGAATCGCGCGCCTCCCCTTCTGACACGCGCGCACCTAGCACGCACCCCCGCCACCAGCACGGCCACCCGGACCCCCTTACGCGCGACCCCGAAACCCCGAAACCCGCTCGCTCACGCGCGCGCGCGCGCACACACCTGCAGCGAGTTAGCGTATATACGCGCTCACACATACACTGCCGTACATACAGCGTACCCGTAGCCGTGCCTTCCCCTCGCGTTGCCAACCCGTCCGCTCTCCGACCACCCTCGCGCCGCCGACAAATTTCTCGGCCTTGCCTTATCCGCGCGCACACGAGCACAGGCGCAAGCTCGCGCCTGCGCACCAGACACCGCGGCCGTACGTATATACATATATACATGCATATATAGGTACAGCGCCCTCCCGCCGCCCCCGCACCGCCGACGGGCGAACTATACCCCCCTTCGAAAGTTTATGGGCACTCTATATAGCCGACGCCGCCGCGTGACGTCAACCCCTAAAGGACGCGCCGCAGCATTCGCGCGGCTCCAGTGTGTCCGCCGTGTCGTATAGCCGCGCTCATCTGACTCCAGCGGACGCGGCGGCCTCATCCTGCTCTCGGCGTTTCGGCGGCACACTAGCGCACACACATGCACGAACGACCGCCGTGCGCGCGCATTTACTCAAAAGACACACACACGCGCGCGCGTATATATATAAATACGGCTACGACGTAACCCGCGGCAATCGAGTGCGCGTGCGCTCAAACACGACCATTATTATATAATATATAATATACGAATGTGGATATTGTGTGTGCATATGTGTGTGTGTGTGTGTGTGTGTGTGTGTGTGTGTGTGTGTATATATAGCACCCAGTGGCGCGACTAGAAAAAAAATTTTGGGGGGTTACATCATTACAATACATATACATCGTATATATATCTATATGTATTATATAGGTTTTTATGCTAGGCCTCAGTGAAATTTTTTTTTGGGGGGGGGTTACAACTCCTTAACTCCCCCCCACCTTGACAGCACCTATTGCATTATACATATATACATAGTGTAAAAACGATCGCAAGTTTTGTTGATTATTGTAAAAACATAGGTATAGACAACGGATATGGTAATTTTATCGGTTTACCGAGTCTTAGTACTTATACTTGCCCAGAACCCGTAAAACTGTATTAAAACAGTTATAAGTTTAAGTGATATTTAAATTTATTATTATATAAATATGTATTATTTATATTTTATAGTGTAAGCTTATTATTGTATGAAATAACGTTCCATCTAAAAAGAAAAAAATGTGATATTAGATACCTATAAAATAAATTTATAAATATTCCTCATTTTGTGCAGTTGGGCGATTGTAAACTCGGCCCGGATAAAAATTTACATATAATTTTCTTATAATATTTTTGAAAAATTGTAGTGTGATAATAAATAAGTCTATTTTTTTAAGTAAAAAGCCATGTGTTTAACATATTCGCTCACTGATATTTCCTTATTTTTATATTTTGTAAGTGTTCTTTCTAAGAGTTTTTTTTAAAAATTTTCTGCTTATTATATTTTATCGGTTAATATTATTATCGGGCCGAGATTACAATGAACATTTTTATTACCTGAAATTTCCGAGTCGAGTTTACATTCTACCTAATTTATTACCTAAAATTTTTGGAGCAGAGTTTACACCAATAAGGTAATCGCATGCCCAGTTTGCATTTACCCGTGCGGGTTTAGCACTAAATATTAATGTATCTTAAATGGTTATATTACTAGGTGGATATAATAAAAATTTCAATCGTCATAACTCTTGTTGAAAAGTACCTAAACAATTATTTTTCATTCTCTCAAATTCTTACCGGTTCCGACTTCTGACCGCCCTTTTTCATAGTACTAATACTTACACTAGGTATATTAGGTACTATAGAAAGTTACAGTATAGTTAGGTACCAATATAATAATGTATAATGCGGGAAAGTCGACAAGATAATTCACTAGCTTTTAAACTATCTGAGCCTCCTAGGTAATTACCCCTGAAATTTATCAACTCTTGGAAGAAGGGTATCATTTTTTATTTAATATCATCAATTACCTATGACATATTTTATCACAAATAGAAACAATAATTTATGAGGTATAGCTGTCTATATTTTTATAACAATCCATAAAAGTCTTGATCATTTTAATTAAAGAATAACTAAAAAATAATAACTAGGTGTCCAAATGTACAAAATAGTTCATAAGTTTATAGTCATATTAAGTTGATAATCTTATATTCTGAAATGATAATGGTGAGACGTGATAATTAATAAATAATAGGTACCTATATTAAAAAAGTTCAATGTACTCACAATTAATGAGTAATTAATATTCTTAAGTTATAACATAAAGTGCAGTACACCAATAATATGATGTATTCATGTAAATAAGTATGCATGTAATATGATAATTTTGATTAAACGCTTATTTTTAGAAATATTACCTATACCCAAAATAGGTAATAAACTAATAAATATAAAATAATAACTAATTACCAGATCAAAGTATATCAGGAATCTACCTAATGGTAACTTAGGATAGGTACCTATTTAATAATGATAAAAGAAATCCCAGAAAAATTACAAAAATCCATGAATTAAAAACTGTGACGCAGCTAGCACCAATATGGTTGAAATTTAATTTAAATCAATTAATTAATTTACCTATCGATTTATTATAAACATATATTTATTTATTTTAATCGTTGTATATATATGTGTATATTATATTTATTATTATTTCTACATTAACGCATTGATTCATATTCCAATTAAATATAAAAAATCTATGTAGACCTGTAGAATTATAGTAAATCCAAAGACAAATTGGCCCATTAGGAAATCTAGTATCTTCCCAATGAGCTGGTCCGTGTTATTTGTACCTATATTATATTATATACACATTTCAAATACAATGTTTTCAGCAAAAAAATAATTCAAACTTCTTTACTTACCTTTATTAGTAGTAATAATAATAATAAAACAAATTACTTTATTAGCTGATTGATTTCGTCTTCGATCAGAATCGTTTTTCGTAGACAATGATATATCGTTCAATTCAAATTTAACGCATCTATTACAGTGACCCAATAATTGACACTTAATGAACAACAGAGTAGTACTCATTTACCCAGGTTTTTTCCGAATTCTTATAAATACAACAATAGTTAGGTACATCGTTTAACCATGTGGTATGTACCTAGGTAGATAAACATTTATCAACAAAAATGTTATAAAATTATACAGCTCAGCGATGACTTGTGCGATGATATTTATATTAGGTAAACAGTAAACGCTAAAATCAAATTTCATGTTAACTTAAAAAGCAAGGTATGTAACTAACAAAAATTAGTCTAAAATTTGTAATATAATAAGTGTAGGTAGTAACTAACAAAAATTACAGTCTAAAATTTGTAATATAATAAGTGTAGGTATAATGATAATGAAAATAATGTGATATGCAACGAAAAAATTGAAAATATTGGAATCAAGTTTTTAAAACTATCGATAGGCACTAATTGGCACAGCGCTTACAACCACCACATCAAAAATGGATAGCCCCATCTACCTCAACGGATCAATCGAATGGGAAATTAGGAACTCATTCCTATAACATACGGGCTGAGCAATCACGAGTCTAAAGAAATTACCTCTATGAAAAAAAATTTTCTCTAGAAGAAACCTGATAAATTGAATACTTAAGCAACTTAGCAACTATGGATTTTCATTACAATTTAAGTTAATGATTTGTATTTTTACAACTTTACAGATAGTTAGGCCTACAGAGTATTGAATTTGATAAACTGCCTAATATATTTGTGCCTGTAAATTATACTCTCAAAACATGCATAGTTCTGTATAAAATAATTTATTCATTGCGTATGAATATTTTTGCATTGTTACTGAAGTTAACCGCAAGAAAACATATTATAATCTATAAATAATACAATATTATGTCTTCTAGTTTTTATTGTGACAAAATATTCTGATTATGTCAGTAGACTAGAAAGATAACTATTGAACGATATTGAACCTAAAGTAATATTACATTTTGTTAAGTTTTATCAAATTTATTCTTTATCTTTAATAATAAATTGTTTACTTAAAATATATAGATGCATTTTTTTTTATTTAAAATTAAATGCAAAATAAACACGAAGATGAAAGTAAAAGTTTTGTTTTTCACCAATAAACCAAAAATGTATTAATATAGTAGGTAGATCGTAGATATAATAAAACACCTATTATTATCTTCTGGTCTGGCACATTAAATCATATAGTTCATAACCAGGTATATTTTATATAATATTATAATATTATAGACTATCCAAAAATTATTATTATTTTTTTTTTTTTTTGTAGTAAGTTCAGTTAATCAAATTTAAGATGTTCTTATTTTTTAATTTTTTCCAGGCTTCAAAAATACATTGTTTTAAGCTCCATTTATAATTTATATTTATATTGGTACAATGCCTACTGTATTTTAGGGTTCACATTTTTAGATTTACAATAAATTAACTAAAACTGTTATTTTTCATCTAGATATCAAATAAAAATATGAGCTTGAAATATTTTAGGATATTATAAGAACAACTTAATATAACAAACCTTGTAATATATTTTTAGGTCATAGGTTTTACTACTCAAAAAGGCTAATGAACACAAAAATACACTTAGATTGAAAAACCTATTCATATAAAAGTAATCAGAAAATAAAATAGAAAAATAAGAAAATACTATTGCATGGAAAAAAATTTAGTTGTAAATTTTATTGTAAGGAAGAGGTTTAGGTTAACATTCATAAATTATAAGTAATGACAATTATTTATAATGATTTATTTATGTGGATAAAAATAAAAGTATTTCCAACTATAAAAAAAGATTTATTTTCATAACATACCTACAAATAGAATCCTTTAAGTAGGTGTAATAATATTATTAAAAAACCAGGTTGAAATAAGCAAACAAAATCAATTAAGTGATACATAATAACCAATATATAAGTTCTGGCTCATGAAAATAAAAATATTAACTACTATCGTTCAAAACTGATGTGAGAATATTATTCAATATTAAAAACAAATTATCCTTTTCGTAGGCGATGTTGAGTCAGCAGCACCTGTATAAACATAAATACATTTTTTAATTAAAATTTAATTAATATATAATATTATGTAAATAATAAAAATATTAAAGCCTATAGTAAAATCATATACTGTAGTTTTTCAACCGAAGAAAATACCTTAAATAACTTTTTTCTTTTATATGTTTTTAATATTCAACATAAATACAGACAATACAGTACATTATACAGTATATCCCATGAAAACGTAGTAATTTTGTATTGCTATGATAATATAGTTTTCATTACCACACCACTTCAAATTCATTTGTCTTCAAAGAATATCCTTTACAGTGTACATATACATATATATAGATATATATATTTATACATGATATCTAAGAATACTTAAAATGTTCATTAATCATATCTTATGAATATAAATGATAAATTTATAATCTGGATACAATAAATAGTTAAACATTTAAAAGAAAAATTAAATATTTATTGTTTTCTTAGCATGCATTAATTATTTGAGACATAGGCTATTATCAGTACAAATTATTACAACATAAATTATAGAACAGCTCAAATAAAAAAATTATACATCCTAGACTTTCCATGTCACTGATTAAATACACACCTTATACCTACCATATTACAGTTTTGACAAATTGGACGGCGTTCGATGAGCTCGCCCTGTATAAAAATCTACCAAACCATCATGTTGTGCCAACAATGAGGAACATACTGGTGTCATGACCACCATCAAATCAACACCATCAATATCAACAACACCATCATCATCATTGGCAAATGACGCCCCAATTAAGTTCATTTAACCATAACAACTCACATTCCTCCTATATGAATATAAAATTCAAACTATTTTATATGTTTATGATTAAATTGGATATCAAAAGGATAAGAATAATTATAAATAAGTATTGTTTGTATGAATTTTTTCTTTTAATTTTACATTAAATTAAGCTTTTTTGCTAAAAATATGTCCAATAAAAATTAATTTGCAAATTAATTGGAGTTTAGGAAAAATATAGAAGAATTTTATACTTAATTTATTTGTAGGTGGTAGATGTTTTATACAATTTTATTTCAATATTAACTTTTTAAATTAATAAATATGTATAATATTTTATAAAAGCATTGTTTGTTATAATTTATATGTTTTAATATTTATAAATTTGATTTAAAAACACACCTTATCATATTTTTTTATAACAACAATATGTGTAAAATACACAATATAAAAAAAAATCGGAATTTTTAAAATAAAAATAAAAAGAGATAAAAGCCTTTTTTTAAATCTTTATTACTTAAATATTACCAGTAAAAAATTACTATGATATTATTTTAAAATAAAATAACATACCGAAATATCTGAATTAAATTAATCACTTTTTAAATTAAAAAAAATAAATGTTTTATATAATATTGTAGAAGTAGAAGTTTTGTTTAAAATCTGTTCAAAGACAAATTTATTAAATTAACAAATTATAGTATAGAATTTTAAAAATAAATAAAGTTATTACTTTAAACACTATTTGAATTGTCTGAAACATAACTAATTGTACAAATTGAATGCATAAATAGCTTGTAATTATTATTATACAATTATTTAAAAAGTGAAAATTTATATATTTTTTGTGAATAACAAAAATAAAAAGATAAAAATCTTCTTGAATCATTAGAAATATTATTGTAGTAAGAATGTTAAGTGTTAGAAAAGCTGCACAAGATATTCTTCAAAGCAAGTAAGGCAATTTAATAGAATTCATATTACATTACAGATACAGATAAAAATATACTAGTTACTAATTAATAATGACACCATTTAAAATTTATAAAGGTAATTATTTTATCAGAGGACACTAATTATTTAAAATAACTATTAATCCCTTTAAAATTATTTTTAAGTAGATACTAAACCTTATTTTCGAAAATAAAAATATACTGTGATAATTTTTCAAATTTTTTTTTACTGTTGTGTATCTTCAGCTCAACTGAACTTTTATTATACATAAGTTATAACTGATAAAATATTTTCCCCAAATTTGATTTTCAAATTACTAAGTAGGTACTAAAAAAATATTTATATTCTTTTTTTTCAATGAGAAATTAATACTGTATGTTTATTGAAAAAGTGCAAACTTAAAAATTATAATGAAACAAAATGTTTTCAAAAACATCATAGAAAAATAGTTTTTCAACTAATAAATGTTCTTTGATACAATTATCACCCAGAGTTTAGTATTAAAAATATAATGTTATTATTTAATTACATGATCATTTTTATTAAAATTATATTATATACAGGGTGCGGCAGTAAAATCTGACAATTTAAAAAAATTAAAAAAATTTTTTTCATTAATTTTTTGCCAAACAAATAAAAACTACACAAGTGGAATTTTATATTATATATTTAAAAAACATAATTTTTTAAAGATTGTGTCCTTGATTAGCCACACATATATTATACATATATCATTATTTTTGTAACACGCTTTTACCACGAATGCACGCTGTTCACCCGACCAATGCTCCATGATTACTTAATTTTGGGTATTTAAAAGTAATAAAAATATTCCCAAAATCTCTACCACTTTAGCCCTGCCCATCAGTTTTTTTTTAAATTGTCGGATTTGACTGCCGTACCTTGTATGTGCATAACTATTAAAGTTATGTAAATTATTTCAAAAATTAAAGAATCAATCTAGTTTATTAACTATATATCTGTAGTAAACTATATGATTATATGCATTGAAGGCAAGAGCTAAATATAAAGTAGTAAAACCAAATATGTGTATTATATATTATACTAAGAATAAGAATTGTGTTTAAAACTGAATAAAACACTTTAAGTACCTAGTGGATCTATAATAGCTTAATTATATAATATTGTTATTCATATTTTACTATTTTTTTCCAACTAAGATATTTAAAATTAGTAATTCAAAGATTTCTTTATATATGTAAAGATAAATAAAAATGAATATAAAGTGATAACTAAAAAGCATAGTAAGTGTTAAAAAGCAAAGAATGAAACATATTTAAAAACAATAATATTTTTTTAAATGTATTACTCCTATTCAAAAAGAAAATAATGAATTAACTAAAATACATTTTTGTAAATATAATTTAAAATTGTCAAATTTATAAATTTAACTTGATAATTTACACCTGATCTTTTTAACTAAATTTAAATTATTGTCATAAAAAAATTATGAGTATAAAAACTAATATAGCTTTAAATAATTAAATATATGAGAAGAAAATGTTTAAATATTATACACATTTTAAACTAATTTAAATATACAGAACTAAATTTCTTTTAACCATACATTCAAATTAAAAATTGTTATAGTTAAATAAACTGCAAGCAAAAATGGTTTAACTTCTCTGTTTTAATAAATAGAGAGCAGACACCAATTAAATAATGTTATACACAAAAATAAACCTCAAGATCATTAACTGAAAACATATATATACTTTATCAAATATTACAATACCTAGACAATATGTAGAATAAATTATATCATAACTGTTTTCCCAATTAACCAATTTGTAAGCATTTCTTATTTTAACTTTTAGTGACACTAAAATTATATATTATAAATATTATTGTATAAGTTGTTACAGTAGTTGATCAATATTCAATAGTACATCAAAATGTAATTATAACACAAGAATTACATGATAAATAAAATCAATAAAAAATGTATTTATATATTATTAAACATAATTACCTTAACGTCTGTAACCATAGTTGACTTCTTTACAGGAACGTGAAAAGTGTCCTACTCGGTTGCAAGAGTAGCATCTAAGTGAATCACGGTAGCTGTTGTTTCTTGATGACCTACGACTGAGTCCACGTGTTTTGGCAAAACTAACAGTTAAGAAGCTTCCATACAATTCCCTATATAGGAATATATAAAGTATATATTAACCAATCGCATAAGAAAATAGTTTAGCTAAACTAGTTAAGCAATTTCACTATGATTTGTGTAAATAACCTTTCAAAATTCAAAATCAAATTATTTAATTTTATAGTATTTTTTTATTTTATTAAATATTAATATTATGGTGATTTAGTCTCTACCTAAGACTAAAAAAACAGATGCTGCTTCGGGAACATGGTATTTTATACAACCAAAAAAAATTTAAAAATGGTTAAAATACAAAACTAATAACTAATTAAACTAATTTTTTTTTAACACAATAATGTACATACTAATTGTAGATTAAAAACTATGTAAATAAAATCAAATTGTAAGTGAACACAACAACAATGTGCTAATTTTTAGACGTATACTTTTGAAGTTAAATATTTTTATGTTCTCCTAGAACATATCATTATAATTAAATATATATATAAATCTGAAATTTTAATAAGCCCTTAAAAAGATTCTGTTGGAGCCAGTGTGCACGCTTATGGGTCCCATATGGATATAACAGAAAAATACTTAATATGATACTATTGCATAAACAAAAATGAATTATGCAATTTAACTATTATTATTAAAAAGAAAAAAAATGAATTAGTTATAATATTTTAAATATCATATTGCGTTTATTTATCATCTGCTACTCCTTCAGTCTCGATTAATGTACATTTTATTTTAAAATTAAAATATTAAGAAAATTAATTTGACAAGAGAGCATTTTATGTTTTTATTAGTTGGATACAAAGAACAAAGGTACCTCAATTATATAAAGTATTATATAATAAAATGAGTAATGACATTAAGTAAAAATAGAAAGCACCTACTACCAAGTATCATATAATTAATGACTATTATACATAACATGTTTAGAGATTAGATACTAAAAATCATATCTATTTTATCCTACATAATAATGATCATAATTAAGTGTACTTAAGAAGTTTTAAATGCAATTGAACAAAAAATATATTAGTTATTAAATATTATTTTCTACAACTTACATTCCATTAGTACGTTTTTGTGCTTCAGCAGCGTCTTTATCTCTTTTGTACACAACAAAAGCAAAACTTGGTCTGGTTCTTGACATCCATACTTCAAGTAATGTTCCATATCGTTCAAACTCTTTTTCAATATCACGTCTTGTTATACTGCTTCCTAATTCAGTGAATAAATACATCATCAGTAATTAACTGAAATTTACAATAACATATTTCATTATCTAATACAATTATTAGGTTTACTACAATAATTACTAAAAACCTTTCGTTAATAATTTTTTATTAAAGCCTTGAAATTGGAAGAATATTTTTTTTTTAGCACAAATATATTTGAGTAGATGCATATTATAAACATACTACAATTCTTCATTATGCGCATTTTCAGTACTTCGGTTTAATTATGTTAAATAAAGTACCAATAAACTTAAAAATAAATTATATAACAATTGAAGAGCTATTAATAATTGTAATTTATTTACAACAAATAATAGTTCAGGATTAGTATTAGATCATATTCAATGCTCGAAAAGCATAAAAAATACTTGAATTTTTTCTGGTATTTAATATTAACTATTGAAAATTAAACTTTATGTAATGTATATATATAATATAAATATGCTATAACATTCTATATTAAATAAATAATGTGTTTGGATTAGGTAATTTAAGTTAATATTGATATACTTAAATTTACTATTCTTTATTTTTGTTTTAAAAATAATTCTAATAATCTAAACCCAACAAGTAGAGAATATTATGTTTTCATACAAATTATCGATTGGCACTAACAAGGCTGCCCGCAGAAATTTTTCTAGTGGAGGGGAAGGACAATACACTTATCATAAATTCTGTTTTTTAAATCAAATTGAAAAAAAAGTTTTTAATTAATTTAGAGTATAATATTAAGTTGTTATAAATGTATATAATAAAAAATAAAAACATTAGAAGTTTAAGCAAATTATTATCCAAAGGAGCGAGGCACAGTGTGGCTCCCACTGGCCTCCCCGGCGGCCTTGGCTATCAAAATACTATACTTTTATTTTCTATTAGTCATTTAAGAGTATTCTAAAGATTAATCTGGATATCTAATGTTTGATTACCTGTAAATTCATTTATCATTAAAAACACACAAATATTATAAAACATTTAATATATTAACTAGATGGATATTCATACAATTTTAAATTATCAAATACCTATGTAAATTAATACTAATTCAAAAAAACTAATAAAAAAGTTATGAAAAGGTTTGAAGAATAGTTGATGAATTATTTGGATGAAAAAACAAAAATATTTTTTAATACTATCTGGTTTATAATAACTATAGTAACACTAAATAGTTATTAGTAAAATTGATTTTTTAGTAATCTAAGTACTAACCGATGTCTCTGACGTGGAGCCTGTGTTTATCGACCGGTGTCTTGCTTCTGCTTCGACTACGGCTGCGACTTGACCCCGAACGGCTTCCAGAATAGCTGCGTGACGTCCTACCACTGCGCGAACGGCTGCGACTTCTGCTCTTAGAGCGGCTACGGCTCTTACTTCTTGACATGGTGCACTATGGTATATAAAACACATTTATCATGTATAAGAAAATTATTTGGTTCAATTTGTTGATATAGCTAGCGTTTATAATAATATTATTTAAACTTAATACTAAAACGTCAATGAATACTTACGTCTCACAAAATTCAGATATGTGTTTCCTACCACACATGAACTTAAATTGTATCGATGACCAATGTTTTGAACGAATTCATAAGATAGAACGATCCAAAAATAATTAGTATAATTTAGTTAATAAAAAGCCGAGCGATAATAATGCAGTGTGCAATGTGTAAATGCTATGAACAAGAAGTAATTTTTAGGTGCTAGGTAAAATATTGTGCAAACGTCCAATGTAAGCGGCAGACGCATCAATTAAATAGGAATTATGGATAAATGTAATCAAACAATAGTAAATTGTCATGGAAGAGCAAAACCCAAGTAAAAATTTTTCTATAACCATGGTTAGTGACGAATCACACAACAGTTGAACAGTATAACCATTTAACAATTATTAATTAAAATATGGAAGGTACTCGATACTGTCTCATAATTAATAGGTACTAGATTTTTATGACATACTGATTTAAAAAATTACTTTTTTAATTCATATTTTTGCAATTTTGCATGTTTTGACATTTTTATATTTTAAGATTTTAATTGCATATTTCAATGTTTTTTTTTTGTTACCTACTATTTTAGACATTTTTAAATGTGTACTTTTGTCTATTATAATATAAGAAGAAAAATATGATATATTTATAGTTTCGATTAATAACAATAATAGGTGTACTTGTAGGAATAAATTGTTTTTCCTTATAAGACTTATAAATCAATAATTGAGGAAATAAAATACGTAAACTTAAATAAGAAATTATCGGTTAAGATTATAATGAACATTATGATCGAACATTGACCTTATTTCACTATTGTTAAAAAAATATAGATAATAATATTTACTATCTACACTCAGTACACTCTACAGTAATTTAAATTTATTATATTATTATTATTATATTTATATAATATTATAAACCTAATCTACTACCGTTCTGTGCTACTGCCGTCCACCAGTAGCTGTGCTACTAGATTAGATTAAATTGATTATAATATTTGTCATGACTCATGGCAGTTATAGTTTTGAGATGTTACAATTATCATTATACCACCTACTTATATTAGATATGAAAATTGTCCTATAGCCATCCGCCACTGATTACCAATATAGGCCAGTGGCATTTATAGAAATTAATTATTAATTATATTTTAGCACTTTTTGTCTGCAGACAATCAAAATGTGCTCGGACTTTTTGTTCACCAACAATAAAAAAATGAATCCGGGCTTTATGTTCAACTTTTTTTTAAAATGGACTTTTTGTTCCCGGACTTTTCGTCCTGAATTCCAAATACCTATACCGATATCCGACGGCATGGCAAATAACTACCAGCACCAACAATTGATCAAGTATACCTACCTTAGGAATGCGGCTTAAAAATTAAAATATAAAAATTAATTATTTGTTTTTCAGTAATTACTTACCTATCTATTTACATAAGTATAAATCAGAAAATTATTTTAAAAAACGGACTTAAAATTACCACAATATATTTACATGAAAATTAAAGTTTGAGCATACCTAATGTCTTTAATCAGGCGAGCTGTTAATATAAATATTTCAATATCTTAAGTAATATCTAAAACAATTTTTTTTATACACACACATATATATATATATGTATATCTAACGAAATTACAACATTTATTTTATTAAAAATTGGAATTGTACAAATATTGCGAATTTTTGTTGATAATTTTTCCCAATAATAAAAATAGTTCTGGTAATTTCATGTTGGAATTTTAACTCCAGTCAAAGCACTGAGTCCAGTGTCTCAAAGTATTATTTAGATATAAATACACAAATTAAAACCAAAAACATACTTCTAATTTTAATTTTGACTGGGTTTTTTTTGGTAGAAAATAGGATGTAATTGGTACTTGGGAGTCCACTATGTCTAGAGAAAGTACTTTTTCAAATCAGGAAAAACAAAACTATTTTATTTTCAATGATTGTTATGTATTTTGTTTAAAAGGCAAACAGAAACTACTATTTTTTTTTTTTTTTTGTTAATTTTGGTGTTACAGGTAAAGTAAAAAAAATAATATATAATAATAATATAAACTTAAAAGAAAACACTTAAGTATACATGTTTTTACAATTTGTGCACAACAATATCTGAATAGCTTAACATGTTGTAAATTATAAGACTAAATAATCTATTTTTAACTGAAAAAATTAACATTATAGGTTATAAGTTATTGACAGTCATGATAAAAAAATAATAATACAATTAAAACATTTAAAACTGTTAAAAATTTACATGGAGATAGAGTAATAGGTATAATACTTATTTAAAATAAGTATTGTTAATACATTGGTTACTTATACTTACCAATAATTCAGTAATAAATAAGTTTAAAATTAAATGAAGATTAACAAACTAAATGATGTTGTTCTTAAATAAAAATAACAAATTACGGAGCACCGCAAAAACAAAAAACAAAAAAACAAGTATTATAATAATATTTGACCACACTTTTATAATATTATAATAATGTGAGTTAAATTAGATAATAGATAAGTTATAAGTAGTAAATTACACAAAATAATAGAAATAATAAAAAAATAAAAAAATAATAGATAAACAAAATTATTGAAATTTAGTAGTTAGTTTATAAAACTAAGTTAGCAATTTTGAACATAAAAATATTTTGCAATACTTAAATATAATAAAATTACAAGATAATTGTATTAAAAAAAGTGAATACAATGTATAATATATACCATGTTAAATAAAAAAAACAATCGACTATATGAAAATAAATGATTTAAGTTACTTGTACATTAGTCCATTATAATACTTTTATTGAAATAGATCTAGCATTAAAAGTTATTTTAAAGTTAAAAACTATTGTCATACACCATCTCAGAAAGATTTTATCAAAAAAATTATAAAATAAAAATAATTAAAAATAAACAATACAAATGAAATTATATTATTAGATATATATTATACTCTCAGAATAAAGAGTAAATTATATGTTTGGCATACATTCAAAATGTATCAAATATTGACTATAATTTTATCTTTGGCCAAAGTTATGTAATTCATACTTCATTTAATTATTGAGTTTTATTTAAAAAATAATATAAGATTTAAAAAAAGAAATAATGTCTGTCCTAAAACTTACTAACTAATGCTTTGTTAGCTACTAACCGCTTTTATTCAAAGAAAACCATTAAATAACAATAGAATATTAGAAGAACATAATATAGGTTTTCACTAAAAGTGTCATAATTTGTAAATCCATATATTATGAATAATATATAAGTAAAAAAGCAATTTTATTATACTCTACAAAATATTTCAAAGATCTAAAATACAGACCTTAAAAATCACTATCACAGAATTAGTTTTAATAACAAAACGACATTATAAACTTAATTAGGACATAAATATATTATCTATATATTTTATAACAGCTTATAACTAAAAATTATGTAATTGTTAGAGATTAATTGATTATTAATTATTTGTCATGAAATCATAGAAGTATAATTTAGTAACTTAATTAATAAAATAACTTCTTATTTGAAATTATTCAATTAAGTCATTATTTCTAATAAATACATTTTTCTTTTAAACCGGTATCATATAATCAATTTATATTAATAAACTAATAAAATATAATAACTTTTCTTTTCTACTGTTTTTGTTCGAAGAATGCTGCCATATCTTTTATACAAAATTGAGGTGGTCTATCACTAGTACTATGCGCTCTTTGTCGAATTGAACTGTAAAAAAAATAAAATAAATTTTATACACATTAATTACTTTACTACATATATCCAAATTTATTTAAGTGGATGAAATAATATGTACTTTGCAGTCTGTTTATCTGTTTTAGTTTTCAAAGTACTTTTGTTGTTAATTTCATCAGAAGAAGTTTTACATCCAGTTAACTGATTTACTCTTGATGCTACTAAACCTTTAGTTTCTTTTTTAGAACATTTTTTACGCTCTAAACTTTGTGTATACCATTCTTTTTGCTCAGGATCTATAGATAAAGTATCACGTTCATCATAAGTGATAATCTTTACTAAATGTTTTGGTTGTTTAATGGATGTGTTAATATTAGTTTCAGTGCATTCATCTGGAGATTTTAATGTTTTAGCTCTTAGACGTTTAATTATATCATCATCATTTTGAATACTTTCAGATATTTTAAAACGCTCACGGAGAGCTTGCCTACGTTCTTCTTTATAACGGTCGATACGTTCACGTCTTGTAGCATCCGTATCATTAGACGAATCAGATTTTTGACAACTAATTCCTGAGCTTATAAGATTTGGTGATGTATTTACACGTTCCAAATTTTGATTATCAATTGGGAAATTAAAAGCATCTAATGAAACCGTACTAGTTACATGCTGACAATTGTTACGTAGTCTTCTATTTTTTATCCATGTTGAACTGTTTTTAGGAGATTTATTAGAGTCAAATTTATTTAATGACTCATGAAATTTTTTTTTATTTTCCTTATTTCCTAAAACAAATACAACAGTAAATGATAATGAAAAACATTATAATACATGAAATAATTAAATTTTGTTTTTGAATAATATAATTTATTAAAGTGAAGAACTTATGTAGTATAATAATTAATAATCTCTAATTAATAAAAATTAAATATTCAAATAATGCAATAAGTAAATGATGTATAAAAATTATTGCAAATAAAAAATATGTTATTTTAAAGTTAAAAAATATCATTTACACCTGATATTTAATGTTATATTTCTTTACCATTATATTTTACTATGTTAGTAATATCGTTAAAAATAAATTGATAAATAATTTGTTTCATAATTTTTATACAGATAGAAATAAACAATTAGTTTATTATCAAAACTAAATTTAAAAAAGTAATTCTGCAGTGTATAGACATTTTAATTACTTTTCTTTAAATATATATTATATACATTGCATCCTTACTTGTTTAAAATACGAATTAAAAACTGAAAGATATGAATTTATTATAAATTTATAATTTTTCATTTATGAAATGTTGAATAGTAATAAGTAAATGTGTGTAATCAGAAATGCTATGACTTACCAGTAGAACTTGAATTCTCCATCAATTCTTTTTTCATGCGTCTTTCATGTACTATGTCTCTTCCAATTTCTGATTCAAATTTACGTCTATTCGAGTCTAATAATAAATCTACTTTATTCTCAGAAACTTCTTTAGCAGATGTTCCTAAAATGTTTGCATCATTTGTTGTATTATTTATACTATCAATATTTTCAACATTTTCAATTGGTAAAATTTTTGTTCCAAGTCTATCTTGTATTAACATTTCCGTATCTTCGTTTGAAGGTGAAACTAAACAATCATTATCTAATATGTTTTGATTGTTTGCAATTTCTTTAATTTTTAAATTATCATTCTCTACTTTTTCCTAAACATAAAAAAATATTTATTAAATATGAACTACATCATTCTCTGTATTATTATTAATTTTTAGTACCTGTAGAGGAATTGTTATTTCATGTTGACTGGAATTACAAGATTCAGGACTAGTGACAACCAATATTTCATAATGTATATTTTCAACAGATTTTTCTGTTTCAAAATTTAGGTTATCTATTGAATCAGTAGAGCCTTTACAGGATGGCATTACTTCTTCATAACTAGAATCATCTTGTTGAAAAATTGAATTTTTGTGACCCAAACGTTCATAATTGTTACCCATAACAATTTCATACATAGAATCAGCTTTTTTAGAAGAACTAAAAGATTCAGTTAAAAAAGAAATATCTGATTTCACTTTTTCTTCAATTGTATTGTTGTTAAAAGATTCACATGGAGCATTATCTCGAACATTTTTCAATTTTATTTCTTGAAAACTACGACGGTCATTTGATAAACTTTTATTTCTTAAGTCACCTTGATAACTCAACCGATTTCGAGGTGTAGTTAGACAGTTTTTGGTTAAAACATCTGATACACAAAAGTCAATTAAGATAGTTTGGTAATCAGGTGTAGTATTTTTGTCACTATAACTATCTTCTGACAATGGACAATATGAAAGAGTAGGTGTGGTAATAGTAGACAATGAACCTGTACAAGTTTCATTACTTTCGACATCTGTCATAATTTGATCACATTCTGTATGTATGTCCACAGCAACAGTCATCTAACACAAAAATAAGTATATTTTTCAATCTTTATAAATAAAATATTATTTCAATAATTACATGTTCTGGAGATTGACTATCAATGAATCGAATATCAGGTGAAGCAAATCGTTCTTCTAAATATGATAGTCTATTATTTTTTGTATGATCGTTTTCTTTATTTGAATCAGTGGTTTTTTTTTTCTTTGGTGATGGATCTGCACTTAATGAATCTTCTGCGTGTGCTAATATTGGTAAACGTTTAGCACTACTATTCAACTAAAACACATTAGAATAAAAATAAATCAATCTTTTAGCATTTGAAAGACAAATTAAAAAGTATAAAAGTTAATTTTTAAATATTCTCAGAAATCTAGATTGGGTATGGTGTAATAAGTGATCTATAATAATTTTTATGATTAATCATAAAGAAAAAGTGTGCAAAGCACACTTAAGTTCTATCGTAGTTTTTGCAATTTATTTTGTTTAATCTGCAAGTTGATAATTTAATAATTATGAAATACAAATGATCAGATATATCACATAATTAAAATCATATTTAAAAATTTCTACATTGACTGTTTGTATGCACAATTTTGGTAGATCACTACTTACAACCAGTGGCATAATTATGGGGAAGTTATGGGGATAGATCCCCCCCCCGAGCCTTTTTTTTATCTTTAACCAATAAATTATACATCCCCCCCAGAACAAAATCATAACTATGCCACTGCTTACAACACTAACATGATGTACAATGTACGTGTAGATAGCTAACGACATCATTACCCGGGATTGAATAAGATTATTATTATTTTTACTGTTTATTTATATCTGGATACACTATTTCTGTAATTAACAAAAGGTTTATAAAACTAAAACGTTAAATTTTTTATTTATTTAAAGTTATACTGACAATTGAAAAAAAGTAAAACATAATTTTATGTTTAGGTAAGATTTTTCTACATTATTTTAATGTATAATAAATATTATATTATTATACATTTTAAATCTATTTACCTGATACTTATGACCTATTGCAATTGTTAGCTTTAAAAGCGTATCCTTAGTAAAAACAGTAAAATGCTTAGATATTTTAAACTTACATTATTAGTAGTCACATTTTGTAAGTGTTCCATGCTTGAACGATTACTAAAAATATGATTAGTATCTTCATCAGAAAATACTCTCATATCAGACTCATCTAAATCAAAGTTAACTTGCAAATCACTTAGATCTATAAAAAAAAGTTGTGATGAAATATTTAGATGTTTTTAAATAAATACATTATTTGTGTTATTAATTATTTGTACTTACCTTCTTGACTTGGGTGAAGAATAGGTGATGCTCCTAAATCTTCTTGATCAGCAAGTTGATCAAAATAAGAATCATGGGATACAGAACGATTATGACCAATGGAGTTGGAACCACAGAAACCAGGAGGAGAACATGAAGGTGTCCCTTTAATTTCTCTTAAAGACATTGTTTCACTCACTGACTTTGAAGACTTAGGTGTATCTTCAATATTCATACCTTCAGTTATACTCTGACGAACACATTCTTTTGAGTCCTGATTAATTTAATAATTAATATTAATAATTTTTATTTTAAAAATATCCAAGAAACTACAACACCAAATTTATTGTCTCCGTCTTACAAGGACATAACATAATAAACCTATGCTCAGTAGTTTACGTTTAACTTCGTTAGCATTAATATTAAGAGTGAATTGACCTTATTATGAAATTCTTTTAAATGTTAAGAACTTTTATAGAAGTTTATGAATTATTTTACGATAATTTAAAATTTCATTGAGTTTATTGAGTTTTACATAAATAAAATAGTTTATTAATTATATAACTCATACTAAGAAAGATTATATATAAAATTTTATACATAAGACTTCAATATTCTAAATTATAGTGAAAGATCTTACATTTACTTTAATATTAAATAAAATAAAACTAAACCAGAACTAATGAATGTAAATTTGTTATGGAAAGTACTTAAAGATGGAGACAAATACATAGATCTAAGATATTTCACGCTAAAAATGTTCAACTTTGTTTTAAAAATGTACAGAAAACTAAATTTGAAATCAGCAGAATCAATCTAGTGTTGTTAGATTTAATAAAAAGTGATTGACTTATGTCAAAAAAATTATAGCTAAGAATTTTATCAGTATTTGTACATTAATTTTTTTTACAATATTTCAATTTAATGAAAGTATGTAAAATATTACAATTAAAAATGCTTATTTACCAACATAGTGTAGACAAATGGAAACATCCTAAATTAGCATTTATTTAAACCATATACATATCAAGATAATTTTAATATATTATAATAATAATTAGATAATCATCTTTATATATTTATAGTACAAATAGTTAATATCATAATTTTAGTTTGATAATAGATTAACTAACTCTAATATTAAAATAAATAACACAACATTGGTTGTACTGAACACAAATCTGCTATGCTATACAATTAATGGAAGGAGATAAGCACAGATGCAATATAGACTATATAGCATCCTCTTAAATAGATAACTGTTGCTATTATTAACTAACATAAAAATTTTTTAATGTAATAACTTCAATCAAATATTTAATACTTTTTAAAAATCTTGTTACATTAATAAAAATTTTACCATATATTTAGGAGTTAGATTTGGTTCAGATTTTTTACGAAGTGGTAGAACTCCAAGTGAAATACTACTTCCACCACGAGTAAATAATGATTTCCACCTTAATGGTGAACGCCTTTTATTAGTATTACATCTTCTTGATGGTAAATCAATAACAGTATGATATTTTTCAGGTAAACAAGAAGGACCCCCACCTAAAATTTAAATGATAAACATCATCTATAAATTATATTACTTGAATATGTTAATAATATGAATTTGTTACTTACCAACTTCAATATAATTAGGATCATTTCTTTTCGCAAAAGTTAGAACTCTATTTTGAGCTTCTTCAAGAGTTAAAAGTTTTGTTTGAGTAGATATTGCTAAAGATTTAGGTCTAGACTTTTTAGGGGTACCTAAAAAAAAAATTGGGTAGAAATTTGTTTTTTAATCTTTATTATATAAGGTACCTTTGGTAGGCGGTAATTTTGCTCCAACGTTAGGAATAGGGCTAAAAATATAGTCTGTATACCGAATTAAAAATTCAGTTACCACAGCTTGAATACCAACACCATGTAAAGCAGCAACACCACTACCACTTTCTAGTTGTTTGCTTCTTAACAAATTAGGTGCCCAAACGATAGCAACATTTCTTGCTGTCATGCCTGTTTGTTCACCAAGAGCAGCCACACGAGATAAATGTTTCATCAAGTATTCTAATGTTCTAAAAAAAAATATAAATATATTATTAATTAAAATAAAGGAATTTCCTTATCTATCCGATACACTAAAAACCTGTTTTTTTAAAGAAAGTTTTATTGATCTGTGTAAATATGTATTTGAAACAAGTTTTACTTTACTTACCTAAAATGAGGTGGAGGTAACTTTTGAACTGTTTCTCGCATAAGCTGTAACCTGACTTCAGTAGTTTTCTCAGGTATTGATTGTACAGCATTTACAAATGAATCATAAAGTTGATAAGTGCATAATGGATTTGGGAGTTCTCTAAAATATAATTTTAACAATGAGGCCACACTATGTATATCCTGTCTTATTGATTCATCTTCCCACAATGCTGGTACTCTATCCTCATCAAATGTCGACCTAATATTTGAAAAAATTAAACATAATATAATGGGTTAATTTTTAAGTGTTTTACTATATTAACTTTATACAAAGTGTAAAAACCAGTGGTGTGCGGTCAGAGCAAGCGAGATAAGCGCCACATATCTGCTCAAAAAGGAAGTAAAATAAATGTATTTAATTCATTATATCAATGAGCAATATTTGTTTTTTATTTTTAGATACAATAGGTATACTTCTCATCAGTAATTTATTATACTTCATTATCTATATTATTATTTTATAGTAATTAGTAAGAAAATTAATAAATTAAGGTCATATAGGTATGCAATATATTGACAGAAGTGCTTCAGATTTTGATTACCTAGCTCGTATCTAATATGGTAGGTATGGCCGGGTACAATAGGACGAAATTACTATGATTTTAAGCAAGCAGTTGGAAGCACAACATTGAGTGCTTTTCAATACTTTAATGATACCAAACTTCCAAAAATTGAGTTTTTTTATGATAAAGTTACCAATGCATTTATAAAAAAAGATAAATGGATGGATTTTATTTATTAATATACATAAAAGGTAAAAAAAATAGGTACTATACATTATGAAAATCTTTTTTTTTGCTGCTTATCCAGCTTCCAATACTATCACATGCCACTGGTAAAAATATAGTTCAAACTCTGCATATATATATACATAATATTAGAAGTTTAAAATAATTAAAAATCAATTTGATAATGGAACATTCAACTTAATAATTTTAAAAAAGCCAAAAATTATTTTTCTTATATAGGAAATTAAAGAGAATACTATTATAAAAACTCAAAATTATTTTGTTCTAGTTTAAGCATTTAAAGTATTTATCTATAGTGTAAAGTCAAAAAAAAATGTTGCATGAGATTTAACAAATACTGTTCTAAAGAAATCATAAATAATAGCAACAACTAAAAGATAGTCTCAATTATACATATACTATTATAAGTTTGAAAGAAATTTAATCAAACATTTTAACAATGATACAAACCTCAATCTTTGAATATTAGATGTTACACCAGAAAGTCTATATATTCCATCAACTATTCCAAATTTTTCAATAAACTCAGCACAGTTAGTTAACACATCAGGCACTAAAAATATAAATTTACTATAATTAATAAAACTATTTTATTAATAAATATAATATTTATGTAGATCATTAAAATTGTATGTTATAAAAATAGTAAGGTCATCATCAGAATCTATACATTTTTTATGCAAATGTTTTATCCTTACTTTTTTGTTACTTATATTTTAAATAACAAATTCAATATTAAATAAGTGTATTCTAACTATCTAATAATAATGTAAAGACTATTATTATTATTTTTTTAATAAACTAAAATAGGTATATTATTAAACAGTAACTAATTATATAAAAAATAAATAATACGCACAAAAAAAAAATTAACATTTATAAATACTTTTTTCTATCAATAGGTCTGAATCTTCATATTAATATTTGTAATGAAATCATAAATTTAGAAAAGAAAAACCTATTGCTACATAACATAGTTTAGTGTTTAATTAAAAATTATACTTACAATCTCTTCCAGAATTTAGAAGATGTTCACCCAGATCACAACCAAATACTCTTTCTTTTAATATTCCAGATTGTTTTAATGTTCTTCGTGTTGGTCTTGATAATATAAAAGAACGAAAAAATGATATCAGTTTACCATGTTTTCTGAAAATATTGAAAAACATTATAATAATCATAATTTAAATTTTATTAGTTGTTCAAAGAATATATTAGTTTAAATAAACATCTAATAAATTATATAATGTAAATAATGGAACATATATTATGACATAAAAATACTAACAGGACACACTTACCTTAATACGGGTTTTGTTGGTTCAGAAAGAAAGAGCATTTGAGGATTTATGTAAAGATTTCTTGGAACTTTGTCTGTTATAACAGCTACACAGCTAGATGGGAAAAATCCAACAAGAAAACCATGTTTGCCTCTCCACCAAACGCTTTCTTCAGGAGATGGCATGTCAATAACAGAAATGATATCACCAATCTATTATAATCAGGTTAATTAATAAAATTTATAGTAGAACCATCAATGTATACAAATTACATCAAATGAAATTTCATCAGAAGCATGTGCAGTGTATTTTCTGACTGAATACGCTGCAGCAACAGCAGGGGTGTTTATTGCACAATGATCTCCATCAGCAACTAAAAGGTGATGACCTCGATTATCTAATTCTAACCAGCTAAGAATAGGTCCACAGTTAATTAAACTTCCCACAGCTATTTCAGATAATCTTTTGCAATATTTACTAATCAAGTCTTTTAAATATTCCTATAATAAGAAAATATATAATAACAATATTATGATTATATAAAAAAAATCTTTACAATCATATTTCTTACATTAGGATTTTCACAATCACTTGGTACAGGTTGAAGTTCTGGAAGTAGACTGAACTTTCTATCATAAACACATTTATGCAATTGATGATCAAGAGTTCTTGCATTTTCATATGATCGCCTTAAAACCCAAACTGTATTTTGTGATTCTACTTTAATAGTTAACCAATAATCATTATCATTATCCACATTTCCAAATTTTTGTTCATCTTCTTCAATCAAATCAAACTAAAGAATACATGTATTTTTAATTTTTATTATAATTGAATACAAATTATTAAAGTTACTATATTTATAAAAGAAATCTTGTTTTCAAGTAACCATATCTATATGTTCATCAACAATTTTCAAATACATGTTGTTTATAAAAATGCTAACAAAAGATTCAAAATATACAACAACTAATATATATACTAATATATAAAACCTAAATTTATTATGTTACAACTTGAACAGATTTCTATCTGACATTTATGCTTTAGTATATATAGACCATTTGATAAAAAAAATACAAATTTTAGATGTCAAAATTTAAAATCATCAATTTAATAGTTTTAAAAACGATAACATAATAATTTTTTGTCTTTATTATTGAGTTAATGTTTATAATATCCTAATTTTATAGCATAAACCTAAACTAGCCTCATTTGTATTTTTATGCTTTTTTAAATGATTATGTTGTTTTAAAATTATTTTAACAATCTTATGCATTATACAATTTATACAGTTATTTGAGTAGTAGACATTTCTTTATATTTTCATCTTAAGTAAAAAATTAGATATTTGAATATTATCTAAAATAAGAATATTAATTAAGTAAAATGTAATTAATAATTTTATTTTATGTTTACTTACTTTAAGAGGTCCAAGTTCAACATGTTCATAATGAAAATGAGCACACTCTTCTAGTTTTGGAAACCTAGATTTTCCATCATCAATTGATGTCACGGGTAAGGTGGCCATACGCATACTTCCATTACTCATAATACTGCTACCAGAAGATCTCCCTTCAGAATTTCGACTCAACAAAGTATGATCAGGCATTTTGAGAGATGTCTGAAAATTGACTAATTATTTAAATTTCTGTAACATTAAAATATAAGAAAAATAATTAAAATTAATAATTATTACTGAAAATAAAAATGAAAATGCATTATAGATGTTATTACTACTATTATATAGATTAGTATACATTAATGTAGGTAAGTCATTAGAGTAAAAATGAAGAATAAGCTATTATGTATTGTACATATGTACAAAAAAAAAAACTAAACATTTGGTAAAAATCTATCAAAAAGAAATAATTTAAATTATGAATTTAAAAACTTCTTACTATAAAAAAAAATTTTCTATCATTAGTGTGAAGTTACCTATCAGTACCTATCAAGAATATGTATTAAATAATTTAATGCTGTAAATAGCTTATTCCTTAAGTCCAACCAATGCATTGGTACGTCATATTAGATTTATTATGACTAAATGATTGAAATTTTATTATTTTAAGTTTAGTAAATAGGACAATATTTTAAGAACCAATGTTTAGTGTTAGATTAATTAGGCTGCCAATATTTGCAAAGTTATCTAATGATAATATCACCTAAGGAAATATAAGTTCATAGAGTATATTTATTGCTTATGATTATACATTTTATTTTAACTTATAACAATTACAAATATTTAACACAACTCTTTAAACCTATTGTTTAAAATAATAATTGCAATCATAATATAAATGAATTTATATTCATAAAAATAGTGCTCATTAACTACTCTTTCTGCAGATACATTTAAAATGATAACCAATACAAAAATATTTTTAAATAAACAATTGTCTTGTAATTTTTAGTATTTTTGTTAATAACACAATCAATTTATACATAAACTATTTTGTTTTAAAATATAACAATATCAAAGTCCTAATAAGAACCTCACAAAAGATACCTTAAATTTATAAAATATTTAAAATAAATAATGTATTATTATTACTATCATGATATTCTTACTTTTGAATAAGGAGAATACTGCAATGTTCCCATTTTAAGACATTTATCTTGACAATTACTAGAGTATGCATAATAAATTAATTCTGTATTGGGTTATAAAAAACATTTTGAAGAATTGATTTTTGTTTTGTATAAGTGGTAAAATGAATGCATCCATTTATTCCTTAAGAAAAATATAAATCAATACATAAGAAAATATAAAAATAAAATACAACAAAATTAGATACAGATTAATACTTAACAAAATATTGATTATCTAAAAAAAAAGTCAGTTTCAATGTAATAATATTAATATAAATAAATCTCTAACAAATTATTTAATATCTAAAATGTAATTTTAATATCAGAAACTAGATGTATTTAGTATTTATTTTTATGTCATTATTTCTACTATTGTTGTAAATGTATTAAAACGTATTGATAATTAGAAATAACTCCTCTCTACTTTCGACATAAGCAATGCTTACAAAAGATAGATAAACAAAATTGTTATTGAAATACTGTATTTATATTTTGATTTATGAATAATTTTTCTCCTTTTAAAAAAAAAAACAAAAATGTTTTTGAAGACATAAGTCAGTAAACTTAGAAAAAACGGTTGCCAATCATTCCAATTTTGCCAGAACACTACTGGTGAATATTAAACTACAATCAAAACATAAATAAGTATGAATTACTAAGAACTAGTTTTTTTTTTTATGTATACAACTATATACATTTTGTAGAACAAATTATGTTATCATAACCAATTGACATAATAATAAGTTTATTTTTATACAAAGCAAGGTGCAGGCTAATAGGGGCTAATGTAGGGTTGGTAATTAGGGTACATAATTTTGGTCGTAGCCCATTCAGCTCCCATTTTCTTAAATTCTTAAATTTCTTAAGAGAATACCAAATTTTATCTATTATCAATAAACATGTATTATAATATTTAAAATTGTTTTTTTAGTAACTAATAAAATGAATATATTGTTTTAGACCATTAC
The DNA here is from genome assembly GCF_020184175.1 of Aphis gossypii. Lineage (NCBI taxonomy): Eukaryota > Metazoa > Arthropoda > Insecta > Hemiptera > Aphididae > Aphis > Aphis gossypii. The sequence continues at coordinate 74,103,730 of NC_065531.1, read as the reverse complement.
AGATACTTAGATACACAGAAAACAAATTATTAATAACAATTCAATTTCTACAAATACAATTAGCTATAATATGATAAACATTTTTTCAATATTAATTATTTTTTAAATGTAGTTACATTTTTTAAAGTGGCTTTAATATAAAATGTAGGGTAAAAGGAGAGATAACACATACATAAATTAAAACATTGATTATAACTAATAGTATATGATCATTAATAATAAGTTATATATATATATATCTAACTCTATAAAAAAATTTATAATAAAATAGTGTATTTATTAAAATCACTTGATTATTCTAATGAAAAACCAAAATTAAAATGAATACATCGCTCTAACATATTAGTGTTCATCATATGACAACTACATGACATATGCCTACACGAGTTTTTATATATGTGTATATAAATAACTATTTATATTTAACTAAAAAACTAGCAGATATTTAATCCAGTAATTGAACCATTCTAAATTCAATAGCTATTATCAGTGTACCAAGTTAGTAGTTAATTTTCTTCTCCTCAAATTTAAATGATAATTACTTATTTATTATTCTGTCAGTCCATTAGCTATGTTAAAGTTTAAAATAATTCTTATTTATTTGATAATAAATGATAGTAAATAGCAATATAAATTCAGTAAAATCCTAATCTATGCTCTAATTATTATAGTATTTTAATGTATAAAACTATTATACCTAAATTTTGACATAGACAGTGTTTGTTGATCCAATTGGAATAGACTGAGACGATTGAGACAAACCATATGTTTTTACAATTATCCAAAAAGTATGTAATGAATACATTTCATTAAAAAGCACCAATAAATAAAAACTTTACAATAACATTATATTAAGAGAAGACTAAAATAAAAAATTCAAAAAATTAAAACAAAAGTTATCCTGCCCTAATCAGATTAGCCAATTTTCAATTCCAAAGACGCTTATCGCTTGTAGAATCTCTTTGGAATAAAAATATTATATTAACGGATACGGGCGTGCACATTTTTCAAAAATACTAAAATTAATTTAAGAATTAAGAAATAATAGCAAATACAACTTAATTTCTTCAATATTATAGTTTTATCAAATTCAATCTCAACTTAATACTTATTTATTCAGCTATTTAGGTATTCCTGTTTTCTAACATTAAGTTAGAGTAAGACTATCTTAATATATTATAAATAATATTACAATACCTATTATTTATTTTTATATTTTTATTAAAAAATGTTAAGAACTAGTTAAAATAACTTAACATTTTCAACCAAGTACTAATATTCAACCATTATATTATTATTTTTAATGCAGCTTAATAAATTACTGAATATATTAAATGTTTGTGTTTTGATCGTAAAATTGTGATAACACATGAACACGGCGTTGTAAATAGGCATTTAGGCGTACACACAATGTTTTTTATATAATAAAGTTTATGTTTTTTTAAAGATAGTATAGAAGTCGTGGGCGTACATTGCTAGTAATGTAATTTACCGTCAAATCATAGACCTTAAAAGTAGGTGATGTAAAATCTATTATGGTATGGTGGTGCATTTTTAAAACAATTTTATTTTACTTTTAATAGCAATTTAACATAGTACTATTTTTATTGTGAGCTTTTTAACTCGTAGTTATTTGTTATTATTATTGATGACTATATATTATTACAATTTTTGTCATTTTCGATACATAAGAAAAATGAATTATTATAAAATAATTAGGTATCTAAATAAAATCAGATATTATGAACTAATATTAAATTGATTTTAAACTTTATATTATTTTTTTTCCTTTGCATTTCCTACAACAGGGGACAGATCATCCTAAATTAAATTTGATTTCATAAATAATTTACTGTTAATATTGGTACTGTACTTAGAATGTATGACATATTTATTGTTTTATTTAAAACATATAGCTGCAGTTATGTCTGGTTATACTATTATACATTTAAAATTTCATACCCCTATAATATTTTTACAATTCATACATTAAATGAATAATGTATCCCTTTAAAATAATAATATATTTTTTGTTGGAATAAAAGTATATTAAAATTAACATTTTAGATCAATTGTTATCTTTTAAAGATAAACAATAAAGAACAGTATTTAGTGACTAAGTTATCTGTTATATAATGAATTATGAGCATTATAGCTGGTCAAACTGCACAGAAGAACATTTAATAATAATAATTTTATAATTATTGTTAATATTTATGCATGAAAAAGAAAAATTATTAAGCAAACATATTTAAAATTATATGCATACATATATATTTATAAATATTAAAAAATTACATTATTTGTCATTTTGTTGTGAAAAACTTAAACTTTGTTTATTGAATTCTAAAGACATAACTCCAAGGTTGCCACTATATCGATTTTTTGAAATCTGAAAAAAATATTATTATTTAGGTAAATGTTTTGTAACTAAAACAGTATTTTATTAATTATACCTGTAAATATTTTTTAATTTGTAAAGATTCCATAACCTTATTTTGTATTATAAGAATATTATCAGCTTCTTGAGTAGCTTTAGCAGTACCAAATATAGAACTTATGGACAATTGTTCGACATCTTTTTCTTTTCTAGGATGCATTACTAATGTTACATGACAGTTTGAATATGTAGCAAACCTCCTAAACTCTGCTATAATTGAATCTTGTTGCCAAAATCGTTCTGAACCCATATCATATTTGGCACCAATGCCCATCATAAACTGTACATTATCAATGATGACATGGCCAATGTCATATACATAAACAGCATTCATTACAGCCTAATAATGAAAAAGTGTGAATATAGTACAAATTATAATAAACTAGGCAGTGAGGGAATTTGGTCATGTTTGTAGGGGGGAATGAAATGTATTTAAATTTTACTTATAACCCCCCCCTAAAAAAAGTATAATTATCTTAAATATCTCCTTTTAGTGCAATAAATTTATTTATACATGATGTAACATGGAAATAAATAATTAAAAAATATTCAATAATATACAATAATAACAGTTAATAAATATAATTAATCAGTCTTTTTAAAAAAAAAAAAAAATTAGGTGTTGTATCCTGTTATGGGGGGTATAACAGGATACAACACCTAAATCCCCCCCCCCTATAATTACGCCACTGAATCTAGGATAATTTTGAACAAACAAATTTAAACATTACAAGTTTTTAGCAATACCTGAATAAGAAAAAAATTAAATTAAATAAAAAATCATGATAATTACCTATATCTTCCTAATGTAGTAACATAAAATAATATTTAAAAATAATAGTCATTTTATACTTTTTAAACATTATTATAAATTAATTTGAATATAATTTTTGAAAATTTTTAATATACCCATATAATTTTCTAATTTCTCAATCTATAATAAACTTGTTCATTTTATCAAAAAATTGGATATTTATTTAATTTAATATTTAATGTAAACTAACATGCTTTGATTATTATGTATTGATTATTATTAAATCGAGCTTACGTCCATCACCATATTTAATGGTTGGGGGCCATGAAAAGTCAAAAAGTACAATGGAAGCTTTTCAAATTGATCTGCTAAGTTGTCGAACAAGTCTAAATTAAGATGTACTGGTTCCTTAGCAAATTGTTGAAGCATGATTTTTGCTAAACGTTGGTTACGTATTTCAAAACTTCCCCATAATGTTGGCAACTATATACATCCAATAAAAAATAAGAAAATGTTATAAAGTATTTATAATTTAATAAAAATATTGTGTATTCATTAAAGTTAGCAATTATATGTATATATGTAATATAAGATACAACAAATAATTATCATTAAAATGTTTTTATTTGAAATAGATACTTTGGATTGGTCACAAGAGTTGACATTTATCAATTTTGGAAAAGTATTATAGACTATAGTGAAGAAATGAGAAATTCATTAAACATCCAAGTGATCTAACTATACTCTGTCTGCATAGAACACGCCGCGTAGCAATAAAAATCAGTTTTTTTGAGCATCCTCAAACGTCACCCTGCCATAGGGAAACTGGTTTCGATAGCAGGAATGCGCAGGAGGATGTGCAGAATTGGCGCGTTCTCTTGCTGGACAGACTATAAGTATAGTATAGTTTACCTTCAAGCAGTTATGTGCTGAAGTAGGCTATTTTTGAGAGAATTGCCTCAATACCAAAATGAGCAGTTGAGTAAGTGAGGTATCAGGAAATGGATTTAGTATGATAAAAAGATTTTAATATTTTTACTATTGAATAATAAATAATAAAAAAAATTAAATTAAAAGCTGTGGGTGCATGAGTAGTTAAATGATAGTTTACCTTAGAACTGAAAATGGTTCAGCACACCACTCACTTCAAATCATAATAAACAAAGTTAAAAATTATAATTAATTTAATTAAACAACTGTTGACAGCTGTTGCAAACAAAGAAATTAATTTTAAAACATTAAGTTTGAAATAAACTCTATGTAGACAATAAATAATTTGTTTAAATTATAAAAATACTTAAACAAAAATTAAACTAAGATTGGACAAATGTATGTACTTTTTAATATATAAGTTTTATAATATTCAATTAAGAGTAATTTAATTACTTACACCTTGTTCAGCTAAATCTAATGAATATTCACTTATAAAAGTTGTTTTTCCTGATCCTGTTGGACCCGTTAATAAAGTAAGTTCTCCACGACGATGGCCTCCAATTATTTTATTTAATGCAGGAAATTTTGTCCATTTCATTCCAAGAGTCTAAACAAAGTTCTTTAATTTTTAAACAGTTAATTATTAGTATTTATTCTATTCAATTTTTTTTATGCTTAACCTTGTCATGATTTTGTAACTCTGCAAAAACTTCATTACGTATTGTTGAAAATTGAATAATACTGGGATGAACCATTTTATCAGCAGTTTTAAGTATTTTCTCAATATTCAAGCCAAGTTTATATGCTAAGTAAGGGGATGGTTGATCATCAGTAGGCCTTATAAAATAACATCTACTTTCAATTAACTTCTTAGCAAATGTTCTTGCTGAGTTCCATGCAATTTGATCGTTTCCAAACCATAAGATTAATCTATTAAAATATTCTAAAGATGGTAGTAATTCTTGTGGCAATTTCCGGACACCTTAAAAACATATAGTTATTAAAACAAGTTTTTAGAATATTATTTTTTTTCATTACCGTACAATATATAAATATAATTAAAATGCATTTAAAAAATATGAAATTAATAGGTACTTAAATAAAATTAATAAAAATGGAAATTTAGTGGTTATAAATAGATATAACAAAATGTATTTTGACATTTTTAATCCAACAATTTTAATAATCATTTTTATGAAATAAATTGAAATAATTATAAAAATAAGCGAATTTATAACATCAAATACATTTTAATCAAACAAACATTATTGAATTTATTATATTTAATTCTACTATCTAAATAATAAATATTTATAATTTTACAATGATAGTTCATAGTAGGGCAGAGGTCTTATAGCTCTAAAAACAAGCATTAAATATACAAGCACTTATGCACTTACATTTTTTTTATCTGCAACCATCAAGCGTTTCTAGAAAACCGCAGACAGTCATGTTGTTTGAGAAAAAAACGTTAGGGTGAAAAATAATTGATTTAAGTTAAATATATCTCAAAATGTATAAAATAGCATATAATAGTCTAAAATATGCCTTAAAAACAAAAAAAGATTCAAATTATGCATAAATTATGCATTCATATGCAAAATAACATTTTAAAACCAACTTAATGAAAGTATGAAACATATATTGTGTTTCGTACTTTGCTATTATTCTGACTATGCAAAACATAAGCAAATACTACAAATTCTCTGCCCTATTCATACATTTATTATTCTTGATAAAACACTAATTAATTCATTAACAAAATATAGAAAAATGTAAATACCATGAGGTAAGCAAATGATATGATGAGATGATTGATGACCTGCTAATACTAATAAATGTTTAAAGTCATCAACAATAATTGCACTTTGACTGTGATTTGATGTTAGTGGAGGAACTTGAGCAATTCCCCAGCAACAATCATCTGGGACAGTATTTTGATTAAGACTATTTTCCAATTTAATTTCTTTGTATCCAACAATTGTTTTATTATCAAGCATCATAGTCAAGTATAAGGAACTATTCTCTGAATTAACATATAAACCTGGAATACGATCAAGGTATTGTAATTTTAAATCCTGCAAAATACCATAAATATTAGAATATTTTAAATGCAAATTACAAAATGGCTAATTTAATGTTTTATTAATAATGTCAATTATCAATAAGCTTTGAAATTTATATATCTAACTATATAAATAATAATGGAAATAAGTAAATTAACTATTAGAATATTAATATAATTTAAGCATAACTTAGATTTAAGTTGTTATTTAAAACAATATTTTGAATTTTATTTATTCAAAGTTATATTAAACCACTAAATACATTAAATTACAATAAATTTATATCTTTTAAACTGTTATCATAGCGAAAAATTAGAAGTAATGAAAAAAATGGACAAAAATAGTGAGCATATTTACATACTATTTAATAAATAAAATGAATAATGATCAGGAACATTTTATTTATTTTTACCAATATATTTTATCTATTATATAATTATTGTGTTAATAATGATTAATTAATCATGTATTCATAATTATGACAAATATCATATTATTATGAGTATACTTTTAAATTAATATCTATTTATTAATTATTATTGATTTACTAGTTTTGAGCTTTTATATTCTACTTAATCTGTAACATATTACTGTAAAAATAAATCAAAGGCTTATTTATAAATAGAAGTAATAACCTATAAATAAACTGTTAAATTACAGGTAAATTTTATATTGATAAAATTATGGCATCAAGTTATAGAATGTTTATCTACCTTAAAAATTAGTGAATTTTCTACATTACTTAATTTTATTTAAAATTTAAATATTCATTTGAGGTAGAAATCATATTTTATAGAAACTTAAAATAGTTTAGAACTATTACCTCCATATTAAGAGATTTTAATATACTCTTTTTACTACTAGTTTTTAACAATTTAAAATTTATTAAACTATCAGCCTTGTTCTTAAAATCTTTAACAGCTTCAAAATTCTTTGGTGTGGGTACACAAATCTTTTCATTATGTTTATTTGTGTATGACTTAAATATTGACCAATCACCACATCTCAAACAATGTGTACAAATAAACCAACCTAAAACATTTAAAAACTAGGTATATTATTCTGTAAGTACAAATATATCAACAGTTAGTTGCTTAGCATTTGTTATAAAAATATTTACCAGTAATTTTATTTATGTATAAAGATGTGTTATTACAAAAACTGCATCTTATCAATAAGCAAGTAAATTGATTTTTGTAAGGTATTTTTAAACTGTCTAATAATTTTGAAACAAAAAGATCTCCTGATGTCGGTCGATCATCTGATGAACTAATTTTAGATGTTTGATTTTGTATACTAAAATACAATTTCTGTTTGAATAGTTCCCGTGGGATCAAAAATTTTGAACAACTTTTAATTGAACGATATAATTTCATAATTATAATTATAATTTTTAAAAGTAAATAAACATAGACAATGTTATTTGAATGCTACGCAAATCCAAATGCAATATTTTTATTAAGTTAATACTTAAAAATAAGAAATTACAGCTTTGAATTGTATTAACGATGACAATTTGAAATTTAATATTTTATATCAGACATTTACTGATTGTTTAAATTTTTAAAAATATTAATGATAAAAACATAAACTCATAGATAATAGTATCTATAGTCAGGGGCTCATCACATAACACCAACATAAGAACACATCATATCCATAGAAAATATGTACATCTTCATAATAATTTATGACGAACTACTATAACTATAATTCCATATACATATTCCAATATTCCATGGTAAAATCACAGAATAAATGAAATTTATTTATGATTTATTCATTTATTCTGTGGTAAAATATCATATTGTATATTATGGTTCTACCAGTTCAACAGACGAACTAGACGAAGATAAAAAATAGTTTAAAATCCTAGCCTTAATAAATCACTCTTATTCACTCATCACGCATTCACACTTCACTAACTTTAGGATCATAATATATTATTATTTATTGTATATTATTATGCAGTATAATATACGATAATTGTTGACCTATAAATTAGTTTATTAGAATACAAATCACAAGATTTTGTGCGGTTAACTACGCGCCTACGCGGTCTGCGATGACTAAATCAACACTAAGTCACCAAACAATTTTGGTAAATTATAAAATATATGAAATATGCACATTGCACATATTTCTATAATATAGAAATATCTAGTATAGAGTAAAGAAGTCTGTGGAAATATGAAATGACATTCCGCGTATTTAAATTTAAAAGTTAAAACGTGGGTAACAAAATGTTGGTAACACGTTATCTACATTCTGAATAGCACATGCATTCCACAGACTAATTCTACACTATATAGATAATTCTATATAGAAATCTGTGATGCACTAAAGCGCCAACAGTTATGTCGTTTGTCGTGTCGTATTCCTTGTATTCTGATTGGTCGTTATACCACTGATTACTGATCCATTGCTTGTAATCAGTAAATTAATTTATCAGAATATTATTCTGACATATTGTACTATTGTATTCAAAAAAAAAAAATTGTATTTTGTATTTTTGTATTTTGTGGTGTTTATGCTATATTGCTATTACAATAATCACACGGTTGATTAAAATAAGTTGAAACAATTGAGTTCGAGTGTTTAACCATTCGATTACTAAATAGGGTTCGAATATTGGGTTGAACTAGATCACTAATCACTCAATATTTTATACTACACCATTTTTAATTCAATTATATTTTGTACTACTTCCTGTGATGACCATTAGTGAAGATTCATTAAAATCTAAATTAACAGTTGCACTTGACGCATCGTACGTGGTAAGTTCAATTTAATACTGTATTATTTATTAAAACGGAGTTTTTTGTTTATTTTTGTATATAGTTTTACTGAGCAGTAAACTGTTCTAAAACAATATTTTTAAATCTATAAAAAATTTTTAAATCTTAGATTTTATTATTATAATATAGTATTTTATACCTAGAATTGTTTGATGTTATAAACAAAAAATTATTGACTTAAATAAAAACTTATTTAACAAATATGAGTACTGTTTTAAGAATATATTTTGTTTATGTTATGTGGTTGAGTATTAATGTATAATTATAATATATAGGCAATATTAAATAAATAGTATTAGTTTCTCAGGTGTTATTTTAAATACTATTAATCTAAGCATATAGGCATTTACAAAATATTCAAGTATAGAGGTACTTTAAAATGTTTGTTTATTTTTTATTTCGAAAATTAAAATTTTTAATTAAATAAATTGTATGTATAAATAGTACATAATTTATATTATGTATAATTTTCAAATTATAAATGTTTTATTCAAAGAACAAAATATTTAATTTTATATAACCTACTAAGTATATAAGATATTATATTCTTCATATTTTTTTGTAATTTTTTAGTTACATGACTAAACTAAAATTAAATGTATTACTAATATAATACAAGTGAAATTTAAAATAATTGTCACATTTATGTTTACAATTCCATTTATTAATCAAAAATTATTTAAATTGATAGCATCCTGTTGAAAGTATAAAAGGTTATTTTGTATTTAACAATTTATGTGAACATTTGCTATCTATAGCAAAAGTTTTCAGTACACAATAACTTAAACAAATTTTGGCTATCCTCATTAAAACTTAATTACATATTCTCTACTTTTAAAAAGTGAATAAAATATAATTTTGTTTTTTTCTAACTTAACTATAATCATTAACTGCTAGTAATTTTCACACCCGAAGAAAAAACTCGCCCGACAAAGATCCTCCTGTTTTGTTCAGTATTGTGCAAATTCAAATTGATTCACTGTATGCGGCCCACAAGTAATTTTCAATATTAATATTTGTCCCTTTCCAAAACTAGTGGAGACCATTAGCCTATAGAATTAAGTATAAAGAATGAATTGAAAACTTTATAACCTTATTTATTTGATGAAGTAATAATTCTTTAAAGTTTAAGTTATAGCTTTCAATGAAGTTTTTTCATGATAGGTATAACTAGATATATTTTCATAAAACCTAATATACCTTTATATTTATTTAAAACTCGGCTGTAATAATTATAGTAATTAGTATAGTAGGTATCCTAGCAACCATACTATAATTAAGAACAATTTGCAACTGAATTATTATATTTATAATTATCAACACTTTACAATAATAGTATAAATTAATGTCATAATTTTATACACATAGTGAGGTATAACAAAAATTAAAATCTTTAATATTTTTAAAAATAGCACATGAAATTCATTAATTATAATTTTATTGTAGACTTTGGAAATTTTGTTTTGTCATTATAATGCACCCTTATGTGCTACTATTGAATCTAAAAAAATACAATTTCTCCGATTTTTTAAATTAATAACACTATAGATAGTAGATTCATATAAAAATTCATAAAATATTGTTTCAGTTAGGTATAGATTGATCATTTTATAATGTACCAATTACCATAATATATGGAAGTACAAAATTTCAAAAAATTGTTTGACCAATGATGGTGGGTATACTAGGTAATTATTTGAATAATAATCACTCATTATTCCAAAAAATATTTATTGTATTCAATTTCAGCTGTTTGGAGTAATTATAAATGACTTAATAGACATTTAAATATTTCATATCAAATCTAAAGTAGGAAATTTTGATTGAGTATTTAATTAGTTACAAATTTATAGTATAATCGTTTATAGTTAATTAAGTGGAACACTAAGCAGATGTTGATCTGTTATTCCGCTCATTAAAATTGTAGATACTAATTTATGACTTATTAACTTATGGTTCAAAATTTGAATTTTATATATCAAAATTCATAAATTATTTTGCTTTTATATTATTAAAAATGGTATTTTGTTATTACTTTTGATTACTCGTTTTTTAAAAAAGATTTCTAAGATTTTTTTTCTCCTTAAAGCCTTTTGTCCAAAATTAAGTATTAATCATTATAAATGTACTATATAGGGTTCTTGGATATTTTCAGTTTCCATAATTTTTATAATGCATTATTTTATTTAAGTACTTATTCTGATTAGCCCGTCTAAAATCATCTTTTTTATGTATTTTTACTTGAATGTTTATTTAAATTTTTACTGTACAGTATGCATTTATACTTTATTATTTGAGATCTTCGATATATCTGAAGTCATAAACAGTAAAGTAAACAACAATGGTTCTTAAATATATAGATGCCTATTAATTCAGCACAGAATATAACAATGTATTCAGTTTTCAGTATATTATATTAGTATTAGGCTTTGACACAATTTAAAAATACACTTTAATAAAGATATATCTTTAGTCGTGCTAGTTGCTAGACAGCCTGCTATTACTGCATCCACCATTTTACATTTATCTAAATTCTAAATTTCTAAATAAAAGTGTTTATAGATAATTAAATTATTTATTTTTATATTTAATAGATACCTAAAAGCTATAAAAAACAAAATCATACTTTTATTTTTATTATTTGTCAATGGTATTAGTATCATTTACTACGTACATATTCGGCAAATCATATTAATTATTTAATTCATGTTCGAACATCCGTTTTATGCACGGACCAAGATATATATTATTATATATAATATATGTATATGTATATTGTATATCTTAGTCCGTGGTTTTATGTCATTAAAAAACTACCATAGTACCATATTATCATGGCTTATTACTTTTGATAAAATCCATACGTCATACCGTTCTAAGACATTGTAACTTTTATCATTTTATCAATTTTTATAGAGTCTTAGGACTTGAGTAAATTTGAGTATTCTAATTGGCTGATGCGCCGCAGCAGTTGTGCGGCATCGGGTATTCAGGGTTCCTTATGGTTATGAAATTTATTTTACGAATTTATGATAATGTTTATGTTTTCTATTTATTTGTTGCTTACACTAAAAGTTAAAATTAAATTAATAATCTAGTATTTATTATTTTACTGTTTAAAATTACGTTTTTCCGTTCAAATAAATGATTACCAAGTTTAGTTTTAAATGTAACTAATAAGTAATAAATATTGTTTCAATTATCTAAAAGACACAATAATATTGTATGTAATTTAACTAGTGAATTGTTCGAATTTGAATTTGGATCAATAGTAAATACAAGAAAAATGCAATCAGAAACACCAAAGAAAATTTTTTCCAGTCTTCTGGTAATAATTCTTGATGTTAACCCAGCTCAAGATACTTTGCTTAGCGGAGAAATAAAACTATCGTCCATACTTAGTTCCGTTGTTGCTTTTGCTAATTCTCACTTAATGCTTCGGACCCATAATAAAGTTGCTGTGCTGGCATCTGACCCAAATAGCTGTGATTTCATATACTCCGATCAAGATGAACTTGATTTCAAAAAGAAAACAGTCAGTAGTTGTAAAATGGGTGGAAGTCAATACGAATTGTTCAGTCACATAGATCGTTCAATCAAATTTAATATAGTAAAATTCCTCAAGGATGCAGCTGAAGAACCACATATGTCTAGAGACACCGTCTTTGGAGCATCTTGTGCCAAGGCTTTATGCTATATCAATAGATTACAAAGTAATCTCTTTCCGGGCGAAACAATGAATTCGAGAATATTAATTATATCTGGTTGTGATAATGAAGGAGACAAATACATACGTTGTATGAATACATTTTTCACAGCTCAAAAACAAAATGTAGCTATTGATGTATGTAGTCTTACCCATGATGTCACTCTATTAAAACAAGCATGTTATATCACAGAAGGTTCATATTTTCGTATGCCTAAATTAGAAGGATTGTTACTATATTTACAATGGATATTTTTAACAGAACCTTCTTCTAGGAAAAAATTGGTTATACCATTAGCTCCTCAGTTAGATTTCCGACCTTTTTGTTTTTGTCATGGAACCCTAACTGCAATTGGTTTTGTGTGTTCATTATGTTTAACTATTTATTGTAAAATTAGTCCTATTTGCACAACTTGTGAAGCAGTTTTCAAAGTACGATCAGCTATTGCAGTCAAACCTAAAAAGAAGAAAATTAAAACTACAAGTGTAAATAATTAAGTTTATTTTCAACTTATTGTAATTTATTTTTAATGATAATTTTTAGAAATATAATACAATAGTAAAATAATAAGAAATGTATAAAGTCATTAATGTTGCAAAATGTACTATTTATTTGAATTTGTATTTTATAGATTTTGCTAATTATAATATATATATTTTTTAATACATGATATTTAAGGAACATTTTATAAGTATTACATTTTCTAAAAAAGACTGCTTTCATTTAATATATTTTTGGTATAGTTATCGTGTGCCCTTTATTTTTTTGTAACACTATATTTACAGGATACGTATGTCTTAAAATACAGTATATAATATTCAATAGTTTGTTTGAGAAAAAAATAAATTAAGACTAAAACATCAATGTTATAAAAAAAAATGAAAACCAAACAATAATTTTAAAAATTTTAAAAAACTAATTTACACAATTTTATTTAAAAACAAATTTAAATATGAGTTAAAATGTTTATGAGAAATATATTAAATTTTTTTCAACATCATAATTAAAATATAAAAGTCCATATTATTATTTACAATTTCCATTTTTCTTTTTCCAGAACAATCATCATTTCTCGTGAAAGCAAGCGTGTCATTTTGATTTATGAGTTTATATTGTGATACAATGATTTACAAAAACTTAATACCTATATACTTGAAAAAAGTATTCAATGAAAAACTTATTTTAATGATTGCTGTATTGTTTCGTTGGTTTGTCAGCTTGCATGATTATTCTGGAAAATCAAAAACTCCAATGTATGGTGATTATGAAGCCCAACGTCATTGGATGGAAGTTACAATTTCTCTACCAACCACTCAATGGTATTTTAATTCATCAGACAATGATTTATTGTATTGGGGTCTCGACTATCCACCTTTGACCGCCTACCATAGTTATTTAAATGGTTTAGTATTTAAAAAAATCCTTCCAGAGTCCGTCCAGCTTAATACATCTAGAGGTTTTGAGTCAAAATTTCATAAACTACTCATGAGATATTCTGTACTTATAGTTGACTTATTGATATTTATACCGGCCGTTTATTGGTTTTTCAGGCAGTTTTTCAAAATTAAGAATAATAACCAATTAAGTCAAACAATGATCATTGCATTGACATTATTGTATCCCGGAATAATATTAATAGACTATGGACATTTCCAGTACAATTGTGTTTCTCTAGGTTTATTTGTGGCAAGTGTTGCTAGCATGTTTGCCAACAAAACCATTCTAACTTGCATTTTGTTCAGTATGGCTCTTAACTACAAGCAAATGGAGTTATACCATGCTTTGCCATTTTTTTTTTATTATATTGGATTTGTTTATGAAATTTATAAGAAACGGTCATTCTTTAAAGCTTTAAAGACATTATCTATTCTTGTATTGAGTGTTACGATAACATTTCTATTATTATGGCTTCCTTTCATTAGTGATCCCAAACAAATGTTTCAAGTCATACACAGAATCTTCCCATTAGAACGAGGTGTTTTCGAAGATAAAGTTTCCAATATATGGTGTCTAATCAATGTTCTGTATAAGTTAAGGGACATTAATAATCAAACCATGGCTACTATATGCCTATTAACGACATTGATTTCAGTATTGCCCACATGCCTGGATCTTTTAAAAAATCCTTCTAAGATAAAATTTTTACTTTCATTGATCAATTGTTCGTTGTCTTTTTTCCTATTTTCTTTTCAAGTTCATGAAAAAAGTATACTTTTGGTTGCTATACCAGTTTTAATGTATGCTCCTCAAAATGCATTTGTGTGTACTTGGTTTTTGTCTTTGACAACATTTAGCATGCTTCCATTATTGATAAGGGATAATTTATTGATCCCATTCATTTCTTTATCATTAATATATTTTATAGTGTACAATAATATTGAAAAATTAATGTTACAGAATAAAAATACATCAAAATTACATTTATTGCGTAATTTATCATTACTAGGCTGTGTCATATTAACTTTTTGTACCCTAACATTAAAACCGCCACAGAAATATCCACATTTGTGGCCATTGTTTATATCTGTTTATAGTTGTGTGCATTTTTTTTTGTTTTTAATCTATTTTAATTTTAGTCAATTAATGTTAAATGTTCCAAAAAAAAAACTATATTAGCTTACTTAAAATAGATTTGTTCTATTATTAGGTTTTATTAATTTAATTTTCATAAATATTATAAATGTGTATTATTTATGAATTACCTAATATATTTTTAAAATGAATATCACAATTTATTCTAAAGCTTAAACTTGATAATTTGTTTATATGTTAAAGACGTACATTGCATGTGTTGGAAATTAGTTTATATTTTTGTTTAGTATAAAAATACAAATTGTATGTAACTATAAATTTGTCATTTATCCATAATTATGTAATTTGTTTTGTTTACTGAAAATACATTATTTATAAATATGGAATTATTATTATTTTATTTGAGATCAATGATTATACTAGTTATTGTACAATTATTAAATATAAAGTAATGAATTATGTAAATGAGAAAATATTAGTTTTATTCTTGTTATTTACCTATAACTTATATTATATTAGTAAAAAATATGCAGAATATACTTTCTTTAGAAAGTAATATTAAAACATTAAAAATGTTTATAATATCACTTTTATTGAAGTCAAAAATAATATTTTTTTTTTAAATATTTATTGAGTTAATTCAATAATATTTGACAAAATAATGGTAAAACTAAGTATACATTTAGACTATAAGTATGATTATTTTACTGTTATGAGAATACTTAGTCATAATTTTACATAAAATGTTAATTATTAGGTGTTTGAAAATAGTTAACATTAAATGTTGTTTATTGAGTAGATTTTATTTAATGTATAGATCAAAAATTTTCTACGTGTTTGGGTCCTCAGCTACTTTTGATTTTGAAATAAAACATACGATATATTATATTATACTACAATTTTATTACTAATTTCTAATGTGAAAACCACTGGTATAGGTGCATAATTTTACAAATTGTCTTTTAAAATAAACTCTATTTAAATTTTTTATTCAATAGGTATTCTCAAAATGATAATGTTAGGAAAACATATTTGTATAGTTAAATACAGATTGATCTACCAATTGGCAATTACTTTACTTTATATTTTTCCCATAAAGTTAACATGAAAACGGTAAAATATTATAGCTTAGTATAACATAGTTATTATTGTCAATTTCATGGTTTATGTTTGAACTTTGAATGTTTATTATATAAATAGTAGGTATAATAAATAATATACAATTATTATCCAAATAATATTATAATTGATTAAAAAAATTTAAATACTTAAACAAATATCATAAAAAGTAAAATGTGTAATAACTAATAATTTATAAAATATACTATATTATCTACTACTTATCAATATCAATACCCATTATATATTTATCAATTTTTATTAAAACAAAACTACATGAATTATTTTTATTTTATGGGTTTTTATGTAATTATTAAGACTAACCAAATAAACTAACCAACATTTTTTTAGAGTAGTATAGTATTGATTAAACAGCTATTTTTAATGGTATATAAAGTATATTAATTTATTTTATGAATTTTTCATTATAGTCTGTCAATGATGATTCCGATGGATGTGGTGCTAAATTTAGCGTAGTTGTGGTATCTGATCAATTTAATGGTAAAACATTATTACAACGTCATCGGTAAGTAATTTCTAAGTAGCTATTGTCTATTTTACTTATTTTTAAATCATTAATACAAATAATTATTTCATAGGAAGTTAATTATAAATTTATAATTTATAATGTATTTGTACACTAATTAGTATTTTAATTGAATAACATAATATTATATAAATTATTGTTTGCAAAATATTTTACAGATGTTTATAGTTATTAAACTAAATTTTTAGTATAAAAATAGTATAATTTTTTTGTTAGTTAAAAAAAAATCAGTTTATTTTTGTCAGCTGTAAAGTAAAATTAATTTAAAAAATAATAATAAATATATTGCTGAGTTATACAACCCAGATTCATTATTTTCTGAAGCATTTTAACTAAATATTTATTTTTATAATCTGTAAGTAGGTACTTCATAAGTATAATTGTAATAGTTATTGTTGCTGTAAATATTAAACATTAACTGTGGTTAGGTAAATTAAGGTTTATAAGTACAAGAAAATAATAATTTAATTTATTTTAAAATATCACTAAAGATATTTTCATTAAAAAAGAAATTATATGTATATTAATGAGAGATTTTCATCAATTGTTTTCCCCTATATATTATATATGTGTGTACTGTGTACAATAGCGTATTTATGGGTGTGGTTTTTAGGGTTCAAACTCTCCCAAAACAAAAAAAAAAAAGTTACTTAATGTTAAATAAATATTTTATTCGGGGTTTTCTAATAATTTAACTATGTAGATAAGATGTAGAATGTCTATATAACTATCTATGACAGGTTAGCTGGGTTATTTTGGTGTGGAGTATCACTGCGTTATCTTAATTGCAATTTGTGTTCCCCAGATACGGTTTTTAAAATTAGAACCCTCCCCCCCCAAGAGTTATTGAAAATACGCCACTGACTGTGTATAAATAATAAAAATAATTACTTCATGAGGTTCTAGTCACTAGAAATACTAGAATCTAGTGTCTAAGACTATAATTTATTTGTTTTGTTTTGTTTTGTTTTTTTTTTTTTAACAAATAATGAAAAGAGTAGTTTTACTAATATGTATCCTATAGAAAACGACAGTATGTTTTGTTCTGACATATTTTTAATTATTTTAAGTTATCAAAGGTCATTTTTTTAATGAGTGAAGTTTAGTTGAAATATAATTTCTGATTAAAAAGAAAAATTCTTATCAATAACATTTAAATATTTAATTGAGTCATTTAATTTAAAAACCATCTACTAAGTTTTTCTTTAAATGGTATTTTGTATGTCTTTATAGCGAGTTTTAATATAGTTACAGATAATAAAAAGAAAGTTGGTTAAGAATTTAGTTTTAAATTATTTATAAACCACTAATGAGTAATTATATTGTTACATAATTATAAATTTATTATTGTAGACATTGATTAAATACTACTTAGTTGAAACACTAATACAATGTGTCTAGAAACTATAGACATATCCTTGAATATAAATTGCATAAAATGTTTTTAAACACTCTAGACATCCAGTATATATTAATGTATAATTTATTAATTTAATTCTTCTATTTATTTTTTTTTCAGAATGGTAAATGAAATACTAGCTGATGAATTAAAAGAAATACACGCGTTCTCACAGAAAACATTGACAACAGAACAATGGAATAATTTAAATAAAGTTTAATTGATTTATAATTTATAAAACAAGACCTAGTATTATATTTTATCAAGACTTAACATTTTAACATTATTTTAATTTTAAAAAATGAGTTCTAACATACAGTTTGAAGTAACAGCTCCTGGAAAAATAATCCTTTTTGGTGAACATAGTGTTGTTTATGGAAAACCAGCAATTGCGTGTGCTATTGATCAACATACTACATTAACATTCACTGAGAGTTATTGTAATAACCAAGATTTGAATACTATACCATGTCGCATTATTTTGCCACTCATAAATTATTCAGGAATGTTGACTATACATTTGGATGCAAAACCAACATTTTCACCTACTACATATTTTCAAGAAACCTTAAACAAATTAAACAAAAATGAACCATTTCTCAATGAATTAGATACATTATCTGGTAATGAAAAAAAAACACTTACTGTCTTACATTTTATTTTTGGAGGAATTATTACATGCTATATGAAACAATTGAAAAACGTTTCATTTACTATTGGAATCACATCTGTATTGAAGTTGGGTGCAGGAACTGGTAGTTCTGCGTCTTACTGTGTTTCTCTTGTAGCAGCTTGTTTGGCTTACATAAAGTTTAAAATCAATTCTAATGTAGAGATACAATTTGATCCATTGTTGGACGATTTTCATTCACAAAGTGGTGATAACCTGTTAATTATCGAGCCATTTACTG
Organism: Aphis gossypii; assembly: GCF_020184175.1. NCBI lineage: Eukaryota > Metazoa > Arthropoda > Insecta > Hemiptera > Aphididae > Aphis > Aphis gossypii. The sequence continues at coordinate 74,084,524 of NC_065531.1, read as the reverse complement.
ACAACATTGCATTCAGTGATGGGGTAATATATTTTTATAAATATTAACTTTTAATTTTTACAGTACTCAATAATATTTTTTGTATAGTATGAGTTATGACCATGTTTTTTTTTTCTTTTCAGGAGAAATGTTTGATTAATAGATGGGCTTTATTAGCAGAAAACTTTATTCATACTAAAGCTTCAGGATTAGATAATACTATTTGCACTTATGGAACAATGGTTCAGTACACAAAACTTAATAGCCATAAACTATTAGAAGCTCCTGAATTAAAAATTCTTCTGATATATTCAGGTTTGTTTTAAAAATTATTTATTAAATAATAAATTATTACTAATAAACTAAATAAAATTTTAAGAATAAATAGTCTTAGCCGCTTGATATTAAAATTTTTGCATTTATTAACATTTTAGGTAAATGTAATAATTTAGTTTTATATGATAAAAAATCTTTTTCATATTCAATTCAATAATATTTTTCACTTTTCTTAAATTACCTACTGGTAGTTAGAAACTGACTATACAATATCTACCAAAATTCCTTATATATATCTGGAAATCTTTAGAATTTATTTAATTGCTCTTAAATTATTATAATGTGTTTATCCATGAGCCATGACACTCATTTTAAACAGTAACTTATCTATATATTAGTATATAATTCCAGAAAAAACTATATATTTTAAAATTTGTTGTTAATGAGATTTGTAATTTATTTTAAGGTGTTGAAAGATCTACTGGAAATGTGGTGCAAAGTGTTCGCACAAAATACAATGATGACAAGTATCAACCAATTTTTGATGCCATTTTTAATGCTATAGGACAAATTGTAAATGCAGCAGTCAATGCTATTGATCAAATGGCTCAAAATCCTCTACAAGTACTTCAACAAATTAGTGTTTTGCAAGTAAGTAATTACTAATTAGTATTTAATGTTATATTTTTATGTATAATGTTAACATTTTTATTTTTTTTTCAATTAGACTCTCATGGATATGAATCAAGGTTTGCTAATGTCATTAGGTGTATCCCATGAAACATTAGATGCTATTGTGGCAATACTAAAAAAGTTTGACCTCCATGCAAAGTTAACTGGTGCTGGAATGGGAGGATATGCTATATGTCTTGTTCCACCTAATATTCATAAATCTAAAATAGAAACATGTATGCAAGAATTAAAAATTTATGGTTTTGAATCTAATATTTGTACAATTGGTTGTCCTGGAGTTAGAATACAAACTAAATAAATTAAGAAAAATTGCCAATTATTTTAAATGTTGTTTACACTATATGCAATTTTGTCTAAAAACAATTTATTATGTTCTAGTTTATAAACTCAATAAAACATTACAATTTTTTAATTATGAAAAATATATACAATGTAAAATAATAAATTTTACATGTAGACAACAGTATATTTTAAAATATTTAAATAAAATAATAGTGTATTAATAGTATAGAATGAAATCTAAAGATAAAATAAATATATTCTATAATTTATGATTTGTTTTTTACTTATTTTTACAAAATATAATTTAATTTTGATTACATAAAAATAATGTAATGAACCAGTGGCGTAGCGAAGGGGAAGAGGACTAAACCTAACCTAACCTAACCTCCATTGGCTGTATTTTAGATTCTGAACGAAGTGATGAATGTATTGATTTTACAATGGTGTGTGTTTTTTTTTTTTTTTTTTTTTTTTTTTTTTTTTTTTTGTGTCTGTGTACAGCATAACTAGTCGAAATAATGCTCCAATTTCAAACAATGGGGGTGGTTTCCGATGTAAAAGTGAATATCCTTGGTGCATTATAGAGGTAAAAAGTTAACATTTTCCAACAGTTTTCAAAAAAATCGAGAAAAACAAAAAAAAAATGACGGAAAAACGGCAATTTTTACGCAAAACCAGTTTTCGACCAAATCGATTTTTTTTTATGGTTGTATTTCAAAAACTAATTACTGAAAATACTTGAAATTTTCACCAAATGTTAATGTCAGTGGTATTCGTATATAGTTAAATTTTCAAAAAATTTTGACTTTTTTTGAGTTATTTATAGACCACTGAAATTTTCGATTTTTTTGAGAAATTTTTTTTAAAGTGTCGATAAAAAATTTTTGGATGACCAAAAAGTTTTGAAAATTTAATACAAGGTTCCTTATGAGTTGTTTTTAATGTAGCTAAAAAAAATTAAAAATCGTTAGTCACAATTTTTTTTTATAAGCGTTTTTAGTTCAAATTTTTACGAAATTTGTCGAAAACGCGAAAATTTGCAAGTAATTTTAAAGTTGAAAAATCATAAAATTTTTTTCTTTTATAACTAAGTTTTGAAAATTTGGTACAAGGTTTTCCATACATTTTTCTTCAAATATCTGTAAAAAAAACTCTACCGGATTCAGACAAAAAATTTTTATGGGTGTTTGAAATTTAAATTTTTACAAAAACCGCGTTAAATAACAGTTTAGCCTCAAACGATTTTTGATATTTGTTATTATTCAAAAAGTATAAGTCGTAGATACTTGAAAATTTTACCAGTTATTAAGATTCGCGTTTTCTTTACGTGATTTAAATTTCAAAATATTTTGACTTTTTTTGAGCTATTTATAGACAACTGAAATTTTCAATTTTTCTGAAAAAATATTTTTGAAGTGTCGATAAAATTTTTTTGGCCCTATCAAAATACTTGAAAATTTAATACAAAGTTCCTCATATGTTATTCTTATAGTGATTAAAAAATTATAAGAATACATAGGCACAATTTTTTTTATTAGCATTTGAAGTTCAAATTTTGACGAAAATTCGTCAAAATTATGAATATTTGCGAAATATTTGAAGTTGAAAAATCATAAAATTTTTTGTGTTTATAACTAAGGATTAAAAATACAACACTAAGTTTTCCATAAGTTTACCTTCAAGTATCTATAGAGAAAACTCGAAGCATCATTATAGGAAAAATTTTAAGTGCGTTTGAATTTTAAATTTTAACGAAATAGCGTAACGATAACGATTTATCCTCAAACGATTTTAAATATTTGTTATTATTCAAAAAGTATAAGTCGTAGATACTTGAAAATTTTACCAGTTATTAAGATTCGCGTTTTCTTTACGTGATTTAATTTTCAAAATATTTTTTAATATAAGCTGGTTTTTTTAAACCACCTTTTTCACCAACCACTAGAAATTATATCCTAGGCTGACAAATCATCTTCGTTCAGAATCGTTTTTCGTATACAATGATAACTATCATTGGATTCAAATTTAACACTCCTATAATATATAATAATGATCCATACGGCACCTAATGTACAGCAGAGCGGTACTCACTTGCCCGCTTTTTTTATATTGTTTTGAAATATTTAAATTTAAATATGGAAATTGTTTTAAAAATTTTACATATATATTTCTTGTTTATAATAGAATATTTGAGTTAAAAATGTATTTTTAAAAGTGTTTTATTAATTTTTTTGTTGTTTTTGATTTTCAATAACTCATGTTAAAGTGTTTAGCGCTCCACATAAAAAAACCTGGCTACGCCTCTGTAATGAACTAATGGTTAATGTGCTCTCGCAATGCATTGTTACGTGTTTTTTATTTTGTAGTATTGGTGTATATGGTATACATAGTATACACCCAGGATAGAACCTTTACATGAACCTAGGTTTTTAAAAAATCTAAAATTTAGCGAATGACCAATACTTATCTTACTTGACATTGATAGTGTACATTATACAGTTATAAAAGTCAATGCAATGGTTTGTTTAACAATTGTCTTGTCATCAAGCTAAAAATATAGATGTATGCTTATGGTCTTATATTTTATTTTGAGGTACACCTATATTACAAGACAGATGTTTTTAAAAAGTTAGTATATCATACTTATAAACAAGTTCTTATTGCATTTTAATGACCATCATTACAAATTTAAATCTTCTACTGACCCTATATCACAAGTCTCAACACCTAACCTAACCTAGTCAGTAGTCACAACACGTTACTTACAGTTATAGAATTTATTTTAAATTAAAACCTCACCATCCAGTATAATGGTTCCTTAATTAATAATTATTATTGGAATAGAAAATATAATGATTAATAATTGAAACCAGAAATACTGTCATCTGTTAATATTTATGATATTGTGAAAGCTGATTTAAGATAACAAGTGAAGACAAAACTAGGCTTCACTAAATCAGAGCAAAATACATTGAAATTGTCCTCCATCCAAAAATAATTTTTTTGTTTGTTTTGTGACAATAAATCTAAGAATATCAATCCTAAATACATAAGTCAATATTTAATTAAAACTAGGGCTCGGATTTAAATTCCCTAAAAATATCAAAAAATGCATTATTTATTAAATAAATTCGAATTATTATTAAAAAATGAAATTATATTAAATTTGCAATATACTGTACAAAAAAATTTAATTTAAAAAAGCTATCATTGTATACAAAAAACGATTCTGAATGAAAATGATTTGTCAGCCTAGGGTATAATTTTCAGTGGTTAGTGAAAAAGGTGGTTTATGTTTTCATGGCCTGAATACACCAAAAATTTAAGTTCCTTTATAATTATTGTAAGCTAAACTTATGAAAAATCTTGTATTAAATTTTCAACTCTTAGCTATTTTTGCAAAAAATTTTATGAATTATACCTACAAAATAATTTGCAAATATTTATGATTTTGACGAATTTTTGTCAATATTTGAACATTTTGAACTTCAAATGCTAATAAAAAAAATTTGTGCCTATGTATCCTTATAATTTTTAAATCACTATAATAGTAACTTATAAGCAACTTTGTATTACATTTTCAAGTTTTTTCGGTCATCCAAAATTTTTTTATCGACACTTCAAAAAAAAATCTCATAAAAATCGAAAATTTCAGTGGCCTATAAATTACTTAAAAAAAGTCAACATTTTTTGAAAATTTAACTGTATATAGATAATACTAACATAAACATTTGGTAAAAATTTACAGTGATTAGGTTTTGAATTACAACCATAAAAAAAAATCTATTTAGTCAAAAACTGGTTTTGCGTAAAAATTCCCATTTTTCCGTCACTTTTTTTTTTTTGTTTTTCTCGATTTTTTTTTGAAAACTGTTGAAAAATGTTTACTTTTGACTTCTATAATACACCAAGGATATCCACTTTTCCATCGGAAATCACCCCCAAAGTTTGAAGTTGAAGCATTATTTCGACTAGTTATGCAGTACACAGACACAAAAAAAACACACATCATTGTAAAATCAATACATTCATCACTTCGTTTAGAATCTAAAATGAGTTGAAAATTAAATTACATTTAAATTGCACTGTACAACAAGTATTTCTTCAATATTTTGGAATTTAAATGATCGACGGGTGTGACATAAAAATAATTTCAGCCTTGTCTAATTTAAAACCGGATTACCCCTGATGTTAAATTTAAAATGAAAATAATTTATATTATGTATGTAGTACTTATATTTCAATGAGGTCAATTTTTTTAGTCATAATACGAGAAATAGGTCAAATAGAAAAAAATTTAAAAATGCCCTAAAAAAGCAAAAAAAAATTTGTGGAACATGGAGTACTTAAAACATATTTGTAGCTTAGAAAGCACCGCGTATAAGACATCCCAAAAAAAGTGACGCAAATGCCCTGATTATAACTAATAACTATAATTATTCTTAAATTGTTCAAGTTTCAATTCTATAATTTTAGATTCTATTATTCTAAATAGAGCAATGACAATATATATATTTTTTATATTTTGTCATCACATTTCAGAGTAGTAAAAGTACTTATATTTTTAACTTCAATATTTTCTGAAAGGAAAGTAAATCTAGTTATAACAAGAGAGAGGTGAAGGCCAAAATTAAAAAACTCTAAGCGCTTATTTTAATAACTAGGAAAATTCTGTAATTTTTATGAAAATCCAGTTTTTGACTAAATCAATTTTCTTAATTGATTGTAATTCAAAAACAAATAACCATAGATATAGTAGCTGCTTAAAATTTTAAGAAAATATGTTTATTATAATTTTCTATACATGGTATAATTTTTAAAAATGTTTTTTTTTGTGTTAGGTACTTATTTTCAAACATTTGATATTTTCGATTTTTTTTTTAAATATTGATAAATAGTATAATATATGACCTTACTGAAACCAAAATATTTTTTCTGGAGATCTGAACTTTTATGTGTATTATTATATTTTACAAATCACAAACCACGACTTTTTCAAAATATTTAAATATTATTTGATATATCTAGATCAAATATTGACTATTGACTATAATATCATGAATCTATTCGTACTATTGTACGATAAATCAGTATTACCTTAAATGGTAAAATGTTACTTATAATGATAATATAATAAATGTAATGTTTTTACAAAAAATTAATTCAGCCTACTAATATATCATTAAATAAATTTATATGGCTTAAATAAATCATAAAATATACCGAATATTTTAAAAAATAAATGAGATGATTATTGACAGACTTTTTTACTCAGAATCTCCTTTTTATACTACAATTTGTTATTAATTAATTCAAATTTAACACATGTGATATGTTACACGCAATAAATTTACTTACGTAGGTACTTTCAACATAGTTCCTAATAAAATAAAAATATTTTGTCATGGTGTTTGGTTTAAAAGCTTTAGATTATTATATTTCAAATTTAATTACTTTTCCCACATAATTTATCAATTTGCAATCTCTTTGATTTTTTTGGTCATATGTTTTTTGAGACATCCCATCGCCGCGACACCGATAACCTACTACCTATTGTGGTTATTCAACTTGGTTAAATAATATTTCTAGTATTCTACAAAAACAAATCATTGCTCACTTGCTGTATTATTAAAAATTGCTACTTTAGCCATTCTTCATAAAATCAATTTTAAATCACTATACACGATTGATATCTTATATAAATTCTCATAGGATTGTGAGCCGCGTTGTGGTATCAAATTCTAATTTCAAACAATCTTAATAAAATAATATCATCATGGGCGACTGGAATACAGTGACAATATTGAGAAAAAGGCCACCAAAGCCTTCGACAATGAAATCAGAACAGGTTTATTATTTAATTGTTCTCAATGTTTTATATTGCAATCCCCTAATTTATTTTGTAAATTATTTTAGGCCATAAACAAAGCTAGACGTGAAGGTGCGGTAATCGATACTCAAGTGAAATGTAAGTAAAAAATTTAAATTTCGAGTAGGTGTCTATACATTTTATTTTGTGAAGTTGCTCACTGGATGTTAATTATTATTCTTTGAAATAGAAAAAATAATGTATATCTATAATACATTTTAATAATTAAGTAAATAATTATTCAGGTACTTAATTATTTTTTAGTTTTTGATTATTCAATTATATAATTACAATTTAGAAATTATTGTTTATAATTAATACTCAATGTTACATACCCATCACATTTCATACATATAGTATTCTTGTATTAGTTAAATGAAAAAATTGGAAAACATAGTGTGGCTCTTTGTATTATTATCAAGAATAAAATGATAACATTATTGAATCAAATAGAAGGTTTTTGAATATCCACATTTCATTCTAGTAGTATAATTTTAATTTAAGCTGATAACCAAGTATTGTAAAAACCATTTTAATGATATTCAAAGGACCAAAAAAAATGTTATAATAATTAAAATTGAAAAGTATATATTTTATACGTTACATTGCATGAAAAAAAGTCCCATCTCATCTGCATTATGATCATATTTTGTATAATATCCATCCTATAATTTTAACCATAAAGTTTAAAGTCAATTTTGTATTATTTCAGTATTAATTGATTGTTGTGTTAATTATGCCTTGATCTAAGTCATTGAGCCCAATTGTTTGTATAAAATTAAAATTTTGCTTATCAATAAAGGCCTTTAGATATAATGTTGGTTTTCTATTGAAGAATCAAACTATTTATTGGAATATATTTTAATGATGTAGTTGACTTAAATATTACATAATACAAAATTTAACAATTAAGTCCTTACAAATAAAATATTTTTTCTAAATGTACAAAAAACCTACACCTGTATAGTTTTTATAGGAATTTCATAACAACAAATAAAAAATTATATCTATATTAAGAATGGATACGGCCTACAATTTTAGGTAATTTAAGGGGATTGATGATGGTAATAGCCTGTCTTTATCTAACATATGCGCAACATAAGAATTCATTTTTTTTGTCCCATGTACCGATTGATACAGTAAAGCGATAAGAATTCTAAAAACAGATTTGAATTTGTCGTCAAGTCGACTTGAGAACTGTCAGTCCACATTTTTGATATTATCTACCAAAATCCTAAAATCATTATATTACAAAAGAGTAATTTAAAAATTGTCGTATTTCAATTGTTTAAAAAGTTATATTTTAATATCAAAATTGTGGACTGGCCGTTCTCAAGTAGACTTGATGATAAATTAAAATCTGTTTTCAGAATTTTTATCGTGTTACTGTATTAATCGGTATGTTGGACAAAAAACACGTCTGAATTTGTATATTGCACGTGTGTTAGACAAAGACAGGAAATCACTATCACCAATCCCCTTAACCAGGTTTGTCTCTACTATTAATGTCATTACTCATTAGTCATTATAAACTATTTCTACTGTACTTAATAAAAATATCTTATTATAAAATTATGATTTCTTAAGGGATTATGATTACCATGTACTGCTTATAGTTTATATATCACATTAGACTACTATATACCATACTAAATTAAATTAGTAAATTATTGTTTTAGCAAATATTTCCCATTAATGATTCAAATAGGTAAATGGTTTTTCATTTTCCAATGTTATTAATAACTATTATCATTTCACATGAATTTACATAGTTAATTTTTATTATTATTAAGGGGGTGCCGCTACTAACAAACATCAAGTTACAACAAAAAATACTGCAAAATTGGATCGTGAAACTGAGGAATTAAAACATGAAAAAGTGCCTATTGATTTGGGCCGTCTTATACAACAAGGACGACAAGCTAAAGGCTATAATCAAAAAGAGCTGGCTACTGTAAGTTAAATATATATTTAAATTTATTACTAATTACTCAAATTATTTTAATAATTTAAGAAAGTTAATGAAAAACCACAAGTAATTCAAGATTATGAAGCTGGACGTGGAATACCTAATCAACAAGTTATTGGAAAAATTGAAAAAGTGCTTTGTAAGTATTAAAAAATGTATAAATAATTAAGTGTAAATGTATAGTAGTAATAATATAACAATAACTTAACTCTAAAATTATATATATATCTTTAATAATTAATCAAAAAGACTGTAGCGTAAAGTAATGCAGATTATTAAAATTGTAACCATTGATCTACAAATAAAATTTGGATTTTGTATAATGCATTATAATATGGAAAATATATTATGAAATCTTGTATTTACCAAAATGTTTTTATCAAGTTTCATATTACATTTTTTTTATACATTTAAATGTGTAATAAATTAAAATGTATTGTTTCAGGTATAAAATTAAGAGGAAAAGATCGTGGCCAAGCACTTCTACCCCCTAGCACCAAGAAGTGACGGGCTTGGGGGAGTATTAACTCAAAAGTCACTAATTTCACATTAAATACTATTAATTATGCTTTAAATAAAAGAAATTGTTGTGACAAAAAAAAAAAATTACCTTCTTATTTTAATTAATTTTACTTTTTTTATTAAGTTTGAGCTGGTAATACAAATTTTTTTTTTTTTGTAATAAACATTTTTCATAATATAGCATATATAACTAATAGTTTTGTGTGTATCTTGTACTTTGATATTCTGTTTTAAAAGCACAATTTTAAAATAAAAAGATTTAAACTACATAAGTATTGGTATAATATTTTTTATACACATTACTCAAAGTATTAAATATTATCATGTACATACTATTGACATTTCACTAAAAAAAAAAAATATTAGGTTTTCTGTTTAATATAAGTGACCTCTAGACTTGACAACTGACATGTGTCAGTAGCTTTAGTAGATTACTGGCATATAGGTGACTCATTTTAATGGGAATAGCAAGTTGTTGCGCGATAAAAAATGATTGCTACCTGCAGTGGTGTAGATATCATTTTTTTCTAGGGGCTACAAATTTCAAGTTATTAGTTAAACTAAACATCATTTTTATTTTGTTTTAATCATTATATAAAAGATTTTAATTTGGGGGAGAAATCCCTTATATCCCCCGTAACTACACCACTAACTACCTGAGTCAGTTATTACTTTTAATATAGTACATTACTATATAAAAAAAGTATCACTGTAATGAGATGTTTCATTTAATTTCATGTATTGAATTGGCTTTAATAATTTATTGTTCAAATATAATGGTGATTTTTGGAATACATTGCTCACCAATTTAGTACGTGCACAATGCACCATTGAGTAGGGTAGCTCAGTACTCAGTAGTTTTGAATGTTTAATAGCTGAACCTTATTAGTAAATGTTTGCAGTATTAAAAGACTCTAATTTTAGTAGTTGGGTTATTGTAATACACATGTAATGTTGTATTATATTAAAGAGTAGATACAGTGGAAATAAAATTTTAATTCCTCAAAGAAACAAAATTAATATATATGTTTTTGATTCATTAATTAAATGTATATGAAAATAAAATTACCCTATGTATTATATTTATAATTATTAATGTAATGTGTTTGTTATATATTTCAATAACAATAGTAATTACTAACAACGGTGTATAAGTAAAAAAAATAACTTCAAAAATATAAAATATTGTTTCTTTGATTTTGAGATTTGTTTACAGGGCAAACATTTTTATAAAATGTAGGATCATAAATTCTAAAAAATTTTGCAATGGTATAAAAAATTAAAGTAACTTAATATAATTATAATATTATTCAAAATGTATAGTTTTACAATGTTAAAATTTTACAAGCAATTCTAGTAACAATAGAATCAAGTAGACTGGAGTTCACACTTTCTATTTGACTTATTTTGTAATACGATTTAATATAATTTTCATCAATACTTTCTGTAAGTTCTGAAATGTCTGTTTCACATCCTGTAATACATTTTTCTTGAAATATTTTCATTTCTGGAACATTGGAGAACTTTGATATAAGTGCAACTATCATGTCATCATCCTGATCATTAGCGCTAGTATCTTTCAACGACTGAGTGATATTCTTTGTTCCTGATAAATTGAATAAAATTTCATTAGCAAGAGATTTAGTTTTCATACAGGAATTTTCACTGGACAAGTAGGCATTGTTCACAGCAACTACGATCTGAAATGGATCAACAATCAATCTGCGGCGAATTAACACTAGTGTTTTATCTTTGAAAATTGAAGCCATGTTGTCTTTAAGCCATTTTATATTTTTGACGTTTGTGAAATAAGATACTCCTAAATATTTCCCGTTTTGCAGACAGTAAACCTTCATTATTTTGAATGATTTTTTTTACCTTTATAAACACGTAGTGGCTTTTTTCATATCAGTACTCAGTAGTTCGTGAAGTTATAAGTATCACTTGTTTGGTGTAAACAGTAAATTTAAACACTTAACAGCTATTACGTTTAAACGTCTTGTAACTCTAAAGTAGTAAGTTTTAATTTGTACTTATAAGTTATAAGTCAGAAGTCCATCATGTTTGTAGGCTCCAGTGCTCCACTCTCCAGCGTGGTGTTATCTATAATTGATAAATATTAAATAACAATAATTATCATTTATGATAATAGATATGACCAAATATGGCGACACGCATAAACGTACTTTGATGACGACTCAAATATTATTGTTATTATTTTGCAGTAGGTACGAATTATAGATAAAATATATATTTTAAATTTAATATTATTCCCATGACAAATAATTATTATTTAATACTTAAATATTATTATTATTTTTTATTTGTCATGATTATTCTCATCCATTAATGCACACGTCATTCACATAAATGTTAAAATATCTTATTATTTATATTATTTTATATGCTGTAAATGTTTTTATTAATCGTTACGTTAAATGTTAATATATTTTGTTTTTAGTTATTTCCTATATTAGGAAATTATTATGATTTAAATAATTAAGTATAATTATAATAGAAATTAACAGAATTACTTATTATAAAATATACGAGTTTAACTGTAATAGTTCAATCTGCATTTCACATTGTCCATAATTACTGTCATTTTAAATTTGTATTTTTTTTCTTTTTTCTGTTTTGAAACGACGACCGGGAGGGGACCGCTTTAGCATTGCTTCCTCCCAAATGTCATTTGTATCTAAATAATTTAAAAGAAATCAAGGGTAAAAAATTTAAACTAAATAATTGCCATTTGTATATAATTTAATGTATATTATATATATATGGTTATAGATACTATAATAGAGCCGGTTTTAGGCAAGAACCATGGCCAGCGGGGCCCCTGTTCCGGGCCTCACGTTTTTTTATGACATTTTGCCTTTTGGGCTTTAGACTTACAAAAAAGGGTCTTTACTACAGACCTCATCTAAAAAAATGTTCTCCAGACCTCGCTCCACTCTAAGGCCGGTTCTGATAAATACCTAATACCTATGTAAAAAAAAGTGTTACATAATTGTATTATATTGAAATAAAGGAACATAGTAAAATTTAAAAAAAGTTTTATGTATTTAATTGGTACGGGGCTCTTTGTTTTTCGAATACCATAAAATCAATCATTAGTGTCAAGTGAAAACTTCTAAACGACAGAGGGAGGCTAAATAGAATTCAGAGGAGACTATAGCCCCCTTAGCCCTCCCCTATAATTCTATGCCTATAGAGGTTACCCGGAGGTCGAGCATTCATTTTTTCCCTAATTCAAATAATTTTATTGATTAATAATTTAGTATTAAAAAAAAATATGCTACTGAAAAGAATAAAAATGTAATATTCACACGAAGAATGGAATTGTAGGTAATACCTTTACGATATCGTCAAAATAAATAAATTAAGGAAAAACTTAGTTTAAATTTAATGTAATTTATGTGTAATGTGTATATTACGAATACTGCACGAATATTATGGTTATTTGCTAGGTACATGTCGTACATCAAATGGAAATCATTGAAAAACCAAAAATTTGTCGAAAAATTAAAAGATAGTACCTGTCCTGTACTCGGTACAGCGAGGGAGGTAAAGTACAATTTAGTTTTTAGTTCTTAGGTCTTTAGCGCTACCTATATTCATCATTCTAAACTATAAAAGACGCGGATCTTAGCGGTTATCTACAAACTATTTTTTTTTTTTTTGTAGTGACAACCACGAACTAAGATTATGGTGACTATATATATACCATATTAAGAATATAAGATAATATCCCTGACTGGGCTGAATGACCCGACTTAAGGATGATGTATGTAACGGTGTAGGTAGCGCTGCGCTAGAATGATGCCCATCGGCCACCATTGCCGTACACGAAGGCCTTTTAAAACATAGTTGTAATATTTTATATAATATTATGCTAGGTATTCATGTTCGTTCCAAAACCATGAGAGACGATAGCCGCGAATAGCTCTTGTATGCATGGACGCATGGTACATAAAATATATAAATATTTTTTCGCGTCTGACCACCAGTCCACTTCATATAATATATTATATATATATATATATATTTCTGACTTCTGTGATTCTATCGTTTGTGGTATGTACCTTATAATAATATAATATTTAATTTAATACTTATCTGTGGTATCAATCATACACTTAAATCTGCTTGCTGGTGTTTCGATCATGGATCTATTTTTTTTTTTTTTTATAAGTAGGTAACTATGCCGGGTCTACAATAGTATAGATAGGCAGTATAGCGTCAGCCGGTGCAGTGCCAGTGTAGCACATTATATAATACATTATTTATTTAGTATTTTTGTCACGATTTGAATTTTTATAATTTATTTTGATTGTCTAGCCCAATAAGTTGTTGAATGTTTATTGCATAATGGTCATAATGCTAATCACTATCAAATGACAATTAACAATTTTCGAGAATTCAGCATTGTGGACAAGGAGCATTGACCATTCCGGCATTCGGCTTCGACGAATTTCGCGGTTGAGACATTTACGGTTTGCATAGGAATGAGTACAAATGCTGAATGCTGACGTGATCATCCGTGATTTCTAAAATGAAAACGGCAATGTCGTTTTTAATTTACTACTCTACAGTGACGCCTTTAAGTATCAGGAATCGACCTACTATGTTTGTTTTTGCTCATAACCAATAATTATAAGTGTTGTACGGTAAAATTGTACATTTGTACAAGCCGGACGAAGTGAAGTGTCGACTCACTCGGCGGGAGAGCAGACAAACGATATTACGATAAATTAGCGGTCTCCGTTCTGGGTTCAACGTATCACTTCTTACACCACGACCCATCTATGCTTCCGACGCTTTCGTAGATATCAGTGTAAAGTATTGTTTACACTTTGAAAAATGTTTGTAAATCGTAAAGAATACTAATGATATGTCTCCAGATATTTGTAATAATGTGTTATAATTTTTATTTGTAGGTAATTATTCCAGCCATCTGATGGTAATTGGTAGCCGAACTCCGTCAGCTACTTTCAACCACAAGGATTGGTTAATGGTTTGAATCGATTGCCTAGACTAGTACCTACTTATATTTTACCCGTATATCAGACCACAGAATACCTTATCCTCTGATCAGAAATTGGTTTTGAACACAACTTGGACCGCTGGACCTGCGTGAACATTCAATACTGAAACGTATAAAACCTCAGTCCATTAATCTACTAACTAAATCAAACTGAACACTGTACTGTCTTGAATTCCAGGTTTTGATTTTGTTGAAACTGTTTCTAGTCTATGCAAATTGCTTCATGGCTTTGAATGTCGGTTTCAATATGCAAAACCGACGTAGGACTGTATGTTATTGATCAAGATTTCAATATGTAGCCTGACAACCCAGTATAGTTTTTGCATTTTGATTTCACTGTGATCGATCTATCACCCATCACTGGGTGATAAAATAGTAAGTCGACCTTAATTTTATAACTGTTCATAGTTTTATTATTTTTTTTCATTATGGAATTTATCAAATTTTATTGTAGGTAGTTTACTTGAGTTTCTAATCTTAGAATATTAGTCTAATACCTAATTAATACAGCACTTGTAACACGTTTCTTTTTTTTTAATTGTGTCTAACATTTCTAACTAAAAATTTCTGTTGTTTTATATCCTACTTATATTATCCGTTCAATCTTCATTTTTATGAAACTCATAAATGTATGGATTTGCTAAAGTTTCCTGGATATCTAGGCATATTAGTTATAATTATCATCTAAATAAATTATATAATATGTTCTATTTATTGTATTTTCATTGTACTTTCAATAACGCTACCTTTTCTCCCAATATTAGTTAATAAAGTAAAAAAATATTAATACCTTTTATTATGATAATAATAATAATAATAATAATATTATAATTTCATAATAAAATATAATATTACATAAATAAATAAATAAATATAATATTATTATAAACTAATAGATTCATCCAATTCAAAATAAATAGGTAGTTCAGGGATTTTATGTTTTGGATTTAGAGATTTACATCCACTAATATTTACTTACATGTGTAATAATTATAAAGTTTAATATGGGCTTAATAAGTATTAAAAATAAACAAAATTGTCTTAGTTATATTTGTATACATAGGCATGTGCATGTTCTCTTGTTAGAGGAGGCAAGGGTCTGGATCTCTTCTAAATTTTTTTTAACTTCAGTGTTGATGTATGACGACAGTATTTTGAATTAATCCTTACATAATTCATGTATGTGGCTATATTAAATCTTTCTATATGTTCATATAAATGTTATACATTTAAGTTTAACTAAAAAATATCAACAGATTTTCTTGTGTTGTCTTTTTAAAAATAAAACATAATTAAAAAATGTTGTAATGTTCAAATCAGGTTTGAGGTTTTTTTATGCATATTACAATCATTATTTTTACCTAACAAATCACTAACCTAACTACAGCTGATACTTTCTTATTATTAGAAATTTATATATATATATTATTACAGTACAATAGAATTTTAGTATTTTGAAATACTTTTTATATTTTTTACTTCGACAATAAAACTTTTAGGAGAGACACCTGTGTCTCTTGTGTGCACACTTATGTAAATCCACATAAACACATAAACACAAAACAACATAATATAATGAATTTAGGACATTTGGTTTAATTAAAAATTATTTGATTAAAAACAGTTGTTTTTGGAATGCAAACACCTGTGTTTTAAATTTCAGATGGTATTTTAAGTATTTTTGGGTCCTAACAGCACATCATAAAATTATTATGTATCAATGGTAGGTAAATATATGTGTCTACACTGTAGATTCTATAGTAATCTTTTAGTGATACAAAAACGCTGTAACTAAAAAAGAAAAGTAGCTCCATATCATAAATGTTACTTTTTGTGAATTGTTGCACGCTACTTTCAACACTTAATGTTAACACATTTATTTGTATACATACATTTTATTTGTTTACATAAACTATGTATTTTTTTAAATTTATTTTATTCAATTAGTGATGATTAAATATTATATTATTATTTTATCATCGGTTATTATTCTAGGAAATATACTCATTCATGATGTATTATCTTACATTATTAGAATGTATTTTCCAGTAAAATAATTTATATTAGTATATTATCTAGTGCATGTGAAAAATGCAGCCTCATCCCTTCCTGTATCATCCACCAACTAAAAAATTATATTATTTGAGATCAGTTTTAAAAACCCAATTTTATAATTACTAGTAGTAAAACGTTTTCAAATATTTTGCAAATGAATAAAAAAATAGATGCTTATTATTGATATTGAAAACAGATTTTAAAATTAACTAAAATAATTATGTTAATACAATTTTGATATTTCTATTGGTATTAAGCTCTATTTCGCCAAGGGTAGACGTTTTATAATTTTTTGTATTAAATTTAAATTTTATTTTCCTAGATAGATGTTTCCACTGATATGTTTCTATTTTATTGCACAATTTTCTTTTAACGGGAGTTGGGTCTCTATATACATGCTTATACTTGGCATTTAGTATGTTCTTTCATTTTATAAAAACCTCATGAAGATTGGAAGAATTGTTCCAAAGATAATTTGCATCAAAGGTTTACATTTGTGTTTTTTAACATGTATATAATATAGAAATATTACTAGTTAATTTGTTTAAAATTAACATAAATTTAAACACTATTGATTTAATTTCTCATGAGTGCTATAATAACAGCTATACAAATATTATTTTTTATTTATTATTTAACAATTAACTAAACTTCATTAAGCACTTTATATTAAGGTTTGATGAAATAAATACTAGTTTTTGCTAATCCCCTACAAACATTTATTTTTATTTATTACACAATAAACAGCTTATAAGTTTTAGGTTTCTGTTTTCACTTATTTTTATTTATTTAATTTTTGTAAAATGTATTTTTTATTAAAGTAAAGAATAACATTCAGTGTTAGTTGTTAAACAATTAGATATCAAAAATTATTCAAATATATATTAAATATAAAAAAAAAATACTATCAAATAAATGTATATTATGATTAATGTATGTTAATATATAAGTTCAAATAAAATAATATTTAATATAATTTATATACACTTATTTTAATTAATTAATATTTTGATTTTTAGAATATTCTTAAATGACTCCAATGAAAGATTACATAAAAGTTGAAGTCACTGGTGATGCTGATGCTGTTACCAGGTATTTATACATAATTAAAATCTTCATGCATTTTCTTCTCTTTTTATTGTAATATAGTTATTTTATTTATAAAAAATATTAATTAGTTAAATTTTAAAATTCTATAGTGAATTATATGTTGAAAACACTATTGAAAATCCTGCATGGTATACAGTTGAAGATAATCATGTATCTTTGGTATCTGAAAATATTGAAAAGGTTATCAAAGTTGAAACCGATATGTTGGATGACTGTATGTGGGAAAGTAGAATTGAAATTTCTAAAGATGTTGCCAACCAAAATAATGCCGAGTTATCCTTGGAATCTCAGGTAATATCTTGTTTAAATACGGTATTCTTATTGTGTGATGAGTTATGCATGTTTTCTTATGTCGCATGTAGCCTACCATCAATAATGTTTAGTGTTGTATGTGATCTACCACTTTTTAATATCACCCCTAATCCCTATATTCATTATTATGTATTATATTCAAGTAATTAACTCGATTTCAGTTACAATTTCAATTTCTCTTTCAATAATTTTATGTAATATTTACTCATCTTTTGTTTTACCATAAACAATTTAGTTTCCTAACTGAACAATTGAGCATAATTTTTTAACTAACATAGCTTCAAAATTTGAATGGATAAAAAAATAATTATATATTATACACTATGTAGTAGAGATTTGTATCTTAGAAGAGATATATCTAAAATGCAAATTTCGGTGATCTTTAACAAATATTATATTTCAGATTGGTTTAATGCTTTATTATGATAATCAATAAATGTAGATCCTAACTTAATCAAATAACAATTCATTTTATCAGTTATAATCATCTATACAGATATATGCATGATACAGTGGTAGATTTTATATAATATTACACGTCAAGAGTGGTAGACCATGTACATGTAGTGCACCACAAGTATGTGGTAAACCGCATACGATAAGAATTCCCTATAAAATATTAACAGTTATTAATTATTATATTTATAAATATTTTTTTTCCTTATAGAATGTTGCAGTCAATAATATTGACTTAAATCCTGAAAAGACAACTAATAAAATGTTTTACTGTAATATTTGTGGAAAAAGTTTCGCTTTAAATTATCTTTTAAAAAATCACTTGGCAGAACATAAAAGACGAATAAATATTAAAAACAACAAATGTAAATATTGTGGAAGGCAGTTCAAGTTAAAATTTGGTTTGAATAGACACATTCAAAAATTTCATAATGAACACATGAAAAGCCATGAAAATAATAGGATTCCTAATATAAAATTGCGAAAATTAAATGGTGTTTGGAAAAGTAAGACAAATGTATTTAAATGTAACATTTGTTTTCTAAAATGTCATAGTGAAAAAAATTTAGTAGAACATATGGAAACTCATGACAATTGTCTAACAGAGTGTAATGATTGCTTTAAGTGTGTATCAGTTTCTGAATTGGATAATCATATGGAACAATTACATAATAAACAATTGTATAAATGTCAGAAATGTAACCTACAATTTGTAAAACAACAACATTTAAACTGTCATTTAATTCATTGCTTAAAAAGTTTGCCAACTAAATCAAATAAGGTTTGTGGACCATTCAAAGATGGTTCAACAACTTGCTCTGCTTGTGGAATTATATTTAATAATTCTTTGTCATTGAAAAATCATATAACTATGGGCTGTAAGCATTACACTTGTAAATATTGTGGACAATATTTTAGTTCAAGGATTTTATGGCTAAGACATGTGGATGTTCATGAAAAAGATGAACAACGTGTAATGTTTAGAGTAAATAAAATATCTACAATTAGAAAATATAATCAAACTGAGGCTGTAAATGATTCTTCTTCTAATACAAGTGAAGGACAATTATTATCCAGAAATGTTACAAGAAGAAATAATTCAGAACAAAACGATTTAATGAACAGCAATTCAACAACTGTATCAACTGCTTCAAATAATTCAATGGCAAATGATTATGTTATTCAAAATATAAAGCAAGAAAAATACTTAAATGCAAATGCCAAAGAAAGAAATACTTCGCATCAAGTGATTAACAATCAATCAACTGTATCTGTTGTTCCTCAAAATTCAATAACAAACAATTACCTTTTTTTAAATATTAAACAAGAAAAAATCACGAGTACAGATGCCGTAGAAACAAATAGTTCAGATCAAATAAATTTAGCAAACAGTAATGAATCAACAATTTCAACTTTTTCACATAACTCAATAGTAAACGATTGCCATGTCTTAAATATTAAGCAAGAAAAAAACACAAGTACAAATGTCATAGAAACAAATAGTTCAGATCAAATAAATTTAGCAAACAATAATGAATCAATAATTTCAACTGTTTCGCAGAACTTAATAGTGAACGATTGCCTTGTCTTAAATATAAAGCAAGAAAAAAACACGAGTTTAAATGTCAAAGGAAGGGAAAATTCTGATCAAATGGACTTAGTGAATGACAATGAATCAACTGTGGAAAACAGACTTCATGATTTAATGGTACATGATGACCCTATTAATATTAATGTAGCTAATAATTCTGTTTCTACAATTAGAGAAACACCTTATATCTGTATTAGAAAATTGCCTTATATTAAAAATGTATTTTGCAATGATGTTAATGATCAGACATCACAAAATAATGTTATATTTATATGTAGAATTTGTAAAAAATCTCCGTCTACAGATATACATTCATTCGCATTGCACATGAGTGAACATGTTGAATGCAACATGCACGAATGTATAGTGTGTGATAAGACATTTAGCACTGTACTTCTTTGGACAAACCATATGACTAATCATCAACAGCAATTAGATTTAAATATATCAGCAGTTCAGTGTAATCTTACAGAAATTGAATCTAATACATCAGGCCCAATTGATTCTGGAAATGTGGAACCACAAGTTTGTTCAACCTCAAGAAATAGAAAATTCAAGATGTCTTTATTGGATGATTCATATTCAGATATAACCAGCATGAATAATAGTGTCAATAAAGTAAAATATCAATATGACTGTAGCACATGTAACATAATATTTCCTTCCAAAGTCAAATTAAAAGCTCATCAAACTCTTCATGCTAAACCACAATCATTTTCATGTAGGTATTGTGATAGAATATTTTCTGGAAAGGGTCAGTGTACAAACCATGAAAAATCTCACATTGGTTTAGACCAAGCGTGTTTTCAAAATAATGAGAATTATACACCTGAAGCAACTTTAATCCAAAACAATATAAGCATAGAAAATAACAACATTAACACGGAGACAACGTCAATTAAACATAAAAATAAAAACAAACTATCATCAACTATAAAAACAAATCATTGTCACTTATGTAATAAAAAATTTTCAAAGCGCTGTTATTTTACAAATCATATGCAAATAAAGCATAATATTAATCCAAATTTACCAAAACAACTTATATCAAATTCTGATAATGAAAATAAATTACCAGTTCCGGTAGATAGTGATTTGAATAATCATCTTAATAAAAGTAATGAAAAGAAATCAAAATTTTGTACCATTTGTAATAAATATTTTGCACATATGGGTGCCTTAACCAATCACATGAATATTCATTTAGATCGTAAACCATACAAATGTCAATATTGTTCCAAACAATTTAGTAAGGAAGCCTCTTATATTTTGCATCAGAAAAAACATGTGCCAAAAAATGAAGTTAATGAAGAACCACAAATCGAAAATAGTAATGATTTTGAGTTGGGTTATAATCCAGCTGATGGGAATTCTAATGATACAAATTTAATTAACATGAAAGATTTATGGTTTACCTGCGATGTATGTGAGAAAAAATTCTCTACTCCGTTCCAATTGAATTTACACCGAAAATTACATTCTAATGTACCATATGTATGTAAGATTTGTAATAGATCTTATTCATTGAAATTTCGATGGAATTGGCATTTAAAAGGCCATTACCTAAGACATATTAAAAGTTTAAAAAGTAAACGAAATACTAATGATATAAAATCAAAGATTGCATCTATACAACATTATCAAGATAGAATAAAATGTCGATATTGTAAAAAAGAATATAACTCAATATCTCAGTGGAAAAAACATATGACAATGAACAAGGAATGTCGTCGCCATTGTAAAAATAACCTTCCAGAATTTGCATCAAATCATGCTTCAAAGAATCGTACCAAATCTTGTCGTTTTAAGTGTAATATTTGTAAGAAAACATATAGCACCTCTTACAATCGTTCAATACATATAAAAAATGTTCACAACGAGTTAGATTCTACAGTTTTAAATAATCATAATAATACCAATTTTCAAAAAGACAAACCAATGGAAATAATTCAACAGAAACCAGTGATTAAAAAACGAAATAGAAGTAATCATATTAATGGCAGTGGCACTAAATGTAAGTTATGTGGCAAAGTATATAGTAGTGTAGCTAATTTAGGCCGCCATGTATCTATAGTTCACACAAAGTGTTATGAACCTATGACCTGTAATGTTTGTGGAAGGACATTCAAACATAAATTTTCTTTTAGAGAACATTTAAAAATTAAACACAAAAAATTGTTTAAAAATTATGAAGAAATAAACGTTAAAAATAAAAGAGCCAACAGGAAAATTATACCAATAAATAAAAAAAGAATTATGAAATACTTTTGCAAAATTTGTAAAATGAAGTTTGCTGACAATATTACATTACAAGAACATTCAAAGATACATATAGTAGATATGTATAATTGTAAAGACTGTGGTCAGCAATTTGAGACAAATGTTACTCTAGGAAATCATATTATGGAAAACCACAGTGGTGATAATTTTATATCTAATAAAAACAATCATATTAAGAATTATGAGAACCAAAATACTTCTTTGGAAATAATTAATAATAATCCTGCTCAATGTAAAGTTTGTTTGAAAATCTTAAAAGATCCTGGATATTTACGTGAACACATGAGATTGCATACAGGTGACAAGCCGTTTAAATGTGATCTGTGCAATATGACTTTCAGATTTAAATCGAACTTAAGAATGCATCAGAAGAAAGATATGCCATGTTATATCCCATAATAATATTAATATGTTCTAAAATACAATTTTAAGCTATTAGAAATTATAACACATTTTAACTTTAACAGTATAGAACTATTTTGATTGTTATAAGTTAACTATTTATACAGTATAATTAAGTGTATACTAAAAATCAAATGTATTTAATATGTGCATATATTTAAAAAAATATGTGTATTGTTAAATATATTTAAGGTATACCTATTTTTATATTAATTAAATTTAAGTTTTATGATTTGTTTCCATTAACAATAACTTGTGTTGTACATTCATGTATTTTCAACTAAGTAATTTATTAGTAATTTTTTTTTATTCAAATCTACTATACTTAGATCAATTTAATAATTAAATCATTTTTGTTTTTTGATTTTATAATTTAATGTTAAATTAAACTAAGAAAATTATTTTGTAACAAACTTATATAGTTTGGTTAAGTAAGTTATTTTTAATATATTTCAATTAAATGTATGAATATTTTAATACATTTTAAGTTAACTGTACATTTTTTGTTATACATTAAATATCAACACCAAAATTACTTGATTTTCTTCTATATCATAGATATTGATTTGGAGTATATATTGGCTAATCTAGGAAAATTTTATATATTCTGTGAGAATGATAAATTCATTGTGATCATCTATGTATTAATATTTATCTTAAATTACTGTATATTTACAATAAATTTATTATAAAATAATACATAGTTTATAGATGGAGACATTGAAAAGTATTGTATAGTATCATTTTTAGTCTTAGGACAACTAACTTGGATGGACTGACTTCGTAACTTCAAAAGCTCTTACTGGTCGTCCAGATCATGCATACTTGCTAATCATTAGCTCTTGTTCAATACCTATATAAAAGTGCTGGAACAACTTAAAACTTTTAAAGTTTTTACTGGCCCAGATTACTTGCAATTTTTTTCTAATTATTAGTCTTTTTTGTTTGGTGCCAAGTTTGAAGTTGCAGGTCAAAAACGGGTGGGCCAACTGCACAAATTAAAAGTTTATAGCAGCCATTCAAATGACTTGAAAATACTTGCAAAATAATTAATTTGTTTATGTAACATAAAATAAAAAATATTATGTATACATATTAGTTTTTGATAATGTATGTACAATTTTATTTGGAAATCAACTTTGAAAAATCTTTAATACAAGATCCAAGCGGAATGATATAATATATAAACTAAATTTCTAAATCAAAATTGAGATAATGTTAACAAACTCTAGTTGACAAATCAGAAAATTTAAATATAAAAATTACTAATTGTAATGAATTAATGAAGCTCATTGTCTACTTAGTTAGATACTTATATGAACCATTTGAAGCTAGTTTTGAGTTTTGGAGTGATTTACTACAACGGTTCTATGTGTAAATCAGTAAATATCTAGATTCGGTTATTGATGACTGATGTTAATATAGAATGGTAGTATGTTTAAGTATGTACCAAATCAATGTCACTAATATCAGACATTGAAAAAATATATATTAAATCTCCATTCTAGTTGTAATTCTGACTTAAATAATATAATTGAAAATTTTAATTTTTTAAAAACGAGGATAAAACCATCAAATTTATCATATACACCATCCGTGTATCAATTAATATCAGCTAAAAGTTAATACTCAATCAAGGTGGATATATATATATATTATATTTATATATATATATCCACCTTGTACTCAATGAATAAGAAATATTTAGACAAGTGTTCATTACTAACGTTATATTAAAAGTATGAAAATCCTCCATTAATAATAAATTGTTACGAGTACCTTGTTAAAACGGAAGAATTAAAAGATATTTATTTGTTTTACACATATTTCAATATGGACTTTATGTTCAAATTGTAGGTACATCCAAAGGACCACAATCAATTCTATTTTGTATAAAAACATACGTAAGGTCAAGGATATCTCATACAGAGAGATTATAAACGCACTATTGTCATTCTAAATATTGAATTATTCATAAGTCACAAAACAAGTTAAATATGATGATATATAATATATATTTTTATTTATTTTTTAATATGAATTTATGTATTATACAATAATATGACCTTTTTTTCATTTTGACTCTTCCATATTTATTAATATATTTGGTGGCTTGCGACTCTCTTTTCGCTGGCCACCCCTGATACATATAATTGATAATTTTGCTTTACTTCAATCTAGAATTTTTTTTTTTTTTATGAACCATGTGTGATTTTGATGAAGTTATTTTTTATTTAATACATACATTATACGTGTTTATCAATTATCATACATAATTTTTATATTTATCCAAATTAAAAAAAGTTATCCACAGATTTTTCCAGCTCTGGGGTTTTTTCATTAAAACGTTTTTCTAAATTTATACTTACCTATACCATCAATTATTATGTATCAAACATAATTTTGCAACAAACTGAATCATAAGATAATAGATTAGATAAAATAATTTTCTATAATATAACTGCTGTTTATTGTTTGATGTTAAGACTAAAACTGAAACAGTGAAACGTGCATTCATATGATACATTTTTAATCGTGAATTCGTGAACTACCTACGTATTGCCTATACCTATTTGTAGTGGAAATACAATTTCCAATCTAATAAATCACAATAATTATCAAATGATTGGTGAAATACTGAAATAAATTTTACAGAGAACTGTGAGGTCTGTGGGTACTGATTTGAAGCTACCCTCATTTTTAGTCGTTTACCTACTTGTTTTTAACTTCTATTTTTTTTTTTTTTAATTAATTTAATTTAACTATGACAATGTTATTATACTTCATATATAATAATATGCTTAAAGGAGAATGGACTTTATTGTCTAGTTTTGACACCTAACTTTTTTACCTTACCTTTTTAAATAGAAAGGCATTTGAGTTACAAAACTTGCAGATTTGCAAATTATAATAATTATGTAAGAGTTATTTTAGTTAATTATAATATCTCATCATAGTGTTATAATAAAATGAGTTCACAAACCACGGGTTGAAAATCCATGGCTTAGGTTTCCATAACTTTCACCAAGAGGCAAGAGTTTTTATACAATTTTAGTTCTTCATAACATTATCAGTAAAAAATAAAAATACAGTAACAATATGATATGATATAATAAAAAAAAATGTATCAAAATCGAACCATCGAAAGTCTTGTCACACATTCATAGGTAGCTAATATACTAATTAATATTTTATATATCCATTATTCTTATTATATAATTATACATACATAATTGAATTCAATGTAGTTTTTTAATTTTAAATAGTATATGTGCGTAATTATTTTAACTTTTGATAAAATTATATTTAGGTTTGCTTAAAAACCTAGAAAATATCATAAAATATCTTACATAAGTAAAGTTAATCTAATATCAATTTAAAAATATTAAAATTACGTATATGCACGATGTTATACAAATGTATAAAATATTCAATTTTTATAACTAAGACTAGAACATTGATTATCTACGATGTTTTTTGTAAATAGTTTTTAATTAAATTTAATATCTAAAAAAATATGTAAGCACAATAATGTTTTATTGACATGAAATTCAAATTTGGACAAAATTAGATTTTTAAACAAAGAATAACGATTTTAGTTATTTTGTTATTATTCGAAGGGACTTAATTTTTTCATTATGTATATTGTATTATATGTTATAATCACAAGATATTTTTAATATATTTAAATACATTTTAAATTATCGTCTAATTACATCACGAACCTATTTACGCGTTTCTACAGTAGGTCGGTGTTGACTCAAAACTTCATAAGTTAATTACAATGATATAAAATTATACAAAATGTAATACACTAAAAATCATTGTCATCATCGGTAAAAATTAATTCAAATATTTCAACTTATAGGTAAAATAAATTTCTACAGTTATTTAATGTAAATATAGTACCTAGGTACTGAATTTCTACTCAGAATGTTTTTTCGTATACCTACAATGATTTATTATTAAATTCAAATTTAATATATCCCTATGGTCCATTACGGGCATTACGCTATTACAGTAATACTTATTAAATTACATTTAATTAAGTATTCACGGGACGTTTACAATACAGTAGCCTCAGTAGAGCGATATCTACCTTGCCCACTTTTTAAGGTTCCCGCAGACTTTTGGTTTTAAATTATACTTTAATTTTATCAAAGATATTCGTAAAAATGTTTTTTTTTTTATAAGATTGATTTGAGTTATGTTCAGAATAAACGTGGAATGACGTACCAAGGTGATAAATTTATTAACACTATAAACAGTTCTGCGAGTCATCATTGATTATTAATATAATATTATAATATTTCGCCTTATCATTTGTCACTGTAAATTTGTAATTAGTAATTAATGAAACTAAGTGAATTATAATATAGGGATTATATAGATACCCTGCGGACTGCTTATTATAAATTTATAGAATGCCGGATGCCTTCCTATAAGCCCTTCGCGATGGTATAATCATATTCTCTGGGATATTTATAATTTAATTGGTCAATGGGTTAATCCACTTACAATGAAATATAGAACATAAACTATATTTAAACATTTAAAAGATTGTATTAATGAATAATTAATGAATTTTACTTAGGTAAATAATTATACGTTGTATTAGCTAAGTGGCTTAGTATAAGCTAAATTGAAAATACATCATATACATAATTGATGCTTTTTATGATATAATATATTTTTATATTATGGTTTAATATGAAAGTAATTTTTTTTTGTTTCTATAAAAATGAAATACAAACTCACGATGTATGCGATATTATAAAGATATTGTGATGTATATCTTTTCAATGATAAATGAGCATTTAATCCTTGACATAATATTATTATATAGCCATAATTGAGTGTTCTATATTATGAAAAATTAAACCAGCGCTTAGGTGTACTTGTGTCTTGTGTACAATGCGTATAATATATATAATTTATAGCAATATGAGGAATTGTTAATATATTTAATTTTATTTTACGTGCACTAAAATAATTGGATGATACCTCACTCGAAATTGTTGAAAATTATAAACATACGAGTAAAATATTAGATAAGTAGATACTTATCTAATATTTTTTTTGAATTTTGATACATAGTTACATTATCCAGTATTTTCCAAGGGTTGTGAATTGTGATTTATAATAATATACTAATACATATTACATTGTATATTTTAAGGGTTAGATGGTTTATTGGTACCCATTATTATTACTCGAAAAAAATGCGAACTCAGCAAAAATATATAAGTACCTAAATTATGGGATTGCTCATTCTATGTGTAGAAACGGCCAACTGGGTAAGCAGTTAGCAGACAAAACGTATACTCGTATTTTATAAAAAGTACACTCAAAAAGATCATCATTATTAAACTCTGTAAAGGTATGCGTTTTTTTTTTTTTTTTAATAACCGTTACATAATAAAATAAACTTATTTACATTATCAACATTCAACCCCAATTAAAATTATACAATATACTTACGTTTTCTCAATAAATATAATTTTATCAACTACCAAATTTAATGCAATTTAGGTGGGATTTAGTTTCAGAAATGTTTATCATTCGAATTTTCATTGGGCAATGATCCTCGAAACAAATTACTAAAAAGTTGACAATTATGGTGAAACAAACAATATATGTGATACATTTGTACATTAATGTAGAATAATTAATTTGAAATTGTTTTCTTGTAAATGTATAGATACTATATAGGTACCTACTGCAACATAAAAAAACATTAAAAAAATATGAATATAATTTGTTCAATATTTAAATTTTAAATACTAAACATGTACCTATATTATAATGAGATTATCAAACATACAGGACTGAGTGGTGCTTGAAACTTGAAAGTATATTGTGATCTGTCGTGCAGATAGCAAGCATTACACATAATAGATATCAAATTAGGTTTATAATTTGATTTCTTATTTTGTTTAAAATAACAGTTTTTAATCTACTAAAAGTTTCTTGTAAAAAAACTACCTACCTGCAATTTTTGATAAATATTTAAATAAAATGTTATAAGTAAATAAAATAAAAAAATACCTTTATTACTCTAAACAAAGGTTTTTAATTTTTTCTTTCCGGTTGTACTCATATTTTATTTTGTTATAAATATTTGTATTCCATTTGTAATTTAACTGTTATCTACCTTAAACTTAACAATATTAATTTAGGTTTCCTTTAAATATTATGGCAATACTCATACTATACAATAATTACTCTTATACTTACAACCTTTAAATTTTTAAGATTCCGCGTTTATAATAATTATTAATAGAAGTTTCATATTAAAAATGATTTGATAGACTACTTAGCGTCCATAATAGTGTAATAGCTTATTTTTTTATACTTATATAGTCTTATAATATGACTATAATATTAATACGTAAAGGCTATGTACAAGTTGTCTACTTATCGTTTATGCCTAATGACTGTTATGATTGCTCGACTAATAATTAATAAGTAATAACCATGTTTCAGCCATTGAAACAATCACTGGGTTGTGTATTTGTGTTACATAATAGATGAGGCGTATCTATCAATCGCCTGCATTTTTATTGGTGTAAAAATAAAATACACTCACGTAACAAATTTATAATTAAAAATCATAACCCATATAATATTGATTTATGAATTATGATGTGTCAAAGTCAAAGGTGGGACGATCAGAACGCCATTCATTCCATTAGTTCAAGTTGTAATTTATATCTCGAACACGATTACCTATAAAGGTATACATATTATTATATGTGTCCCTTAAAAAATATATATAATATATATATTGTACCTCATTTTTTAATATATTAGTAATAATAATTTTTACATTACAAAAACATCAAGGCTCTATTTTACGTACGAAAAAATAACTTGTAAATTAGGTAAATTATTTTTGAACCAACATGAAATGTTTAATGGATGATATCAGGTATGATTGACAAGTCTCAAGTCATTGACTTAGTCAAAGATCAGACTAGACACGATATCGGCCGAATATAATTCGGACATCTGCAGAATTATCGGGTTTTTTCCGGCCGACGAAATGGTCAGACTACAATAGGATTTAGGTTGAGTTCACCTATGTATTTTGTGATGATACATTGCCGATTCGGTCGGAAAAAACAAAATATTATTTTGTTTTCGTCCGGCATCGGTAGTTTACGGCCGTATTTACTAGCTCTTGTCACTGCTCCAGCACCCCAAGGTATGGATTTTTACACAAAAATTTCATAAGATTATATAACCGTTCTAATATAACGAAATGTAACTACAAAAACTGTTTTTGTAACTTACAAGGAAGTTTAAAATTTCAAACTTTAATTTCCGGGTGTTGGCGTGATGTCACTCCAGCACACAGGTACCCTTCAAAATAATGGGTGTAGTATACCGTCCATACCCTTTAATAACATACAAGTATACAAATAATTTTAAATTACATAGTAATATCATATAGCCATATAGGTGACATTAATAAAGTAAAATTAAACATGTCGTATTGATTATTATCGTATTTTTTAAATATTTTAATACTTTATATTATATATTATTGTAGGCCAATCATTTCTGAATTAATCAAATTTTAAATTATTCATTTCCCTTTAATATTGACCCAAATGTAAGATGTCACATTGTCATATGTAATTAATTTTTTTATAAATTATGAGTAAGTATATATATATATATACCTATATATATAGGTCTTTATATTAAAATAATAATGAAAATGAAATAACCTTAATGAATAATATTATTGGACACCTACGATTATTCTAAAATGTTTTAAATAGAATAAAAAAGTAAACAATTGACCTCAATTAATTAAACAGAATTAAATATATGATAGAGTCAATAAATGTTCGAATAATCGATGGAAATATTTGAATTACATTTTCATATATATATTTAAAAAACAAATAAATAAAATAAAGTGTTAATAATTAATTCACTTATGGAAAATTAAAATACAGTAAGTCAGTAAGAGCTTAATTAAAACTACGAGTATAATAGGATATGATGTATAGGCGTTATTTCTATTGATACTTAGGTACTTAACCAAATAAGTAATAATACTAAGTATTAACTAATACCAATATGTAAATAACAAATAAAACTCAACTTTTAAAATTTCAAATATTAGAATTTTATCAAAATATTTAATATAGAAATGTTTTTAGGTAATTATTTTTTAATGTACCTACCCAAAAAAATACGTTTTTAAAAACTTAAAAATAAAATTAAAAAAAAGATATGGTGTCCCTACCGCTTAAGCACATCAAGTTTGAAGTTTAGAAGGGGACATGAAGTGCTATTATTCAACAATTTTTCACTCACAACAATCAAATCATTTATAACATTTTATACATTGTTATCACATTTACTTATTCTAGTATTCTACATTGTATAGAATCTGTTTTTCAACAATAAATATTTTATATTGTTACTATTGATAGATATTAATGCATTATATAGATTATAGACTATAGTCTGCAGTATATTCTAATACCAGGGGTGTCCAATATTAGTATGTTTGAGAGCCACAATTAATTCAAAATTCAAAATAATTTTTAATACATTTTTATAAATGTATACCAAAAAACTTTAAAATTATTTTAATATAGTAAGTAAATTTTGATTTTTTAAATAAGAGGTGAGCAACATTTGACTATGGCGTGATTCGAAAGTTAGCTACCCCTATAGTCTTTACTGATTACACTATAAATGTATTGATAATAAATAAAGCATTTCTTCAATAAGAAAAAAAAATGATATAGTAAATGTAAATGACTGGATTTTAAACAAGAACAATATAATATTGTTTCTATTGTTAGTATACAATTAGTGCATATAACTGTAGTTTCTTGTTTTTTTGTTTACCATATTATTATTTAAGTGTAGGTATGTTCAATACGTCATACATTTACAATTTTAAGTAAAATTATTTTACTTTATTGTATTTTACTTAAATTTAAATAATTGAATATGAAATATTATCTAGGGTTAAAAAAAAAACAAAAAAAAATAAATATTTTAAGCTATTCATAACTCTGTTTACATTCTGTTTAAACAAAACTAACTGAATATTGGACTATCAACTACGATACTATCATAAGTAAATAATTTTACAAGCAAGAATGTAATAAAAAAAATCTTTTTAAGATATGTATTATTGTATAGTGTATATATATAATATATATATTTTATTTATTTGAACTAAAAAGTAAAGAGTACCTATATTAAATATTAACTATTACGTATTATTTTATTTATTGGAGTATTTAAGACATTTTAGTTTATCTAACCAGAACTTAATATATTTCACCTATATTAAAGTATTTAGGTGCCTATATTATTTTGTATAAAGGTATGTTATTGAAAATATAGGAGTACCTACATGTATTTAAAAGCAAAAATATTTAAAAATATTATTGTACAGTGTCTAAAAATAATATTTTGCTTATTACTTTCTGTTTTATTTCTGTATTAATCAATATTAATGATTTATATAAACTAGATAGTGTTACCTCCATCAAGCTTATCGCTTATACAATATTACTTCATTTTTCCCCCCTAAAATTTGTGTAAAACCGTAAACATCACAGAGTGGCAAGCGGTGGGTGTAGGCAAAAATTATCATTTATCATTGATTGTTTTCGAAAATTGAATTCCAATTTAGTGTGCATTATAAATTTGTCTAGTGTTCCAATTGTTCAATCTCTCTACTTCTTAATAATTTAAAAGGTTTATTTTAGTTTTATAATAAGCATCAAATTTATTTTTATAATAAATAATCCAATTATTTTTATGTACTGAAATAAAAAAATAAAGGTTACTTATATAATATATTTATTTTAATTTTATTTAAAATTTTCAATATCTGTATTATAGTATATATTAAATACATTCAATAAGCAAAATGTATGTGTTAAGAAAATAATGGCACAATGAGCTTGAGTGAGAGAATTACCCGCATTAATATTATTGAATTTTAAGTTTTATAGTATGTAAGGTAAGTCAACTACATTTAACAATTGTGTTTCAATAATTGTGAAGAACTCTACTTTATGTGGACCCTGGGAGCCACACAATCCTAAATCTAACTCTGATTATTTTTATGTATTTTTTTTTTAAATACGATTTATACTTACTATAATAGAATTGAAACATTTTTTTGATTTTCAAAATGAAGGAAATACATATTAAAAAGACCCCCTAAATTATTTGCATGGACCCCGTAATTTGTAACGCCGGCTCTGGGACTTACTAACACATACAGTTAATAAAGTCCTCTTAACATTTGGAGAGAATATAGTTGTAGTACCTTGTAGGTAATATAAAACTATGGTCAACCAATTCGTGTACACCCAAGGGGGATGGGTCTTTGGAGTCCCCAAAATATATTTTTATATTATACAGTATATAGTTTTGTCACAAATAAAATATTGCATTGATGAATAATTTTTTTTTTTTTGAAAATAAAATAATTATTAAAATTATTAGTAACTTTTTAGTTGTGTGTAAGGAACGTAAAAAAATCGTAAGCCCTTCCTCTCCCATAAGACCTTAATCAGAACAAAACTCCTGAGTACGAGACTGTCGTCGATAAGTTCATACACACAATATGACCATTAACAGCAGTTAACTTCAACGAATAATCTATAAATTTAATGAGCTATTCATATAATCTTGTTTATTTTGTTTTGAAAAAATGTACACATAAATAGTTTATCATTCGTCATTTAATATTAATCAAAACTACAATACCTACGCTTTTTCAGTTTAGGAAAATACATTACATTAGGTATACGTATTATTCTTTATCCTTCTCTAAATTTTCTATAAAATTAAAAATGGCAAATGCAATAATTTATTAGTGATTTACACTAGCTTATGTTTGGGGACAGCAATTTTTGTGTTCCTCAAGTATACAATTTTGGATACTCCTGGCATAGACATAGATTATATAGTTTGATTGTGAAAATTGTTCATAACTTATCCATGTTTATATTATAATGACACGATGAAACATAAATAAATAATGATTAATTGTAATGGTTAAGTCAATAAGTAAAATAAAATTTATTTTAAAATATTATTATAAAATATTGAATGGTACTTAATGTCAAATATTTAGTTATTGGAAAAAAAGGTATAAAATTAAAATTCTAAATTAGGTGTTAAGTTAATTAGTTTTTTTAATTGATCTAAGTCATAAACAAATATGTAACTATACTTAAAAAAAGATATTAGGTCAATTAATTAGAGTCTAGAATACATAATATTATAATAATGTATTTATGTATAAGTAGATATATTAAATCTTATTTATGTTATTTTGATTCCTTGTGCGGGCATTAATTATAAGAGTATATATAAGTACATATCAGGGATGGCTATCTAGAATTAAGAGCTAATAATAAAAAAGTTTCACGAATATCGATTGACTGAGTACTCGTATACTCAGGAAAATTTATTACACATAATTGCTCCAATTATTGTTGAAGATTAAAAACTAAATGTACCTAATATAGTTATATAAAATGTAAAATGTAAAATGAGATAGTATAGTATCAATACATTGTAAAATAATGATGTTGGATTATATTTTATTTTATTAAGAGCATTCTAATTTAATTGTTACATTTTCAAATAGCTAATACATATCGTTTGATAATATCATAAAAGGTTTTGCGTTTTACAAGAATAAAGCACAACAATGTCTTATTCGGTGCCCTAAAATCAACAGTTATATATTTGAAAATGTCGTTATTATTATTAAAATAAATATATATAATCCAATATCATTGTATGAATAAGGCGTGACTGCGCGTGTACCAGTGTACCACACTTAGATATTTTTGATATTTATAAACAACTTGATATTGTTGCATACCTAAACCAATTTTTAGAGAAGAGGTTGAAGCCGTTGGAAGATAAATTCGATAAACCCTATTTCTGTTGGTATATATTATTGTGTACATTATAATATACATAATATAGAATATTAATATTGAGAAATACAGCCATAGATACGGGAAATGAGGAAAACTCCCTTTTCCTCCTTTCTCATCTGAGGACACCCTCAGATCAGCGGTATTGTTATAATATTATGTCTATACTTATATTGTATTTGTATATATTATATTATATAAATGTGAAATCTATTATTTTGATGTTATAAAATGCTAAAGAGAAAATCCAATATTAGCCGCTATAATACACGAAGGGCAAAAAGATTTCGTTTTCGTATATAGAAAATGAAACTAGTGTCAATAGGGAAATAGGGAAATCCGTTATACTGGTGAATAAATTCGTCAACAAAAACGTTGAATATATTTTGCATTACAGCAGCAAACAGAAAGAATTCTTTCTGTTAAAAAGAGAATAATAATGCTCAACGAAAAATCTTTAGATCTTAATTAACCACATTCTCCTTGGTGGCCTATGAAATTCCCACATTTAAGTATTAGTATAGTATACGACCCCTTCAATTGATTGTTCAAACGATGATCATCTTTCTATTGCCAATATGAGTGAAATTTGTTGGTAATAACAGGAAATGAACCTCAATAACCTCATGAAGCACCCGGGTTTTTCTGTCTTGGAAAAAAAGTTATGTTTGACGAAATTGCTGAGTAGCTAGAATTATTAAAAAGTCTCCTCAGTCGTGGCACTTATCGTCATTCTTCTTCTAAGTTTTCCTCGATAATATTCTGAAGTGTAACAATGGTTTTAAAATGATGTCATTTGGTGCAACGGAGATAAGACACGGACATTGTAAGCCTTAATTCAAAAATCAAGTTCACCTATATCATGCATGTTGATTTATTATTACTAATCACCGATGTAGAACAAAACGTTTTACAAATATATTTATAAAAAAATCAAATTTTAAAATCAAATGCTTATATAAACACAATATTATTATGTTTACTTTTATGATTCTCGACATCTTAATCCTGCAGAACATGCTGCAGTGTTTGATGTAAACAAAAAATAAACTACAAATTAGAATGATATTTAAAATTCATGTCGAATTTTATACATAAATACATGATGAATAGGTATTCAGTTTTATTGTGTTAACATAAAAATATATGTGGCAAATTATAAAAGTAATCAATATAATTGTGTTCATAAGGGTCTGTATTATATATTTCAACTGAAGCAAAACAGAAAATTATAGAAAGATAGATTAATTTCAATCTGGGCGGAGTCCAGTTGTACTGCAGTTTGTACATAATTAATAGGTATCGTAGAAATTCGTACCGGCTAATATTTGTCTTGATTAATAATATGTTTTTTGTTTATACAATGTCCGTGAAGCTGACTCCCCACTTTAACCTAGACATTTAAAACGCGTACAAAAAAATTGTATCTATTTGCTAGAATTTGCATGCCTTTGGTTTATCCAGAATTTTTTTTCTTCCTTTACCATATTGTCTAAAACTTTTACTTTGACATAGGTATTATACAAATGTAATGCTATCATAGCTATCTAATAGAATAATAATATGAAAGAAGTCTTATTTTAATTTTATACAGTTATGATGTTTTTGAAAAAAATATTTAACTTTATACTCGTATTTAAGGTTTTTTTTTTTAAATTAATATGAATATAAAATATGTTATACAGGACATTTAAATATTTTTCTTTTTTAGGATATGGGTCTTTTAAATTCTAAAGAATACACTGAAAATATATACAATATTCTATTATTTTACGTACGTGAAATTGGCACTGTAAACTTTATAGTTGTAAAACGTTTTACATAGGTTCCAACAAATTCCAACAAATATCCAACCATCTACAACCATGTCGTATGAATATAGTTAGAAAAATTTAATTGTTCTTTTTGGAATACGTAATGCCGGGCATGTAGTTAGCACTACAAACTTTGAGATTGAATAGTTTTTAAAATAGTTTCCAACAAATTCCAACAACGTCCAACAAGTCCGAGAAAAGTTTGTTGGAATGGTTTTAGATTGTTGTGCTAACTTTATAGTGCCAGTTTCGCGTACGTTATTATTTTCATTGTAAAATGATGTAAAATAATTTTTATTGCATGTAAAATTTACATTTCAAAAGTTCTAAGTTTCTATATTTTGGTAGTTATCAAATTCTATGAAACTCAAAATTTTATTTGCAACTCACTTTTCACACTATGCCCAGCCTAACTTTATCTGATTGACTTTGGATCAACTTCAATACTTCAACTACTAAAATTTGATTTTTCATTTGAATGATGATACATTTAATGTAATATCGAGATGTAATATTTTTTACTATTGTTTATGCGTTTTTTGATGATTATTGATCTTAAATTATGTTTATTGACATATTTTGTTTGATGGTCAATATTCGATTTTTTTTTGATTATTTTCAATATCAGTCAGTATCTGCTGCCTTTTTCATTCCATCTTTCGAACCATCCGATTTTCTTCGATCAAATCACCGTTTTAAATTTAAAAGGTTAAATTTAATAATTAGTTATTTTGTTATAATATTTTACCTAATACTTATTGATAATATAATGTTATTTACCCATGTATTTCCTTATTATTAAAAATTAAATGTTTATTGCTTTTCAGAATCTTTTATACTTCATTATTTCATTACATAACTTACATAGAACTCAGTAGAATTTTTAAATCTAGAATTCCTATTTTTAAATAGGAAACATATACCTAACTTAGGTACCTATCTATAAAAATATATTTTTTCCCAAAATTTTAATACATTTTGTTCGTCATTGTCCATTAACGTTCTTGTTACCTTTTATACTGCCACTATGATAATATTAAAATACCTAAACTTAGTGCTTGATGACTGCTTCAAGCACTGATCAGTGAATATTAAGCATGGCAACTGGCAATGAATTATTTAGTATTAAAAGCAAAGCTGACAAATTAATGAGCTTTAATAGTTTATTACATGAGTATAATATTATAAAAAACATTAAAACATTAGTATTTTAAACTTCTCTATTACATGTTTAAAAAATGTATTATACATGTAAAAGAAAAATGTATTTAAAATAATTATTTGCGAATGTTTTAAAATGTTATAAAAAAATATTAAAAAAAATATTGCCAACATTACTTTGCTAAAAATGTCCTGACCGTGTAATGAAAACTATTTCAAAACATTTTCGTTTCTTGAAATACGTTTTGAAAATATATAAAAAATATTGATTTGCTGTATAGGAAGTCACCGTCTGTTATAATGCCTATAGTGCGTTTTTTATAAATCTAATAATCGTGGTAATAATAGTCTGTTACAATGCGATGATAGCGATCACGAATCTCGATCTTGAATCGCTCTCTTTTGGAATTTTTAAATTGTTGAAGGTTTTTTGCGTCATTTCATGTTCACTCTATAGATTGTTGTCACAGTCTGTTATTTAGCAAGGGATTTATGCAACTGTACTTTTATCAAAATATTAAATGCTATTGCATATAGCAAAATATCATTAAATAGAAATGTAATGATTTTTAATGCATTTGAAAATATTCAAAGTATAGATTTCTATTAAAAAAATCAATTTTTCGGTAATATAGATTCAAGTAGACACGTAGATATGTAAAAACGTTTTTTTAAAAAGAAAACTGAACGAGATAATTATTTGTGCCTACGCTTTATCAATAATCACTGTATAATAAGCATTAATATAAAATATGTACAATTATTTCATATACTTGTTACGCACTTATATCTTATTTATTGTATTATTGTACATTAAATATAATAGGTAGGTATACTGATATATTATTTTAAGTATATGTATAAATACTATACCAATCATATTTTAATTTTAATGTACGTGAGATTGGTATCAAAAATTAAAAATACGTGACAGTATTGAATATTCATTCATGTATAATGTTACCTATATATTTTGTACACATTTTCAAGGTTTCTGTAAATATTTACCTAGACAATAAATGTACTGGTGTTGGTATATTTTATCCTCATTCAACTTCTGGATTTGAATGTTCAATTGAACAATAAAAATACACTCCACTGACCACTATCTATTGTCCCCACTACCGATAATAACCACGTTTTATTACCTAACATAACTTTACACAAGTTTTTTAAACATAATAGATAAAATAAAATGTTTTAATAACACGTACGTCCACAAACTATTTATATATTTATATTATGTTTCATAATTTTACAAGTTAAGTGCTACACTGCTACTATATAATGGGTGGCTTCTTATTCATGTAACTTCATTAATATTATATCTATAGCTTTATCTCACATATACTTTTATTGTGCTTAATTGTATAGATTGTATACCTATTTTTTATATACATAAAACAAATGTTCCATTACCTATATAGATTCTGAATGGAGCAATAAATATATTAGATTTACATAGATACGTGTTTTCTTTTTTATGAAAACAAGTCTTCAATATTCAATATCGTTAATTTTTAGTCAAAAGTCTTGTTGTACGAAATTTTCACAAAAAATATTTAAACAAAAATAATTACAATTTTTACTTTAACGATATTGATTACTTTTTGTAATAAAATAAATAGAAATATATTGAAACTTTTTATCATTATTATGGTTATAATAATTTTTTAGAACATGATGTAATTTTCATTATATAATATATATTTAGACTAAGTTTATGCTAATTATACCATGAACAACATATTCCTCACATATACCTATAATATAGGTCAACGATTTTGGACTCAAATATGGTTTAAGTTTTCTTAATCATATATTGAAGTACATGTTATTGTTAAGTTTTAAAGAAACTCTGTTTTCTGAAGTGAGTTTGTAATAAATTTAAGTTGTTAGCTCTGCTAAAAGCTATATTTGTGAACTTGTAAGATCGATTTTAAAGTTTTCTATCGTTATCTAAGGTCCTAGGACCCTCAAATTATAAGTGATAGAAATCAGTTTAAAAAAGTTCAACAAAAGTTCTTAGATTTAGCCGTCTCTTTAATGAAAATTGAACATGAACGTGAATCTAAGTGTCTATAAACCAGTATTGAATAGTCGAAGTTAACAGTCTTTAACTGATAAGTGGATTATTACGAACAAGGTTTTCTTGTATGAATTAATCGATAAATCGGTTGATTGTTCTGAATATTTTTACTAGATTATTTTCAAAACTCCTTGCTTTTAATTCCGATCTCATTTTCTTTTACTATTTTGCATAACAAACTACCTCAATACCAGTAATCGGCCAATTTATAGGATAATACGTATTGTCAATCATAATCCTTTCTTTGATTATTAATTAAATTCTAAATGTAGTATTGTTTTGACTTTTGTACCTATATAATATATTCTGTTTATATTAACTTAATAACCTATATTATGCACTTTTTGTTTGTTTATTAAGTTTGATAAATTTATAACCGTTATTTATACACTATATCTTAAATGTTAGTACCTACCTACTATATATTGTTATACTTGCGTTACTTATTTTATTTGTTGTCATTTCTTGTTAGTAATTTTACTCTCGATTGTAAAATGCTATTTGGAGTAAATAAATAAATAAATAATCAATGCTTATATACTATACAACGTGCATTCAAAATTTCACACTAACACCAGACCAAGTGACTTCTCCGATTTTTTCAAAATGAAAATTTTGATTTTTGAAAGCTTTAACTCAACTGATCGTATTATAAAAGGAAGAAGATAGTAAATTTTAATGTATATAATATTTAAATATCTAAACCTAAATGGTAAATTGCCAATTGGTAACAATTTGAGTAACAAAATTACCGTAAACTATATAGGCAATTTTAAACTCAAGCTCGTAAATATAAGTACTATCTAATAATAATGAAAACTTGAATATTGCTATTCACTCGAAATATATACCTAGGTAGATACGTGATATATAATAGTTTAAACTTTAGACATCCCGATTTCTTATGGAGGACAGCATAATGGTGAATATTTTCGATTTCTGGAGCAAAATGGTTGATACTGAAAAGTACCAATCTAACTTAACCTACAATGAATACCAATAAAACCTACTACTTAAAATATTTAATAAGTACCTATTTTTAAGTTAAATTTACGATTGATGTAACTGGAAATTGTCGAATCACTTGTGTTGAATCACTAT
This sequence comes from Aphis gossypii, assembly GCF_020184175.1. Classification (NCBI taxonomy): domain Eukaryota; kingdom Metazoa; phylum Arthropoda; class Insecta; order Hemiptera; family Aphididae; genus Aphis; species Aphis gossypii. Next base: position 74,043,562 of record NC_065531.1, on the reverse strand, counting down.
TATGCATTAATAGCTTCACATTTAAAATTTAAGTTGAGCTCACATACTGCAGATCTACATCTATTTCTATTTTCCACTCGAGTGCTCAACGTTAAATCTTTATTATATTTATAACTTATAAATGATCGCATACTTTATTTTAATATAATTTTGAAGTATTAAACTATAGTTAATTTTAGTTATATTAATACATTGGTATTGGTATTATTGTGATTTTTCATAAAATAAAAAAATAAATAAATTATTAAAAAAATAATGAACTAATTGAACTGATATTGAATTAATTTTCCAACTTTCTATTTTTTTTCTCACTAAAGTCTAAGATTTTTGCCTCGTTTGCCCCCCCCCCTTTTATTAAAATGACCCTGCAGCAATCCTATGTTTTCTCTAATATGTACGGTATACATCACCTAAACAATGTTTATTGATCAAGATATTTTTTTATTGTCATAAAAGTCTTTTGTTATGAAACCAGACCAACATGACGTATAACATAATAGAACATTAAAATATAATAAGGTATATTATTCCATTTTTTTTATTTTCAGAGTACATACTATATAGCCGTATAGCATTATGAAATGGATTGGGAGTTATCATTAATTTTTCATACAATACTTGAATAGTATTTTTGTATAATGTTGTGAGCCCTACTAACTCATGGTCACATTAATAAAATTAACAATGTCACAATATTATACAGGTACCTATATGTAGAGTAGTTATTGAATTTTTTTCACCAATTCGAACCCCCTGTCATTATTACTTTTTTTTCATGAATAATGACGAATATTTACTATAAAAATAGCGATAAATAATAAATATACAAATGTATAATACTTATATATAGGTACGTCATAGACAAGTATTACATACAGCTGTATTCCTGTATGGGCGTATGGCTGTATCAGGAACACACAATACAATAATATAGTTCTGAAAGAATGACAATTAGGTGCTACACTTGGACTATAAATTATAATTATTGATTATTATACTATTAATGTCTAGAATTTAAGATAACTCTTTTATAGTTTATTATTTTTTTCTGCGCATGTTAATGTTTGACACTAAATAAACCCCGGGAGTCATCTGACAAAATATATGTTTTTCTGTAAATTACGTAATTAGCTGTTACAGTATAGTTACATTAATAAGTTTTCTAAAACCAGGTATCCTTCTGAGGCTCTGGCATCTATACTTTAGGCCAGTAATGCTGGTTTAGGGTTTTTATGCTATTTGATAGATGCTTTTCGATTATTACGATTACCCAAACGTAAAACGATTATCCGATAATCGCAATTCGGTTTTCTCGGAACTATACCAAAACACGGCTCGTAAACATCTTAATAGTTATTTAGTATTGAGACTTGAGTTTATGTGTGGCGTTAAACTCATTAACGATCTATTAGGATTTAGGACTTGGGGTTCCGATCAGTACAAACAAGCAATGGAGTGTACATTTACGAGTGCGCATGGGTTATATTGCCGAAACGTTTATTATATCATCTGGTGAATTGGTCGTGAACAATTGATTGCTAAAATAATTTAATGTTTGATAAAAATTATACATTATACATAGTATAGTTCATAAAATGTTTAGGTGCACAATTTTACTAATCATATAAATAACCAATACCATAATAAAATCAAACGTGCAGTTTTTTCTTTTTGTAAAAATAATTTAAAATGTAAGATGATATTAATCAATAGATTTGTTTCTGTATTACTTTCAAAAACCCTTATTTTGTTTGTGCTATTGTTGCGTGTGATCCAGGTATCTAGCACTAGAAATCTACAGACTGCCGGCAGTGGTTTTCGATCAAAACTTGTTTTTAAAAATATTCCACGGAAAAGTATAATTATGTTGCCGCATTGGTAGGGTTTTGAAAAAAAAGATTTTTTATTATTCCAAAATTGGACCGTAAAACATTATTGTATATTATCACGAGAAAAGTTAAACGTGGGTCAACTATAAACAGTGATCAATAAAGGGCATTATTCTCTATTGAAAAATTATGGATACATTCTTAAGACAGTGAATCACAGTGACAACTTTTTCAAACTCATAATAATTACTGGCGCACATACGCAAAGATAAAATAAAAATACAACATTAAACAAATGGCGGATCTCAGCACTTTTGGACCGTTAGTTCTAAGATTATTGGTGCCGTTCCATCCATATTTCATTCTGACTAGTCCGAGGAAAATATATTATTCATGAAATGAAAGAAACTTTCAGCAATTAAGAAGTATTATTTTATACTATAAAAAGAGCTCTAGAGAAATAATAGAACAAAAATACTTGATTTTACACTCCTAACATTTTATTTTATATTATTCATTTAAATTTCCATTTATAGTTTCTTGATATTGATTTTATTTTTATTTTTTTAAATACAATATATAACATAAATCATATCAATAATAAACCGTAGGTAAATCACACGTAACAATGAAAATTGATAGGTATACTGCAGGTAGAATTCAAATTACACGTAACAATGAAAACCCATAGGTAGATCACCCGTTACAAATGTTTACAATAGGTAGTATCACATTATTTTCGGCGATCCTCGTGTGCGCACAGTTGACAGTACACAATTTTTTAACTGTAAACTGACAAATCGTTTATGTACAGCCAGTGGCGTTGAGTTATTAGAATTCCATGCAAAACCAAAAAATAGACACTCGCCCACGGATCAAAGTATATGTCTAAGAAAAATTAATCTTCAGCTTCCTCCCTAAACATGTAACATGCGTAAACGTTTTTAAAGTTATGACAACCCACGGAGCTGGATTATTCGAGTTCATATATATACGATACTGAGTAATAGTGAGTAGATGCAAGAGTATAACTATTAAATTTCATTCCTAATTTAGACTAAAATTGTAACACTTGTAATTTGCAGTACCTATATAATATAATGCAAGATAACGATTCGATTTATCTTAAATATTTTGATAAAATACTCGTATTATAATTAAATCGAGTGTATAATCAAGTAACAATTTTTGCCAGTGACAATTTCGCCACATTTTAAGTTGTTTTGCATTTATACATGTCTATTTTATTAGATCGTATGATTGTAACGAGATACGAGACACGAATTATCTATAAAATAAACGAGAAGGAAAATGTGTGAAAACAATCTTACAAAGTATTTTAACACGATCGTTTTCATTTCTCTTTATATTATAAGTTTTTTTGTGTTTCGGTTGACTCTTACTATAGTTTGCAAATGTCACAAACGAGTTCTACATTGCAGGTTCATTTGAACAAGATATTAAGAACTCTCGTGTACGCAATTGAGTTATACACTTGTGCGCAAAAAGGGGTAAATGTTCGCAAACGGGTATCGCCCTTTATTTTTCGTATATGGCATATAGCCATAATAATCGTTTCATCCATAAAATCGCCTGCGATTAATCCCGTCGACAATCAATTTACTGGCGATCAATATTGTTCGCGTCCGATTCTCCGCGATCCTGGTATAATATTATAGTGGTTACTGTATAATAATTTAATTTGTGTTCCGTTCGCGATACGGCGCTAATACGACGTATAATAATATAATCCTTTCGAATAACACGTGTTCAAAACGTTTACTGTATTATATTATATGTTTTCAATCGTCAGTACGCATGGTTGGGTTTATAGTGGCGGACCGTCCATTTTGTAACACGCACACAATTCATGTTTGGCGGTCTCCACTGACTTCCGTCGGTGCTCATCGAAGTAAAATTGAGTAGTATCGAAGTATTATTATTGTGAATGTGATCATGCATCGATATAATATAGGGTTGGTAATCCGGTCTTTTCTATTAAAGTGATTCATCATTCACCGTGTGACATTTTATTTACTCATCAGCATATCAGCATAACATTATGTACGGAGATGTGGGTGGAGGGTTAGAGTCCCCTATACTGATTAACTTTTACACTTTTTAGCCCTTTTAGGTTAAAATTCAAATCATTGAATAAAAAAAGAAGCTGACGTGTGGGTCCGATGTATAAAATATTTTACAACTATAATATATATAGTATGAGGTACAAACTATATATTATAGTTAGGTTATACCTATTATATGAATATTGTGCTTTGTGGAACAATAGTGAATGATATTTATATTTATATATAAGAAAAATCAAAAACACACATTAGATCGGTTATGACCCCAAAGGCCGAAAAAGATTTAAGGATCTGGCTATATAATAAATATAGAAAAAATCTAAAAAAATAAATACCTAGGCATAAATAATAAATATCATATTATAATACGATTATCGATAACGATATTTTATAAACATTAATATAAAATCATGAGACAGGTACAATGAAATATATATATATAATAATATATAATTTACGTATATAAATGTATAGTATATTAATATACTTGTTTTTTGTTTACATTTTATTTTTAACGGTGAGGGGAGCGTTTTTATTTTTCTGTTTATTTTCAACTTTTACTTTTACGGGATTTTATCCCCGCGATCTCTAAATTATCGCGGTGCTCACGACGGCGTGCGCTGCAGGAGGGGGCTTTGTCATCACAGGTCATTTTGAATTTTGGTTTTTCGGGACTATATAATATAACATTGGTCTCTTGCGTATAACTGCGCATGCATTAAACCCTATGGCCTATAACAACGACCATATACCATTTGTTTGTTGTCGCATGGTCGTAAGACCGGACGACGAGGGGACGACCGTTATGGTATACGGTCGGTCGGCGGAAACGGCAAAACGGCTATTATAGGTATCGATTTGGCAAACACCGTTTCCGAAATATTATTCAGTTGGCGCGCTAAACACGGGTGACGCCGATCCGGACGTCCAGCGGCGGCGGCGGCGACGGCGGCGGCGACGATATGGGGAGAACAAGCCGTGTGCGCGTCGAATAATAACGAACGGAGTGATGTACGTAAATACGTTATACGGAGCGTTGGCCGTAGACGATCGTTCGATTTGATGGCCCTGTATACACTTGTGTATACTTTTTTTCGGTGTTGTTATTCCCTTAAAATCCGGTCGGACGGCCCGCCGAGCCACTGTCGAGCGCGACCGACCTTGACCCCGCGGCCGTCTTACGCATGCGCCGCGACCGGACAAAAACATTCTCCCTCTCTCAGCGGCGGCGGCGGCGACGACGACTGATCGCATCCGAGTCGGTGTTGCGGCGGCTCAGCAGCTCCTCAAGGCGCGCGCAGTCGTCGACTGCTGCTGCGGAATTTGCCGACGATAATCACGCACACACGCACACGCACCGTGCACAATATTAATGCTCTAGCTCGCTCGCGCGCGCGTTTCTAGGTTATGTTATTGTTCGTTCGTAGTGGCCCGTGTATATGTTATGGTGTGTGTGATCGCATGTTATTATTATTATTATTATTATTAATGTTTGATCGCAGCGTCGGCGGCGCGGAGGAGGAGCTGGTGGACGAGAGGAGCGGAAGGAGTGAGAGTTTCGAAAACCGACTATAGAGCCGCGGCACTCGGCGCGTTTTTCGTCCACGGCGCAGCAGATTTTCTGTGCGGTCGAACGCTGAACCATTTTTATCACCGTCGTTTTTCTCTTATCGCGCGCGTTACGCTCTCGACGACCACGGGCGGACGTGCGTAACAGTAGTACAGTGTAGTACCTGCTTTGGGTGCCTACATAATAATATTATTGATGTATTATTATTACTGTTATTGTTGCGTTTGTTTTGCCTCCGCCGCCGCCGTCGCCGTGTGCGTGTGCAGCGTATAATAATATTATAATAATATTGTTACTATCGCGTCGTCGCGAGTTCCTCCCGAGTCTCCCGAGTCCCCGCGACTTTGCCGGAAACGACGTCGCCACTGCGTGCGAACCCATTTCCACTCGAAACGCCCGCCGCCGGTAGTACGCGTTGTCGTTTTGTCGTCGCGCCTCCCAATTTGACACGTGCGTGACTCGCCGCGTCTCATCGGCTCGGCAGACGGCCAGACACTGTACGGCGCGCGCCACCCGGGACACACAAGGTAAATTATAGCAGGAGTCCGTGTGTAATACTATTATTATTATTATGTATCTCGTCGCACGCCCGCGCGCATTTATAATCGTCGCGGGGGCAGTCGCAATATTTGCTGTCGCCCGTCCGCGACGACGTACACCGCCGCCGCGCGCCGTCACAATAACGACGACGACGACGACAACAATAATATTATTATCATCAAAGTGTCGGCTTGTGGTCAGCTCTATGTCGACCGGCCGCGTAAGGGGTGGCCGCCGCACGCCGCCGTCGGAACCTGGGTCCAAGTGCCCCACAACAATAAGCCCGCCGCCGTCGAGTAATTAATGCGCTCCCGACAGCTCTGCCGAGTAATTATGTTTACACGACGCGACTTCTGTAGACTGCACAACAATATTATTATTATAATAGTGTGGCTCGGCGGCGGTCGTCACTACTGTGTACACACTAGTGTGTGTGTGTGTGTGTGTGTGTGTGTGTGTGTGTGTGTGTGTGTGTGTGTGTGTGTGAGTGTGTGTGTTGTCTAACTGTCTGGGTCTGCAACAACTGTGTTTTTCGTGTCGATTACGTAATTGATTGTTCATAATATTATAATATTATATACTTCCTCAACGGTCGTGGTAGGTCGATCGACAACAAAAAAAAAAAAAAAAAAATAAAAATATATTATTATATACACATAATAAAAACACTAATTATTATGATTGAACGAGTTCGTGTAGACGTCTCGTTGTTCGCGGTGCGTGCGCGCGTCGCTGACGTTCTCGAGAATTAATACTACAACTGTAATATAATAATATTCTCATCGACAACGCGGCCGGCCGTCGGCGGAGGGGGCTGCGGGAACGATGAAAATATTTTCATTTTTTTATTATACGACGTATAATATCATTAGACGTTAAACGGTTTTTTATTTATCTTCAAAACGGACGAGAAAAACGCTTTTAAGACGATTTTACCAGTAAAATGTGATCTAACAATGACAACCTGTTATTCAAATCGGGATCGTAAATAAGGCCGGGCGAGTTGATCCGTAATAATAAAAATAATGCGACTGCATAGTTTATACCCCAAAAGAATGCCACCGCGACGTTTTGTGTGCCGCTCACGAGTTTTCGGCTCGGTTGCGGCGTACGCACGTCCCGCGCGCGGTCCGTAAAATTCAGTCTTGTGTTCGTTATTATTGCTGATTAGCGGCTCGCCGCGTTGAAAAACGCACGTCCGTCGTTACTAAACGACGTATAATAATAATAATGTAATAATATTATTTTATCGAATTCGCTCGTCGGGCGGGTACAATGACAATATAGAGGCACAGAAATAATATCCGAATCGAAGGAAACGCCATTGATATACAATAATAACAAGACGATATCTCTCTCGAAAAACGCGTGGTTCGCTTTCGTTTTTACTGCAGTGAGAATTTTTCGTTTTGAAATAATTAAATATGGAGGACGTTTATTTTTTCAAACTACGATTGCGGCCGTGACTGCTCGAGGTTCGTGTTTGTTCGTAATGGTATAATATACGCGTATAGTGTGTACGTTAGATTAACAATAGGACAGTAAATGTCGGCGAGCGCCCTCTTATAAACGACCGACGAAAAGGTGTTATTGTCACGTGATACGACTCGGCGGGTTTTTATATTTTTTATTTACCATCGGTTTTCGTCACGAGTCACGACGACTAATTATAATGTCGGAGTAGATTATAATTAGAATATGATATCTCCAGAGTAGATTAGAATAATATTATTATCTCCGATCGCGGTTTTCGTTTTTATTTTTCCAATCGCACACTGTGAGTACGTGGTAAATGTAAATTAACCCTAACCATTTAACCGTATACGGCCTATGTAGTGTATTATGGCGCCAGCGGTATAAAGTGTATTGCACTGTCTATTGTAAAATGGTAATTTTTTCGTCTCGTTATTTGTATACGCCGGCTGCATTTCGTCACGTTTAAACTTATTCACGCTCACCGTGTGATTTGATACCACGAGATAATACTACCATGTTGATTTTACTTACACTGCATGTCTGCAGCACTTTGTATACACTAGAATACTAGATATTATACAGTTTTGGATTATGATAATAAATTCGAGTGAAACTCGTATGCCATAAATAATACGGATCAGATAAATATCAATCTCGACAAAAAAAAAAAAAAAAAGGAACTAGGAAGGTCAATTATTTTGATTGGATTTTTGATTATTTTATATTGACCTACTCTATATTATTTAAACTGATACAATACGATAAATAAACATTCGAGTACCCTATTATTGTACTCCACATATTTATTAAGTAGATACCAATGATACTAAATTTTCTGTTAGACATTAATTGTAATCACACAAATATACGATTACATACAATTATTAAATATAATGTACTGAATATGTTTTAAGTGTACTACACAGAAAACAGTAAATAAATACAATTTTTAAATCTCGATCTTCATAATACTTGTAAGATGTAATAATACGTAATTGATATTTGTACCTATATTTTGTTCATCTCTTATCTATTTAATAACTATGGCATCAATAAATTAATGGTGTTTAGTATTACCATATAGTTACCATTATTACCTACCACTGTTGACTTAATAAATATTAATTAGTAATTAATTTTATAAGGCATATTCCTAACGGTTAATACTACGGGTACCTATAGGCTGGCTATAGTGGTAAAATTATAATACGAAATAGCAATATATAAAATAAATGAGACAAATCTTGTTACATTTTACCATATTTAAATGTATTACCTCTATAGTCTTTTCATTATAAACGATTTAACTGATTAGGACGGGTTACCAAACAAATAAAACGCAATGATAAAGATTCAGTTAAAACCACGTGGTTTGAATCTTGAATGAATTTGAAATGCTAACATATTTTATCTATGATTTTTTTCTATTGAAAATTATAAGTAATAACACATGTTTGAAAAACAGATTAAATACTTTGTAGTTAATTCTGTAACAATTAAATAAATATAAATGTGGTAAATAATCCGATAAAACATTATCAATCTGTTTACCATAATGAGACAAATGGAGATACTCAGATACAGATGACTAAGGGGTTTGTGACGTTAGTGTATAAATAAACACACAAAAAAAAAACAGTTCAACATGTATCTATTACTTTGATTCAAAACGGTTCGATGATACTGCAAAGTACTGACAGTCATCGCCTGTCAGTCGTATCATAACAATAAATAGTAATATCCAATAACCGCAATATTGCAACACAATCGCTGGTTATATTTTTTGCACATTGCACATCGTTTGTTTACCTACCTACGTCAAAGTATCGTAAGTACCTGTTAACTTTAAATCGTCTACGCATTATTCAATCAAACTGTATAAAGGCTATAATATAATAATATTGAAAAGTACATGTTTTGTATTTATTATTTATATAATGTCATATTGACTTAAAATAATTTTTTCTATTTTTTTATTTATATACAAATACCTTCAATTGCTGTGGTTATTAGTGTTTCTAACAAATATAGTACTTATTATTATGTTATATATTCAAACAAAATTATAATATAATACACAGTGTCATTTTTATTATACTTGTATGTGATTAAAAATGTATACATACCTATGTATTAGATTTTTCGGAATAATTAGGTTTCTTTGGGAAATTATAGAAGGATCTACGTCTTTTCTGGGTCGGATGATAATATTTCACATTGATTTTAAAGGAAGCATCAGTGACACGGTGTATCTCTGAAGTACCCCGTCGAAGGCATTCATAGTTAACAGATGTTTGACTGTAATTTATTGTAGTGTTGTGTGCGATGCATTTGCATTATTATTCTTTATTGTGTATTTGTGTCCCTTATGTGTGGCCAATTCTTAGTTTACATGACTGCAGTGAATTGTAGTTTACCCAAGGGAGGGTGGTTGATTTTATTTCTCTGAGCCTATTGTTTTCTTCTAGTATTCACTTTTGTTGGTATATTTGACGTATGTTTTGATGTATAAGATGTTTTGTATCAAGATAATAATATGTTGTAGTATACGTATTTCATAATAATGTTGGTTCATTAATCGCGTTTTTTGCTATTTCATCTCAAGTAATATTATTGTGCCTTTTTGTTGTAATTTTTTGTGTTAAATAATGTATTAAGTTAATAGCTGTATCCTTTTCTTCTTTTTTTTTGATGTTTTAAGTTATTGAGGACACTGCGTGAATCCGTGTGTATGATTGTACATTGTTCTCTGTATAGACGCAGTGTGGCACTTCTGTGGCTTTCAATAGTGCAAGATATTATTCTGATGTATAAATAATTGAGTTGTATTTTGGAATAGATTAGATGTTTAAATGTTAGGTTGGATTATTGAGGTTGTAGTTCATTCTTTACTTTATTTTTTTAAGCACCAACATTTTCCAAAAGTAATGGTAGGTTGCTTTTTAGATAGAAAATTGTTTTGTGTTAATTTTTATATGTTTAATTTTTTAAGCAGAATAGGTTTAAGTAAATACTACAAAGAATATTCAATCGGGATTCTTCAAATTTTCCGTTTAGTTAAGTAGATTTAAAAAGCTTTTAATATTAAATTAGTTTTTCCCTAGTTGAACTTGAAAATTCAATAATCATTATAATGTCTACAAATAAATAAATAAATTAGATTATTCAATTTAATTTTAAATAATTGTCATAATTGTAATACATACAGGTCTATACATACTGCGATAAACTATTGGGTTAGTCGAGGTTATACGAGTAACTCGTATACTTAAGTTGCTTAGTCTTGTAATGTACATAAATATATACCTATATATTTTTTTTTAAATACCTACCTACTCAATATTTGAAAATTGAATATTATGATCGTCAAATTTTAATTTAACTTGGCTTTAGTGCAGTGTTTTGGTTGGTGAAATAGCCAACTATTCTAATCAAAAAAGTTTGTGTATCTAATTTTTTCACTGTAATTTGAAATATGGCACCTAAACATCATATCAATAACCAGAATATAAATAAATAAATTGGATTTTATGTAACCATTGGTTTTTATTGACGGAATTGTAAACATGGACCTCATTGATAAGAAAAGTCAGCCATTTTCTAGGCTTCAATATATAATTTTGTGGCATAGGTGCAACTTTTTAATATTTTTTTTTTATGGGAGCGGGGAGGGGCTATAGCCTTCATATTTTTTTAATTAATCGATTTATATGGACAGCGTTTACCTTGTATTCTTCTATTAAGTTATAAATTTACAAAAGGCTTGTAATAAGTATATACTGATATATTAATATTTATACATAAATATATTTACAACATTGAAACAAAAATACTAGGTATTAGATGTATACTTACCATATATATAGCATATAAAGTAAAAGTAAAAATAATCAGATTTATAAATTTTTTTTTTATCTTTTATTAACAAACAACAGTTGTTGTAGTAGTATGAATAAAAAAAAAAATCACGTGTTATTGACAACAGTATTCATTTTCTTTGTTATTATTATTACTACTTTTTGTTTTTGATAACCTTTACACCGAAAATAATAATATTTTTAATTTGTTTTTGATAGTTTTTATTTTTCGGATTAAATTAATTTATACACTGCAGAATAAAATTATAAACTAATGAATTAATGACCACGTAGTGTAGGTAACATTTATGGTACTGACATCTTACACTAATCTAATTGGTTCTAACTTTCTAATTAATATTTAAAAGCGGATAAGTTGATAAAATGGTGCCCTGGGTTATAAAAATATGTTTTGAAATAATTATTTTCTATAAATAAACATATCATATTATCGCGGGTTAGGAAAAAAAAATATAAAAAAAAAAAAAATCTAAACTTAAATCGCGTGAATAATGTTAATAATATACGAGTGATGTAATTATATATGAGTAACGAAATTAATTAGACATGTTCACTCCTTCAGAGTAGGTATAGACCATAATATTTTTCTATAAAAATTAGTATTCGTAATTGAATACGTCCGGAATATTAGAGAGCAAAAAGTAATAATTATAATTACTACAGTATTAATTACAATGCATATTATGTTGGTGGCCAGTGACATAATCATTTAGCGTGTGCAAACTGCTAAGCGCCACAGCTATAATAAGTGGCAACACTTCGGGTAACACGCAGTAATTATAGTAAAATTGCTATGATCAAATTTTACATGTTTTAAAAGGTTCTAGTTTTGAAGTTTGATTAAGTAGTTATTAAGCTTTTGTTTACTTTCGTACCTAATCATTATTTTTTACTGTGCTAATTTTTTGTACACCACTTTTCATGTGTTATTATCACGGTATATGATATACGTGTATCGTGATACCAAAAATTAGATCACCCATTTTGAGCCTCCGACGGTTATGCGTATTTTTGTCTATAACAATATGGTGGTACCGTTATTATACTTTTAAGAAAATATTTTATTGATACATAAATAGGTACAACGTTCGATTTAATATGCCAATATTCGCTAACTAGTTGCAGGTACCTATTTAAAGAATTTATTAGGAACTTTGAGATTTGTTCAATGTTTTTTCTTTTCTTTTTGTTATGAATTTCGAGAAAATGAGAAATTATATAGGAATATTGAAATCGTATATTTTATTTTAAAATTAATGTTTAATTACTATATTACCAATATTTTTAAGTTATAGGTACTTTTTTATTTTTTTATCGTCACAATATAATTGTATTGATTACAGAACATTTTAACTTTTTGATTGGAATTTGAAAGCTTATAACATTAATATATCATTTATATAGCGTATACTATACTTACTAATTAAATTTAACACACAAATAACATTCTATTCATATAATATAAGTGGAGTCAGTATTGTATTCTTAAATAGGTACTTAATACTACTTAATAAATAACACTTAATATTGTTTGTAAAAAGTATGTGCGTAATTTGTAATTTGTAGACTATTTGAGTACCTTCGTACGTCCTTCATATATAATAAGGAAGGAGTCAGGATATTTTATTATTTAAAAACAATTAATGTAAATTTAACTTTACTCTGATGTCAATACATCGATATACAATTATATTTGACTAATTTAAACTATACCTACGTATTTTACGTTATTAAACGACCTTTTAAAGTGGCAATTTAAATCTCACACATTTTTTGTCCTATTAAAAAGGTTAGACGTTTTAATATGATCACATTTTATTAATAATTTTACTACAAATGTGATGTTTTTGAAGAACAAAGTTGCATAGGAAAATAACACGACACTTGAATTTAATAAAATAAAAACAAATTAAAATAATTGTTCATTGGTCATTATGTTTCAGTCAATAGATAATATAATATATATTAAATTGTGTTAAAATTTCATAAATAATATATTTTCAGTATATTCATTTTCTATTCATTATTTTAGGTTGACAAGTTTGAATTCTAAATAAATATAAATTAGAATAGTTTCGCCTTTTTAAGAGTAGAACAATGAACCCGGTATGTGATCTTTTCACTATGGTGTTGTGTTGGATAAATCACATTACAACCGTTAATAAATATTTAAATATTTGGTTTTTACTGATGATTTTTTCATCAAGCATTTTTTAAGTTTATCAATCATATGACACAACTGTTATATTTTTATGGACCTCACCCATTCTTTACTATTATAATTTTTACTAAATATTAAAATATAGGCGGTCTGAGTTAAAGAATTTACTTTTTAATTTATATTTTCTTTATAATCGAGGTTTAGCGATCGTTGAGATTTTCTTAAATTTACCATATTAATCTCTTTTTTTTGTTTTACTTTGAATTCTGGATGGGGGTTGAAACTGACGTTAATAATTTCACTCCCCACTTATTAACCTTCACTGGTATCTTAAATACTTAACAGAGGTGTATTGTATTGTATGCGTATTGCTTATTGTGTTCACTACAATACTTGATATTTACATACGATGGTTTGTTATAGCTTTTAATGATATGGGATTTAACTAAAATTGACTCGCCTTGCTGAAAACTATGTGTTGTATTGAGTTAAAGACAGTATAGTTAGGAATATTTGTATATTATATCTATAAATATGTGTTTAATTATATAACAAAATATATATTGTATATGTATTATGTATTCTATTATATATAATTTTTTTTCGAATTATGTGTATAGATTATATTGGAAGGTGCCTTATTTATTTGATTCATTTTGGATAGAGCACAATATGTTTATATCTAATAAGAAAAAAACAAATATCGTAAATTAAAATATTTAAATTGTGCATAAAATAACAAAAATAACATTATTTGTAATATTGCTTGCATAAATTGGTAGTATAAAATACTGGTAGTTCTGTATCAAGTTTTTAACTACTTTTTACCATTATTTAATATGTATAAAATTACGAAAAAAATTATATTTAATTTTACGGAAATTAAAACAAAAATAAATTTAAATAATAATCGAAGTAATAGCTAATAGTTTAATTTAAATAAATATTTAAGTAATATTATTTTCTTATACTTAATTGTATTTATTTCACTATAGAATAGCGATGTATTAGGTAATGTACTGATGCTTACGCTTTCGAATAATTTGGAATTTGGGTTAGGTATAACCTGAAGTTATAATTAATTTTGTTACTTTTCATGCTCAAAAGTAAAACAAATTGAGTACCTATATTATTATTCATTTTATGCATTATATTAACCATTAATCAGACTGAAATGTTACAAATTATAGTTATAAACATTTTAAATTATAACATTTTGTTTCATGAATATTGTATTATTGCTTGATTTTAGAATGAAATATCGAAATGGTTGAGCAGCTCAACTTGAGCTGAGTTTATGTTTATTTTAAATATTTATCTTTTAAATTAATTATATTTATTCATGACACGATTAGGTATCTATTTATAATTCTACAGCTGTCAGTTTCCATGAGTTAAATATATAACAATATAAGCAATTGGTAGACATTTATGATTTGATGAGATATGTATTTATTTATGAATTTAAAAGAAAGATTATTATAGACAAGTTTTTAAATTTAAATAGTTGTTTTTATTAATAAAATTCCTGTGATTTCGATATAAAATTACGAAACCTATGTATACTATTATATTATATTACTTGTAAATATAATAATAAATATACTATGTATAAAAATAATTATAAATACATATATATATATATTTAAATTGTATGGAGGTCGGAGGAGCTAAATATACTTTATAGTTTCAAAATGGTTAATTAAAAATTAATTAAAAGATATGTCTACAGGTTGAGATTCATAATTGAAAATAATTGAACACTTTTAAAGTGCTAAAAAAACTAATTTTTAACAATTCAATTCGTCTAGTAGAAAATAATAATACTCGGACACGCAATAGTTCGTTTTTAAATTTAACAAGTAGGATTTATTTTTGGATAGTGTATGATGGTGTCAATGTGCTGCCAAAAAGTAAAAACTTAATAGAAACGTTAATTCCATATGTACACTTTAAATAAAAAAAACTTAACATTGTTTTTAATAGCGGTTTAATGTCAATATATTTTACTTTTAAATACCATTTGTATATTTTGTATATCAATGCTAAAATAATTTAAAAAATAATTTAAATAGACTTTTATCGAGATATTTATACTTTTACTTATACTAAATAAGTTATATTATAATATATAATGCATTAATGCTTACGAAATATTTATTATTATTAAAAACTTTTTACCCAATTTTAAGTATATTTTGAAATATTACACCGATATAATAATAAAAATATTAAAAATAATATGAAAAAAATGTATATAATGTTATACCTACATTTTCAAAATAGAAAACGATTTATAATATCTATTCTGCCAAAAATGTATGTGCTTATCTTTTTTTGTGAACTGCTAAAATTAATTTTATACTTGTGTAATGTAACTACTTACTTCATCTACTAGTTTCGAGGTTTCTGAATTAATCAAAAACTAAATTATAAAATTATATGTAGGTACAATATATGTTATGTATTATAATATATATTTTATTCTACGCGATAAATAATTAAATAAGTTTCATGTTAATTGTTATTGAAAGTGTACTAACTTTTTTATAAACATATCTTAGAAATTAGTAAAACGAAAATTATGTGATAAGTAATTCAACTGAATTATATAATTATTTCAAGAATTTCTATGAATAAAATAATTTCTGTTTTACATTTAACAGTTGAATTTTATACCTAAGGCTAATATATTATAATTTATAACGGTATATATACAAATAAGGAGGGACCTACAGTTTATATATTTGATAATAATTTTGCTTGTGATCAAGATATCAATATAAAATATTATTTTACGTAAAGACTTAAATAAATATAAATAAGTCTTTAATAAATTAATGTTTTAATAGAATAAAAAATAAAAATGTTGAGTTCTGTCTTTGGTTCCGTATGTCCACCCTCATTAGTCGTCAGTCATGAGTTATGAAGCATGTCTGATTTTTTATTAATATGTCTAATTTTAATTAACAAATAAATAATATATAGAAGTACTTATTTCTTATTGTAAAAATTGTGATGTACAAAAGCCATAACACTTATAAAAATTAAAAATATATTGTGGGTCTACTGATTGCCGTGTATTTTAATATGAATTAGGTTAGAAACTATGACGTGTTGACTGTTGACTTTGGTTATACAACTTTGTAAGTTATCCTTTAAATTAATTGTACCGAATTGATGTGTTTGTCAACGTTTCAAAACTTACAAACCGCTATAACTTGTAAGTTAACAATGTTAACATATCTAATAGATAAAGTAACAAACAATCATCAGAAATTTGTTTTGAATACTTCTTATCCTCCATATTTTACACAAGTTTTGAAACTAATATTAAACGCTTAGTGGTGTTTTTGACTGTTACCTAATTAATAATTATTGTGTTAACTTGCTGTAGACAACCAAAGGTAATACTGTAATAGGTACTTCAATGTAAATAATTTAAAATTGTTTTGTATATTAATAAGTGAAATAAGTTGGGAATTTAACTTATCTTCTTTGTTGAAAACAACGATGTTTAATTATAACTTGCACACAAATTATAATACATATAGTTACACGTGTACATGGATACTGTATACAGGTACACATAACTTGCCAGTTGCCAGGATTGACTACTTTAAATTCAGGAAAATCCACTGTATATATAGACTACTTTAGTTTGGAGGTTTAATATATTTTAATAAATAATAAACTACACCCTGGCGTTGTTTGTACTTGTGTTTTTAATTAAAAATATAATGAGCTGAACTTAAACAGGTAATAATATATAAATAATAAATACATAAAATTTATATTTTTTTTATTAATAAATATATTATATTAACCAAGACCCTAACGTAATTCCTTATTACTAATTTATTCCGAGTGATTTTTAAATAAAAATATTACAGCAGTATACACTCACTCCTCGATCCTTTATAAATATTAATTTTTTGTATTTTTTATGTGAATATTTTTCCTTATAAGTTGCTCATAGGGTCGTGCGAGTATTAGCAGCAGGTTTAACAGCCAGCAATCTTTTTTTCAACGGAAAACCAAAAATAATATTAAAATATAACATAAATGTTCAAATGGGTGACCGTTAATTTTTTCGAGACGTTTTAATTATTCGAAGCATATAACCGTATATTTTCGAATAAATTTGCTGACGAAAGAGAGTCCATGGCCCATAATATAAACAGCTGATTAACGTTCGAAACCGGCTGGTCGTCGGCCGCATTGAACGTTTTGTTGCGACGCATTGTAGAAAAAGTAATAAATATGTTCAACAGACGCGTTGTACACTAGCTGGTACTGTATAATATCTGGAATGTTGGCGGAGACTCTTGGAGTCTTGACTCCGGTGTTACAAATGTGAATCGAGCAGCATTACTTAAAGTTTTAACTGAATATAGTAGGTAATAGGTTAAATATCTAATATTCGCGGACGGTAATCATTTTTAAATATTGTATAATCGATTATTGTGTTCTATGAAAAAAAATTAAAAATTAGTGTTTATGTGATCATGATATAGTCATGAAAATATAAAATATGACTAAATTATTCGTTTAAAAAAATTATATTTTGTTAGTTTAAATTGTTAATATTCTCTTTGGAATAATACTTTGTTTAATCCAATAAATATCTACCATGTATAGTTCTATTGAACAATAAAACTTCACGGAAAAACTAAAATCAAATATTTCACCGATTTTATTTAAATCTAATACTCAAAAGCAAGTGGGAGGAGTTGTCTGTCCTGTGCCGGGAGGGGGCACCTTGGCCGCCCTTGGACGTGCTCGTCGAAGGACGGTTATTTTTTCACTTTGTTTTTTGAAGGTTATTTCTAATAAAATATATTTTCAAAGGTTACATTGTAATAATTGTACGGAACATTTTAACCGCGATGGTTTCTATAGCGAATCCACGAATTAAAAGACGTGTACCTTTCCTTTTTATTTCGTGCTTTTCTTACGACAACAATAATAATATTACGTATTTATATGGTAGCCCTATTATATTATTTATGTGGTATACCTATAATAAATAATTCATAGTCGGTCGGGAAATCCCTGTAGCGCCGAACGTCCGGAAATACACAACTATTTTTATACTACGTTGTAAATATAAACATAGGTATAACGACGTAGTCTGCACTTTTGCAGCGACGGCGGGATTTTTTTCCTTTACAACAATGACATTATGTTTAATCGGGAAAGTCCGGAGTAGTATCCGGTAGGAACGGAATTCAAAAAAAGAAAAACACGCGAATCACAGTCGTCTAGATCGGGCCAGTCATAATAGCAATATTAATAATAATAAATAATAATATCATTAATTAAAAAATAATAATAATAATAACAACAACAACAAACAACAAGTGGAAAACCGCAACGGACGGACGGCGGCGACGGTGTTCGCGTGTGTTTGTGCGCATACAAATATCGTATATCATTCGCGTTTTTTTTTTTTTGGGCACACACAATACCTGTGCACAGCGTACGCGTCCGTTTCGTTTATATATCATTAAAATAATAATAATAATATTTTTTTTTTCCGTATAGTGCTCGCTCGCCGCACACGCACACGGCCGGCCAGACGACGACGGCCAGCCAAAAGCGACCACAACGCGGTCGTCGTCGTCTCGCCGTTCGGTCGCTTTTCGTCGTTGCCACGGCCACCGGAGCACCGCCGCCGTCGCCGCGTCACGGCCGTCGACGCGTGGCCATTTCGTTTCGATTATCGGCGCGGTAGGACTCCGCCGTCGTCGTCGCCGCCGCCGCCGCCGCCGTTGCGGTTGTTGTTGCGCGCCGCCGGTTATTATTATTATTGTTTCGTTATTCTTCGCGTTCCCGACGTGCCGCCGCCGCCGCGTGTGTGCCCCGTAACCGCCTCAGTAGTAGAGCATACAACGCGGTTATCGGTCGGTCGGTCGCCGCTGTCGTGTCGTCCGGGGAACAGGTGGCGTGTCGAGTGCGCTCGAATTTTATCATATTTTTAAGTATCGTTATAATTATATATATTATTATTATTATTATTATTATTATTACAATAATTATATTATTATTATATCGTTGTGTTTTCATTATCGCGTAGTCGTCGTCGTCGTCGTAGCATTCGGCCGCGTCGCACCGTCGTCGTCGTCCGTCGTCGCCGTCGCTCGTCAGTCGACTCTGTGCACGTGCAGCGGTGTGCTCCGGCTGAATATTGTGTTCGCTCGCCCGCCGGTTCCGAACCATTCCGCCGTCGTCCGTCTACACTGACTGCCGTGTACCGTCGTCGCACTACCGCACATCGTCGTCGCATTCGTGTTTTGTAGCGTTCGCACCGGTCTCGGCGTCGTCGTCGTCGTCGAACCTCGTTTCGCGTTTTCCTCGTCGTCAACGGGTTTTTTTCGTTTTACTAATCGCGTTTACGTTTTGTCGGTAGTACACTGTTCGAGATACTAAATCGTTGACGATCGTTATATTTTTCAAAAACGATATTACAACACGTTTTCGGGGCCGGAGGAACGACAACGGTATTACTCCATAGCTCTGGGCACGCTCTCATGACATTATCGAATCGGTGAGTACCCCCCTGCCCGTGACACGCACGCATCGCTCTATTATTAGCATTGCCATTTTTGCTGTTGTTGTGTTTATCGTTATTGTTTTAACGAGATATTTGCGCATTACCTCTACCTATACGCGCGTAATCGTTAGGTATTACAATCGGTGCCAATCGTTTACTTTTTGAAAATATTATGCGCTCGACGACTCGCCCCACAGCCCACTTTGTCGACAATTCTATATCGGGGTGCGCGCTCAGTATGTTTTTAAAACGTTTCTGTTTCGTTTTCCCCGTCGACGTCGTTTTCAATGTGGTTGAGTGGCGTAGTAGACGATAGTATCGCAATGTCCTGGCTACAGCCGGTGCGCGGACGTTGCACCGCACACATTTTTTCAATACGAAAATAGTTTTTGAAAATGCGCTTCGTGGATCCGAGTCGGCTGGACGGAAAGTTGTAACCGTGTCAATACCGTTAAGTGAACGCTACACACCTGCACGTCCCGCGTGTACTCGTGAGTCTTTTAGAAATACAATAATAAGAATATTGAGATTTTGCTCGCCGAGTACAAAGTTGCTGTGTTTGTACGTATAATATTATGTTTGTAAGACGGACAGTGTTGTACATGCGGGTGTAGCGTATTTTTAAGCCATTGATTAAGAGCGTGTCCGAACAGTATTTGTTATCTCTTATCTATATTTGACCCAAGCGCAACCCAAATAAAACTCGTTCACGTAAAATCGTTTTTTTTTTTTTTTTTTTTTATTGTGATTTTCGAGTAATCATCTATTGACTATGTTATTAAAATTATAGAGAATTATATTTTTGACTTATCGGTTTTGTATTTTATTATTATTCAACTTTATATTGGACTTTATTAAAGATCAAATTCATAAATTAAAATTTTTTTGAGACATTTGATTTACCTACTCGTAAATAACTCGTATAACAAACCGATATCTCACACCTTCCTAAATGCAATTTTCGATAATTTTGGTAACAATAAAAAAAAAAGATCGTAAATGAATACGTTTTTTATATGTTGCGCGTAGGACAGAAGAGGAAAACAAACAGTGAGCTTAGTGTTTATAGAATATTGAATAATGAATGATTAAACGCTTTTTTGGGGTTTTTTTTTCGTTTCATATTATTTTATCGGCGCGTTCCAAACACGTACATTATTGTATTTTATTTCACCGTATAATAATATTACAGCCCACCACGTGTGGTAAAATACACACGCGTAGGTATCGATCGACGGCGTTTTTGGAAGTTATGTGACGTGTACCGTGTACGCATGTAGTCAGTCGCAGTGACGATTATTATTCTTTGTATTTTGACGGGTCTCCCGGACAATCGATCGCGATTTAAATGGTTTATTCTAAACGTTTCTATCCTTTTAGGTGTTTTCATGCTTTTCTTCGCATGTTTTATAAATTTTCTTCCGGCGTGTGAAGTTTTTACATAGGTATTGATTGATTTATTTCGTTTTCCTACCAGGCTTTTAATTACATAAATTTGAAAAACGCCATTTTGCATTAATTTATTGTTGGTATGTCTATATAGTTTTCAAAAAATATTTTTTGAGCATTAAGTTATCTTTTTATCAACTTCCTTTTACCGAAAAAATCATGATTTTTCTCCCAGGAAAAATAACCCTTTGTTTTAGCATTGTGTTTTGATGAGGTATATAAAATCCCGTATCATTACTTCGAACTATAATAGTAGATTTTCTATGACGTATTTTTTTTAACGAATTTTCAATATTTTCTATAATTAGATTGATATTAACATAATATTTACGATAAAGTATTACTGAATACTAATAATTAATAAAAAAAAATAAAAGTATCGCCTTGTATTACAGTATACCAATTATATATATCGGATGGACGTATTTTTGTTGAGTTCAACAATATTATGTTATCATTGAGTGTTGAAATGCCAGTAAGTACTTGAGCTTTGGTGATATTTTTTTCTTTATTTTAAAAGTATAGAATAATATGGACGAAGGAAATTGTTTTCTTTTTAATATTATCGAATAAGAGAACCATTCGATTCGTGTTGAATGTTGATAACGAATAAAAAGTGCACCTGTTTAATTTAAAACGTATGTCAATATTCACAATATTATTTATTATGCGATAACCCGAACATTCATTATATGTGGATTCGAGTATCCATTAGCATTTTCTTAATGTAATTATTAATCTCGTTACATATGTTTTTACTTAAAATAAATACTTAAAAACTTTTTAACCTCATGCAGGATTAGTTTTAGTAATCTTGTGTCAATACTCAATTGAATTCTTGATTTAATTGCACCATATATGTTTGTTGTGTGTTTAATTGTCATTGTTAGTATTTATTGCAATGTTATTTTTTAAACGTTTAGTAAATCGTTCAAAGCACATGTAAATATTGTGTCCAAAACAATATTGTTTTGGTTTTCTCATTTAATGGAAATTATGTCCTGTTAAATATTAATTTCTATAATTTAAAATTTTTTGATTATATACTGCTTGTTTTTTTCGATTATTAACAAAGATTTAAGTCAGTTTGACTTTGGTTTATATCCAGAAAAAATTGAAAAATTGATTGATCTAATTTATAATATTTTCTAAATTGTACTGTATTGAGTATTCCGTATATCACTATTTACAATTTAGAATATTCTGTTTATACCTTATATAAAAAATAATAAATAAATAATTATATGTATCAAATATTTTACTAGTGCTAGTTATGAGTATTTTTTAACTATAATATTTTACACTCGCTTAGAAATTTAAATATCGTTTAAAACAACGTGCAAACACAAATAATATTCTTTCTTTTAAATTTTATAAACGTTTACATTTTTTAACTTTTCTAAATTTATCACTAAATTTATTATCTCTCTCAAGTTTATATTTCATACTTAATAATTATCCTATTATTACCAGTTCTATAAATTGTTGTTGTTATTGTTATATTGTATTACATGTTGTATTATTAGTTTATACTAGTATCTATAAAAATTCTAAACAGATTTTTATTTTATTTTATGGAAAATTAACTTATTTTGCATACATCATCACTTAGCTAATAATTTAACCCAAAGCCACCATCACCATCTATACTATGAATACTCTTCCGAGTAGGTGAATGGCAAAAGGGATTTATTTGTGTGGCCGAACTAATAAATAGGTAGTGCAGATTATAAGGTACAACTTGTATTAAATTATATACACAAGTTTTTGTCCGATCGCATTAAATTGAAGTGGTCTAGAATACTACTCGTTTCGAAATAGAAAAAAAAGGCACTCTAAGTTGTAGGGAATTATTTGACTTCTTTTAACAATGATTACAATTTTTTATAGTTGTAAGTAATTAATACAACTAATAAAAATGTTGAGTTTAATATTTTTATTTAATACTTGAATGGCGGGTCGATGAAAAGAGTAGTTTATTTTTGGTAAAATCCCGGGTAAAATATTAAACGATTAAATTAATTTGTTTAGGTTATTCATAATTTTCAAGCGGTACGAGGGATAACTATTAGTAGGCAATTGGAACCATTGTGTGCATCTACTATTGTTACCATATAGTTTGTATGTCTAGGTACCTATATATTACTATTTAATATCAAGCTGCTGTTAAATGCGATTGAAATCAAATCCGCTTAAATATACAATATATTTTTCTCTGGTAAAATTAAATGAAATGGATTTTTATTCAAAACTAAAAAAAAGTGATTGGGTTTTCAAGTATTATTTGTATTTTAAAATTGTTAATCAATAGTGATTTAAAACTAGCAGTTGATATATTTGCTTCAGTGCTTCACAAACCAAATATGTTCCATAACCCGCTGTGAAAAAACATGCCGAGTAGGTATTTTTAACGGTATTTTTAACCATATTAATATATTATACCTACATTCTAAACAATGTATAAATTGTAAGAAAAATGCTGGTCCAAACAGGATCTGGTTTATTTTCTACAGAATTTTGTGTTATGCTAAATGCTTATTGAAATATTTTGATATACGTTGCTAGATATTAAATATTTTATTATTTAAAATAAATAAATAATAAAATATAAAAAACTTAATTTTAGTTAAAATATTTTATTGTTATTATTATTATTTTTTTTTTTTGAAGGGGGCAACTATTTTATAATATAAAATGGAGATTAATGTATACTTAATTAATCAGTAATTAGCATCAATAAAGACAAATTTAATTATTTTTGTATAATATAATGATGATTGATGAATGATATAATATCAATACGTACAAATCTTAATAATCTTTCTAGTGTAGGATTTTAAATTTTAATAAGTGCATTTTATGTTTTTTGATATAGCCATAGGTACATAAAAGACAAGAAACCGAATTGAATTTTTTTGCGACCATTGCATTTTTGGGGCTAAGGACAAATTAAATTAGGGTTATTTGTTTTTGACATACTCGGACAAGAATTATTATGGCCTAGTGACTAGTGTCTTCACTCGCCATCAACGAGTCTGTATAATGAGGTTAAAAGATGTTTAGATTTGTTCTTGTTACTTGTCCTCCTTCTAGACTTATTTAATTTGGGGTGGCGTTATTTGCAAAAAAAAGAATGTGTGTACAGGTATTTACAACTAAACATACTTTAGGGTGACATGTATTTAAATACAGAAACGATTATTATTAAATCTATGAGGAATGTTCAAAGTTCCAAATCTACATTTGGTATGAAAAATAAATCACTGTTAAATTTTAAGTATATTTTGATACTGCAAAATGGTGTGTCGTCCTCTTATACAATTTTAAGTTTTTTGATGTTAATTGTTTTTTTTAATTTTGTATGAATATATTATTATGTTCTAAAATTTAAAATTATTATTGGAAATTTATTAATATGATGTAAAGTAAATTTCAACGTAGTGTAGTGTAATTTAATTAAAATTAAAATGATATTTATGCTTATATTGCATCAGTCATCGTTTGTGTATGCATAAAATTATTGAAAGTTTCTTATGACAGTTATAACATTATTCTTGGAACGATAGATTTTATGTTTTTAATACAGAATTGTACATTTTAAGAGGAAACGTGTAGGCTATCATAACTTTTTTTGTCATCGTATCAGCTGAAAATAGCTGAAAATAGCTGAATAAGATTTGTGAAACAAATACACAGGTAACTTATATAGCATATTTTCAATGATTACGACGTAATAATTATAAAAATTTAGGAATTTGCACAAAATGCATACTGTTAATACAGACTAAAACGTATTATCTCAATGGCAAGCACGTGTATTAATTATTATTTTTATTCACATAATATTATATACTGAAGCTGATTACGTTGTTTATAGGTTTTCGTTTGGTGATTTCTCTAGCAGAACACGATAAACTCATTTAATTATTAACGCGTGTACACATACACACTTTATTTATATATTATGTTATGTAACATTGAAACAACGATTCAAAATTAATTTTTATTGTGCTACAAATTTCGATGTATAATAGCATTAATTTAAATTTTACCATTTATTTTTTTTTAAATTTTTATATTAAAAAAAAAAAAAAAAAAACAGGTAATGTACTAAATACTCGTATATATATATATAATATATATGTTTTAACAATGCACATATATGTTTAAACAATGCACAATAGTATAATATCACAGATAATACTCATTTGAAATTATTTAACTAAAATCATTTTTCATTATTCCGTGTTTTCTCTTTTCAGTACATTGCTCATTATTTCGCCGCAATAATTGTGAACCGTACACAACGGGACTTCATGTTGTAATTGGTGTCTTTACTTCAAATTAATTTTAAACACCTGTATCTCACCTTATGGTTATTTCCATTCACTACGTTTACGTAACATGGGTCTGTTGAAAATAGTTATTGTACATTATTCGTTTTCGGATAATTTATGTTTTTGCTTTTTAGAATAATAGGTATATATAATATAGATATATTGCATATTATAGAGAGGGTATAACTATTTTATATTTTAAACAAAGAAACCTACATATTATATTAGATATATGTATACAATTTACTTGAGTACATACTTTTACTAATAAGTAATAAATAATAGAATATTAGAATACTTAAACTAAAAAAATTGAATTATACAATTGATAATTATATATTTAAAATTGTAAATGGATCAATAAATGTGTTGGATGACATGTATTTATTTTTTTTGTATTTAATATTTATACATGATAAGTAGTCGAAAAATTACATTGATTTTGAACTTTTAGAGTACTTTGGGATAACAAATTTGATCTAGCTGATTCTTGAGAGGGCCAAATATAAAAAAATGTAATATTTTTCAAAATAACCAGGGAAACAAAATAAAAAAATTCAGTTTTTGATAAAATTGTATACTTATAAAATTTTTAACGATTTTGTTGTGATTATTTTTTATACACAATGTATAATCTTAAAAATATTTTGTCTCCTTAAGCTATTTATAGATATTTAAAATTTGATATTTTTTATTTATAATTAGGTTTATCAATAACAATTTTTTTTACAATATTACAAGGTTCATTATAAGTTGTTCATTTACCAATTAAAATACATCGAAAATGTATACAGTACTTTTTCATTAAGTGTTATTTAAATTTAGAATTTTGACGAAGTTTTTTTTTATTAGCTTTCAAAAATATTTTGTACTTAGAAATTCATTAAAAATATTCTTTTTATATCCAAGGTTCCCTC
Organism: Aphis gossypii; assembly: GCF_020184175.1. Lineage (NCBI taxonomy): Eukaryota > Metazoa > Arthropoda > Insecta > Hemiptera > Aphididae > Aphis > Aphis gossypii. The sequence continues at coordinate 74,016,762 of NC_065531.1, read as the reverse complement.
GTAAGTTTTATCTACATATAATAAAAAAAAGTTTCTCGGGAAGTTCAATATTGACTATAATTTCTTCAAAATCACAAAAATTTGCACTAAGTTTTTCATAAGTAGTTCATGATAAAACAAAAAAAAAAATTAAATTAAAAACTATACTAGCTCAATTGTTTTTATAGAGTTTCAAATTCGGACAAAAATGCATTTTTAAACTATGATGAACGATATTCATAATTTTGTTATAATTCAGAAACATTATTCTTGGGGAAAAATTAATTCAAATAACTTAATTATACTATAGCCAATAGTAAAATAAATTACGATTTATAATAAATAATAATTAAATAACCTATAATACCAAATCAAAAAACATAACATGAAATATCACATATATTACATTTAAGTATTTAACCTACTCGTTACCTATATACTGTAGTAAAGCAGCGCGGTACCGAATTACTGACATTTATTAAATTATAAATCTATAACATCAATTTGTTGAGTTGTTATATAATTCAAAATATTGTGTTTTTTCATATAGAAGGTAATAATCATAAATGTCAAAAAGTGATTTCTCATATCATCTTAATTTTCCCAAATTATAAGCACAATGTACTCATATATTGTCCCTCTTTAAATCTTCCAAAGCCTCCTTCAATATTCAAAATATATTTTTCGCCCAACAAAAAATATTATATTCCAATCTCATCATTCTTTAATTATACAGGCTATATAATTTAATTTTAGCGTGTTTTCTTATTTTGAATATTATTTATATTTTTTAAATTAATGTTATAATTTTGTAAATATAAATGTAATATTTTAACAGTCAAGACATATTGTAATACAAATAAAAATTGTCTTAAAAAAATTTTGTATCAAAATATAATAAATACACTTTATTTGTTTTGTCAAAGGAATGTTTGATAATGCAGTTGGATATAATTATATATTATGTTCAGACCAATTATTTATTATTAGTAAAGAGAACTAATTAAATATTTTATTAATGGTCGAGTTATAATAATAAGCAATCACTAATTGCAAATAAAAAAAATTAAATATTTTAACTTATTTTAATTAAAGCTAGTTTTTGTTTTTAAAATATTCATTTTTATTATATGTTCTGAGTTGATTGACTACAAATGATTCTCGATGTATTCGATAAAGTATGTTGTTGGGTTCAAAGAATAAATCATTTTTTATCCAACTATAAGTAATTTTACCCAAAATATTTTTGCATCCATATTTTTTTGTTATATCATGTCAGTATGTCACTATTTTTTTTAGCCATCGATTCACGTAGTAGTTTTAATGATTATTGTTGAACTATATACAGGTGTTCGACAAACTCATAATTATTATAATTATAATTGGTTATTTAAATAAGTGATACGAATCATTATTAAAATCTTGTTTAGTTATAACATATGATTATAAATACTAGTATTTATAAATTAATGGTAGTTGTTGTTATAAATAAGAATGTAGGTATTACCTACTACATTATAAAAGGTTTTTATTTTAGTAAGAGTAATTAAAAAAAAAAATTTATAGGTAAGCAAGTGGGTATTACTCTGCTGAATATTAGGAGTCGGGTGGGTCACAATTCACCATTCGAGTGTATTAAATTTGTATTCAATGATATTATATCATTGTATACAAAATACGATTCTAAGCAGACACGGTCTACAGCCTATAAAATCTCCAAGTATATTTCGTGATAATATGTTGTAATGTCGTTTTTATTTTTCGATGTCACTTATACTAAGAAAATTTTTCTTGTTTCAAAATCGATTATTTTTGCGTTTTTTAAACTTGAATGACTTTTTTTGTAGTTCCGATATCGAAAAAATAAAAACAAAATTGCACAGCCAAAGTTCACCTTTTTTAATATGTGGCGAAAATTTTTTTTCTTAGTTATGACTGTAGTATTCTCGGTTCTTTCCCGTGCAGAACAGTTTTTGCTATGTTTTACATTTGTAAGACAGACCACACATGCGGTCATACGGGTGTCCTCCCGTAATGTAATTTAATTACCATCCAGATTTTCCGAAAATATTGCATTTATTATATTATTAGTATTTAATTATTATAATCATTTATATTAATACTATATTATATCATTTATGTCAATTTATATAACTCAAAATCGTTATAACTTCTTTCTGTAAATACTGTAGAACAGTAAAAATAAAATCATAGTGTACAAATAGATAATATTATCTTAAAATTAATTAAAATGTTATTGCTTATGGTAAAATTAAAAATAATATAATATTCGTATAAGTTTAAAGTTTCCACGAATACTATTTTTAAATCAAAACTTATTATTTGCGTTGCTGTTATATTATTTATAATATTATCATGATAAATTATGATCATTTTCTATAATTAACATTAACATTTTTAAAATAGTTCAACTATTTTTGAGGTAATATAGGCATGGGAAATTTAAATTTCAATAAAAAACTATTCGTTGGTTCAAAATTCTTGAAAATATAATATAAAATCCTATAATAGATGTTCTTATGTTTGTAAAAAAATATTAAAAACACTTAGGAATATTTTTTTACATGCATTTTAAGTTAATTTTGACAACATTTGTTAAAATCTAATTATTTTGTAGTGGAAGTTCATAAATACTTTTTTTTTTTTGAAACAAAGTTTTTAAAATGTATACACGATTCCTTATAATAGGTTTATATTAAAATCATAAAATCTAAAAAATATAAATTTATAAAATTCTTGTTTATACGAGGTCTGTTCAAAAAGTTCCCGAACTATCGTTTCTAAAAATAGAAAAATTACATTATTGTAAATGTTATTATATCAAAATAAAATAGAGATAAGCAGCTATCTTTTCAATTAAATCCCAAATGTTTATTGCTATCGAATCATTAACTGTGCGCGTTCAAAGTAGACGAGTCGTGTGTATTGTGCGATTTTTAAGATGAGTAATTTTCACGAACAACGTATTAATATTAAATTTTGTGTTAAACTTTGTAAATCTTTTACTGAGACTCACAAAATGTTGCAAAATGCTTATGGTGATCAGTGTTTAGGACGTACACAGTGTTACGACTGGTTTAAACGCTTTAAAGACGGTCGGGAATCAGTTGATGACGACCCACGTTCAGGACGTCCGTCGACATCGACAGACGATGCTCATGTGACAAAAGTCAATGAAATTGTGCGGTCTAATAGACGTTTTACTATTCGAGAAATCGCGGAAGATTGTAACATATCGGTTGGTTCATGTCATGAAATCCTGGTCGAAAAACTTGGAATGCACCGTGTTGCAGCAAAATTTGTCCCTCGGTTGATGTCGCAAGATCAAAAAGACAACCGCGTAACAATCTGTCAAGAATTGTTAGATCGCGCTAACGATGATGACATGTTCATGAAGCAAATTATAACGGGTGATGAGACATGGGTCTATGGCTATGATGTTGAGACAAAAGTCCAATCATCACAGTGGGTTGGTAAATTTTCTCCAAGACCAAAAAAAGCTCGTCAGGTTAGATCAAACGTCAAAGTCATGTTAACAGTTTTTTTCGACAACGTAGGAGTTATTCATCACGAATTTCTACCTGCAGGACAAACTGTTAACCGATGGTACTATCTAGAAGTATTAAAACGTCTTCGAGAAAAAGTGCGGAGGAAAAGGCCTGAAGTGTGGAAAAAAAACTCATGGTTTCTTCATCACGACAATGCTCCGGCTCACACTTCCCTGTTAATTCGTGATTTTTGCGTGAAAAATCACATGACCGTGCTTCCTCATCCACCATATTCTCCCGATTTGGCACCAGCAGACTTTTTTTTATTTCCAAAACTAAAATATCCGTTAAAAGGACAAAGATTTTCTACGATAGACGAAATAAAAGAAAATTCGCTAACAGAGTTACGAGCAATTCCAGAAGCCGCTTTCCAGGATTGCTTTCAACAATGGAAACGTCGTTGGCAAAAGTGTATTAACCAAGAGGGAGAATACTTCGAGGGTGATAAGTCTCAATAGCTTGTAAGTAAGCACCATAAATAAAAAATTGAAAAATTCGGGAACTTTTTGAACATACCTCGTAGACATAAGTTCAATAAAATTACATATTTAATTATAAATTTAAACATTTGTTGTAAATTTCAAGTACCTACGATTATTCGTTTTTGAATTTTTAAAAAAAACCAAACAAATTTTGTCGAAAACAGGATTTACGTAAAAATTTCCGTTTTTCCTTAATTTTTTTCCGATTATAAAAAAAGCATTGCATTTTTTTAATTTTGACACCCCTATGGTACTAACTAGGTCTAATTTGTTACCAGAAACTACTCGCTTTTTTGAAAATCAAAACATTTTTACTCCGCTCAGTATAGTAGGTATAGCAGGAGATTTTATGTAATTTAAACATACCTATATATAATGTTTACATTAATCAGTGATACTTTAATTCACTATCTTTATCAACTTATCGATTTATAGTGTATTATCGATTTATAATGTATATCATAAACTCCAAAAATATACTTAAAATAGTCTATTATGTAAGTAAATATTTATATTTTAACGTTATACTTTTAAAATTAATAAGTTTGGAGATTCTGAAGTGAAGTCGCCGCAGTAGCATTATATTTTTTACCCTAATTCGTGCTAATGTTTTATAGGGGTTCAAAGTTTCCTGCTATAGTGTTGATTTTCTAACGTTTATCTACCCTATAACTTGACTTTTCGGTGAATTCATTACCAATACATTTGGCCCTTTTCATTTAAATCGGTTGTTTGGTTTTGGATAAGTTGGATGAAAACACGAACAATGTAATTTGATTATGTATAATAATTGTTAACTCAATTTTTGAATTTGTAAATAAAAATTATTAAAGTGATTAGGTAGGTAGTTACTGAGTCAATATAGATGTTATATGTGGCTGTATAATGCATGTTAGATGGTGCTATTATTATTATCGTAGTAGAATGTTGAATTGTAGAGGTACTCATCAATGTTGGTTGTTTAACGACGTATAATATAATACTGAATGAATATTAATAATTATTTTATTAAAATTCTGGCATATCGCATATACCATAGTGTAAGTAGATAACATGATTATAACTATGAATTTATTATTATAACAAGAGAACATGTTTGAATTAATCTATTTTATAGTTTAGTTAATTCTAGAATATAGTTCATAATTAATTTTTTTAGGAGTACTATAGTACAGTTTATAAAAATTATATTTCAATACTCTACAGGCTTTCAATAGGTTCTCGTTAGAAAAAAAATGAGTTCATAATCAATTATTCATACTGTATCGATAGGGTTACCAGATTTTTTAATCACCAAACCGGGACATAATATTGAATAACCCTTTCTTTTTTTTTGTATAGTTAAATGGAAACGATAATATTCGTTATTTTATTTAAAAATGTGTTACCAAATCAATACAATTTTTTACATTTACTTCATTTACATTTTATTAATTATTATAGTAATGAGCTAATATTGATACATTTTCGTTGAATGTTTTTTTTTCAATACAGCTATATTATTCTTAGTTTTTTTTTTATAAAATTCATTACAGTTAAACTAAAATTAATTTTATACACCATTATACCTTGTACAGTATTTTCATTAACAGGATAATCATATAATGATATAATGATACTAATCTACAATATTATTCTATGTTTTGTTTTTAAATAATTAATATTAAAGTTATTTCCTCTCGGCTTCCATCATTAACCGAGACAAAATTAATAACCGGTCAGGACGACTGGACATACTGTTAAAACCGGGACGAATAGCAAGCCTATAGTATCGACATAATACGTGTAATTTGTATCGTGTTTTTCCACACTAATTATGATTATTCAGATTCATTTACTAACTTTATATTTTAAGCCTATCGCGATAGATATATTAATTTGTTTTAGTGTTTAAAGTACTAAATGTCCAAATAACTAAGAAATATTATGACGCATAATAATAATTATTATTATAATATGTATTTTTGATTTTCTTAAATTATCTCTATTAAATTACTTTCAAGAAGCAGAAAAACTTATGGGAACATTTTGTACTACACATTTTCAAGCTTAACTGTTAAATTGAAATTTATTATTATTAACTATAAAATAAATTACAAATTGCAATGCATTTTGAGAAAATATGAACTTCGAACACTATTATGACAGAATTTTATTACCTATATATTTATTAAATATATTAAAATTGTCATAAGAACAACCTATGAGAAATATTTTTCTACATTTTTAAGATTTTTGACCGAACGTGAAAATGTTTTTCAATATTTAAAAAAAATGTATTGCTTATAATAGTACTATTTTTGTTTAATTTTCTACGTTATAAAAAATCGTGAGAAGATAAATCGTTATTTTACGACTTAGGGTATAAATATTCCATTTTTTCAACATTTGAACTTAAAATGATTGTAAAAGAAAATTGTGTTGACGAAAATGTATGTACCTATTAATAATAAAAGTTAAAGCTTTTTGATTAACCAATATTTGTATTAATATAAATCGAAAAAAAAATAAGAAAAGCAGAAAATTGGTAATTCTATAAATAGCTCAATAAAAATCCAAAATATTTTGAAAATCACATGTCTAGAAAATTGATACTACCTATTCAATGAACATTTAAAGTTTTAACAGTTATAGATACGACAAAAAATTTATTTGTGTCCAAATATGGTTTTGCGTCAATATTCTCATTTTTGTTTTTCTCGATTATTTTAAAAATTGTTAGAATCTCGAAGTTTCAATTTACATCTTAAGCATTTTCAAATGTGATATAAACCAATAAACCGTTAAAATTTTATACAATTACTGCGTTTTCGCTGTTAATTAGTAGTGTCAGTGCAGCATTTTATCTCATAAATATTTTGTTTTACCTTTGAAATCAAGTTTTGTTTTATTGGTTCAAATGCATTGATTGACAATTGCTACCACCTTTAAACCGATCTTGTCTACATTATTATCTTATGCAAATTACTTAGTTCTAGTTCCAATATTTCACGTGCAAGTCTATGTGTTTTCAAGGGGCCAAGTGTCTACTAAATAAATTCCATAAATGGAGTCGATATCGTTACCGTAAAATAGTGTTCGATATCCCCCGTTCTTTTTCTTTTCTCTTAATCCTAAAACCAATATCCTTACATACATTGTAAAGCGTTCAAGGGGAGCTTTCAAAAGAGGGGTTTTCTGTTAAATTTAAGTTTACTGTCTTATTATAAATCCTTGTTTTATATAATTATTTCTCTCTTACTAATTCTTGAATACGGATTGGTTGTCCATAGAATTTGTATACAGCTGCCTTTGACAGCAAATCGGACGCGTCCAGCTAAGTTTTCGCTTTTGTTGATGTCGAGTTAACTATTCTCACCGTTTCCACGATCAATTATTCCCGGGTATTTCTGTCACTCAATCATTCTACTCCGCCCGATCGTCATCTCCTTAGTGACCTATTCCTTCTCTGTATAAACTCATTGATGGCAGATTTGACACCTTTTCTTTTCTTGAACATGTTAATCAGAGTTCCTGCGTACCGTACGCTTTATTTTTCTCCCATTGTTATTCCCTCTCACTAACTATCTTGTCAACGATCTATTAGTCCGATGAATGGGTTTTACCAACAAGGACCTCTCTTCTTTCTGTTTTTACCCCTTATACATTTATTGACGTACTGTTTGTTTTAATAATGTTCTCAAGCTGTATTTGTATTGTAATATTACACTTTATAACCGTGTTTTATTTTAAATACAAAAGTTAAAACATTGATAGTATCACCTATGCAGCATAATATACATTCCTCGTTTCGCTTAGAATTTAAAATAACGGAACAGCCGAGTGTATAATACAATAATTTTATGATGATCGTATTTATTATAAAATAGATAATGATTATAAAAATAATAATGAATTGCGTTATCTGTAATTTTTTTAATGTTGACTCACTTGCATATAATGTAGTTCTATACTGTACATACTATATAGAGTATAGACTATAAAGACGTCACGTATCACATTTAAAACAGAGTAAACAAGTTTTGTTTGCTGAAGTATTTGTGCTATCATAAATAAAAAAAAAAATATTTGCTCTATAAAAAATACAGGGTGGAGCTTATAAGTAAGTGCAGCCAAAAGTAAGCTAAAACTACAACATGGCGTCGGGAATTGTCGTTATTGTTTCATTAATAATTTATAATTTTTAATTAAAAGCACAGAATAAAACATGATTTATAGTGTTCTGCTATATAGATACCTCTATAGAGGTAGGTATATACTAACAAGGAATTACATGTTCGTTATCTAATATACAGGGGAAGATCAAACGATATCCTTATTCACATGTTTAGAAAACCGTAAACTTATTGTATTATGTTGATTAATGCTATGAAATGTGAATAATATAGAAGTTCAACGTTGTCGTAAAATAACAACGTAAATGTAATGCACGTGCCGCATCAGTGCACCACGAATCGGATAAGCTCTGAAAGTTTAAACCCGGGTTTAGAAGCAATCCTATTATATTTACGAGGTAGCCAGACGTGTGTATTTGTGATGAGCGGATGAATTTCCAATATGTTCCAGGTGGTGGCTGATGTGGGGTAGGGATAGTATTTGTAGTGTCGAAGGTATAGTGAACATGTGTGTTTCGTTTTAGACGTTTTAGTGTTAGCGTCGCCATTGCGGGATATAAACGGTCTTGGTAAATGATGACGAGACAGAAATAAACTTGTTAAATATTATTATTTTAATTAAATTTTTGTAATACTATGTATAATATAGTAATGCGTTGTTGAGATTTCAAATTCACGTGTTCAGAATTTGAGTCTGGTTAAGACTTCATGCGTATTGAAGAAGTTATATATTAGTATAACGTTTAAATGTCAATTTTTTGTACGATCCGATGTCGTTATTAGCATATTATTAATAACGTTAACCACGAAACCACGTTTGATTCTATACTTGATACCATTATGATTTTGTTCTATAGGAGTTAACCGTTTGTTTGGTGAATTTATTCCAACGAAATAAATGATTAACTTCAAAAAATAATATTAATCACTATTTAAGTTCTAGACTAAATAAGGTTATACTGTTGCAAGAGCATCAATAAATAAATTATTGTTTCAAATTCCAGTTTGTTATTTAATAGTATTATGAAAAATGAAAAACAAATAATGAATTTTTATTATTTTTAATCAACGTTGGTTATTGCAGTATTGCTCGTAGGCATAACTAAAAAATATATTAAAAATCCATTTAATTAATTTTTTCCGCTGAATTGAATTGTTCAATTTTAAAAATAAAGTCCATTTTATATTAAATATTCGTTAATATTACTTGATGCATAATATTTATTTATTAATTGAGTTCTTCGTCCATCGTTAAATATAATATTTATTTAATATATGCTTAAGCTGATCCATCAAAAATTATATTTAATTTTTTTTATTAAGGGTGCTGAATAGTAAGGCACTTAAAATAATTATTCTTACTGGCCTAGGTCCATTTATAGAAAAGTTTTTTTTTTAGATAAAAATCGACGATTTGTTTACACATTATCGCAGTACAGTTTTTTTATTCATTGTTATACATTTTTTAATAGACTTCCATTATACAAGGAAACCAAATAAATTTAAGTTTTTTTTAGCAGATGGAAACTTTCAATTAGTTATACTTATTATTATAGCGTGTAGAGTATTTTGCAAAGGATAATATAATTTTAGTGTTTTCAATTGTAATAATAATGTATGAAATGACCATTTCGAAATTAGTTGTTTTTATTGTTGATAACTGTTAGTGTAAATGAAAATAAATGATTTGGGTTACAATAATATACCAAGATGTCGATGTAAAATTTTTAACTAAACCCTTGTCTGCGTAGTTATATGTAAACACAATAAATGTCGCCATAATTGTGGATGTTTGTTAATTCGTTTAACGTTTAACAATCGCGTAAGTTTTGGGTAATATTTATATTGTATACATGTTGCCATGTTGGACATAATAATTATTCTTGCATTTATAATTCGGTTCACACGTCGTTGATGTTAAGCATAAAATGTTTTGTGTAATTTTTTCGTTCCAAACGAGATTAAAATATATTTAAATTGACATCATTTGAATGTTTTTTTTTTTAAAACTTTTTTTTGTTTAAAATTTAAATATTTTACTGTATTTTTTATTCAGGGCACAGTCAACTCGCTGTTATATTATATTATATACCTATTACATAAATGCGGAATTCAATGTTGGTAAAAAGGGGCGTGTGGGCAGGAACTTTACCTGAGGCTTCACGATTATTGTTGATAAAAGGCTTCGTGTTTAGAAAACAAAATCATATATAATTCATTTTTTGTATATTGTATGGAAATATTATCTATGAATCACCTATATTTGACTTTGTGAGATACTTCATTATAAGACATTATTACCTACGCCGGCGTAAGGTTTCATAGTTATAAAGTATACATAATATTTCTGATTTCTTTGGGCTATATAATATTATGTACAATTGCACAGCAAGTTTTATAAATGTCATAATGCCATAAAATTAAATTTTCTCGATTTGCCGATTACGTTAGTGACAACGCCGGGCCGCTGGTAATTGTGTACGGCGTTGTGATGGAGTTGGCTAAGAGAGAAATAATTATATACTTGAATCGAGATAGTATGTGACGTTACGTTGCGTACATTGTCATTACATTTTGGATAATAATTGTAGTTGTTATTCGTGGTTTGTTTGAGTCGACGTGAAACAGCGCACACTATAAGGTAAAACGATAACATAAACTATTATATTTTAGAAGGGCTAATTTAACGTTCTTATAGATGATATATATACTCACATAATTTTAAATATAGTTATACGCTGTCAAAACTTAAAGCAAACAAGGCGGCTCTCCGCACTTCCACGAGATCACGGTCGACTTGCCATTATAAAAATGATTATTAATGATGACATTGTTATTGTTGGTTGGCGCACTGCTTATTCCTTTTTTTTTTTAATGTAAACAGTCTTCAAGAAAGCTACTAATTGTTTCATTTTTTAACAGTTAATATAACTCTCGAAAATCTGAATATTAATAAAAAAAAGTTTCTGAGATATTGTTGTTTTTAAGTTTTTATTGTGCCCATTAAAACTTATACTTAATTTCAATCGTAATGCGTAAACATAATTTTTAAAGCGTGGCTTCTTTTCTAAAATTCCAGGATGTTTAGTCAAAGTGTTATACTATAGATCTTAAAATAGGTTTTATGTCAGTAAATTAAGTTTCAGAAAATCTATTCAATTTATATCATCATCTATAACACTGTATTTTATTATTTTTCAATGTAAATTATTCTCGAATTTTTATTTATTTATTTTTTATAAATGAAAAAATGAAGAAATAATTTACATCTCGAATTCCCACTCTATCTTTTTTGGCTTATTATTAGTTTCTTGGGAAAAAACTGTTTAAAATATACTGTGTACACTGTTCTCTGAACAAACAATTCTGTTTAGGTGAAAAAAATTACTTTATTCTCAATTATGAAATATATTCGTTGTTTATTAATTTGGAAATTTAATGAGCGACTTTAAAAAAAAAAAAAAATAAGGTTGTAAAAAGTGCAAAAAACAGTAGTTTTTTTTTTAGTATGAATACGTTTTGTATTATTTTTCAGCGTAGGACAAACAACAAATGTACAACAAATACCTATAATATAATATTAGAATACCTTCGTGTGCTAAAATCGTATTTTTATCGAACGAATTCGAACAAAGGAACACTATATGGCGATTTCAGTATAAAGACACAAGTCGTACGCACAGAAACAGTCGATTCTTCAAGTATAGGAATGTAGACGTCCTACGTTCTACGGCTCGAAAGCATATCGATACAAACTGCACGGGGACACTGCAGGGATATTAGGATTTTAACGTGTTTACAATAAAATGTGTGTGTAGCCGCTATATATACGCTATGCCCGGCATTATATTATTATTATTATATCATTTATCCGCATTGTAGACGAAACCGGACGTACAATTTTACTATTGTTGTGAAATCGAGTTGTTGTGACGGTGTTTTTCAAACCTCGGCGGGCGTTTTTAATATTCCCTTGATTATTGTAATGATATTATATGTCGATAAAGCGGTTGCGGTATGTCCCACAACCGCACACAATTCCGTACACTGCAGTCTGCAGATCGTGGTCTATTGTGTTTATGAATGGATCAGCGTTTTGCAGTGGTACGGCGGCAAAGATATGTGAAAAAAACACCACTCACACACACACTTTACCTGCCATAATTCATACACAATGTGTCATATATGTTTTGTACTATTAGTATAATAATTAAACTACTATATATATGTACAGTACTATAGTAGGTAGGTACTCCATACATGTACGAAGTGTTATTAAACTATGTAACTACTAGGCGTATACACTATTTTTTTTTTTTATTAATAAATTCTCGTTTTTATTTTTTATATATCATACCTACCGACTTTTTAGATTTTATTCAATAAATTATACACCGACATTAATTTTCGAAAAATACCTTTTTTAATATTATACGAGTGCTGTGTTATAGATGTTTGTCAATTGAAAAAAATGACCTAGACAATAATGCATTGATTGTTGTAAACTTACAAAAAAACACGACTAAAGTTTATATTACACTGTTTTGTGTATTAGGTACTATTGTATCGTTTATTGTTTAGGTATGCTATTTTTCTGGGAGTCTCGTCGCAGTACGTATGTTTACCAATGTCGAATACAATAACTGCATATTTTGTCTGGATTGCATTTTATTTACTGGTCATGCACAGAAACGATGTGGTGTGTCGATTGATTAGTAATTGCGCACCATAAATATAATAATTATTGTTTCCAGATATTTTACATATTATGTCGTGTTAACGTCATCGAGATTATGACGCGATGTTTTGAAAACAACAATTATTCCGTTGGACGTATTTACTCTTTACCGTGTTGTGCACTTGTGCACGCACGCACGTTAACGCTCACATTATATACGGGTACTTGGTTGATACCTGGTATGGTATTACGTCCCATGCGTTTTGGATCGTTTCTAATCATTTTTATTTGAAAATTATGTAAATCTGTGATGTTCCGGAGGCCACTAAAATGGTGTGTGTGTGTATGTCGTCGTACGTGATGTCGTGTATTTCAATTGTTTCCGTGGAACGACTATATAATATAATGTTATGATGTTCGAACATTCAAACGATTTCTCTTCTCTTGATATTGTTTCTTTAATATTTTTGAATTACTTGAATCTGTCAGTAAAAACATTAAGTTTAGTTCTCAGGGTTATTGAGTTTTTGAACACAATTAATGTTTTGAATTCTGAGTGGAGCGATGGAATCTTTATGGATCTTCAAGAAGTTACAGTGTTGTGAATTTTGTTTAAAAGAGTGTGTGTATGTGTGTGTGTGTGTGTGTGTGTGTGTGTGTGTGTATTGTCACTCATCACCTTTTGGAGCAGTCAAAATACTAAGATTTTCAATTCAAATATCTTTTATAGAAGAAATATGAAACCAGCTGGTAGTGCCTGGTACTTTGGGGGTTAAGAGTAAAATATTTCTAGTACATTCCTAATAATTGTAGAAAACAAACAAAAAATAGGAAAAATTAACTAATTTCTGACAAAAACGATTTTTTTTATTTTGTGATAGGTAATCCAGAAACAAAATACTATAGCTGAAATTTTCACCGAATATTCGGTTTTTTTTTTATATAGTCAGATTATTAATTAACTCCGTTATTTATAGAAGTTTAAAATTTTTTTAACAAAAACTTAAAATACGAGTTTCTTCATAAGTTTTGCTTCAAAGTAATTTAATAATACTTAAGATACATAAGGCATAATTTGTTTTTAGGTATAAGCATATTATGAAGTTAAATATTTCGATAAAATTAGTCAAAAACGGCAAATTATTTTGTATTTGAAACATTACAAAATTTTCTATTTTTATAAGGTTTGAAACGATTTTCAGTTGATACTTACAATTATACAGCAGAGCCTACTTCCCATTTTTTAAATTTTAAATTTTGAAGCAGAATTTTCTGAATTGATAATGAATATTAATTACTGAACTGCTGATATAAATTATACAGGCTAACACTAGAACCGGCCAAATAATAAGTTACTTTTTTGAATTATGAAAGCTCGTTTAATATTTTTCTGGGGTTCAGTCAACTTTTAATCCCTTTTATATAAAAAAAAAAAAAAATGTTCAATGAATTGTGTTATTTGTCATTTGACATTTTTATTTAACTCGGATCTATTATAACGAACATCAGCTGTACAAAACGTGATTGTAGTATAATACCCGTATAAACCTCATTGTGTAGCAACTGTAATAAAATTTAAACAGAAAATCAAAAATACAATATTATTTGGTTACCAATTAATAAATTAGCAGTTTCGAGTTCATTAAAATAATATTTCTCGTTTTATAACCACCCTACGAGCGATGAAAGTCTCGACGAGTTTTCGAGCTATGTTCCCGGGGATCTGCAGGAAATCAACCCCTCCCGCATCAATACGTAATAACCCTTCCCCCCTGCGCGCGCGCAAACACGCACCCCACGACTCTCTCGTCGAACACGTGTCCGTTTCTACTTCACGTTCATCGTTACGTTGTTATTAAGTAAATTAATATTACTCGTGGAATCAACAACCTTATTCATTTTATCGAGCGCGTTTTATTTTGTTGTGTACGCACGTCGATGTCCGGGAAACGTCGGCAAAGCTTTTTATGATTTGCATAATATGTAATAAATTATCGATTGATATTGTTTATTTTTCCGCAGGACGAGGAAAATGCCACAGTCTCTCCGGTCGTCTCCGCTGCCGCCATCGTCGGACGACGCTGTAAAATCAACCGTCCAGTCCGAGTGATCCAGCGACTTTTAATCGACGAAAAATACGACACGAAATCGTCCGGCCGCAATCGCCCGGCGTTTGACAATAATATTATAATATTTTATAATAACATTTAAAATACCGATTGTCGTCGTCGTCGTCGAGAGAGCAAAACGTTATTTCATTTATTTCTGTTTCCGACGAGATCCCCCCTCCCACCCCGTGCTCTACCGCCAGACCATAACTCAACCATCCACCCCACCCAGCGGTCCGGTCGGTTCGGCGTTTGTGTTTTTCGGGCGGCGCCGCCCACTGCCGCTGGAGAATCGCGTGCGGGCGCTGCGATTCCCCCCCAGTGACGCGTCGCGCAACAAGATGTACGCCACCGCTGCCGCCGCCGCCGCCGTCGCCGCCGCCGCTGTCGTCACAACGAACGTCGTCATCGCCACTGCCGGCACCGCCGCCACAGCGGTAGCTAACGTCGCAGTCGAGTGTCGTCGGAGGAGTGCAGCGCCACGCGTTCTCCTCGGTTCGCGATGATCCGCGCCGCAGCCGCTGCGTGCGCGCCATGTGACGCGTGATCCGGCCGCGCGGTAGTCTACCACAGATAAATAATTAATAGAAAAATTATAACAAATATTTATATTTTTACGATTTTCGCGTACGTACGTTCGGTCGAATCGATTCGTTTATGCGTATATAGCGTTTCGCGAGAGAAATAACGCAAACTGCTGCAGTACCTAAAATAATATTCCTACCCATCACAGTACGACAATTGTTACCTATCGTTGTAGTGCAGGTGGGCGCGTATCAAATTATTATTATATTATTATTGTTGTTTTTGTTGTTGTTGTTGTTGTAACGGATAAACAAAGGTCTGCGAGAAACTATACGCGACCGCGGTGCTCGACGCTCTTATACATATAGAGTAATTGTTACGTTATACAATAATATAATATAACATTATCGTACACTCGCATTTCGACTGACAGATGAAGTACAAACGACCTTTGCTCAAAAAATGCCGTCCATGAACGGGTGGTGGATCGCGTTCGTCTGGCTGTGGTCGCTGTCCGTCACGACCGCGGCCGTCGAGGAGAAGGTGTGCGGCAGCATCGACGTGCGCAACAGCGGCGACCGCCTGTCCGCGTTGCACAACTGCACCATCGTCCAGGGTTCCGTGCAGATCGTGCTGCTCGATGCCACCAAACCGTCCGACTTCGACATCAGCTTCCCGCTGCTGCGCGAGATCACTCAGTACCTGGTCGTGTACCGCGTGGCCGGCCTGCACAACCTGGGAAAGCTGTTCCCGAACCTGATGCTGATCCGCGGCGCGCACAGCCCTCATTTCCCGGGGCTGGCGCTCATGATCCACGACAACCTCGACCTCCGGGAGATCGGACTGTACAGCTTGACCAACATCACGCGGGGTTCCGTGATCATTTCGAAAAACCCTAGTGAGTTCCGGTGTCCGTATAATATATTATTATATATTTTGTTCGGTTTACAATCCGTTTGACTATATTATAATTGTTATTATAATATAACGACGTAGGATATTAATTATTATTGAAAACGAGTTTTTTTATTTTTTTTTTTTATTTTGTTGAAAACGTTCTTTTCGGATGGGTAACTGTTATTTAGTCGTTTCAAAACAACATTTTTGGGGTAAACAATTACATTTTTCACATCTTTTTTTATCGTTATGATTCTGTTATTATTAATTTATTTTGAACGATATACATACCTTTTACATTGTTTATTTCGAATTCCCCCCAGCGGAATCCATCTTGAGTATTTTGATGTGTAAAAAACAAACTTAGGACAAGCGGTTTACATGTATTGTATTACAGTATTAAAGTTTTGATGAGCGGAGTAGTGGTGAATCGACTTGTTGCGAAATACCCTTGTGTACCGTTTTACTTCGCTCGGCTAAATTCCAAATAAACCGCTCGTCCAAAATATCCTAGTAATATTGTTGAGTGACTTACGTTAAACGAATCGTTGATATAAATCACGATAAACTGTGTTGATTGTGGGTTTCTAATGTTTCTATATTTATACGGTAACCACGCTTGTCACATGGGCTCTGATGATTGTATGTGCGTGTGTCATCATTCGAAAACTAATTACAATTTTTATTTTATTTTTTAATTTATCGAGAACCCACTGTCACCCGACTATTATTTATAATAGTGATCACTGATGGGTGACGTACTTGACTAGGGAAATTTATGGTCTTTTTTTAAGAATTGAGGGTGCCTATTGTTGAACACTCGTTAACACTCACTCCCCCATTATGCGAATATCATTATTTTTAATATTATGAGAGCTATATAATATATATAGGTATATAGTATATAGGTGTATAGTTTGTCGCAGTTGACTTCCATCACGTATCCACTTCGAATTCAGGTTAGACTCCCCCTCGTGACTGAGTATCGGTGCTACGGTTCTATCTCACCGGTTGGTGAAATTAAGACCGGATTATCCCTGACATCGATTCGATTTCATAACGAAATCTCAATTATTATTAATTATAGGTAATAATAAAAAATAATGATCAAACTCAATTGTTAAAAATCTTTATTCGTTTGTAAAACGTCGATCTGTATTCGACTATTGTTATTTGTTTCCATTGATAGCATAATCGATATAATTTTTATAAAAAGTTGGAAATAATATTCAAATACCAATTAGTTTTTATAAATCAACTTTATGGAATCCAAAAATAAAATTACATGAATTTATGGCTTCCGTATCTTTATCATTAATACATCTGCACATATCAAAAATGACATTTATTCTTATGTTAATGAAGCAATAAATTGTCTTTCATTTCATTTCACATAATACGTCTCAGTCTCTCCGAACGAGTAATACAGAATAATCCTCTGTATTTCCATCATTGTGGGTTTTAGGCTATAATTAGAGTAAAATTACTGGTTATAATATCTAAAGAAGATGAATTTATTTATGACCCTATAGCTACACGGTTTTTTTTTTAACAATTTAATTTTAATCCCATGGATATTTACATATTGTGTAATCTTTTAGTTTTTTTAATTTATACTTTTTTCATAAAAATCTAAATAAGTAGGTAGGTACTAACTAAATTCAACTTATAAACATAGACATAATTATAAATTTGATAACCAGTAATTTTACTTTATTTTTAGTCTAAACCACGTGTGGTTCAAACTTTAAGCACGAGGTTTTTCAGTTTTTTATTAGGTTTTCACACTTCGGTCTGTAAAGCCGATTTGCCGTTTTTTCGTCAATCAAAAGTCATTAGGGTTTTCTGATAATATTGTTCAGTCTAAAAAAATTTATCAATCAACTAAAGATACATCATTTTAAAACTTAAAATAAATAATTTATTAAAATGAAAAATCAATAAATTAGACATTAGTACAAAACTTTAGTATTAAAACGTGTCAAGAGTTATTAACATATTATAACCTAACATAAGAAAGTACCATAAAAATAATTAATTATTGAGTTATTTTTTAATCGTTCTAAAAATAAAAAATAAATAATTAAATCAAAACGAACAAAAATATTTGAAATAAATTACATTAACTTTTTCTTGACTTGAAAATGTGAACTGATCGTTTATTCATTGAATTATTGAAGTTTAGTTTAAAATAAAAATTTTTTTCCTGTATAATATGCCCCGAAGACGCTCTTTGATAATATTATTTCTTTAAAAGTTCATTATTATTTATAGCTTTGAAAATGATTTTTTTGTACTAGCACTGGTTAAAAGAAAGTTGAATACTATAATATTAAACCTTTAGAATTTTAAAATAAAATGTTATCTAAAAAATAACAAAACTTGGAAAATATAACTTAGAAATATAACTACAGTGGTGCATTATAGATACAAATTAGTAGATTCTAATTCTTACTGAACTATCACACTGAATAATGAGTGCTATGCAAGTATGTAACTGTACTATAATGTACATTGTCAAAATCTTAAATGTCGTATAGTCTAAAATCTTAATAGATAAGATAAACAAATCATTATAATAGGTAATATGAGTAAACACTAAAATACTTAGTATAAAATAATTATCACATAAAACTATAATTATTAGATAAATTTGTTTGCCTTATCATTATATCACTGTCAAAAGTAATGGGTAGACATATGATTACCCGAGTCAGGATATTCTGTTTAAACTTATTTTTTACCATAGTACCATACCATCTAATAATATTCAATAATTTTATATTTATTTACTCTTTTTGAATAAATTATATATTTTTATTGTTATTTCAATAAAAGCGCACACAATATAATATAGTATTGATTTTTTTTTTTGCAATTGTATATTATAATTTATAACATATCATATGAGTACCTATACGAAATACGTTTTTTATTTTACGAGTTAACTTGTCTACCTAATAATGTTAAAATTCTGAACTTAAATCACTCACGATTGACTAATATATTATTCATTATACATGTATGAATTTATTTATCAAAATACACTAATTAGGAGTAGCGTATGTTTATAACTTTTATTACTGAACAAGCGCATTTTCTGTGCAACCAACCGTCAAATTTATACTTTTATACTTTAAAATGTTGCTGTATATTATTATTATATTATAATAGGTGCTTCTACATAATTCAAAATACTTAAAAATATAATATATTATTATACTTATAATTAGCGTTTGTTTAAATATTTTTAATATATTCACGTGATCACATACAAATTTAATTTCCCTAACCGGCCTAACCTAACTTAGGGCAGGGAAAGAATTGTAAACTGTTCGAAAAACAATATTATTATATAATATATATCTAATATTTGTCGTTCATAAACAAAATCAAAACGTTACCGAATTTTATATCGCGTGTGATAGTATTATTGGTCCCGTGCAATGTATATTTTTTGACGATAACTTTGTGTTTTTAATGACTATACTATAATGTTAATATTAACACAGTACGTACGATGTAATCTAATGTCCGGGTCGCTGGACGTTGTCACCGTCTATTATGGAATTATCGTTTATCGCAAACATATTATTACATTTTCGACAATACATTAATTACATAACTTATATAACAACGATTGTGTGTCTGGCGGTTCTATATCCGCGCGTGCGCACAATGCCACAGTCCAATCTTGTAGAGTAGGTATATAATGTTATAGACACGAAGTGTCTCGTAGGGAATGTTTACTTCGCAGAGCACGAAAAATGAAAAATTACGGCTTAGGTACATAATTCGATTACCAAGTTTCATCCTGTTAGTTTTAATGATTTAGTGCGTGTTTTCGTAAAAGATGTCAGCACCTGTAACTGCGTAAAGGGGACTACTGAAAATTACGTGTTCGACATTACATTCTTTACAACTGCTTGGCGCTCGCCCTGCAAAACCATTTATTTATTAAAAACACAACAGGAGAAATGACATTTTTGAAGGGGCATTGTTGCGGGGCTGGCTGTGACTGTCAATCAATGTCGTAGAATTAGCCTATGGTTTAAAAAAATTAAAACGTTTTTCCAAAGGTGGTGTAAATAATCAAGTATGTAAATACGAAATTTTGGGGGTGTTGTGTGTAGTTTTAAGCATTATAAAAGGTTCCGTGTTTATGAATATATGTCTAATATAATATTAATATCAGTGAGTAGTGTAACTTTTGTATTAGTACATCAAATATTTACTTTTCAGCGACTGTCAAATAATAATCGACCAATGAAATTTATAATTGTATACGATAAGTTATTTTAATTTGTACGGTCGTACGGATAAATGCATTTCGTCAATTAATCACCTACTCGTAACAAATGTGAAAAAATTTAAAAATTAGCCAGTCTTCAGACATTATACCCGTAATAGGTAGCTAATATGTATTTACGTTTCATTCATTTTTCTATGTAGGCGCCTGACCATATTTAAGACCATGTGAAATCAACATACATTAATAATTGATTTGTGTTTATCGCGATAAAACGAATTAAAACATTTGGGCTGTGATGTTGCATAACATACCGATGTATCACGTAGTATTGTGGGTATAGTAATAATATCTCGTGTTAATTTTTGTAGAATTGTGTCACGCGACAACAATCGATTGGGGCCAAATCGCCAACGGTGTGAGCAACGACATTAACGTGATCAGCAACGACGAACCTATAAAATGTAACGGATGCTCTAATATTGGCTGTCCGGGAGACCTGTGCTGGTCACACGATCCTGTCCGGTGTCAGTACGGGAGATTGAACGGTTGCCATCCATTGTGCGCTGGCGGCTGTGACGAACCGCACTCTGCCAGGCATTGTTTTGCGTGCACCGCGTACATGCACAAGGGCGAATGCATCAAAGAATGTCCATACGGCCTGTGAGTGGTGTTTACAAAATCGGTGTTAAAAAAAAAAAAAAAAATTACTTACTGATATAGAGTTTGTTTTTGTTTTCGTATTTAGGTATGGTCACATCAGGTCGTGTTTGACCGCAGAAGAGTGCTACAGTCTGCCGGTGAGCAGAGAAGAATCGACACCGGACGTCGTGAACACGCACTACATCCCGTTCGAACGCGTTTGTCGCGACGAGTGTCCGTACGGATTCGAGGTGACGGCGGACAAAAGAAATTGTACACTGTGCAGGAAGACGAGGTACGGACACTGTCAGCGGAACTGTAATAGCTTCAAGATCAGCGATGACATGTTGAGGAAGAACTATGAATATCGTTTACACACCAACTGTACAACAATCCAGTCTTTGGAGATCGAAGTCAAGTACGGCACGAGTGAGGAAGTAGAACGTCGACTAGAAGAATACATTGGCAAAGTAGAAGTCATTTTGGATCAGTTAAGAATCATACGGTCGTATTCGCTGAACTCATTGAATTTCTTGCGAAGTCTGTACGAAATACGCGGTGAAAATACTGTTAATAAAATGGCTTTGGTGATTCGCGGCAATAAAAATTTACAAAGACTTTGGACCAACAGTAAAAACGAGACTCGCCCCGTAAAGATATTGAACGGCACAGTATCTTTTCATTACAATCCAAAGTTATGTATGTCAGAAATATATAAATTTGGAAATTTGTCTTCGCTGCCTCCGTTCTCAGATATAGAAGTGTCGGTTATATCCAACGGCGATCAGTTCGCATGCACTGTTTATAATTTACAAGTGGAAACCGTTAAAATCGAACCACAATCTATTGTGTTACAAATGCACAAACCGGTGGAAGCAGATCATTTGGAAAGGTTTCTTGTGTATTTTATCGAAGCATCTAAATGGAATGAAACTATTGAAACAACCGATTGCGAAGACTCTAGTTGGAAAATTGATGATATAAGTTCAAAAAAAGTTTTCAACGACACTGAAATTTACCATGTAATTACAAATTTAGAACCAAACACCGAGTACATTTATTATGTAAAGACTTACACGATTTCTTCAAAGACTAGTATGAGTAGTGTATTTCGTAGTAAGACACTTCCGTCAAAGCCGTCCGCTCCTCAATACTTCACTGCTCAACCATTGTCTAGTTCTGAAGTAGAACTTACATGGAAACCTCCTTCACATCCTCATGGAAAATTAGTAAAATACATTATTAAGGGAATTCATTTAACCGATGACCAAACCATTTTGGACGAACGTAGCTACTGTAGAAACAAGACGATCAATGGCAACGGTATATCTCACAAATCCACCACATCAATTGTTAAACCATCTGATGATACATGTGAAAAACAGTGTGAACCGCAAAAGAATATTGTTGACAATATATGCAACACTTTTGAACACGGTATAGACATGGATTTAATTTCATTGAACAATCACAAGTATACATTTGAATCGTGCAGCAGTAACATTCTTAATATTTTTATTAATTCAAAATGTTTGGCGATGCAAAACAATGACGACACTATCTTTCCAAATATTATAAATGAAAACTGTACAGAAATGTGGTCAGTGAGTAACATAGTGAATAATGTCACTCATAAAGATGGTAGCTCATCTTATTTCCAGATACAGCTGAATGAAAATGTTACATCGTTTAATCTTGGTAACCTTAGGCATTACAGTCAATATTTGTTGTCCATATTGGTTTGTAGAGAAGTGGTCAAACAAGAACTAAACCTAAGTAATATCAATCCTTGTAGTCAAGAGACGTTAATATCCTTCCGCACTTTGGAAAATAAGCAGGCAGATATTATTGATAGCGATAGTGTACAAGATGTTGTTGTGAATAATCACACTGTAGTTATATCTTGGCAGCCACCGACTCTTATAAATAGTATATTACATAGTTTCCAGTTGGAATATAAGCGCTCGGACGCGCCCAATTTTGTTTCTGTATGTATTACTATGAAGGAGTACGAAAATGCTGGCCGATCATATGTCTTCAAGAACTTACAGCCTGGTACTTACCAATACAGAATCCAAGCTGTTTCTTTGTATAAACCTGGCCCGTTTACTACGGTGAAAGAGTTTAATCTTCCATATCCAGACTCATTTAACAGTTGGAATCTTATTCTCATAATTTTCATTTGTGGCTGTTTATTAATTTTATTAACAGTATATTATATTCGTACACACTTTAGTCGTAAGATTTTGGAACGTAATACCATGTTTAATTTAGCCAACAATCCCGGCTATGTTGGTATATATGTTGAGGATGAATTTGAAATACCCCGAGATGATATAATTATACAAAAAATACTCGGTAGAGGAACATTTGGTACGGTTCACGAAGGTCTGCTAATGCCTGATTCCATACCATGTGCTGTAAAATCTGTTAGCAAGACAAACTTTATGAGATATCATGCAGAGTTCTTAAACGAAGCAGCCATAATGAAAAAGTTCAGCGAAGCATACCATATTGTGAGATTGCTTGGTGTGGTGACTAAGACCCATCCACCACTACTGGTAATGGAACTCATGGGTCGTGGTGATTTGAAAAGTGTATTGGTTAAGTGCAGGAATTCTGATGATCCACCTCCACCCAACAGGTAAAGACTTGAATATATATTTTTTTACTTATAGACATAAGATTTAGTGACACATTTTTATAATTATTTGATTATTTTTCAGATATACTATCATTCGCATGGCTGCACAAATAGCTGATGGTATGGCATTCCTAGAATATAATAAATTTATTCATCGGGATTTAGCAGCCCGAAATTGTATGGTGGCTAATGATATGACTGTGAAAATTGGCGATTTTGGTATGAGTCGACAAATGTATAATGGTGATTATTATCGTAAAGGAAATAAGGGTGAAATGCCTATACGGTGGATGGCTCCTGAGAGTCTTAGTGAAGGTATATTTACCAGTCAATCAGATGTTTGGAGTTATGGGGTTGTGATCTGGGAAATGATGACATTAGGAGCACAACCTTACTCAGAAAAGAGCAACAATGAAGTCATGGCACATGTGCTTGATGGTAACTTACTTAATTTGCCAATATTTTGTCCTGATGTGTTGGCTGGTATTGTTAGACTATGTTGGAATTGGACTGCTTCTCAACGACCAAGGTTCCTAAAAATAGTTGAAACACTTGATGTTTATCTGGAGGATGATTTCAGGTTCATTTTTTTTTATTAATTATTCACCATTCAATAATATTATATAATTTATCTCTTGTTATCTTGTTATTATACTATCACTTCCTGTTTATAGATCAGTTTCGTTTTATCATACACGTGGTTTACACAATGAATCACCGGCCGATCAATCGTTGATGTCGCCATGTACTACATATGAAGAAGATGTAGATAATGAAAGCATTTCTTTCGAAGGCGGTGACACTGTTGCTGTATATAGTGCGTTCCACGTAGACAAAAATAAAATGAGTAATGGCCATTTATCGCCAATGTAATTTTTAGGGTCAAAAATATTTAAGTGAAAATCAACGTTACCAGTAAAGTCTATTTAAAAAAATAAGTGTTTTTTTTTGTTTTCTTTATAAATATTGTATAAGCGGTATAAACTTGTCATCTGGGTAACCGTTTTTGTAGACTATTATTATTTCGTTGTTAACTTTTTTTTATATAATTTAATATTTTAATGTTTATGTTCTAATTTTATTAAGAATTATAATTAAATAATTTTTTTTTCATACCACCTCACATGTATAAACATATTGTTCTAGTTTCTAGTCAGCGCGTGGGAATCTTGTTTTTCCACCGTCTGTTTTTCATTTTATTATTATCTTATTTTACTATAAATTTTTACATGTCATTACAAAATTAAAAAAAAAATAAAATAAAATAAAATATATATTGCCATATAATTACTTTTTTTGGAACTATCTGATTGCTGTTTAAAATAATTTTTTAATATTGACCAAACTAATATTTACAAAAAAAGTATTTAATATTACATGAGCGTATATTTTTTGAAAATATTTTTTAAATTTAAAAGTCTCGATTAAATAAAACAAAAATATAATACTAATATTGTTTCATATTTCTTTTAGAAAAATTCAGTTATATTAATTATGTAATTGTAATATTATTTATGATAAACATATTTTATAAAATTGTATTTTAGGTAAATTTTTATGAAGTTTGATATTTTTCCTCTAGTAAAATTATCCTTTTCCATATGTGTTTACGAAGATGTTGTTTTAATTTAAAAACTTACCAACATTGGATCTCTTATTGTCAAAATGTTAACATATTATTATAATATTTTTTCCTTAAAATAATAAGGTAATTAAAATTGTTTGATATTTACACATTGCATATTATAATATTATAGTAACTAATATTTTAATATTATTAAATGTTGACCAATAAATTTGAGTTACATTTTTACTGATCATTGTTTAAACTGTTTTAATTTAAAGAGATGATAATTATATGAAACTATACAATTTTAAATTAAATAAATCTGAAAAAATATTTTTTTTTTCTAGCCAAATGTATTATTTGATATGGTAATGTATAAATAATGTATGTTTAATGTAAACAATTTAAAATTGAAAAATATATATATTTTTTTTTAATATGAATTTATACGAGTATTGTGGTATTTCATAAATATTTCAATTTTGTACTTTTTATTTAAATTATTTCAAAGCTAATAAAATACATGACTTCAAGAGTGTTGGATCTTTTACCATGGATTATATAGTTGCTTTATATCTGAATTTGTTTTATCTAGAGATATACTGGAATATTATTTTTGGTTTCCTCTTTGGATAATGTATATTAACAAAATGTAGAAGAAAAAATAAATAAATATCAACACCATTGATTACAAATAAAAATTTTTTTTTCTTAGAGGATGTCATAGGACTAGCATTTGTTGACTCATTTTTACAAATGTATAACACATTTTATAAGAAAAATTTATTTTACTCTGTTAATGGTTGAGTAAATTTACATTAGTTATCGCTACATTGGTACAACTAAGAGGTGAACAAAGAAGTTGTGTACTCAAAAAAATAAAATAAAATCTTTTCTATAATTATATTTTGAAATAAATATTATAAATAATTACAAAAATGTTTGAGATTTTAAGTAGGTACCTTCCTATAATATAATACATACTAAGTAGTAAGTATTTAACAGGTAGGTATTTTGTATGATCATATAGGTACCTACCTATCATGTTGCAATGCTATACCATTATTATTTAGTTTATTTAATGTTGTATTAAACCACAGATACGTAGTTACTTGTGGTACAATGTTCATAGACCATTGTACTATTATAGTTTATAAAATATATTATTGAAATAACTTCGAACTCAGGGTAACAACGTTTTATTTCATCTGTGGCGGGATGCAGGATGGCATATGCACTTCTTACAACATAGGTAGGTACGTTTCCGATTAAATATTTTTCCAGATAAATGCGATTCCGAAGAAATTTTATTCATAGACAAGTATTATACTCATACATATTTTTCAACTCCGTTGATTCATCGATTTGCTCAGTCGAAAACTGTTCTACGATAAATCATAATGCACATCAATACTTAATAATTTAAGATGTTGGAAAGTTTCTACTTTCAAACATTCAATGATTGAATTGAAATATTTTACAAGAACATAAATTTAACGAAAAAAAATATAAAATGCCGATCAAACCGTTTAATGATGGTTGCTGTGTGGCACGACTCGCAGTCTGCGCTACTCTGCGGTTGTACTGCTTAGTGCTTACACTGCGGCTTGCACCGCACGACGAACAGATGGCGTGACTGTTATCGTCCTACCACTTCTGTTGTCGTCTTGAGGTGTCCTAGTCTCTTGATTTTTACGAATTTTGGGAGTCGCGCCGTAACCTACATCAGGATCAGGATACACGAAAAATAAGAAATGAAAAAGTACACTTTCGGTAAGTATACCAAAATGAGGTAGGTACGTCGTACTATTGAAAAAAAAATATTTATTAGGAAAGTATATAGGTATAACAGCTCTGTCGAAGGTGTCGACTGTCGGGTGTACGACGTCATTGAGTAAAAATAGTGATGGGTGATCAACCTATTCTTAGATCCACGACCACTCAAATTCATTTATTTTGACATTATATACATAAATATAAGTATGATGTATGTTACTGGAAAAAGTCGAAATCGGGCAAACCTCAAAAATGCTCGCGGGCAAAACGCGAATTGTCCACGACCGCGATACTTGGGAAAAATTTCATATTTCGGTTTGTCGAAATACATTATCTAGCCATACATTATCTAGTCGTGAGCAACTTCATTTCCAAGGTTGCGTGTACAATATTATATAATTATATTTGCATAAATCATAAATGAAACGGTTAATTTCAGGCAATTTAATATTTATTTCATTTACTAATACACACACAGATATAAAGGCAATAATAATCAACATTATATAGATCGTAGATATATCATCATATATGTACAATAGTACAATACTACAATGTATACGGATTACGGAATATTATCATTTATCAATAGGTATATAATGTATACGTGTTAAATTTGAATTCAATGATAGATCATTACGTGGTAAAAAAGTTTCCCAGTGAAGATCGTGGTCTCACCAGTGGCATACTGACGGGGATTTTAAGGGTTTAACCTTTCCCCAGAAGTGAAACATGTAGGTATAATTATTTTGTGGAATATTAAATTAATAACATTTTATACACATACATAAATGGTAACTCCCCCCCATAAACGAATAACCTAACTAATAACCTAACTGGGTCTCACAGTCTATACTCTATATACTACCTTGAAATGTGACGTTTCCATGAATATATTTTTTTGAAAAAGTATAATTCCATATTTAGATATCTAAATCAGTCTAAATTTGATCTTAAAATGTCTAAAAAAATTGTGTTAATGACTAATGTACATTTTAGATTTTTTTGTTTTAGTATGGAGTAACTTTCTATTCAATTTTCAAGACGGCTATAAAAATCTAATGTTTTATACATTTTTAACTACAAAATAGTTGGCCGATTTTTGTAATTTTGTCAAATTTCGTTAAAATTTTAACACGTCAATAAAAATAAATCATGCCTAACTATACCTTATAGGTACCTATATATACTTTAAATATTTTTAAATTTTTAAAAGAGTAGTTTATGTGGGTTATTATATTAAATTTTCAACAAGAATTTTTTTTTTTTGATTTGAATTAAACAATCTATCCAAGTTGTGTACAATAATAAGCTTAAATGCTAATGAAGAAGGTTTGATAGAAAAGCTTGATAGGAAAAGCAGCTCACTGATGACATTACTGGAAAAAAAATAGCTAAACAATTTTAAAATATGCTTATGAATTGCTTAAATTGAGTTTAAATCAAATAAAATTTAAGTTGAGAATAGAAAATTAAAATTGTGGAATGTTTCAGTTTCTAAAATTAATATTTTTTTATTAAAATTATTATTATACGTTTAAGAATGTTCAATCGTTTAAAAATTTGATCATTATTTATTCATTAATAATCCTCATAAAAAATTTACAGCGTTAAAGCAAATCGCTTTAAAATTCCATCAAAAATACTTTATGAAAAATGTTGTATTTCATTTTCAAGCTTTATAGATATTAAAATTTAAAAATTTAATAATTTTTAACTACAATATAATTGACAAATGTTCTTGATTTTAAAGAACTAGTGAAAACTGAGACCGGAAAATTAAAATCATACGGTTTGATTATTAGGGTATTTTAAAGGTTATCTCAATACTAAAATTGTAAGTTTAATAATTTATCATTGTAGCTGAAATAATGAAAAACGTTTAAGTAAAAATCCAAAGTTAAAAATAAAAATAATTTAACGAGACAATAGGAGTTGACAAAATAACCGTGGATCGTAATTTAAAGCTGTCGAGTGTATAACCTCATGTATGATGAGTAGAAGTTGCTTGATTTACACAATAATTTCAATAACTTACGATATAGTATTTAATTTTTTTTTTTAAATTGTATGCTGAAAAAAAAATTGTTATTTTACGAGTGAATACAAAAGATCATGAAAATTTAAATTTAAAACTCATAAAAACTTAAGGTACTCAAAGCTTAATTATTAAACACATGCTTTACTATAAGCTAAGCGTTGTCAGAAATAATTAATGTATATATATTTTTAAATAATTATAGTATTATACAATATAATAATAGGTTTAGATATGAACAATTAAATGTATTATTATTATATTACATTAAAACGTTTTCTTTACACTTTACATTATTAAATTAAGACGATGTCGTACCCACGTTTCTTGTCTCAATCTTACTAACGAATAACATATCAAATTTTATGATCAGCAGTTTTAATTTTCCAAAATTAGCTTTAAATTTTAATATTAAAAAGTGTCTTTTTATTAGTCTCTTGTTATTTTTCTATGATATTTTAATTTTAAAGCAAGTTATATGAGTATTTTTAAATTTTATAATATTTTACATAGGTACACCATAACCCGCTTAAAAATTGTAATACCTATTTTAAAAAACCAATGAGTGAATACAGATATGTTTTTGCCTTTAAGTTTGATGATTAGTTAATTTAATGTAATACTAAAGCCATGATACAAAATTAAAATCACTAAACATAATTAATTTTGCTAGGCATGTTGTTAAAATTTGTAATATAATAGCATATCAACACATACAGCTATACAGATATAATATGATGTCCTTTTAAAGGTACATTTTTGCATAAAAATCATCAAACTTGTAACACTTTGACTACTTCCGAGTTCCAGTAGTTCAATTTCAATTTTTTAATTAGTTTTTAATTCAATTTTAAGGTAGAAGGCTTCATTCACTTCAGTCTCCATACCCTCCTTTATCCTTTTTATATTCAACTCTGCAGCGTTAATTATTTTAAGAAGTCTAAATCGTAATATAATGGAATTCAACTATACTATTTGAGAATATTATAATAAAGTTTGCGATAGGTAACACCCAAAATAAGAAGAAGTTTTGACTTTTACTTTTTGAATGGAAACTTATTTGTTTTAATATTCTAATAGGAAAATAAAAATGATGGATGCATTTTGCAAAATAACGATTTGAAAATCCAATAAATAATGTGGTTTCGATTTGCTTTGATAATAGTACGAAATAAATTAATATTAATGAATATTATTTCAGTGAAAGTCTATTATAAATTTTGCAATGAAAAAATGTTTATTTTTTAAAGTTATGGTTATTATACAAGTTACATTTTATACAGTATTCAGTGGCGAAGTGTCATAGAATAGTGTTTTTCAACCTTTTTGGTGTCGCGACCCCCAAAATAGGAATAAAATATGGTAAATTACTTCGCGACCATCTAATACCTATGTACCAATGTAAAGTACAAATTTAAACAATAAATAGATCATATAATACAATATAAATATATAAATATACCATTTATAAATACCATGTGTAGTACCTAATTTAAACTTGTTACAGGTATGATACAGGTTATAGGTTATTTTGTTCAATAAAAAATTTTAAATAAAAATTTAACTAGGTTGAGAAATACTGTCATAGAAGACAAAGGGATAATGTATACCCATTTAGAATAATACGGACATTTTAATTTGGTATTATTATAATAAGATAATATTGAATTTGTCCAATAATTATGCTTGTCGTGGTGTGTAGAGGGAGTTGGAAAATCGGTGGGATTATCGTTGCACTAAGGTCTATGAGACAATTATGTATCTCACCTTTTATATTTTTTGTTTTATTGTATTTTTAAGTAATTAATTGTTCATGTTCAGTTATTAAAGTCACGTCATCGACCTCCGAAAACTTGTTATCGTGGTTGGTTTTTAATTTATGATTTGTTTATTTCTGGTGTGATATTGTCTAAGTAATGAGTATCAATAATATAGTCATTATGCCTGATTTATTTTTTTCAGCGTTTCTGCTGCTCTAAAGATTTACGTCTCACTACTGAACATTTTAAAATTAATTTATACTTAATGCATATTGTTAACGACAAAATTGTTTGATGCTCATTTAAATACACTTTAATTATTATATTCATAAAATAAATTATAAAAACGCTTTCTATTATATAATAATATAATGACATAATGTTAAGTGTTTTTTAAAATGAATTTTATTTATTCTATCCCGCATCGTTTTGATCTTTTTAAGACTTAAATATTCGCCTTTTCTCTAAAATAAATCTGTATAACTTCGTAGGAAGAGGTGGCATGTAATTTAATACTGACTTGTTAAAGTCCCCTTTGATGTTCATTAAACTTTATGTCCCATGCGTCTACTCCACTGCGACTGCTCAGTGCTAATTTTGTTATCACAAAGTTGGTCATGCTATTTTTTTTTTTTCATAAAAATTTTATCTCTTATTCGTCGTTGTTGTGAACAATTAAAATAATTATAAAGTCCTGAGTGAGTTAAAATAACTTATGAAGTAATGCTGCTGACATCTTACATTAAATCATGTAGGTACCTATACGTAGCTATTTTTCAAATCGCTTTGAACCGAATCTATTATAAGCAAATTTAAACTAATTTTTAAATTAAACCTTTAAACCGAATTTGTATTAGTATCAAGACCGTATTAACTATTAAGGGACAACAAATATGGAAGAAAACATAAGTATGATGCTCAGCCTTTACCAAGTATTCACAATTTTTGCCAAATAAATAACTCTTGACTGGTATATGGATTTATTGGTGTTAAACAAAACAGTAGTTAGATGGTAGTATAAGCTACATAACCGCCCTTCTTTATAAACAGTGCATAGGACCTTTAGAAAATAAGTTAGATGGGATTAATATTGGTAAAAAATAAAAACGGTATATCCATCATGTTGGTAATCATGAGGTATCTCAGCCGTGCTTCTAACTTCAAATTAAAAAATATATAAATAGTTTATTATTTTATTTATGAATATAAATAATATTAAATACATAATATAATCATGCCAAATTGAAAATATTTAATTTTTCTAATACATTTATAAATTTATTTATTGAGAGTAAACGCTCTTGGTGGGCTCAGTACAGAATGAAATAATACTTAATAACTAAGGATGACATAAAAGCACATGTATCATTATTAATAAGTAATAACATAATAAATAAAAAAATTTTCAAGAGTTTAGGTTATGATTAGATATTTTTGACTAAATATTTAAATTACATATAAAAATAGATTTATAATTGTTAACATTTTTTGTACTTATAATTAGGTAGGTACTTAAAAAATTTATTGATTAATTTATTTATATGAAAAAATACCAGCCATTCTATGGGTCAATTTTTTTTGAAAGAATTAGCAATGCTTAATAATTTTCTTATAGATGTAAAAAAAAGTGTAGATTTTAATTACTATAAAATTTTTATAATAATTATTATAATCATGTAAATTGAACATTTTTCAATTTATATAATAATAAATAAATAATTTATTATATTATAATTAATACCTGTAGACTATAATTATTATATTATACGATTGATATTATTATAGTATTATAATATGTATAATATGTATGGTCGATTTAATCATTTTTTTTTAAACATTAACTCTTTGGTAATTAAAATTAATGATGTAAAGAAACAGAACACATATTATGTATACCACGGTTATGTGACAACTGTTAAATATTTGTTTACTGTCGACAAAAGATACACGAAAACCGGAGTAAAACTTACCTAAATGTATGACTGTATAGGTAGGTACCTACACTGCACAGATCGCTAAACACACAATACAGGAATATTTATTATTTATTATAGTGAAAGTGTGTGTATTTCTGCACCACCTTAGATGTTGTATCAAAATAATAACAACATGAAGTAGCTACACAAACGGCTATTTTTTTTTTTTTTTTTTGTATAAACAAACACAAACATGCAGCAAAACTATAAATATAAATATAAATAAATTAATAAATAAAACTATCGTTTAGTACTACACGACCTAAAATATAATAGGCCATTTTTCTGCGTCGTATACCTGGTATAAAAAAAAACCTATACAACACAAAGGTTGCTGTTTGCTGCATATTATATCGTATTATTATATTTATGTGTCTATAATTGATATCAATGGCGCAATTTAAATGAAAAAATCGGGAGTGCTCTTTATTTTTTTAGTTAGTCTGCAAATGGCTTAAATTATGAGGGTGCTAATTCGAAAATTGGCCGTGTTAATCACCCTCAATCAATCCTTTACTTTAATTGCGCCTACGATCGGTCGTTTATTTATTTCTTATCTGGATATGTGTTACTTGAGCAAAAATAAAGTTCACAATGGTAATATATTTATATACAATATACATCATACGTTATGGTTATGACACATAACATTGATTTCTACTCGAAAAATCGAATAGTGATCTCACTGAAAAGTACTAATATCAACAGGCTATAAAATATATTTCAGATAAAACAAAATTTAGTTTCATGATATTATACCATTGAACACTTAACTTATAATCTGTGTATCTATAACTAGGTATATATCTGTTATTAACACATTTATTAAAATAGTGAATATAATATGTTATAAATGTCATAAAAGCATTTAAGTATATAAGAATTTACATTTAATATTATGATTTATGACACTTCATAGACATTTTATGTAGGTACGTTGTAAATGTCCGAGTTACATTAAATATATAAAGTAAAGGAGTAAAAGCAGATGGATTTATTTACAGTTCACACCCAGTCAAAGTTATTGAACAAATTTATGTACAAATGAACTAGGGGTCGTTGACTCATATTTGATACGCTCGTCAAACTCCTAAATAATGACGATTCCTTATGTTTTATCTAAATTGGCTTTCATATTTAAATACTCAAAAGTCAAAACTGTCTTTTAGGTTCTGAAATATTGTATTCGTTTCATAATTATGTATGTATTTTTTGTATTTTCCATACCCTTTAATCTTTAGGAGCAGTAAAGAAGCTTCAATTTTCAATTTAAAGATGATTTCTGGTAAAAAATCGATTCTAAATGGTACTTTGAAAAGTCAAAATGAACGAGAAAACGGGAAAATTGACTAAAAACCAGTTTTTAGCTAAACCGACTATGTGTTTTTCTTGTAATTATTAAAATAAATAATTACGTCAGAGCTATACATTTTTATCAAATATTTATATAAACTTTTTTTTAAATAACAATCTTAAAAATTATTTTTGGTTTTTTTCTATGATATTTAAAGGTATTGCATTTTTTTTAATTTTTAGTTTTCCCGATATATTTTGATATATTATGTATTATACAGTTTATATTATCAAGTAAAAAGCTTGAAAATAGAATACAGGTATCTTCATAAGTTGTTAAATATTAGTATTTAAATTTTCAAGCGTTTAAAGTTTGTTAATGTTACTAAATAAAAATACATGTAGTTTAATATAAATAAATTATAAAATATTCTTATAAATAGACATTGACACTCCATTTCCGTTCAGAATCGTTTTTCTATGTTTCATGATTTATCATTGAATTTAAATTTAATACTCCGTTATAGTGACTTACTCAATTACGAGGTACATTCAAATCCTTTTATACAACAAAGTATCAACTTCCTGGTTTTTTTTAAAAAAAAATTACTGTATTAATATTTTATTTTATTTTCTGTCATGCAATTGATGAAACTATGAAACAAAAAATTCAAATATTTTTTATACCTTAAAGAAATTTATATACTTTTTTTGTATTAATTAATATTAAGTTATTAGATAATACACGTAAAGCAGAGAATTATGCGGGTTTAAAAGAGTTTAGTAGAGTACCTACCTACCTTAATTATTAATTTAAAAAATAAGTTTCTTGTGCACAAATGCACAATATTGTTTAACTTGGATGATCGGTAAATGAATATCCATTTACATAAAATTAGAATACAAAAATCAGTAATTAGCTATGCGCAAACACTGATTTAAGTTAGTTTTGATGATTTAAATATATTACATTGATAATAGACAAAAACTGTTTTTTTTGAGACGGTATTAACTTTTAAAATTTTTCAATATTATAGCGACTTATTGTTTTTTATTGATTAAGCATTCAACTATTGAAGCTGTAACTTGTAACTATAATATCTAGTTATGTACAGTTATAAAATTATTTTACTAAAGAGAACGCAATGCAATTTAATTATTTAATTATATTTCCCGTCATTACAATAAAAATAATTAAAGTAGATGTTTTCGTAATATTAAAAACAAATAAATAAATAATAGAGGAGCTCTCGCTATAAGCCAACTGCTGGTATTTAAAATTGTTAAACATTGAATCATATCGTACCTATCATTTTATTTTGCATTATTGTATAACATTTATGAATCACGAGAATTTCTTTCAATTGAATCATTCACGAGGAATAAGAATGCTCACTATCTCATTAACTTTATTTATAAGTGTTTATTATAATTATTCACGGCTTTTAATAAACTACATACATAGAATAGGTATGCAATTGAAAAGATTATATTATATTATAACGATGTATCATAGAGGATAGACATATGACAATTTTACATTAAAATTACACTTGAATGTGTCAGATCATTGTGATACACTCTGCAGTATAATGTTGTACGGACACGTATAATTAAAAAAATTGTCGTCGGGAGGTGATTTTATTTATGATGATAATTCATATTCTTTAGAAATATAGTTATAGCGGGCTAGTGAAAACGCGGTTTTATTTTTCGAGACGATTGTATTTTATAATTTTATTTTATTGTACATTATTTGTAGGTTACGATGTCAT
This sequence comes from Aphis gossypii, assembly GCF_020184175.1. Lineage (NCBI taxonomy): Eukaryota > Metazoa > Arthropoda > Insecta > Hemiptera > Aphididae > Aphis > Aphis gossypii. Next base: position 73,980,689 of record NC_065531.1, on the reverse strand, counting down.
ATCTACTACTTCTGCTGGTGACGGGACATTTTAAAAACGAATAATTGCTTTAATAGTTTTTCCATTTCCTAAGAAATAATTGAAATTTGAATACAAACGCTAATCTAAATGCACATATAAATTGTATTTTGGTTAAATGTTCAATTTGTAGGTATGTGACTTATTGTTAATAACATTGTATTCCCAGCGTATTATATTAAACTTATTATGCAAAATATAATACCACTCAAAATGAAGCGTTATGAATTGCCCCTGAAAATCAGAAACATGTACATTACTATGAAAATAATTGTTATTTTGAATTTTCGATGTATAGAAATTCAATTCAATGCTTCAATTATTTCTAAAAGATAGTATTATATTAAAAAGTAATATTAACTCACTTGTATAATATGGTATTTATCAAAATACTTGGTTTCTTAGACACTCATTAAATTTAATTAATATTTTAATACAAAAAGGTGTAGATAAGTGTCGTTGATTACTATAATATAGTTAATATAGCTCAATATATGTATAATCAAAATCCCTAAATTCACTTGTTTTGAAAATATAAGTGTTCAGTTCGTGTACAAAGAATATTATTTAAAAATAGGTGGTCAGTGGTATCTGCGATATGTTCTGATGTACGATAGGTGACGGGAAGGTCATTGTAATTGACGTGTTAAATTTAAATGCAATGCGATGTATCATTGTACACGATTACACGAAAAACGGTTCTGAGCAAATACAGCTTAATATCAAACTTTTATATTTTTTTATATTGCTATTAAAATTGTTTATTTTACTATTAGTAATACAGTAAGTGAAAATATTTTTTAGCCAAAAGTTTGCATTTAAAAATATCATTGTGTGTATAAAATTATATCATGTACAATAATGAATTATAAAAACATTAGAAGAAAATTTAAAATATCTACTATCTGTTGTTTTCAAAAGTCACAAAAAAAAAAAACTAAATTAATTCAATTATGTCGAAATCTGAATTCGTGTAAAAAATTTTGATTTTTCTAAATCTTTTGTTTGTATTTCCCGATTATTTTGAAAAATAAGTACTGTACATTTTTAATTTTGATCTTTTTTAAAGTAAAAACTAGACCAGATTGATTTGCTATCCAAAACCTCCCTTTTCGCATTTTTTCGATTAGGTATTTATCGTGTAATAACAAAAACACTTCATTGTAAAATCAATAATAACTATAGGCAACCGAAATTATTTTGAAAATACAATTTTTAATTGAATTAATAAAAGAACAAATAAATGAATTTCATCAAATTCAATTTTTTTTCTAAAATTAAAGACTAGAAAATGTTTCGTTACAGTGAGACTGCCATATTATAGAAGACTGCAGAACTTTTCGCTGGCACACAACCGACCGCGGGAGATCTATGGTCGGTCAGAATTTAATTAAAAAACGAACGAAAAAATTGCACTTCCGTCTTTTTGACAATAATAATATTAATAACACCTACGTGTGCGTTGTGCCCGGCCGTTTGCGCGTATACCCATACATATATAAATTACGCCATTGTAGGGTAAACATTGGTATTTATGTTTTTCCGTGTAGCTACGCGGAGGGATGGGGCCGAAGGTTTATCCTTCGGTCGGTGGCTCGCTCTGCTCCGGCTGTTCGGCCGACCACCACGAGGTTATAGCCGGTGTTGCCCGAGGTCTGTGATCAGTTCCCGCGCTGCCGCAGACACCGAACGTTGCCGTCAATTCGAGCTCGTTTGTCGTATCCGCAAGTCGTGCGCACCGCGTGCCCGGCTGTTTCTGACGGGATAATTTACGCGAACTCATCAGTCGTCCCACGATTTACCGTGACCGCGCGACGGATGAACGAGACGTCATATCGCCTGAACAGTTTATTATTAACGATTTTCACGATACGGTTTTCCTCCGCCGATCTAATAATAATAAAGTTATCAGACATTGTTATCGCATAGATTAAATCGTCGTATCATTCGAATCGTTCGGCGATCGACGACGGTTCGTCGCGAAAATTGTCGCATCAAAGTGAGTAATCTCTAAAGAAACACCACCCCTATTCACCCCCCCCCCTTACCGGGGCTACCATCATTCCATAATCCGTAAATCCGATTATTTAAGACCAGCGTAAAACGTGTAACATCACGATGGTTATTGGTAACGTGTTATAAACTTTTCACGTTTCTTTATATACCTCGTAAACCACTACGTATAAGTCCAAAGTTAAATCAGTTAGGACATAACCTAACGTACTACTTGTCTAGTGAAATTCTATTATTTTACATTCGACTTTGAATTATTGTTACCTATAATTATTTAATTTAAAACGTATTTTTGAGGTAGGTAATTATTATATTAGCTTTTGAATTTTTTTTTTAAATTAAAGTTCGTGCTTATGATGTTTTATAATTTGTAAAATTTTTAAATTTTAGATATTTTTATTAATGAAATTACCTATTTATCATTTAATTGATATAATCATCTTTACAAAATTAAAAAGTTTTTATAATTTGAATATTTGAAATCCGTTTTTGTATTATTATTGTGTCTATACAATATTTTTGTTTAAGTAGGTGCAATTTAAATTTAATAATAATTAATTTTAATTTGTTTAAAATACAAATAAAAAAAAATTTTTTTTTCTAAATGTAATAAATTTTAATTTATGGTACTTACTATTTTTAAATATTTAATTAAGCTACCTATCACGTTTTATTTCTTTAAATCAATCATAGGTAAAACTAACCATTAAGTGTCTATCTACTTTTTTTCGGGCACGTAAAACCTACAATTATAATTGGTTTATAAATTATGTTAAAAAGTTATGTAGCTAATTTTAAAAAAAAGCTGTTTTAAGTTCTAACAAATTATACAAATGAGAATATTACATTTATATATTTTATATTTTGATACATATATTACATATATATTAATGACTAGATGCATGAATAAAAAAATTATATTTTTATACTATGTTAAAGTATAATAAAATATTTGTGCCTTTTAAATTTGAATGGTTATCAGTTCAATTTTGTAAGGAGGTATTTTAGTGATATTAAATATTTAAGTTTATAAAAGTATTATATTGACGTATTTGATCAATTTATAAATAATTGAACAAATTCTTATGCAAAATAACAAAATATTTTGAAATTTTACTTTGTGGAATTATATATTTTGATTGACCAAACGTTAAAAAAAATACAGAGTTGAACAAATTTATCATTGACCTCTGGGAAACATGAAACTTTTCGTATAGAGTTAAGTGCCAAAGTTCTACGATTTCCGCATAAACACATCATACGAACACATCATTTTATCTATAGATGTGTGGAGTGAGTAAACATATATTTGTTGTTGACAAGTATTTATTAACTTTGATTTATATTAAATTCAAAAAGTTTAAGATGATGTTTTTAGGGTATATGTTTAAAATCCATTTGTTTACCCCTCCCCCCAAAAAAACCATAAAAATAGATTCAAATAATAGTTTTAAAAGTTAAAACGTTTAAAAGTCAATATAAATATAGGTAAACAGACATAAATATATTGTAATATTGTAAATAATAATGAAAATATTTACCTTAATTATTATCATTTTTTAGTTTAATTTAAAATTTTGATTTCGATTGTTTGGCGAAAATCGCTTATACATATGTATAATTACAACAATTAGCGAATAGTAAAATATTATACACGATACACCCAAAAACATGTATATAATGTATCAATAAAATGACATAATTAAACAAATAAAGTGAATATCTTATTTAATAGCATATTGTTTACTTAGTATGCTGACAATATCAATCAAATCAAAATTGCAAACTCTAGTATCTACCCTGGCATATTTTACTAAATCTAAAAGTGCCGATGGGTATTTCCTATTTTTCTAGTAGTTCTAGCATTGATTAAGTATATTTAATAGGGTTATAGGGACTTAAATTATTGCACTATTACTTATATTACTTTAAACGAGAATACGTACATTTTTCAACAGTATTTTTTAGGGGGAGGAAAAATTTAAAAAAAACCTAACATCATATTGTAAAAATATTTTTAAATTGACGAAATCCGTTTTTAATGAATTATAAACGTAAGGCAATACGACTTTTCCTCTCTCATGTTATGTCTGCACATTTATCATTTAAAACATATAGATATTTATTTTGAAAAGTTTATCTGTACGTTTTAAAAATAGAATTACTATGTTAAATTATTTTGATAAAATTTATTGTTGATCGTGCTGATTCGGTAATTACGGTAAAAATATTTTTCTGAATTACATGTTCAATTCTCCTTTTAAGATAAAATTGATAGTTTATTATATCTTAACAATTTATAAAATATTTTAAATTAATAATTAATTTTTATGTTCTTAACTTAAATACAGTTAACATAATTACGTATCAATAAATCGTATTTAAATTATGTTTATGTATGGATTTTTAAATATTTTATTTTATTCTCCGTTATTACTGGTCATAGAAGTATTATTTAAAACTTTTTATATATTCTCTAGGGGAATTTGAAATGGGTTTGTCGATGAAAACTTCAAAATCTGTTTTCAGTGATAAAAATTACACTTTACGGAGACTTTGCTTAGCTTGACCGCAGGGATCAGCAAGTACGTTGTAGCCTTGTAACTTTTGATTTTTTAAAACTTGGAGTTTAGTTAAGTATACTAAATCCAAAATACTATTTATATATATATATTATTATAATAAGAATAACTATGTTTGTGCAACAAATGAAATAATTTACTGAATTTTAAGTATAAATCAATAATAATGTATTAACATTTCAAAAATATATAATAGTAAATAAATAAAATTTATTTAATAATTGGATTTATCGTTATTATACAATATTTGGATAATTTGAAATGTTAAATGTATAATAAACATTTATATTATAACATAGAGATAAAATTTGAATATATTATCAGTATTTATTATTTATATTACCATTTATAAACTAACTTAAATCAAATTAAGTGCTTAAGTCGTGGGATAACTGCTAATTATTTAATTGTAAAACAGATTAATAAACAATTTTATTTTTCAATTTCTTAGTAAAAAATAAAGTACTACTGATGAAATTTGATGCTTGTGTTTATTTATTATTAGAGTTGGTGTTTTATTTAAGGATAATTAATGTTGTCTATAAACTTGATAGTTGTTGGTGGTTGATTATTAGTAACGTAAAATAAGATCATAAAATATTAATTTGGAGCATTATTTTTATTACTTACCAAACAATAAAGTTTTAAATTTGTTTTTAATAACGACTCAAGCAAATAATAATAATAAAAAAATACCTAATTTAAGTTTAATTAGCTTGTATTATAAAAATAAATAATAAAATGCATACAAACATAATATACCTTTATTAATTTCTTGAAATCGAAAAGTTTTACATTTATTTAAAATATCTTTGATTAATTTGTTTTGCTAACTATATACATAATTTATTATTTACTTATCTAATATGATTATTTTCTGTTTATACACAATACTTTGAAAAATGTATATTTTTGTTTGTGTTTATAAATTAAAGATAAAGAAACAGATACTAATATTACAATAATTTCCCGGAGCACAACATAGTTTTTAAACTATTAAAAACGGTTGATTTGAATTTTTAAATATTTTTCTTATTTTAGTATTATTTTTATGCACTAAGTTTTAAAAAAATATTATGAAAATGCCATTACCAAATTGACATGATATAACTGCTCTTTGACATGAACTATTGAGTGGATCTAATTTTCCGTCAATTTGGAAAGTATCAATTTATCGGAAGGGCTCCTAATGCTCATTTCATATTGGGGTCTTATAGTTCACATACAAAAGGAGAACGCACACCCACGGTCGACTTATATTTGATCAGAATTTTTATTTCTCCAGAGACTACGTATATAACTCTCTCTTTCTCTCCCTTTTCTTTTACCCTTCCCTAATTTCTTTCTAGCCCCAGTGAATATCCACTGGGAAAAACACACGGCAATGGTTCTTCCATTAATTTGCCCTCGACATCTCTAGTATATATACACAGTAACGCCGCAAAATACTAGTAAAACTTTGATTACCAGCCCTAAAGTGTTTTTTTTCTTGTACCCGTTTCTTTTTCTCTTTACTTTCTGACAATAAGCATTCTGCAAGGCTTTATGGTATGGCTACAATGTTTCTAAGTTAATTAAAATTTTCATGCTGATAGTATACGTACAACTCATACCACATCATTTTAGCATTCCCTTATTAAAAGTTATTACTTATTACACTTATAAAATCTTAAATCCTTTTATACAAAACGTGATTTCTTTAATAATTTGAATTAATTATTGATTCTCTTATAATAATTGTTCTTAGAATACGATAAAATCAAAGGTGAACATTTTATGAATTTTTGATAGTGATAATATACATATTCCTCACCGTCAATAAGTAACTTTTAGTTTTAATTTTAAACTATACCTATTAATAAAGAAAATAATTGAATTTTTTTTACTATTTTTATTTTCAAAAAGGTGCAACTGTTACGATGTATTCAACACAGACAGTTTAGTCCTAACCTAACCTAGATATTTGATTAAAAAATTATTTTATTATTTTTTTTTTAAATTCAATTTTTCCGGATTAGATTCAGCATAAAATACTGATTATTGATATGTGGTATTTTTATTTACTTAAACAAGGTGTACCAGTTAATACCGTTAAATTTCGATGTCGGTAATAAAAAAAATAGTGGAACTGACATAAAAATTTGAAATACTATCAGCTCTTGTGTCTGTCACTTATTTTTTAAGAGAGCTTATATATATTTATGTTAGTGCTATAATCTATGGATGCATTAATATTATTATGTGATATTTTTGATTCAGTGGGGTAAATATTATGATATTTTTTTTTTGAATGCGTCATCAATAGACTACTCACCCAAAGTATACAGTTAAAAATTACAATACCCTAATGGTTGTATTATATACATAGTAAAGTAGGTTGTATAGTTTTATAACGACAGACGACATGTAATATTAGGGAAAAACTATTATACATTATTATATTAAATTTGATTCATGTAAAATTTTTATGTACTGATTTAAAATATTGAAAATCTAAACCGAAGTAATTATAATAATAATTATGTTCATAAATGTACGATTACTTTCATAGTTTTATATACTTATTTTAATTAAAACAAAAAATATATTTTTATTTAATCATAATATACATTATTAAAATGTTAAATAAATACCTATTTATTGTGTACCTACACTGTATAGTTTATTTAACCATAAATATTATATATTTTTATACAAAAATGTACCTACTGATATTTTCTTAAAAAATGAAACCCATGTTGAAAGAAAAGTGTTTACAATAATAATAAGACGTTATAATTATAAAAAAGTTTATTAAACTTTAAAACATACAAAAAACCTATTATTAAATTAAAATGAGTAAAATTGAGTAGGTATTCTGTACATCATAAATACAGGAGTGTACATACTTAACAACAAAAGTTGAAATTTAAAGTTTTTAGTTATGTTAGTTTTGCTCATATTTTTAGTATCAATCAATAATCCTTTAATGGAGTATGTAAAACTTGATATTTCTGCATTAAAAACTATCGTATTACCTAAAACTCTAAATTGTTCTTATTGTTCTTTAATTTTTAAACCATTCATGTCTTAATATATTTAACTTTATTTTACTTGAATTGAAACCACTAAATTTAAAACCAAAATTAATTCAATCTCAATACATTGAGTTTATTGTAAATAAAACACTAGGTAAGAATTAGAAATTAATTATAAACGTATAGATTAATATATTATGTTTCTGTAATGTTTTCAAGCTCCAGTTTACGATTTAATTTCTAATTTTGATCTTTGAACTGTATGAGTAATGGTGGGTTTTAAATATTTAGTTATAAAAGTAGTACAATCAAATAAATGAAAAAGGTCAATGGAAATTCAAATACCTATTTTATTTGATTGAATATAATTAGTAAAATAATGTTAGGTATACCGATTTGAGATGAGATAAGTCTAAACATAATAATAATATAAACACTGGCAAATGTACTACTTAGCTCGCCAAATATGTTACTGTCATTGGTTGGTTGATAATTAGATATACATTTAATTCGAATTATTGTACCATGCTAAAAATAAATAATTAATAAATAAACGAATTTCGCACATGTGGCGGTATTCTTGTTTTAAACTATTGATGTAGGTGATTGCACCGTAAGACTAATACATTTCTATTCATAAAACACATTTTATAAAGTCGATAAACCGGCCGGTAAAGATATTATTATTTCCTACAATTCTCACCGAAAACACGAGTGTTTTTGTTATGAAAAGAAGTTATTATATTCTAATATAGTTATTGTTATCGTAGTGAAGGGTGCGTCTAACGCCAAGCGGCTGACTGGCTTAGCGTGTAATAATAAGCAACAATTCATTGCAATGCGTCTAGTTGCAGAGACAAATTGCAAACATTTTTGACCCCGTTAGTCAGCTGGGGTTCATGGGCCATTAAAATACGCGAAAGTGTCGTGCATGTGTCCCTTATTAACGGTACATTAACCACGGCATAATGCCGGTCACCATCCGTCGTTTGAAAACAGGAAAAAAAATATAATCGTTGATTTTGAATGCATAAATTTGAGTCTTATTCTATTCTATTATTGCGAAAAAAAAAATTGCCCTATTACAAAAACCAGGAACGGTATTAGAGGTCTTTTAATGCGGAAAAATGGTCCGATATTTTTATATTATACACGGTAACAATGAATGTTTCGTTAAGAGGATTAACTGTAACAAAAACGGTGGTTATATGGTTTTGGTTTTCTGAGGTTATCATACCCTTTTGTTCGGGCCGCGTTTAATCCGGCTATACCTGAGTGTACTTATGATTCTGTACCATATAGTGCCGCACACAAACATTGTCTACGTACCTATATATATATATATTTATTTATATTTATTCATAATTATTATTGGTTTTGTTGTATATTGTGTATAATAGGTACAGCGCGGTTGATACAAAACAAAATATTATAATACGCGTTAAACCGGCGACGGGCTGTTTTTTATATACTGGTAAATGCCTACTCAAATTTTTTTAAAAGAAATGTATGAATATTATAATATATAATCGGTCTCTTTTGTAAGAGAAAAAATTTTAATTGTAACTTGAACTGTAATTATTTACAGAGCGCTTACCGCTTGCGTTTGTTTCTTTACTGCAGTATTGGACGTCTTAATAAAAATATTTTAAAATTTCCTATACCATTGCCAGCTGGCTTTACCGAATTCCACTTCAAGAAACACAGACTATGACTTTTAATTAAACCTTATAAACAAAAAAAAAAAAAGTATTAAAATTAACGCCCATTAATTATTAAAACTCCAATTATCAACAAACACAACTCGTATAATTCGTATAGTTTGTATGCTGCGCGATATAGATAAAGCACAATAACAAAGCGCAACATGTTGCGTATAAACATAAAATTATAGAAAAACAGGGACACCGAAGCCGAATTTTTCGGAAACAACGATTTCGGTTTTGTTTTTCTATAAAAAAAACCCTATCCAGTTGTTAAAATTATGTAAAAGAAGACAGGAGATTATAAGCCGTATTTGTGTTAAATTGAAAAATATACTTAAATACTCAGATATACTTTTTCCAGTAGGTACACCGAGCTTAATATGATTAACTACTTATTTTTATTTATGTTCTATATCGTTACGATTGTATTTGGCAATGACAAACTATTCATTACATTGCTCATGAGATTTGACTAATTTATTTAATTAATATTCTAAATTCTACAACAATGAGTAGTAGGTACAAATATTGTAGTTAAATAAATTATATTAAAATACATTTTCCAACGATAATATTTGTGAACAAATTAATATAATATAGATACCTACTTACATAATATGAGTTATTAACAACTAGACATGAACTGTCATTGTATAATGATTATTATCTTTTAGTATAATTCATCAAATTTATCCATGATTTTATTGTAATATTTAAATGTGCATTCTTTTATTACAAATTTTAAATTATCACTTTTTAGTTCACTTAATTTGATGATATAGTTTACATATTAACTTATCATCATAATACAAGGCTTAAAAATAAGAGTTTTAATACTGTATTTTTTTTTAAAATTAATTTTAATAGTTAATTTAGGTTTAGATTATGACTTTTATAAGTAGTGAAGTGGACATGAGATATGAGAAATTTTTATTTTTTTATGTGTGATTTTTCTTCTGCAAAAATTATTTGAAGGTATTTTTTTAAAGGTTCTCTATATCCCCCTATTTTTTTTTGTATATAATAAAATATTATGTGGTACCATAAATAGATTGAAAATTGATAACAGATTGTTCTTTACTGTTCTAGAAAGGTTATTTTTTAAATCGAGTCTTGTAACCTTTTTTTCTTGATACACTGCGCTCCAGCTATGGTAAGGGGTTCTTTCTAACATATATCCCGCCCATATCTTAGTTTTGTAATTAGTTTAAACATAATTATATTTCAAATTAAAATATAATTTGTGACATAATTGAGTGAACACAATTTTGAGGAAAATGTATTTTAAAAATAAATTTGATACTTAATTTGAATTTTAAAGCCATTATTATTATAATTTATCGAAATTATATAAGTATATTAATATTAACGCTAAAACAGTTCTTCAATAATATGTTGGAATTTATTTTTATTTCTTAATTTTAAAGTACAGGAGGTTATTTAACCGTTAAATTCCAAGAAACATATGACTACAACATTTAAATTTAAAAGATCTATGGACATATTTGTTGAATGCATTATTACTGTAACTTGTTTTAAAATTAATCAACCAATACTTAGTTAAAATATGAAAACCGTTTTGTTTTAATTTTATTGAAAACATTTTCTATGCCGTTGAAATAAAAACCTTTTTCTTGAATAATAACCTCTAAAATAGAAACACTTAAATCAAAACAATAATATGTCAAAAATAAATTTCTAGCTGTCGATGTTTCTTTATTAATGTTAATCGTGCCTATGCACGTAAAAGTTAAAACGTTACGAGAAACTTCCATAAATTGAATAACGGCGACAGTCTTACTACATTTTAAAAGTAATACTATTTCAAAGGCACTGAAATAATAGATTACTCACAGAAACGTTTTAAAATGTGGCAGTATTGATCTCAGTGAAACGCTAAAATCTAACACTGGAATAACGCCGCAATGTTATTACACAGACTATGATTGGCCTAGATAGATTATGGCATTCTTGCGTTATGTAGATAAAACAATCTGGTACCCGACTGTACCCTCGACTAAATACGTCCAACTTTTGAGTTATGACGGTATTCTACCGACGGAGTCAAATATGTTTACACATTTTTTAAATAAAAATATATGCGTATACCTATTTTATGTAAAAATTTTGAATTAAAATATTTATAAACATCTGTCCCCGTGTTACCCTTCATTATTTTCAATTTAAGGCGATGTCTATTGATTTGTTCGACAGTTTTCATTTTCCGTTATTGTTAAATATTTGAATTTCATAGGGAAATGTCGATGAAAAAAATATAATATTGTAGAGTAATTATACTATAGAGTTTCGTCTTGTGAGAACCGATGATTTTCTGTGCGGATTTCCATTATATATAGGTATTACGCAATATAGCGACGTGCGGTTTTATATGATTAAATTACATTTACTTGTTAGTCGTTCTTTTTAATTCAAATGTCCGAATATTAAACGAATAAAATTGTATAACAAATGTGATACGAGTAAATGCGTATTATTATTGTTATCATTTTTGTTTTTTAAACTTTTGCCCCCAAATTAAATAGGCCTTGTTATAATATATAGTGTTCGTTATACGATGCAGTGTTTTACGGTAGATATGTATTATCGTTGTCATCTCCTGACTGTTCGTGGTTAATGCGTTTTAATAGTCATAATAATATCATAATGGCAGTGTTGTGACAACGAAACCAACCCAAATTAGAAATGGAATTTATACTGTTTTGAAAAATATGCAATAAATCATGCATGTTTACCACTCTTCCCGCCGTTAGTCGCATTTCCTGGTGCACTGTTATTTTAAATCTGTATACTCCCGAACTTGGATTTACAATATATTATGTGACACTCGTTTGAAAAAAAATGTGTTATTGTAAAATATTGCACGGTGCCCTGCAAAAAAAAAAAAAGTAATAATAATAATTTCACGCGTTACGAATCACACATAGGGGAACATCTGTCGCGGACGCCACCCCTTTCATTTTTCCGAAAAGCGCAACACGAGTTCTGAGGTCTGAAATTGACTCTTGCTAACAGACCATGATTCATATTTTCGTTTGATCGGTTTCATTAATGGCTTTATAAAGAAATAGTTCATATTATTTTTTCGTTTTTAAAGTATATAATATTATACCTACTGTATATTATATATACTATATGTCTATAGGTATACGTTATTTTATTATTTTAAACATGATTAAAAATATGTTCAGCCACATTATAAAAATATAAATAAACGTTAAAAATTAATAATTATACATAAAAGAAATAGATAAATTAATGCGAATTGTGACTACAATGGATTTATTTTTAATAAACGTGTTTTAAATATTACATTAATGAAATATATAAATGTGTGAATTAATGTTGAACAGTTTTATAATGCATGAAATGTATGAATATTATACTTATATTTTTGGTTAAATTTAAACAAATTAATCCTAAAAGTATACATTAGGGTGTTTTTTTTTTGTGAATAAAAAAAAAAAAAACTGTTTTGTAAAACCATTAATTATATCCTATTCTTCTCAAAACTTCAAATACATGAAGTTTAGTTAGGTATTTTGTTACTATTGGATAAAGTTATTTAATACAATTTGAAAAAATAATATGTACACTATTTCATACTACAGTTTTAGTTATGTATTAATAGAGAAATTAGGATATTCAATTAATAATGGATTCTATGATCTATCGTTGTATTGATAAGGGGTTGTAGTTGTTAAATAATTTAAATAACAAATTTAGAATTTAGATTGGTTTGGACATTTGGTAATTGATTAAAAATTAATTTAATTTCGTTACTTAATATTTTAAGTTATCAATTATATAATCCTTAAGCTATACATTATTGAGTTTGATTCTATATAATGTGAATATTGAATTTGTATTTGTTTATTAATACTTCAACAGAGTTCTAATTAATCAAATCAACATTAGTACTTATGTTTAATATATATGTATCTAAATTAACAACTGTAAAATATAAGTATAGGTAAATTAAATTGTTTTGAATAAATGCAAAAATAAAATTTTAATTTTAAAATGTATAGTCTCACATTTTCATTTGTCATTAGTCTCCTTAATGGTTTATTTGCTTAATAATTAGTGATTATAATATATCCAATATTTGAATTATTTTTATACTAACATCAACATATTTATTTATGTGTGTCGACTTGAAATTTAAAAGATTTGGATAATTTAATATATTATCCACCAAAATTGTTTTTGTTCAGTACTCTTTCATAATTTCTTAATTTGTATTTCTGAAATCATATTATATTAGTATGTTTCTAAATTTAAAACGAATAATTGTTGCTGACATAATTATTAATAATGGATATTTTTTCAACCATCGCAATTAATGTATGTTATAAGAAAAAGCATCTTTATGAAATATTAGTTTGAAGAAATGCTTTAAATTTATTTCTTGACATAAACTGATCGGCACCATTCTCCTTTTTACTGCCGGAACGATTAATTTCAAAGCTGTGCAATTCTGTGTGATTTAAAAGAAATTTTTGACAATACATAAAGAAAGATTTTATCCTTTGAGAGTGATGTTCAATTTACAAATCCCAAGTACTATCGATAGATATAATATACTATTATATTAAATGAATGGAAGGGCATTTTAGCTTATTTGTACAAGTAGTGTGGTATAATAAATTAAAGTACAAATAATATGTATTAAATACAAAAAAAAAAAAAAAATATAAAGACATATCATTATTGTCATCTTATCTTTATTCACCCTTTTTGTATTCTCCATTAAGGAGGTTATAGTAATAATGTGTAAACGTAGGTATTTTAAAATTTTAACTGTATAATACTAACAGTCATGTCTCTACTATACTTTATTTGAAAATACGTTAATTACTTTGGCATCAACAATGTGGTTATTGGCTCATAAAATTGCACATATATTATTACACGTAATGTAATATTTCGCAAGTTGGTCGTGCTTGATTCAATAATGTTGCTTATACGAAGGTGATTAACTATATTATACAATCTCCTATTTTGTGAATATCTTATATAGTTTGGATTACGGTAAATTTGATCGTTAGATCTCACTAAGTTTGTAAACAATTGGTTTTACCGTTCGGTAATATTATCAGATCTAAAACAATTTCATATACGCGATGTACAAAATATGAGATGCTATTTGTTTTTTTTTTTTTTTTTTTTAGAAAAATTTAGTTCAACTTATTAATAGAAAACAAAAAATAAATATAATTATAAAAGTATAAAGGTAATGCAATGTCCGTAGAAAATAATATAATATATTGGCTGACAGACCGTTTCCGCTCACAAATATTTTTCATTCACGTAATTCAAATTGTACTCACCGGTTGGCCATTACAATCAACGAATTCATCTCAATGACGAGACACACACGATACCTAATATATAACAAAGTGACTGTTATTCGTTTTGGTTTTTAATGCGTTAAAATTTAATATTATAATTTACGTGTACAACGTTACTACTAAATACTACTACCTTGTAGTTATATAAACTACAAAAAATTGTATCACGGCGTAGCAAACAACTTGAAATATATTCTATATTAGATTCGGAAATATGTGTGGTCTTTGTTTATTTATTGAACTAAATGCAAAACTTTAAAAGTAGATACATAATTCGAAAAAATGCTGCGTTCAAGTTTTATATTAAAACCATTCGTTACAAATACTTATAACATTGGAGATGTTTATTAGCCATTTACAAATGGCGCGGTATTTTCTATTTGTGTGTTTTTACAAATTCACAGATTTTCGTTTTTATTTTCTTTAAAAATTATACTCAGAATTCAAAAAACTTTGATTCTATATAGATGCCAACATTGTTTTAATAAATATATTTGCGATTTTTACTTTAAATAAATGTACGTTGTTTATGGATTTGTTTGAGGTAAGAACTCGAAATATTAAAATAGGTTTCTAATGACTATTATCACTAATATATAATATAAATATACGGTTAAACTGACTAAACTAATATCACGTTTCTTAAAATAGTTAAAAATTAGATTTTAAGATTATTTGAAATTGATGCATTTTTACAATATTTAATAATGAATATTTATGCTGTGTTGTTTGTTAATATCATTTTGAAAACAATTTTATTAAAAAGAATTAATGTTATTGAATTTTTCCTGATAATGGCGCAAAGCCAAATAAAAGCATGAACAAATATCATTTTGTATTTTTTTTTTATATAGATACATAATAATATATTGTAATAATTTATCAAATTGATTTTACAATTTATAGACATGATTTTTTTCTAAGTGTTAGTGCTTATTAAGAATAATTAGAGTAATATTTTGTAAATCAAAATTTAATGTTTATAAAAATACTATATTCTTATTATTTTAATTGATTGAATTTCATATCACTTTGTATTTAATATTACAAAATAAAAATTAACCCTTTTGATAATTATTATTTCTTTGTATTGGAAGTATTGATTGAAGAGGAGTGTCCTAAGTATTTTATTAACAATAACGCTAGAAAATATATGTACTACGTACTTTTGATTATTTAAATAATTATTTAATGTTGAATATTTTAGTGATTTGCGTAAGATTTGAAAATTACTGATAAAAGTCTTAAAATTATGAATATGACTAAATTAACATGATATAAGACTACCTACACCTATATTATTGGAATAAATCTTGTTTTCTCTCTTGTTGTTTGTTACTCTTGAATAATCAACATTGAAATATTTTACCGTATAGTTAATACCTACAATATTCGTTATAACTACTTTGTCATTTATAACCCAGTATTATCTGGAAATTTGATCATTTTTAGGTAGGTATAATTGTTTAAATCAAGTTTTCTCTGAGTTGTTCTATATAAACAATCTTTGCCTTTTATGAATAATAATTAGTGCATGTTTTTTTGATGTGCAGTGAAAACATATTTGAAACGTTTTAAGCTAGTGGATGAAATTAAGTAGTATAATTTATATCACTAAAAATAATAGGAAATAAATAAGTTACTAGGAAATTAATTTTTCATTTCAAAATCAAATTTTTCGTCATAACAATATTTTTAATGTGACATTTTATTATTTTAATAATTTATAGTTATTTTTTGATTGAATTAACTCGACTAGTATGTTTTATTTAACGAATTAATTGTATTAGTATTAGAAACGTATAATGTAGATAACTTTATAATAAACACTATTATAGCGTATTGTTTTGAATGATAAAATAATAAAATGGTGTTATAATATAATAGTTTTATTTATTTATTTATTTTTATGTGTTTCTGTAGATACTTTAATTGTTCATCATATAAATATTTTTCTATTTATAAATATTTTAAACTTGCTTGGTTTTTTTTTTTATTCATATATTTTTCTTCAAAGCTAAAAAGATTTAAATTTTAGTTTCAATTTCATCATCAAAAGTCGTCCTAACAGAATTTAAAAATATCGAAGATTAATAGTCAATAAACTTTGTTTATAAGTGCTTGAAGTTAAAATATCGACGTGATTTTAAAAAATGTACTTGCAGTTTAATACAAATAAACTATAAAATATTGTTAGAAGTAGAGGTTAACATATTATTTCCGGTCAGAATCACTTGTCATATTTAATGGTTTTTTATTGAATTCAAATATAACTCATCCGTTTTAGTGACTTACACAATTACACGGTAAAGTTTAAATTATGACACAACGGAGTGACTTCTACAGTCTTTACTATTTCACGTATGTAAATATGTAGATTGTATATTCATAAGAAATGCCAACATTTGTTTTCCAAGTATTATTAAACATTAAAAACTGGAATAACAGGTATAGAATTGGCGATCTCAGTTGTATTAAAATGATTGCTTAAACGCATTCACGTGCCAAAAGTTTAATGATAAAAAGATAAAAACACATTTTTTCACGTTTTCACATCTCTTGGTGGCGAATACACATTAAACGATTACTGCAGTTAATTCTTAGATCGTGACAGTTGTGTAAGGATAAAGAATTTGTGAAAAAAAAAATTGGTTTACTTTATTTTAATGTGTTACAACTTGCAATATCTAAAATTGTGTCTGTAGTTTAATAATTTATTTTTTATTCATTTTACAGTTTTAACTACTAAGGGTATTCGTTTATAAAAATAAATACGTACAGTTGTTTAACATTTTAATAATTTATTTTATGAAAGGTAACATTTATTTTTAACCATTATATATTTTGTAAATAAGTTAAATTATTCATAAACTTTGGTTCTATTGTTAGGTATACATATATAATTAATTTAAAATAAAAAAAAATATCGTTTTATTTTTGGGTTGAAGTTGTTTAAGGTATGACATTTTGATACATGGTTATTTTTTGTACCATGTTCAAGAATCATGGCTTAATATAATATATTGTATTCGATACAATTTTCCAAATTATTTGGTGTTGTCAGTAGGTAATCGTAACTTATTTTATGTGCTTTTTATACATATGAAAATAAGATTTATAAAACACTTTGTCAAACTACATTCAATCAGTTTTCCAAATGTACTGTTATTAATCATAGGTTATAAATGTTTATCAATAATAATAAAATACTAGCAATAAACGAAACTATACTATTAGACGTGTGCTAATCAATTAATTTCAACTGTGTTACTGTATTATATGTATCTGTGCCTGTAAAAAAAATGGTTTATTTCTTTGCAATATTTATATTATAAATGTGTATTCATTATACTGATTTAATAAGTTATCCAATATTGTAAGAACTCAAAAATAAATTTATATATATAAATTAGAAATTAAGTTAGAAATTTCACTTAAAATCTTATTAGATATTTTGTACAAATATGAAATATTCTCATTATTCTCATTCGTGGATGTGAATTAAACATTTCCGTTGTCATTAACATATTTTTTTATTCACATTTATTTCTATAGCGTGCCTGCAAGAAAAACAAAATATTACAATAAATTAGTGAACGATATTTTAAACATGATCATTGTGAATAAGCATTTTGGAATTCCATTCACTAAATACTATTCAAAGACGCTTGAGCTGCGTTTATTGCAATTAATTTCACGGAATTGGTCATTATAATTGACAAATATTATTTGTATTGTTTATTTCTGTGTTTTTACTTTAAGTTCGTTTAAACATGGTTTCATACAATATATTAAAATTATCTGATTAAAAAACTTACTGGTGTTACAATACCTACTTACTATTGTTTACATTGTTCCCTGGTAGGTATACAATTAAAAGTTGTCTAACTCTCTTACGGTGTATTGATGGTGACAGGTGGTTTCTACCAAACGTGGGAACATGAAATGATTTAGATATCAATAATATTAGACAAGACACTTAGTTATGTCGAGCATAATTTAACGTATATTGAAATAAAATGTTATTATGATGTATATTATACTTCACCGATGACCTAGCTAAGCAATACACGGAACAAGCGATGAAACGAGACTATAATATACTTCGACACACGAATATGTAGCGGGCCGAAAGTTAACATAATTATACATTTTAAGTAATTAAAAAATAGTTAAATTTGTACGGTAGGATTCCATGATAATATAGAATGAAAGCACGATGACGCATATATCTAGCCGTCTATTATATTCATATATAATATACATAAATGTATACGTGCATAATAATAGTCAAATATAAATTCTGTAATACTGTATAACAACACCATTACAACATCGTCATTATTAATTATTATTAAAATATTCAAATAAAACGCAATATATTCATTAAATTGGTAGATTTAAGGAAATAAATTTGATATTCAATACTTAGAACTTAATTTGTATATAATAATAATTTGTATAGTTGAACAAGAAAATAAAATACTCTTGAGATATGAAACGGGAATTAATTTATTTTGTGTTTTTAATAATTTAAATTAATAATTATATTAAATTATTCAGTCAAGTTCAAAACGCAATATTGTATTACATCATAATACCATGGACGAGTAAAAAATAAATTCAACTTTAAATAAAATAGTAATTTACTAGTTTAATTTTCCGTTCGAGTAGTATAATAATACATTTTCAATTATTCCAGTCTTTGATTGTATTTGATTAAAATATTTTATTGTGCCTATTATGATTCGAGTACTAAAAAATTCGAATAAGTAAACACTAAATATCAATAATGTTTTAAAATATTTTTTCCTGAAAAACAAATACCTACTTACTTTTATTTTTTTGAAACACGTAGTTTTTAACTCGGTACAGCATTTAGAATTTAACAGCTTAATTTAATGTTCATAGCATTTTAATAAGTAGTTCTTACAGTTGAAACAAATTCATTATTTTTAATCTCGAAAATAGTTTTATTTTTATTGCTATGGTAAACAAAAGGTTTTTTTATTTATTAGTTTAAAGCACTTTGGTTTAAAATAGAATACGTTGTTTATAAAATTAATTCTTTGTGATTTACCAATGAATAACCAACTGCAGCATAAGGATTAATAATTTATGTTAATGATTTATCTATAATCTTTATATTATTATTATATTTTTTTTTTCATATAAAAATATGTTTATTACAATATCATTTAAAAATATTTAATAATATAGTGAAAAGTAATAAATTGAGTTTATAATTTGATATATTTGTTTACTTATTATTAATTTTAAAAAGAATGTTTTTAATTACTGCTGTAATTATAATAATAAATATAGTTTGTTTTTATTTTGGAATGTACATTTTCTAACTAGGTTTATTAATTAAAAAAAAAAAAAATAATAATAAAATCTAATAACAATACGATTTTAAATGTATTAAAATAAGTTTTAAGTATTATTTGGTGGAATAAATGAATGCTCGACCCAATAGCGATAACATAGCATTAATCTTTAGTCCACATTTCTGGACGATTGTTCTTAGATATAGGCAACAAACTGAAAATTCTAGTGACCTTGCAGTACGTAATCTTTATTAATGTTAAGTTTGTAAGACTTAAATGGCGAATAATCAACATATTATAATAGTCTTTGAGTTATTATATAAAAAAAAAAATAACAAATGTATTTTATGTTTGAAAAAGGTAAACTGCCATGTTTAAGACTTGGTGCAAAATAAAAATATATTAAGTTCGACTGATAAGTAGTTTGTGTTTTATCTACACTTGGTACCTATGTTTGTTAAGTCCAAATATGGCGAAATTTGTACTTTTATACAGATTAAAGAGATCGGAGCAATAGCATACATACAAGTATAGTCTTAGAAATATATCAAATATAAGTTTACGGCAAAAATGCATTGTCCACAGTACGTAAATTACAATAAAATATCAATTATAGTGGTAAGTGGGTACCCTCGTAACGCCATCAGTCGAGTTTGCGGAGAACTTCACTTGTCACGCTAAATCTATCTTCAAAATATCATTGTCGCTTTTACTGGTTTATCTCAATATTTAATATGTTTATATTCTCATATAAAAATTTTCTAAGTCTCAACTATTACCAAACGATTAGTATTTAATATTTTTTCAATCATTATGTTCATTGATGATAGTAATAATATTCTCTATTTTGAAATTAACTTAAAAATGTCTACATTGTGTGTATTTTAAATTAATTTTAAATATTCCACCTGTTGTTGGTTTATTAGATATCACATTAGCACAACTTTACTACTAGAGACGAGATTTATATGCACAAAAAATCCTTAAAATATGCTTTTAAATACGCTGTAATATGCTACAAAATATGCACTTAAAATCGAATCGAAGACATTTTTTTTAAAGTTATGTAAAAATAAGAATTAAAATAGGTATAAAACGGTTTTGACCGTCTTACGCTTTAACTCTATTATATGAACAACGAATTTATCTATATTAATATAAGATATATATGTTGCATATAAGTATGTAATTTTATCTTTGGCAATAACGATCATTCGTAATTTTATCAATATGTGGCTGTGTACGTGAAAATACAACAAAAAACAAATATAATTTGGGCATAGATGTACTATAAAACTACAAATATGCATTTCATGGGTAAAAATTGAAACATACAAAATTTGCAAAATATGTAATAAATTATTATAATATTAATTGCGTTTTGTGTAAATGATACCTGCTACTTATGTTTAAATTTTTTTTGTTCCTAAACTGTTTTCTAAATCTTCAATGATTATCAGATGATTTACATTCAACTGATACATTTTATGTACATCTACTTACTTATGTACCTAATTCTTTAAAAGTCGTTTTATTACTATTATCCTGTGGATGTAATATACTGTAATTAATATTAGTCTTTCCTCATAATCTATATTAGTCAAACTATTTTGAATACCAAAATAATTCTATCAATTAAATAATAATAAGTAGATAGGTAAATAGTTTTTAACATACTATTGTATTATAATAAAAAACGTTTAAATGTATTTAGTTATTATTATGTAAATTTTCTTTGTTAAACACCTCTGTTTAATTATAATATTTGTCTATTGATAATAACATAAATGTTTAAAGCAAAATTGTATATAAATATATAATAAATAAAAACTTTTGAACTTTAAATCTTAAGTTTTTAAAACTAAACTAAATATAATTTTAACCTTGCATATTTATATATTACATTTCAACTAAATGAATATACAGATTTTTTTTTAATAGGTAGTGAATGATTGTTTTAATTTCTGATTTATGAAACTTTGTTTTATTGTATAGCACTGGATTGAATTTTGTCCTGTTAATGGAATCACAGTATAATTTAACCACTGTTTTATTTTTATATTTTGATACTAGGATATCCGGAAGGTATGGAACGAAAAAAAACCTTAATGGCAACAGGATGGTATAGTTACTTGCTAAGTTGTCTTTATACTCTTTTCGAAAACTTTTATAATAACAGAAATATTACAAAAAAAAAAAAAAATACTGTGTTAAAAGTTAGTTTTTGTTTAATTAAATAATTAACCATTATTCTCTAAACTTAGATTTTAAATACCTATACAGTATACGCATACACAATTTATAAATGTGCCTAATTGTAAGTGGTACTTTTTTTAAAACTAGTAATTATATAATTACCATATTATTTTGTGGTTAATTTATGTTTAAATAGATTCAGAGTGATTATTGTATTAGTTTTGCAATAATGTGTTTTTTTTTTTATTATTTATTAATTATCATGATTTGAATTTTAATACTTAAAATGGTTTCTGATAGAAAACATTCCTAGTTGGTCATTAGTAGAAAATTTTCTATACTTTTTAATGTAGACAAAACTATCTAACGAAAAAATAAATTACGGAAGAACAAAAATAAAATATTTACGAACCATTAGATTAAGATAGAATTGATTTTATTTTTCGTGTTAATTTAAAAAGGAATAACAAAATACAAAAATAAATAATAATATTAATATTATTTTTGATAATATTCATCAAATATTTTCATTAGTTTTTTTCTAGATATAATGTAATATTCAAAATATTTTGGTATTTTTTAGAGTCAGCTACAGATAATTTAATATTTTTCTAGTTTCTTAAAAGTTGTTCTTATTGTAATTAAAATAAATGATTTAAATTTAATGAAATTTTAATAATTTTACATATTATTTGTAATTAATAATTAATCAGATATTTAATTTTAATAACAAAGGCATAAACATTGAATAAATGTTATTTATACTAAATTATTCTTACAGCATTCTGAAAATATCAAAAAATATGAACAGTCATTTAAAGTTTTAATTTTGACAAAATTGGATATTTTAACGATATATAATAGTGAATCGTAGCTTTTTGATATGATTCGAAAATTTAAACCATAGGAATTTTAAATTTTTGACTATTTACGATGATGTATATTATTATTATTTTCAATACATAATGAAGTTTTTAAAACGATTATATTAGTTTTTGGCTATTTAGGTTTTTTTATTAAGAATCTACTACCATATTTAATAAGAATATTAAGGATTTGAGAAGTAAATAAAATTAAAACTAAAAGGGTGAAAGTAATAGTTTATAATATTGAAGAAAATATAGTAAAATCTAAAAAATTTTAATTTTTTTTTACTAAAATACACATATTATAGTTATTTATATAATATTTTCATAGTGAAATAATTTCTATGACGTAATATTACAAACCAGTCACAATTATTCACTACAATGTATTAATTATGACATTATAATTGAAATAATAAAATTAGTTTAGATATCATAGAGCAATTTGCTATCTTTTGCCATGTGTTTAATAAATTAATTGATATGTGGGTGGGTCCACAGGAGTGAGGCACAGTATGGAGATCAGTTTTGATTAAATTATTCAAGCCATACAAATTTTTCGTATCGTTTATATTTATTTTAAAAATGTTATGTTTATAGATTGTTTATCCAATAATAAATGTGTAAAAGAAAAAATAAGTCAAGTCAAAGGACTCAAAAGACAAATCTCGAATCTCCCTGACTCCTGAAACCTTTCTACACTTTTATACGCAGATCATTGCAGTCGCATCTGTTTTACGCTTTATTTTTGTTTTGATTAGTGTCGATCGTATTTTGCCAGCTATTGTAGAGATTATGATATGAATTTATCACATTATATTACACTTATTATTGCTTATACAGGGTTTTCTACTTCAACATTCCTAATTATCTAAATAATAAAATATTGAGTATATAAAAAAAATAACTGTAGTTGCCTATTTCACTTATTTTCTGTAAATTATTTTTGCTTTGTTCATTGTTATTACTTCATTATTTTTATAGATACTCCTATTTAAACCGTTCAATATTTTTTGTACTATAATACAGTGCTTCTCAACCTTTTTTGTTATAGGGCCCCCTAAATTTAATGTAAAATTGTCAAGGCACTCCCTCAATCAAAATCATTAATTATTTTTTATTAATGATATACTAAATTTACATTCACTGTTTCACACAAATAAATTATTAAAATGTAAAATAACTAAATAATCGAAAATATTTTAAATGAAATAAATATTTCAAGGCCCCTTAGGGGGCCGCGGTCCCCAGGTCGAGAAGCACTACTATAATACACACATTTACCCTTGGTCATTAGAATATTAGGTATAGGTAATTTAAACACAACATAGCACTATTATTAACAGTACATCTTAAAATAATTTAATATTTGTATTTTATTAGGAAAATTTGGGTTAGCATAAAATGATTACACATGGAATATTATGGTACATACATTTATCCTTATTCATTAGAATATTATGGGTATTTTAAACACAATATAGAACTATCGCTATCAAACAACAGTAGATTTTAAAATAATCATTAATGAAATTTAATATTTGTATTTTATTAGGAAATTCAGTTTAGCATAAAATGATTGCTCGTGGTATATTATGGTACTCAAAGGACATACTATTATATTTAAATGTTTCACGTTTCATTGACTTTAAATTAACTATTATTTAATTTGTAATGAGAACATTTTTTTTTTCTAATTCTGATAGATGTATTAAAATTATAAAATGTTTATTTGACTTTAAATTAATATATATGTATGTACATGCACTTGAGTATATATTGTATTGTTTTAAATAATATGATTCATGTGTTTCATGTGTGATAGGTATATGTAGTATACCTTACTCATTATCAGTACTCAGAAAACAATTTGTTTTGAAGTTTATTTGCATGTATATATATTTTTTAGATTTCAAACAGAAGCAAGAAAGTTAGTTGTTTAATAATTATGTTTTTTTTGTGGGGGGGGGGAGAGTGAACGTTTTTGAAGTAGGAAAATACTCTAAAAGTTTCTAACAGCATGTCTATCAATTAAAAATTAACATGAATAGTATTTTTCGGGTTACACAAAATTGCTAATAGTTCACGAAAAAAAATATATTAAGTGCTGTAGAAAAATAAAGGTGAAATGTTTGGTATTTTGACATAAAATCATTAATTGTAATAATAGTTTAAAAATCACTTTTCAAAGTGAAAACGTCATTCGGTTATTGTTCAATTCGAATAGACAGTAAAATATATAGCTGATTGCAGAGTATTATTAATTTAGAAGTTTATCAATAAATTGAATAATTCATTCATTTTTATGAACTCTATACCTACGTATGACATACTTTTGAATATTTTTACCATACTATTGTACATGCACTAGTAAAGAATTTTAATTGTATGTTGAAAAAATAATTAATTAAAAAATTAAAAATTAATAAGTAGTTTTAGTTGTTCTTTTAAATATAATATTATTTATATTTATTTAAAACTAAAACCAAAATTAGAATTATTTTTCTTAAAAAAGATTTATGATTTCAAAAATATGTCGAATTACATAAAGACACATATTATATTAATCAACTTAAACATACATCTGCTTACTTAAACTTATTCATATCAACAACATATTTCTTTACTTAATTTTATAATATATAATAAGAAAAAAAAGATATAATTATGCTTAATTTTTTTTCATAATGTATTTTTGATTTTAGATATTTGTATAATATTTTCGTGAAGATAAGTAAAAAATTAAACCGGAGCTGATATTGCCTAAAGTTTCTCAGCTGGGTGAGTGTGTATTTAATTAATTATAATTGAATCTGATTGTCATCATCAGAAATAAGGACATTTTGATATATACACACATATTTAGTTCTATATAGGTAGATAATAAAAATTGTATAAACATTTTAAGTTATCCTTTCAATTTCAAATATACTGTATTTGTTACATAACTTTTTAGTATTTTAAAATTGCTTATTTAAGAAAAAAAAACGTTGCATTGAAATCAATAGCTTCGTTTAACATTACAGAATAAATAAACTGTATTATGTTTCCATCAAACTTGTATTATTGAATTTTATACTATGCCATTACAGGAAGTATAACAAAAAGATGATGCATGCTAAATATTTTTTTTTTTATCACAAATTGGTCGTGAAAATATTGAGACCTCATTGTTAATTTTATTGTTTTCAGTAATTTATCACGATATATGGTTTACGAGGTAACAAATGATATAGAAATGGCGATTTTATTGTTGACTATTGTAAATTTTTTACGACTTATGCATCTGCGTACAAAATACAAAGGTCAAGATTTTACATTACCAAGAAACTCTGAAACTACAAACTTAAAATATTTGTTTCTGTAGGCAATTTGTTTTCTCTGCATCCTCGACCATTAAAATAATCGATTTAGTAGTACCACCTAGCTGTTTCTCAATATTTATTAAACTGTTGAAAAATTTTATCTCTTATTCAATATGAAATTTCAATTTATTTTCAATATTTCTCATTTATCTGTTTATATTATTAGACTCAGTAATTTTCAAAAATAATCATTTAAGATGTAATTTTGTTAATATTTATCATTTTTTAAATTATTTATAATATTAAAAGTTGACTTCAAAAAAATGAATTCAATTTTTTTTTATTTAGGGTTAATAAGATACATAATCTTCAGTAAATTTTACCCATCCTTAATTAAACTTCAATCACAAAATCGTAAACTTAAATAAACGTCGTAGAAAATTATGAAAAATTTATTTTTTGGGTCTTCTAAATGACTTACAGGAAATTATTTTCTTAACAAGAAAATTATTTTATAACTACCTTTAGAGCAAAATGTAAGCATAAATATAATAAAAAACTGTGTTGTTAATAAATTTTTATGAGAGTGATGTACGTCCAATGTCCATATTAAATATTTATAACAATTTGAAATTACTTAATAATTGAATAATATTTTACATAATTTGTTAATTTTTCTTCATATTATATTTAACACAAAAAGTGAGTAGAATACTGTGACAATATACTTGGCACTCATCTCTTTTTGATCAGCTCTTCATTCGATACAGTGTAGTGGAATTTGATTTAATATAATATGGTATTCAAAAATAAATTTTAATCGGGACTCCATTGTAATTGATATTTTTTCAATATTTTTCGACAAAAAAACAAATAATAAAAAAAAAATATCATCTAGACTCGATTTCAAATCTATACAAAGATATTACACTGAACTACAATTATTATTTATTACTAAAAAAATAAAATTCCCGTTAAATTAAAAAATAATATATATATATATATAAATATATATGTGTGTGTGTTTATGTGTTTGTATGTTTGTATATACATAATGAAAATATTGTTTATTAGATAAATTTAATAAATATAAAATATATTTTTGTCTCCGTTCATCGATATTCAAGACGAATTCATTCAAATGTTTTGGTTCATACATTTTTTTTTTTTTAATAGTTCAAAATGACATGCAATATACATTTTCGCCTTTTGGAATTAGTGACAAGGTCGGTAGTCAATACAAAATTATATCATACACACGAATTATAATTCATATAATATACATAATCAATTTAGATTGAAAAACGTAATATATGATATAAATTATTGAAATAATCTTATAACTTCATTTCGAAATATTTGATATGTATCAAGTAATTGGATTATTGTTTTCTAAAAAAATTATCATATTTTGGTATCGTTTTAGGGTTTTTGGTGTTTGTCTACTATGAATAATTCTAATATCTACCTCATAATAGTTTGAAAATATGTGTATAATATGATTTTTATATCAAATTATAAATGGGCTGTAGAATAGATTATATTAGAATAAATGACATGCAACTGTTTTAAATGTACATTTAACACGAAATATTTTGTACAAAAATCAATTTTAGTACATAGTCTATACCTAGTTATTTTTGTGGTTATTATTTGGTCTTTAACGCAAGTCAATGTTCTCTTCTAAAATTTAATTTTAATTGTTTATTGGTTACTTAGCATTTGTATACCTACTATTAGTTTGATTGTAATATTATTATGCCTACTATGTAATAATATATACAGAGTGTTTCGTGTAGATTTCCCAAAAAAACGGAGAATATCATAATTTTATTTTTTTATATGATTCATAAATGCAAGAGCTACAACAAGTATTTAAACATTTTAATTAAGTTAAATGTTTTGATAAAAAAGTTGAGAAAATAGTTTATATTATTTAATTATTTTCAAAAACTTTAATATAGCTATTTTGTAGAATTTATTCATCAGAAAATTTGACTTTTCAATATTTTATTTTCATAAATATCGTGGTTTTTGACATATTTTTAGTTTCGAGGAAAATCGGGAATTATTTAATATCACAGTGGCAATGGTATCAAACAAGTGGCGAGCGGATTTTTAATGATCATTAATGATATCAAACGGTATACTTTGTAATGTAGTTCTCAAAACCAAAAAAAAAAAAAATATTAAAAATCACGTTGGTAATGAAAATAAAATTTTGGAACGTAAACATTTTTAGAAAAATATACTCTATAAAATGGCAATATTCAATTTTTTTTAAAAATAATTAAATAAAAAATTATTTTCTTAACTTTTTCTCCAAAACATTAAATTAAATTAAAGTATGAAATACTTGTAATCTTTGTCTCTGTGAGTCTTATGAAAAAAATAACATAATTATGATGTATCCATTATTTCAGGAGATATCACAATGGGTAAATTCTTACGGGACACGCTGTTATATACGAGCATTATAGTGGCATGTAAATCGATTATAGCGAAATTTGAATATTTCAACTTTAGGTATCTTGCACTACGTTAACCGTGCAAATTTTTTTGACCATTTTTAAACAGCATTATTTAAAAACTATTTTTTTTTTTGGGTGTTGTTTTTTATATTCTTTAAAGTTTCTACTGATTTTCTAATATTTTTTTGTAAAATGTATTATTATTCGTTTTAATGATCAGGATCATAGATGTATGAATTGTTTTTTGCGAAGCTACACCACGAGAGCAAGAAACATAGCAGTTATCTTTGTGCACTTTGTTTCCCATTAAAATTACGCCTTAAGTGGTTCAAGTTTTGTTCAATTCGTTATTTATACTCGTCGATGACACGACGTTCCTTTAATATACTTATGTGTGTATTTAAATTAAATTTATAACTTGATTGTTAATTAGCTTATAGAATCAGAGATGGGCTAAAAAGTTAAAACCATCTCTGATCGAACAAACACACGATGCTACATCGTTGTATAATGGTTTTTGTGTACGTACCAGTTTACTGGCAAATTGTTTATTTTTTAAAAGATTTTTTAAATCATTAATTTAAAACTAACTGAAAAAAATTAAATTAACACAATATTGAAAATTTTTCTAGTTGTATTAAGCTGAAAATTGCCAGCAAAATAACTTTTAAAATTTTTTGTACCAAATTGTATTTTTTAGACAGATAATTCGCTCTTATATATGGTCATTATTCATACTTAATCATTTAATATTTCGTTAGTATATGATCGATAAAACTATGCTTAAAATCTACTCCATAGCTTATTAAACTTAAAAAAAACCAAATGATGACCGGATGAGTGGTTCCTATGATAATTGACGTTAAGCTTCACACATATGTTATTTAAGAAATATCTACGACAACATTTCCTAAAAATTGGTCTATTTACATAAATATTATGACAAGTTAATAAAATCAGAGATTTCAGATCAGTTAAGGTCAGGTTGAAATCATTTAAGTCACCTGGAATATCCAATGTAAGAATTGTATTATAGGTTAGCAATTTTTTTGTTGATGATTATTTCGTACATACTAGGTAATTAAAATAATTTGTAGTGTTTAATGTTTTTTTTCCACACTAAATATTACTGTGACGAGAATTTTATAGTGGGAAAGCATTTTTAAATCGCTTTATATTTTACTAGTGAAAAGCAACATGAGTATAACATTCTACGAAAAAAAATTGGTGTTATTCGTAAAAGTATACAACATACTTAAATGTTTGAATGTTTGACCATGAACCTTGTGAACTATTATAGAAAATGTTGTTCTAACAGGAAATTTATGTTTTCACATTGTACAGCCAAGTTTACCTTTATTAGAATTTAATGTAATTCTTGGAATGTGCTTCTATTTTCCCGAATTTCCACAGTAATTATTAAACTAGCTTTTATAATATTATTACATAACTCATATTAATAATTAATCTGATCCTATTACTGGCCCGTTCCGTATAATATATTAATTACACGACTATATTAAAATATTACTATAACTTACCATTTGTATGTAATATATTTTAATTATTTATTTTACTTCTTTATTTATACAGTGATTATCATAGTGATTCTATTACGTATAGGTAACTAATATTATTTTAAAAATCAATTTACACACATGTTTCGAATAGTTTATGATCTTTGAGATAATAAAGTGCTGTTATAAATATTTCAGATTTTAGTACATTTTCAAAATTTCAAACATTACCGGAAAACGTGATTTGTCCAGGTGATGAGACTTTGGTCAATTAAATCCTTTTATTAAAAAAAAAAACATTTTAGTTAGTTATGAAACTTCAACGAAATCCACGTAGAACCGTATTAAGAAGAAAATCGCGGACAGACACATGTGCAATATTATAGTTCATCTAAAAATAGTTTATTGTTTTTTGACAGTGAATTTATAAATGTTTATCAATGTATAATCATCGACTGGCGTTTTTCTTAAGTTCAGCGTACTTGTCGCTCACCAGAGTGTAAGTTTTCGACGGTAGTGTGGACTTAACTTTCGCCAACATCACCTCAGCTTCTTGAAAGCTCAACACGTACAAAGCTTCGGCAATGCAGACAGACGCTTCCTTTCTGCAGCCGACGTCGGACGCCTCTCCTTTACAGCGTCCGCAGCCGATGTAGTCCGCGTCGCCGATCGCGACCTCCAAGCACTGTTCAGCGTGATTGATTTTGCACAGCGCGAATTTCAATTTCCCAGCCGGATCGTGGGGAGCGGGAAACGTCGTAGATCGCGACTTGAGTGCGTTTAATCTCGCCAATTCGGCGGACAGTCTAGTACTTTTTACGTTCTTGCGGTAATTCGGATCTGAAACCCTGTAAAAACGACCAAAATTCGACCATGAAATAAATGACTTAAATAGGTACCAAATACCTGCTGCGCGTGCAAGTTTATTTTAAGACAGAGCACCAGTCATGATGTATACTTAAGTACCTCTCGATTTTTTACCTATTATGTTTTTCATCTATTGAGTTTATTTTTAATGATCCAAATATATTTTAAATGATAAAAAATAGATGATCATCATATTTAATTTTTAACTTATTATTGTAGTAATTATAATAATCATAAAATTTTTAATTATGAAAAGAAAAGTTTACCAAGTCTACGGGTGTCGTGTTTCGAGACTTGTGTCACTCTATATTATGTTGTATATATAGTACTATATTCAATATTGTATAATGTATTAATGCGTATAAAGGTTTTGCGTACGACTGTTTTGACATGACATCACTTGGCAGCAATTTTGTCCATTGAATTTGACGTTTACATTGAATTATCAATTGAAAAAGTTAGCGTGTATATAATGATATAAATATATAGAATATAATAATATTGAGTTAACAAAACTGATCGTTTGGTACGACTTCTAATAATAAAATGGTATTGTTTAATAGTCTATAATAACAATATAATACGTGTAAGCGCGCGAGTACAACATTTGTAAAGTATAATAAGTTAACAAGTTACAAATTCAATATTCAATTACAATAATTTAAGACTATTTCGAGGGAACTATTGAATTCACGATAAAATGTATTATTTTAACCGATAAAACCCATAGGGTATTGTACGTTAACATTAGTAACTTTGAGGAAACCTATAAAATATGCATATTCAATAGTCATGATTAGAGCAAGGGCTTCCAAGAAGTTGTGTGATTACCATAAGTAAAGGTAGAAAAACGTAGTTTCGTTATGCCGCGTACATCGGCAAATGTCTTATTCCACTTGTCCATAACTATAAGTTTGTGAAAAATATTTGCACTTTTAGTGTGTATTTCGATATTTGTAAACAAATTAATAGTGACTAGGAAGAAAATAGTGTCTTTTAAGAACATACAGTAATTATTATACTAGGATTATATTTTTAATACAAAAAACACCTTTTTAAATCGACATTGAACATTTGTTCTCTCGATCAATAATTATTATATTAGGTAGGCTAACCTAACCTAACCTAACCTATCAATTTCATAGGTGTACATGTTATATATTATTGCATAATATGTTAATAATACATTTAAATCCATTTTCTGGCACTTCATATACTGATTACGTATAATATTAAAATCATTCCAAAATATCATAGTTAATAAAACTTTTTAAAAGTATATTATTCGTAAGCTCTTGAAGCTTTTTACATTTATTTATATTATTATTTTATATTCATAACGATTTTCAAAATATTTAGATTTATAGAGTTATTTCAAGTGTAAAATGATAATCAATCCTAACATACTATACAGCAAATCGAGTTCTTCCGATTTATTTTTTTACTTGTATACGATTTACCGATGGTACGCTATAACATAATTTCGATATTATTTTTTTTTACTTTTGAGTTGTGTATTTTATAATTTTACCTATACAAAACTGTTTGTATAAAACACTTTTAAACAATAATTTAATAATAAGTACCTATATATTTTTGTAACGGCAAAAAAATGATGACGTGTACAATTTATTAGTTTATGTAAAAATATTTTTCCATTTAAAGTCGGGTATACATTTGTTTTAATTAATTTGACCTTTTAATTAGAATATAAATTACTTACTATAAATTATTGTACGGTTTAAGTTTAAATAAATTATCTGTTAAGTATGAGTAATTAAAAGACAATATTATTTTATTAATTTTTACCCTTTTTATTGTTTCATCCAAGTCAGTGGTCATCACATAATATATTTATAGGAATATACAATCTCTAAACAATTGATCAAGTATGTACTATGTGCACTATATTATATACATTGTACATATTTAGGTACCTACATAATAGTAAGCTATAACGGATTTTAAAATAAAAACGTATTACGAGTCGATAAAAATCACTTAAATTCTCTATAATAATAGGTAAATGTATTGTGATGTACTTCTATGTTACATGTTTACGATATTCCTACATTATAGTTATTTATTGTAAGGAAATAATTTTGATTTAAATGGAAATTGTAAATGCATATTTCACTATACCTACCTATCGTGAATAATGAAAGAAATATCGCTTCTACAGTTTTAACATTTGATATATTCATCTGTATTCAATTTTTGTACTTTCAATAGTATTTCAATTTGATTATTTAGAACGTTAGATTTTATTCCTAATCAAATTGGCTGCCCTTTACGCATACAAATGTGTATACTTTTTTCGATAGTTTATTCGTGTTCAGCGCAAAGGAACATTTTTTCTCTGCTCTGAGTACCAAGTGCTGGGGCGCAATTATTCACGTAAATAATGTTTTACCTTTTTTTGTCCAGATACCATAATATACAATAGACGGTTGTACTTCCAATTAGAAAAATATGTAACGGAGATGAGTTTAAGACTGTGTTAAAAATGTTTGTGATGTTAGACATATAATTAAAATTTTTATTTCTTTTTTTTTATAAAATCGAAATAGGTGTATTATATAATAGCTTGTTATTATATAAGACACGAAACTATAGTAACTATATTAAGTAAAGAGAATAAAGTGTATATTTAAAACTTATAAAAGTTATAAATCTTATATGAATAATAATAATAATAATAGGTACCCATCTGGGAATTCCTTTTTTCATAATTACGCAACTTGAACCGTTTAAACATTCACATAAATACTCTCGCTACGTAATTAATTATTTTTTAAGTATTAGCTCTGAAAACTATATTAACTTGACAGTTTGAGTTGCCTAATATTATGTTTTTCGAGGAAAATATAGTTTTTATATTTAATTGGATCGGATGACTGTATAATGTATATAGTATATTATATAGGTAATTAATGTTTTGCCAGTTTCTAGAACTTATTTACCGAAATAAGTTAAATAAGTTTTTTTTTTTTTATTAATTGACCGAATACCATTTTTACTCCGTTCGAAATGCATATAAATAAAAAATCACGTTTGACGATTTATAATTTATATGCCAATATAAAAATCAGATATTTTAAATGTATTACGCGGCTCTACATAAGTTTAAAGTTTAAAGGAGCCTTTAATTTTAGTATACGTATCTCATTACCCATTAATTGAAATTAGTAGAAAGTTTATCGGATGTTTGGAGGCATACCGGATAAAGTTAGTAGTTTAGTGGTAATTCAAAGGTTCGCCTAATTTCGGGGACGTGCGGCATACACCGCCGCCGAGTGGCCAGTTAAAAGTGCTCCGTTTCGCGTGTTGGGCTTTCATCCGTCGCGGCACTATATATACATTCGGCAACCACGTCAAAAAGTAAAAACGCAAGCCATTAATCGTATACACGTGATAACTGGCGCTATATATACTTCTATACGTCTGCGCAATTACGTGCTCGCCGGCTATCTGATGATCGTTCGTTATTGCGCTCTCTCGCCCACTCTCCGAACACTTAATTTTGATTTTTCCTAATAACACCCCGAGGCCCATATATATATATATATATTTTCCCGTGTACCGGTTCTGTGTGTATTGTTATACTTATATATATATATATATATGGCCGGCCGTCATTAATTTAACAAATCGCGTACAAACATGCGGCAGGTATATTATTTATAAGGCTTATTTAATCGCTGTGGTATTTATTTCCAGCAGTCCGATGTACCATCTATGATGCACTCGACAGGGCAATTGTTTATACAATTAACGCTGTCGCTCGACTAGAAAATATTATGGTTTATATTATTGTATGCGATTTGTACAATCGCATAACACGTTGATGCATTTTTTTGCTCAACTCAGCTTCAATATAGGTACTAACAAATCGTAATAAATTAACTTTGTTGGTTTGAAATTCATTTTTTTTTTTTTTTTAAAGATAGTGGTTATACTTACTCCAAAATTTTCAGAAAATATTATACCAAACCAAAAACCGGGGTTTAATTCTTATATTATTACTATTTATCAATATTATTCGATTTTGATAAGAACCTAACTTTGTATGGAATTTTCAAGTATTTTTACAGATAAACAAAAATTGAATAAGTACCAAAATATGTTGAAAATTATATCATGTATAGATAATGCTAACATATATATTTAGTGAAAAATTAAAATTTCTAAACTTATTTATTTTTAACTGAAAAAAAAAACTAAACCAATTGTTTTATTTTTCTCGATTATTTTAAAAAGAAAATTAATAAAGCAATAACTACTGGACCCAAATGAATATTAAGAATTAAACTTAAAATTTAAAACTAAATTACTTTTACTTCGTTAAAAGATAGTGAGACTTAAAAAAAAATCCATAGTATTGTACCTAGAACCATTACGCTTTATTCGGATTCTATAAGATAAAAATGTGTCTAATAAAATGCTAAAATTAATATTTAAATTATAAAATTAATTTCATCGAGTAATATAAAAATAAATAAATATTTTTAGAATACCATAATATGGTATATTTATAGAGAATTTATTGTTTATAGTGATATATAAGTACCTACCAATATTCGGACCGAATGAAAAATCTTGTTGAAGAAGTTGAAAAAGTTTTTTGTAGTTCTAAGCATGCTTGCAAGAACTATTCGTATGTCCATCGGTGTTGATAAAGGTAATAAATGTGTGTACTTACAAAAATGGGTATTACATAATATTATGTACTTGAAAGTGAAATAATGTGTTGATCTGTCGAAATTCTATGAATGAAAGACCAAAGTATTATATAAGTAAATAATATAAAATGTTCAAACTAAATTTAATAATGAAATACTCAAACTAGTTTGAACTTTTAAATTCAAAAAAAGTTGTATAATATAACAACCTGCATTAATATGCAATGAGGAAACATAAAACTACGGGTTTTCAATGGAATAATGTACGAAATGTTGAATAAAAATGTTGGATTCAGCTGTAAATAATACCTTACACCTTGAGATGAATATAATATGCTCAAGCTTAAATTTATAAATTAATTTGAAATATGTTAATGTTTAAAACTGATCAAAATGTATACTTGTATAATTCAAATCATGAAATGTCATCCACAATAAACAATATATATATTTAAAAAAAAAATGATAAATAGGTACATTTTATTAATTAGAATATATAAACATTTACATAACGGCCAATGTAAGGGTTAAACGTATTACAAGGAGAGTTCTACACAAAATCGTTTAAGTTAAATTTTAAAAAAGATAACATACTCCTTAATCCCTTAAACACCCACTTAAGTAACCTCCAAAACGTAATCTAATAAATATAAATCCTCTTTAAGGTTGAGTGCGCTATAATCTTGTTACTTTTTTTTTTCAAATCGTGAGCATGTTAAAAACCTAAAAACTGTTATATAGGAGGCAAGACTAAGGATACTAAGATTTAAGACTAAAAATAATTGTTTAAAACGCAATAGTAATAGTAATGTTTATTAATTATTATAATTTTGAATTTTTTTTTAGATTTAATAAACATTTAAATAACATATACGATATGCTAAAATTATTTATTATTATTTGGTTGGTACAAGAAAAAAATTTAATATTTACATTGTATTATATTATACCATTATAAATGAAATACATTAAATATTATGTAACATAATTTTGAATAGTAAAACGTATTTAAACTCTATGAAGTTTTAATTTTTAACCTATAACTTTCGAGACTTATGGTGGTTATGTAACATATAAAAATAAATTAACTATAATATTATAGTA
Organism: Aphis gossypii; assembly: GCF_020184175.1. Taxonomy (NCBI): domain Eukaryota; kingdom Metazoa; phylum Arthropoda; class Insecta; order Hemiptera; family Aphididae; genus Aphis; species Aphis gossypii. The sequence continues at coordinate 73,943,643 of NC_065531.1, read as the reverse complement.
GATTGATCTTTGTTTACTAAAAATCTTCTGTCCCGTTGAGTCTTAACCAGAATAACAGTAATAATTTATAAGTTCTATTCAGATTCCTGGGAAGACTGTATAAATACTTGCAGACATGATATTTTATTTAAAATAAATAAGTAAATAAATATTATAAAAAAAATCGAGTAATTATTAATTCATTTACTTCGAACCGACTATTTCTTGGTAACCGGTAGCTGAAGACAACAAGCCGTTTCCTTTAAGTTATTAGTTCATCAATAATTAAACTGCTCGTTGTATTTATCAAAATATAGTAGGGCTTAAGAATATACGAATCGTGTAAAGTTAAAAAAATCAATTTATATTTCCACGATAAAATAATAAGTACAAGTCTGCAATGTATAGCAAAGTGCATTATTCTTAGAATGAATTAATAATGACAACCTATATACCTAATAATATAATATTAAATACATTTTTTGACTTATGTCAATAAATTGGTTTAAAACAGAACGGTCAACAAAATATACGCTTAAATATTATTTTATTTCAATGTAGATACCTAATAACCACATTACCACATTAAGTGGGCACGATTAATAAAAAAAACACTACAATGTTTGATATTTTGTGAATTATTTTTGAATATGAAACTAATAAATGTTAAGTAAAATTAGGGCGTAATCGTATACATGTATAATAATGCATAATATAATGTAGTTTGTTATTATTTAATTCTAGACGAGCTATTAATTTTAAAATACCGCTTTCATTTCGTATGTTTTCTGTATTAAGCAAATTATGTAATGGCCTTTGGGAAGTTTGCAATCCAAGCATATAACAAATGTTGATTATTCAGTTGAAATTCATTTACTGTTGCGTTAGATGACACACGATATTTAACCAGGACACTATAAGTAAACACATTTTTCCTTTAGAGATAATTTTATGTTCAAATTTGTATTCACCTTCTAGAATATTACCAAGGTATTAATTTAAATTAATTTCAGAGCGAAACGATTAAAGCGGTATAGATATTATAACGATCGTGCCTAAAGAGCATTTTGAAAATTAAAACTCATTTGATTTATACTATTTTTCCTTATAGTATACCTTACAATATTCAGTATCCCGAGGGGGACGTTTATCACACAAAAGTTTCTAGATATTAATCACTTGATTGTGTTCTTCAATAACATTTATTTAGATTATTTTATCTCCTTTTATAGCCATTAGCTGTCAAGAACTTTATCAATTTGAAAAAGTGCAACATTAATCTGGCAGTGATGTATTCGTTAAAATATGTAGTGGGTAATTGGTTAAATGTCAATATTTTTGGAGGATAAATTTTCATCTAATAATTAAAAAAAATAAAAAATAATAAATAATTACGAAAAAGTGACAAACACGGGATCGATAATGCATGTATTAAACACGATTTGTAATTAATATTGTCTATTTTGTATGTTAATATTTTTGTATTTTATAATATTAACAACAAATATGTATATTTCTCTTAATTTATAGCTTTTCAACGTGTAACAAAATAAATATGAGAAAAACATTATGTACTTACAAATTATACATAATATCACGTGAATTATCTACTGTTTAATATACATTAATATACCTGCATTATAATAATATGTAAGTATACATCTTTTGAATCACAAAATACAATATGTAAATACATAAGTATATATTTTTAAATAATACTTTTAGGATAATAATATGACATATTGTATAATGATATTATGTATTACAGAGCTAAAGTATAACAGTAAAGGGTAGTTGATAAATTAGATAGTTAAAATATTTATTATATTACTATTCATCATTTATTTTCACACAACGTTGAGTTCCTAATGTTTGGTTTATTAATGCTTGTTCAAAGATAAAATAGGGGTTTTCGTTCTCAGAAAATCACCCTGTACCTATGTTATTCGTGAGTATAAACAACTTTGTGAGTTTTGAACTAGGTATATGCCAACACAATGTGTGTGTGTGTGTGTGTTTTTTACAAAACAAAATCAGATTGTTTAACAGAACACGCGAACGCGTATTTGTAGTTCACGTTGCAGGTACGGGGTTTAATCATATTACATCATCATATCCGTTATTAAACCAACTAGGTATTTATTTGTTTGGGGATTTCGATTCACATTATTTTACAGTTCCACCCTAACCGCGTTATGCGAATTTCCCGATAAAATAGGTATGTAACTTTTACGATTGATTATGTATCTTAAATTCGAATATTATACATTTTAGGTAACGTAAAACATTAATTTGTCCGCGATCAGACGTCATACATGATGTATGACATAGTCGTATGCGTTCGTTTCATCAAAACTTTTTAATTAATAATCACCGTCGTTGGCACACGACTACGAGTAGTTCGGTGAATAGGTGGTAGGTATAGTAGATATGGCGTTTTCAATTTCGATGACTATTATACGTTCGTTCGACCTCAAAACGGTTTATTGCGAATAACTCATTAGATATTTATAATTTGTCAGTTGTTCGGCATTAATTTGCGTCTTGCGGACGGTCCCAGGCCCTTTCAAACTTCTAACTTTAGTGCGCCTATACTACAATACGTCCGTCTTTATTGACATTGTATTAAATGCATGTGCGTGTGTGTATCAGGTACCTATATTATTATTATTATTATTATTATTACAATAATTAAGCAGTTTTTGCAATTTCAATTTTATATTATCATTATTTATGACTTTACGAGGAACGTTCTTTGAATTCTTTGTCCGTGTTTCATAATAAATAATAGGTATGATAAAAAAAATGATAAAATATTTTTATCATTATCATAAAATTAATATAATAGGTAAAGACATATTATTTAGACGTGTATGAAGTTGTACAATAAATTCGAGCATAAATTAGTTTTGTTGGTGATCAAAAAAAAAAAAAAAAAATTAATTATAATAATTTCTAAAAAGAAATATTATTTAAGTCTGTTGAATATTTTTATTTGTAGTTAATTAAAATTTTTTTTCAAATACTTAAGCATTACTACTTAATACTTAATACTTATTGTATTTATTATTGCTATATAGGTATGTCTCAATATTTTATGATATATTAAAAAAAATATTTTTAATTTATATTATATATATATATATATATATATATAAATAATATAACTATATAAAACATGATTCAATGTTTAAAATAAACTTATTTTATGATACGATTTTGATCTCAGTAATTTAAATTTAAACTAAAACAAAGTTGTATTTGTATTTAATAATTAAAAAATTATTTATTTATTTAGTGTTGTTAAGTATTAATATTACAATTTTTGAAAGTACAATTTCTAGCAAAAGTTTATTTGATAAATAAAAACAATATTAAACAATAGTTAAGGTGTATTATTATAATTATATTTTAAATTATTAAAAACTGTTTAAATTGTGTTATTTTATAACTCTCTAAAAGCTACTCAATTGCCATATCGTATAAATAATTTCGTAGTATAATATTTAATAAGTGTTTTCAACATAAATTTTTCTTGAATTTTTTAAAAGCTGAAATCTTATAAATCAGTTTGTATATTAAAATTTAAAAGTTAAAGATAGATAGATATAAACAACATATTATAATAAAATTTCGATTATTTTATTTTAATAATATTTGTTTTTTGTTTTTTTTTTTTGTACATATTAACAATATTTATTTTTTAACGTTATTAATTTAGTATTAACAGTAATAATATGATATACCTAATGTAATATGTGAGTATTATATATTCAAAATGAATTAATCTAAAACGGTAAAATGTTAAAATGATGACTTGGGTTCTTTGCATTCCATTAAGTACACTACTACACTGAAACTTATAATTTGCAAACCCCTTTAATCATATATGTATGGTATTGTGTTGCAACCAATATTCATCAAATGTGGAATTTTGATCTTATTATAATATACCTACTTTTAGCATTGAAATTGAAATCAGTTATAATTACTTGTAATATAAGATAGTAGATGTGTTAAAGTGAAATAACCTCGATTATAGGGCTATCGAAGAGTACCTAATAATTTGTACTTCAATATTATGTTAAAATTATGTAAACACATTGTTTTAAACAATAAATAAGTGCACAATAATATTCCTTTTATTACTCAATAAAGATTTTTATAATAGCATTAATAAAACAATTATATACCTGCCTTTATATCATATAGTATCATAATAACTTATTGACATGGATCAGAGGTTAATTTTGTTAATTATGGTCATTTTAATTTTTAATTTTTTTTTTACACTCAAAACCTTAACCTATAAATACGTAGTTTAAATGCATTTTTTGAATTTTAGACAATATTAAACTAGAATATTATGTCCACTCTTATATCTCAATAATTATATGGTATTATTTATATTTATATTTACAGTTCATTAAAACGAATCTTCAAAAATATATTTACCTTTTTCAAGCACATTACTTATTTACATTTTGCATAATTAATTGTATTTATTCAATTTTTATTTTATTATATTACTTTAAATTATATATTAATAACAGGTTAGGTGCAATAATATAAAATAGGAGTGACGTATTTTCATTTAACTTTTAAAAGTTTGAGCAAGAATACTAATATTATCACTAATGCTTCTATGAATTCTTATTATGATTGAAATCTCTTAAAAATATCAGCTGTTATAATGAATTCACAGTACACAGTACAGCAAAACTAAATTATACTTCAAATCATCTAGCTCATGTTTGTTAATTATATTTCTAAATTGTAAAAGTTGTCCATTTTATCTTACGCCGCACATTATAAATAAATTCTTATTTTAAATTCTTGAACTTTTAACTTTTGTGATAGTTTTATTAATGTAAACTGGATTGGCAGGTCAGTTGTGGTGGCATTAAGAACCCAAGACCTTATCCACCTCATCTTTTTTTTTCGTCTAGTTGGTCTATATACTTACGTGACTAGGATTCATTTTCAGAACCAAAAAGAATACTAAAGGAAAATTCACCACCGAACTTCAATGACGTCTGGTGACTTAATAATGTTCTGTAACGACTTAACGATGTTGTGCAATAGTATGATAATATTTTTTGTTGTAAACACGGTATTTTGATTTTATACCTATACTGCTTTAAAAATTATTAACACCTAACAATTGTTATTTAGTAATTATCAGTTAAACGTAATCAATATTAATTTAAAAATACAATTATTTAAATTTAACTTAAATATATTCTAAGGCTTTAGAATATAAGCATTAATTTTATTAATTTATTATATAGTAATATAACAAATACCTATGTATATTTTTTAACTTTGCAAATTTATATTTTTAATTTATGATTTAATTTGTAATTTTTTTTAAAATACTTTTAATCTAAACAAATGACAAAGAATATGAAGAAATTTCAAAATGTTTACACATTAAGATTTTATTATCAAATATGAATAAGTGTATTGCTAGTATATTATAGTAATTGATTAGGTATTAAATATTTTACTAAATTTCAAACATGTGAGATATTGATAATAAATTAAGACTATATTATAATATGGCATTCTGATATTTGATTTAAAAATTTAAATTTATACTCATTGTTTAATATATAGTAATATTAATGTTACTATATCATTACTAATTTTGCTTCAATGCTAATAGTACATTTAAACGATTATAAAGGGGTCGTGAATATTTATAATAAGACATGCAATGTAGACGAGTCATAGATAAGTGGTTTGTGGTTAGGTTAATATGAATTAATTGTATTTCAGATATTTTTTGTTATTGATCTATGTATAAAAAAAAAAATACTTTATCACAGTATATTTGCAATTTTTACTTGCGTTTGTCAACATTTACTTTGTTTTGGATAGGTATCAATGACAAGCGATTATTTTTTATTGTATCACTTGTATATTAGATAATTAGGTATCATTTATATTAAATGGCTGTTTTTCTGTTAACGCATTTTCTATTTGGATGCATCATTTAAATATGACTAATCGTTTTTTATTGGTATGTTATATTACGACTAATATTTAACCGATTTATAGTGTTACTGTGGAACAACTTTTTATCTAAGAATAGTCTAAAATGTTTACCGTTGCAGGTGTATAAGAAATCAGTTTATCTGTTATTATACACTCAACACATATTTAATACAAAAAGTTAACATTTAATAACAAAACGTGTTCATGCTGTTTAAGTTATGAATAAGATGTTCTTATACTTATTTAAGTAATTATAGATAAGAATATTTAGTTCTAAATTTATAGATACACTTATTTTTTAGTAAATGTACCTAAACGTATTACAAAGCTATACATCGTAAAAGCACTATCTCATCATTCAAACATTTATATTTCAATTTATCCACATTTCCAAATATCCAATTCTTATGGTTCACTCGGGACTTAAGCATTCGGATGCATTGTAATAAATACTAATATGATACAAGTGCGAGGGTACGTGGGAAAGAGACACATGGGCCCCTCGAGAAAAAATCTAAGAATTAACTACAAAATTTGTAAACTTAAGTGAATATCGTGCTATAATACAAGTACACAACGTGTATGCAAAAGGTGAGTGAGCGTGTGTGTGTGTGTGTGTGTATCAGAGAGATAGATAAAAAAAAGCGAAAGAGAGATGAGAATAGCGAGAGTGAGAGAGTCTAATGATTTTTCATTCCACTGCAAATAAAATATTAAACGCCCTTCTCTTTTTCCTACTTTAAAGGTCTTGAGAGAAATCGACCGATTCTCTACAAAGTGTATTCAGAATATTAAAGTTACGCGCTTCTGCCCCCCAAAAATAGAGCTTGTATGAATTAAACCAACCTCTATACACGACCCAACTGTTACCGTTTTCTGATTGTTACTATACTGCTGTCGGTGCTGCTTTACTAACATAATATAATTTGCATACGCTGGTTATAATAACGGTGTAGGCGTAGGTACGACCCTTTATAAGGGTATACGACCCCTTCTTATGAGTATTTTTTTTAGAAGAAACAATATACGTGCGTATGAAACACCACTTACATTTCCTCCAATCCCTCCTGCATCATTTGATGACATGTTCAATTTTTTTTACATCTGATCATTTATTGATTTCATATAATATGTATAATAGCTTCAGCCTATTACAAGACCATATTATATTGACGTAAATAGTCGTCCAATAACTATTGGTCTTTGTTAATAAACGTTATTCAAGTCGAGATTAGAACATTTATTATGAATAGCAAATTAAGATAAAATATATGATTATTAATTAAATGAGGGTACTAAACCTAATCATTTTCAAAATTGAACTCAAATACTCAATACTTTTAATATTTAACTATTAACTTATTAGTTATTGATCTAAAATAAAATAATTAAAAATAGTTTTATAATAATTATAAAAAATAATTATTATTTAAAATTTAAGAATTAACGTACTTTTAACTAATAACTAATTATGTACAAATTTAAAGATCAAATAATTATTTGTAAGAATTTAATCTTTATCTGTAATAATATTGTAGAGGAATGGAAAACGTATGGATATAATTTAAATTTAAATAAAAAAATTATTATTAAGGTAATTTGTGATATACAAAGATAAAAACGAATCATCAATTTTTAATTTCAAATAACCTCAATACATAAATCTTTATAGAACTAACTTTTTCTTATTATGTAGTATAATTGTTTTACGTCTGTCTGTTGTAAATTGCAATAAATTTTTACTGTTCATGTCCATTTACTTATTGTACTTGTTTGTATTCAAAATAAACAATTTTATTTTCTTATTGTCTATATTAAAATAAAATAAATACATTTTTATTAATTTTCATAAGTATTATAAAGCAAAAAATTCGTAACCTATAACATAATACGTCTATCAAAAATTAAATTATACTCTGTTAATATTATAGGTATTATTTAAGTAAGTTTATCTATTTATACTTAATTTTCATAATTTTTATTATAATTACTGTATAATATATTAATATATAATTTTATATTTTAAATTGAATATAAAAGTATGTATTATGTTACATGCGTTTCTTCATTTTTCCGTGTAGTTAGCTAACACAGAATTATATAAGTATAATATGTCTTTTGTATATAGACGCATATTAATCTAAATGATTCGTTTCTTTATTTTTTTTAATGCATATTTAAGCGTTTTTGTATATTTTCAAGGCATAAATGTATGCATATTTTATGATTTTTTAGAACATAAAGTCCTTAGTTTTACTCATAGAAATATGGTATTAAAGGAATTTTAATGTTTACCAACTTATTATATTAGATTTTTGATTTATTTTAAATGCTGAGAGCATTTTTCTGAAAATAGTGACATAAGGCATTGGCCCAATAGTTTTTTACATATAGTTTGTGTATTCATGCGAATAATATAACTTATAACAAAGTTTATATAGTGCAAAAAAAATAAAAAATAATTATTTTACGAATAATTTAATTAATATTATTGTAAATTGTAAACAATAATCATACAATTATTATAGTACTTATTTATGTCAGTAAACAAATTTAATTACATTTATAAAACGTTTGTATTTAGTAGGTATATTTTCTATGTTATTTCTAAGATCTAAGTGCACATGAAACATTGGATGTTTCTAATTTATTTTGTGGTGTATATTATATCATGCTTTTAACTTGTTTAATTTATAAAGCACAAGTAAATGTATGTGAAACTGGTAAACAATAAGTTCATAAAAATCGAATAATGAAAAAACACATTTTTTTCAAACTATTGTTCTACAAAACATTATATACAATTTCGTTTGTTAAAGAATTTTTGGAGTAACGTACAAACGTAATAATATTACTGTGCACAGCGGATAGTTTTAGACTATATATTGTATATGTCTTTTATAATCAAAATAAAGTTATTTTATTTATGTTCCGTAAATCTTAGTCATGAAAAATAAGTATACAATAAAAGTTTGGACAGCCACATTATAACTGAATAAAGAAAATAATCGGTTTTATAAAAAGGGATTGTTCTCGTCTTATCCTATTTGCGTAACCTTTTGTACGTTTCGTTTTTATCATCCAATCAATGATTAACGGATCGGTACTGTGACAATTTCACGATAATAATGAATGCATGTCACTGTGATTTTCAAACGTTTTTTGAAAAGTACCGCTACCTAGATTTAGTATTACTTTATTTTATAATTTTAAATATGTAATATCCAATTGTGTATAATATAATATCGTGGTAAAGCTTATACAAAGTTACCACTATAAATAATTATTCAAATTTGTAACGGTATTATGTCGGCGATATTACGTAGTTTATCGGGTTGAATATTGTCATAAAATATACTGTATTATATACATGATACATATTTTACGCGTGTTACGCCGCTGTTGTTTTAAACTATCTTGCTATAGTGCTATAATATTCGGATTATTCCATTCAACTAGGATTTTATGAAAAGCGACCGGAAATCATCAACATGACCTCAAATTTAAGTACTTTACACTATTTATATTGTGATTCTGTCTGAACCATATAATAATACTTAAAAATTATTTTTATAGACTGTATAACGTGTAAGTGTATATTATGTATTTACTAGTATGATAGGTATACAGGTTATTTATATGATAAACATAAATGTTTCGTTGTATTGGTCTTAGAGGAGTGCTTTGACATTTTACTCGTTGATTCCACAGAAATGCAATAGCGGAATCATCGTGGAGAAGTCTGTGAGCCACGGTGTCTAGCCAAATGATAATTGAATCATTTTCCAATTACCGTTCTCCTGCGTTCAGCAGCAGCACCGTATAGTAGAACCCTCGGGTTACGACACGATGACAACCACGCCCACTTAGGGGGGACTCGCACAACACTTGTGCTGGTGACGCCCATCTAATTAAGATTTTTCCAATCGTGTAATAATGTAATTCGGTGTTGTCAGTGGTGGTGGGGGTAGGTGGCGGAAGGGAAAAGGGGGGGGGCGAATTTTCGAAAAGCCAAAACAAATACTACGCGCTCTGCGCAGTCTTGCTAATATAGGTGTACTTGCTAGCAGTTTCGATGTAACGCAACGGCGCGAATACCGCCGAGACGTTTACACGCGCATGAATTATGGCCGACTCGTGCGTTTCACCCATGCAAACTCGGTAAATTTTTTTTATTCCCGCCAAAGGCGAAACGCTTGCAATATTAAAACAAACAGTGTATATACGAACCACGGGGGAGCACGTAAAGCACAATGGACATTTCAATATTGAATGAGCATGTGTATACAGTGTATATATATATTATATATACATATGAAAGGCGAACTGCACGGAATGGCCAACAATTCCTTTTGTGAGGAGGGCCTGCGGTCAATTGTATACGGGTGACGTAGGGATGGAGGGATGGAAACGAATAAAAAGAAGAAAAAAAAGGCAACCCATAATCCATATATGTATATATTATATATATATATATATATATTCACCCCACCCGTTAGCTATACACAGTGGCTTTTATCGTACGGTAGTTTTCTGACACGTCACGGGGAAAATACACACAGAAAAAAAGAAAACCAATACAATATATAAAATATGCCGTCCGTAAGGTAATACTATTTCGATTCTTATACTAATAAGAAACGCATATTATGTATAAATATTTCATTATTATGTCATCGCTGTTGTTCGTGAATTATTCGTGAGTCGTTCGCACGACAGGAAACTCTTTAAACGTCGTCGAGGGTAGGTATATTACGCATATATACTAATATTTAGCTAAAACAAATATTGTGTCGTGACAACAGCCACTTAAAGAAAATTATATATAAGACTATACGAGTTATACCGTATAAACCGTTTAAGAGCCATCGCCCATTGACAGGCGTATTATGTCATCGGAAATCCATTTTTTTTTTTCATAAAATGCGCATAGTGTACTTAGTAAGTTCTCGGAAATTGTGTCGGGTCAATCGACAGGCGGGGCAATAGTCGTAAATGCATACCACCGATATTTCTTTATTAAGCGTGCAATAACACAGTTCTCTTATATTATATTGTTTCGACGCTGTCGATATTTTTACCTAATACCTGGGTTATCCCGGTTAAGGAGTAGTCGGTTAGCTATTAATTATTACTATTTCACGAACTCGTCTTGATAACCGGGATCGTTGGACTGTTATAAATAATAAAGTTTTCTAAGTTCTATAAATAACTACGATAATATGACGACAACGTACACAAAGGTTTATTAAATGTTTGAAAATATAATAATGATATTAAACACTAGGTACCTACAGTATTATCACCTGCGTAACCCTGCAGTAGTTATTGAAGTTATAGTAAATGTCACGGTAATAGCGAAGTACACGAATTGAACGATTTGATTACTATGAGATACTATACTTACCGTGTAGACAAAGTAAAACGAACACTAAGCAAAAAACGTAGAGATGACCGCTAGTCTGCATTTTACTGTTCAAAACTTGACTACCTATATACTGGCCATATACAAATAATATAGGTACGAGAGCGTATTCAACGTTTCTGTGTTCTGTGTACCTAAGCGAAATAATTATTCAGGGCGACACACAAACAACTTGTTAGTAATCTGCTGTAAATCGTCAGATATAGGAGTACACTGTACGCCGACAGACGGCACTACAGTGTGTACAGATGGCAAATAATAATTATTATGGGCTTGTATATATAGGTAGTTTTACTCACGGTGTTTTTTTTTTTTTTTTTTTTAGATTTTCGAGATGGCGCGTCAACAACGGTTCGTCGCCCTGTGGTTGGTGGTATTCGCGGTTCTGGTATACGACAACCACGGTTACGTGTCGAACCGGAGGGTGAAAAACCAAAGACCGGGCGTCCGGAGCTACTCGGACGACGACAAGAACGCGGCCAGTACCGAAATAAACGTTTGCGCGCTTGAACAGAAAACCACCATTAACCTGTACTGTTACTGTGACGAGTCCAAGTCGCGCGCCGCCACGTCGGCCGACTGTTGGGTGTTCAACGACGGCGAGCCCCGCGAGTCGGCCGTGTGGCGCGAGTTCGGGTCGCAGTCCAACGTGACCAAGCTGACGTTCAACGTGCGCGGCACCACGTCTAAGACGCTGTCGTTCGTGCCCACCGAGGCGCTGGCCCTGATGCCCGAGCTCCGGACGCTGGAGATCGTGTACGCCGACATCGGCACGGTGCACTCGCACGCGTTCGCCAACCTATCCCGGCTGCAGGACCTGGCGCTGGTCCGGAACAACATCGTGCAGCTGGCCCGGGACTCGATCGCGTACATGGACGACCTGCGCGTGGTCACGCTCGGCGACAACGCCATCGAGAGCATCAGCAACGACGTGTTCGCCCGGCTGCCGGCGCTCCGGAAGCTGTACATGGACCGGAACAACATCAGCTACATCGCCGAGGGGGCGTTCGAGCAGTTGCGCAAGCTGGAGGAGCTCGACCTGTCCGAAAACAGGTTGACGGGATCGCTGTCCCGGTACGTGTTCCTCGGGCTGGTGTCGGTAAAGCGCCTGGACATGCGGGCCAACCACTTGGAACGGGTGGGCCCGGACGCGTTCGCCGAGCTGGTGTGCCTCGAGGAGCTCGTGCTCGAGGACAACCTCATTAAGACGGTGGACGGCAGAGGATTTTCCGGGTTGCCCAGCCTCCACCGGCTGAACTTGGCGGAGAACCGATTGACCGCGCTCGACGACCGCACGTTCAACAGACTCGACAAGATCAAGTTCATCGACATCAGATACAACAACCTGAAAACGCTCACGTTCGGCACCGTGGAACCGATTTTGGAACGACTCCGGAACTCGACGTTCTACTTCCATTTCAAAGGTCAGTGTCTGTTTTCCTTATGTTTTTTTTTACAAATTTTCATTATTATTATTATTATTAAGTGCGCTACGATTTATTCGCGCCCCCATATGCCTGTACACGTTCGGACCGATTATTGTGGTTTTTGTAGAGTGTGCAATATTGTGCAACAACTGTCCTACAGAGTACAATGCTCTGCTGTAGTAACACAAAATGAGTTACCCCGACGATACCCGACGAGTTTATAGGAACACAATTTTAGTATTTTTTGGTTTTCGATTGTGCTACACGAGTAGTTCACACGCTTTATTTTTAGCGGCGTTTAATTTAGTCACGATCTCACTCTTGAATTTAAAATTATGATATTTCGAACCGGCAGTGCCTAGTAGACATTTTAACTAACATGAGCAATATAAATGTCGCCGAAAGAAAAATGTATGTCGATTAGTAGATGGTGTTATATATATTATATAATTGTTTGGCGACAAGCCGACAACGATGTTTTGTAAAAATTACGATATTTAAAATTATTATTTTATTTCATTCAATCGTAAACAGTAGTCGTATAATAAATATGAATAAATAATAATAATTATTGTTGTAATTTGAGATCTGTCGAAAAATTAATAACTGGTTGAATGAGTCTATATTTATGTAAGCACGTCAATAATAATGTGCAAAATATTATCGAATATTAAAGATATAGAATATTTTCGGTAAATTATTGTTAATTAATACGTATTATATATTATACAGACGTTGAAGAAGTATTTCATTATAAATTACGTTCGACGGGTGATATATCTTAAATTTTAAAGCAATCTATTGTCATTAAACGAATTACATTTAATTATATAAAATTAAAAAGAATAATTTATTATTTTTAATTATAAAAGTGGAGTCTATAAAATATTTTTCAAATCGTAATTTATTATTATAAGCCGATAATTATAAATAAATACATATAACAAAATAATTATTTTTTCCCCCTTTACAAAAACTTTATTTAAGAAAGTTTGTCGTACCGTATAAAACTCATACTATATAATATTGTCTTTAAATGAATTAAGTTCTCATCTGTTGTATTATTTATTATTTTATAATATATTGATTATAGTAGTACCTAATTATAGTTGATAAATTTAATTGTGACTATTGTAGAAACCACGAAAAAACATTTTTAAAAGAACCACCTGTATATTTTATTTTACAACCAATTGAAGAGTTTTACGGAATTAAAAAAAAAAAATTAAAATACGTTTATATTTCAATAACATATTTCAATAAGAATTTAAAATGTTATACTTATTTCCTAGCTATTTAATAATATATTAATTTTTCAATAGACTATAGTGATTTATAAAATATTATGATACAGTTTAGTACTTAATTAGTTTGGAAATAGTTTTATTTGATATTTAGTGCAATAATATCGGTTTCAGAAGAAAATACGTATTCATATAAAATTATTGCATTTTAACAAATAAAATTATGAGAATAAATCATGATTGTAAAACTTAAAGTCTTTATAAAAAAAATGTTGTTGATGGTGTGAAATATTTACAAAACGTAACTCACTTCGACTAAATATACTATATCTATAATTTATGTATCATATGCATACTGTAATAATAAAATTAGATCACTACAATTATACGTGCATATTAAGCTAAACATTTTGGAAAATTAAGTTTAGATTAATGATGCTGTAAGCTGTAGGTGATATTGTCTTTCGTTTCTTTTAAATATTTATTTATTAATCTAAGATCTTACATCTCGGAGTCGTCAATACAGTATTATAATTAAATTTATATTACCTATACTTATTTTTCCTTTCAACAATTCTTGGAAAGAGTAAATTCTGTTTTTTTTCTTATTACATTATTACTGAAAATTATAATATAATATTATATAGATTACGATTTGAATTAGGTATAAGTAATGTAATACAATGTTGTATCTTATACTTTTTATTCGATTACCCGCATAACAATCGGGTGGAGCAATATTAAATTATTAATCTGCTGTATTATTTATGGATAACGAAAAAAAAATAATCTAAAAATGTAAATGGATCGTCATTAAGTCGATTCATTTCGTCATCAATATTTATCGTTATTTATCGTTTTTAAAGTCTTATTCAATTTATTTGAGCCATTCGTCATTAGGCTACTTACAAAAAAAATTATGTTAGAGGGCATGAGTATAAAAGGTTGACTGTTGGTGTCTTGTATTAAATGTTATAAAAAAAATGATTAAGCTGATTAAAGATGGTAATTTTTGTAAACCATAAACGATGCACGACTTGTATTTAAACGAGTGACTAAATTGCACTTCGTCTCCGCTTCTTGTGTGCAGGGTTATAATTTTTCTAACAATTCGTTACAGATTGAGACACATGAGATGCGAAAAATAAGTATTTCGTTAGAAATCTTGTCTCATTTAAATTCCGAACGATCCTCTCGGGTTTTCCAAAGCCTTTTAAGCATAAAGGAAAAATGTATAAGAAGATTCGTTTGCGTGATATAATCTTTAAGGAAAACGATGTATAAACTAAAAAAAAAATAGATGGCAAAGGATTTTTTTCTTTATTCGTCGTGCAATATCTTTTTAAAAGATAACCGATTTGGCAGTGATCTTTTCGTTTATGTCTTTGTCCATTTCGCATTTATTTTCTTTCCTTATACATATTACTCTCTCGTATGTTGCTTCGGAATGTATGCGAGTGACAGCCGGCGTGTCCGTGCAACAAATGAACATACTGATTAGGCGACCTTTACGCTGACAAAAACCGGGTGATTGCACCCTCATCGCCTTTTGCCCTTACCCACTACATCCACTACATCCTTTCGCAGGACTTTCCGCTTTCATTTCATCGTTCTTTGTAGCCTTTTTTGTAGCTCTCCGCTGCATGTGGATCTTTTGAACCTCCGTCACGCTGTCGGTCAAGCCTTTTATTGCGTCCATTATTTGACCGAAAAGCACTCTAATTTACATTTACTTACAGATATCGGTGGATCGAGAGATTTCCTGACATCTGGGTATTAATAAATTTCAATCGTCTACAATAATTCGACTTTATCTGGACTGTATAATAAGTATTTGTCAACGGGCTTGACTGTTCAATTACCCGTGTGATACGGTGGTATTCATTGATTGTGTTTAAGTCGACTCGGGTTTTAAGTCGAGAACGATTTCAACGCATATTTTAACTCATCATTACGTTATTTCGGTGGGCCAAGTTTGTAGTCCTGCACGACTCTGTGAATAAATAATACGATAAAATTTATAAATGTGAATTGAATTAGAGATCTATAATAGCTGTGTTTTTGATTTGCACAACGAACAATAATATTATTATTTGTCAACTTTTCGTTTTTACAATTATACTAAAAAATAATAATTATAATCAAAAAGAGTTTTTGGTCACAACAATAGGTACCTACTTAATTAGCTACTGTTGTATTATAATTTTTAAGTTCGTGGTATCCTATGCTATGCCATCTACTTAGTACTTATATTATGTTCCCATATAGTTTATTATAGTTATCTAATTAAAACACGCAGTATTATGATGCATCTATGTGATGATGTGGTTTATTCGAAATTATGTAGTTTGTCTATAATACTCTATTTATATTATAATATTTTTGAAAAGTGTATCTACAGATATTTATATTTTATCTGTAAAAAAATTCAATTTAATAATAACTTGTAACTATAGTCAGGCACTTTAATTGAATATTATAGCAATTATTAGTTGACAATGGAATACGTTATAATTGGATTTATTCAATTAATTCATGTAATACTGCAGTATATATTATGTTTATCAGTTTATGTACATTATTAAAATGTTTGCAATATCAAATGTTAGTTTACGAAAGAAAACATATTTAAATTTAAAACCATATCTGATATTATTAATAGGTAGTTCAACAATTGAGAATTTAAAAATAATTGAGACTTCTAAATGGTACACCATAAAGCATATGTATTATATTATAATGCACATCTTCTAAAACGTTTGATGTTTGAAATGTACTTATATCAATGAGTTCTTGTGCGTGTTTGGTATTTACTATACCCAAAATTTAACTGTGTAATTCAATATTGGTTGTATTAAATAATCAGTTAATAATGTCCCATCGATGTACTTAAATGGGCTATTTCAAAGAGATACATTGAACGTTAGTTTAAAAGGGTTATATTGCTATTTATATTGTATCAAAAGGGTTATAATAGTTTTGAAAGTTATTTTGCTGTACAAAACTTTTGCCATACAAAACTAATGATGTAAAGTTTAACGATTTAAATTTTTATTTACATGGATAGGCCCTATATAGTTTTTACGAAATCGAAACTTTTTAAATTTTAAATAAAATTATAAAAAAATGTGTGTTGCTCAAGACCTTTTTATTTTGCTATTTATATTCCATTTAAAAGCTCATGAATTCTTTTTTTCAAACAATAGTATTTCAAAAATAAATTTAAGCTTCATTTAATTTATTATGTTTTTAATTTAGACTCGGTGCATAATGTGCACTAATTCGTGTACACATTTATTACTTTTGGTTTATTGCTATTATTATTATTATTATTATTGATTGTATCCCACATTGGTGAGCATAATAATATTACATATATAATACAAATAATATTGTATGAATACAAAAAAAAAAAAAACTTTTGTATTATTAGTATGCCTGTTAAATTTAAATTTATTTATTTCGATCATAAAATTAAAATACGTCAACAACGTTGAATATATTTTCGTAAGACCATAAGCCCACTCAAATATTTGTCTTTGGCTACGTCCGGTGAGCGAAAACAGATTTCGTTTGTTTAAACGTTATCGATGATTACTGTAAACACTGCTAATTGTTTATTCGCTGACATGTCTGTGTGTCGACGCAACAAAGGACCTATTGATTAGTGGATAATTTATAGAGCTTTAGCCGATGAATGATGATGCACAGTTATTTTAGTCTCAATCACTTTTATTATATATTGTACAGTTATACAATTTTTCGATTGGCCTGAGAACATATGTAAATATTTTTGCATAATTACAATAAATGAATCCTGAGTTTTAGCGTTTTAACGCCTATGGGTACAAGACGTGTAATTATGATATAATACAATATAATATATAATTAAAATAAAATTGCAGATATAATTAAACATAATGTGGTCGTGGGTATACACTACACGTGTCTTATAATATTTTATTTAATGCTCTATGCTATAAATATAAACTTTTGCCTCCATCTTAACTTGCATTGTATAATTTATAATTTTTAATGTTATATATTATGTAAGGATACCTTAAATACCTTATAGAGTGTAAACCATTGAAAAATAAAATTAAATACCTACACATTTAAATAATTACGCAGTGGTAGAGTATGGTACACATGTAAAACATTGCACCAACTACATATTATTAAAATATTGTAAAAAGCTACAACAAAAAACATATAATTTAATGACTGAAACTTAAACTGTAACTTGATATGTTGCAGTGAATAGTTGTTAACAAATTTCTCTTACGCTTTATTATATTGTATTGTCTACAATAATATGAGTGACTTGTTTTGTTCAAGATTTGTAGATGTGTCATCTTCTAAATCCATTCCTTTTACATGGCTTAAAAATATAATAGATAACATATAGTTTGTATGTTAAACTAATAAATTAATTTCTTAATAATCTGTTACTATAGTGGCTTTAAATTCCAAGATTTTAGTTTCGTATACCTTAGTTAAATCTATATTATACATGGCTATAAAACTATATAGACACCGAAACTGTAATATTATGTAGGTACAGCATATTTTACACTTATTTTTAATGTATCTAATAATGTACATAATGTTAATACAACTTCATAAAAGTATAGGTATAATCTTTTAAATTTTTTTTTGTGCTTCATTTTTAATCAATTTATTATTAAAGACATTTTAAAGATGTTTTAGTGTTTTCTACAAATTTGTACTCAAGAGTACCTATTTATTGAATAGTAATATTAAACAGTTTTAACTAGTATACATACTGCGTAATGCCAAAAATTCTCAGAATTATTGTACTAATTTAATACTTGTATTTTGAAGAAGGTTTTAAAACCGTGTAAAGTTGGAAATGGATAATCAAGCGTTGATTGCATTTTTGATTCAATATCTTGAACAACTTTGTTATTATAATAAAATATTTGTTTTATAATCAAAAATGAGATCAATTAGAAATATATTCGTTAAAATTTACTGATATCGTTAATTATTTTAATATAAAATTAATCTAGTATAATTGGTAATGATAACTAATTATTTCGTTTAATAGAATTATTATTCTTTTGCTATACCTATACTATCGATAAATCAACGTTAGTTATTATTTTACATAGGTTGGGTGAATAACAAACAATAAACAATACCTATTATATAGTTTATGAGTAACAGTTAATCTCCAAAGTCATACATTCTAAGATCATATATATTAAGTAAAGTATATATTATATACATGAAGTATATTTTTATTGTGCATTAGAAATATTGATATAAAGATTTTAATACTTGATTTTTATGGATTTAATAAAATATTATATGTGTTAAATGTTAAAAACTGTATAATAATTATTATATAACTATAAGCGTTTTACATAACAAATAAAACATGGTTATTGTGTATTTTCTCATATGATGTTTAAACATTTGAGAGTTTATTTTAAAATATATTTTTGATTTATGAAATAGATAGAAATGTTATTTTGTAGTAGAACCATTTAAAAATAGATTTCACAAAATGGATAGTGTTCACGAATGGTAGTGGTTCGATGACTATTTTGTGAAAAGACCCATTTTCATTAAAAGGTCACCACAAGTACAAACATCAATATTATATATAGTTGAAAAATCTTTATTTTTTTTTCATGAAATTTACTCTAACGCCGGAAATTGGTATAAAGTTGTACTATATCATGCGATACGAAAAAATAAATATTATATTATTAATATAATATTGGCTAGATTTTTACTATAACTGTGAACGAAATGTTTATAAAAAATTGTTATTATTTTTTTAAAATAAAATCCATCAAAATCGTCTGCAAACACGATTATATAGTGTTATTACTTTCGTGCGTGTTATAAAACCCGAGTTTCATGTTCATATATATGTATGGGATGGTCATGAGTGAGATATTTGGTGGAAATAATGTATTATAATGTCAGTGTAATTACATCCATTGACTGTTAAGACAAATTTAGTCAAGTGATTGTGTGCTACTGCCTGAAAATATTTTCTAGTCAAGTGTATTTCAAACTAATTATTTAAAATTTCCCAAAAAATTTAAATGCCATATTTAGTAACCATTAATACTAAACAAAATTTTTTTTTTTTAATTTTGATATACTATTTCTTTAATGTATATATTTTTTTTATTATAAACTTACAGTTTTAAATTAATTTATGATGATATAATATAAATATAGACTTATTCAGATTTTAAAATGTTCAATTAATTATTTCATGAAATATAAAATAATTAATAATTGTATTATTGGATTATTTTTATAATCTTACTTAAGTGGTAAAAAAAAAATAATTATCGTAATAATTTAATATAGAGATAGGTATAACAAAAAATTAATTATGCCACGTTAATTATATAGATATGAGTCTTATCTAAACTCGCACATGTCGCATTATTTTTGAAATTTTTGGTAGTATGATAGTACTAGATAGTGCTGATAATGTAAAAAATAGTGTACCACATCATTTTAGGGTAATATTCAATTTGCGTGGTGTATTTTTAATATTTCGAGTTTTAAGTTTAAAACAATAGGTTGAGAAAATTATATTTTTAGTATATTATTTCAGTAAAGCCATAATTTAATTTATTGTATGTATAAAACGTATAAAATATATACAAGTATTGTTTGAAATTTATTTATTTTTAAATATATTAAATAATGTAAACAGAAGTATTTTATGAATGTTATAAATAAAGTTGCTGTTTTATTAAAATATATATAATACGATTTTCTTAATCTATTTTTTAAACTTTAAAGCTCTGCATATTTAAAAGCATATTGCACCATGAGAATGAGTGAAATGTTTTTCTATAGAAGTATAAAATGATGACTCAAAAATAGTAAAAGTTGTTTTATTTTTTTATAAAACATATATGTATATCAATAAAAACGTAGTAAATAATAAGGCGTAGGTACTGTAATATATATATACGAGTAGTATAATATTTAATAAATTATAATATTGTGTTAAGTATATTGGAATAATTTAAAATTTAATTATAGCTATTTATTGTTTAATGCGTAATAAATGAAAACTTTAACTTAGTGGAGTTGATGATGTTTGAAATGATATGCTGTAACAAAATTGCATGACAGTCATAAAACTATTGAAAAGTTTTTGATAATTCAATTGTTTTTCTTATTTATTGCAATAATAATCAATTAAAATATATTTTATTAAACAATGTATATTACATAATGAATAAAACTTAATATGGATCAAACAGATCTTATAAACACAGAATAGAAATACTTCTATAATTAAATTAACTAAAATTTAACAATATTATAAACACAGGTTATCGTTATTTTTTGCTCAATTCTAAATTGATAGATATAGGTATTAGGTAGGTATTGTAAAAGTGTACGAGATTACAATAATCATAAACAATAATTATAAATTTGTCTAGATTAGAATTTATAAAAACGAAAGATAATTTCATTATATATATTATTTTTATATTTTTTATTACTTTAGATTCCGGGTTATGTAATTCATAGGTATACGCACTATAGTCTTTGATATTTTCTGAAGATGACGTTTCTTATCACTTAAACAATAATAATCCAAGGGGATATGGTTCCGAGGCGCTTGAAAGGCCTGCACTTGTTTTAACTCTGTCTATATAACAACACGATAATGTCGAAGAGCAAAGTGGACGGTTAGTAGGTACTACGGGAAAGGGTGTTTTTGAATGTACATGTATAGTGTATACGGCGTGATACAATTGACGTAAGACACACATTATTTCAGAAAAGGCTAATATTTTTGAAAACATTTCATTAACATAATCTTAAGTTATTATACAAAATAACATTTTTCATAGCTATAATTGTTTGATATTTATATTACATTGAATAAAACGTCTCATATGTATTTAATTTACCAGAGTATAAAAAAGTATAGTTATTTGGAGTATTTAAATACATTAAAGTCAAATGCTTGACAAGTATTTTGTTAGTTATGGATATTTAAAGTTCTGATGAGAGGAGTAGTTGAATAGTATACTAGCATTTTGAAAGATACTTTTGTATCATCACTCTATTCTAATCATTTAAAGTTAGAAAAACGTATAGGCTAAAAACTATTCGTTTAAACTACAAAAAGTATTTAAAAAAATATTTTGCTTTGAAATAAGTATTTAAATTTTTTTCTTTGTCATTAAAAAAGAAAAAGATAAATGAAAAATAGTAAAAAATGTTGTGTTTTAATGATTTAAGGTTGTATAAACTATAAACATTGTTTTATATTTTTAAAAACTTAAAGTTTTTGAATGATGACGAATATCATAAGTTAAATAGATCACTCGGTATATACGCGCTTAGGTGTTTGTATATGTGTGTGAGAGTGTATAATACAAAAACAATGAAACAAACGGTTGCCGTCGAGGTGTAATTAGAGTGGGGAAAAAATTAATTCCACGGTGTCGGTTTTATTGTCGAAAAGGTCCCGGAATCCAAACCATCTGTTGTTCGGATATAAGTCGCGGATGAGGTGGGCTGCCGTGAGTGGGATAGCCCTCGCTGACGGGCGGAGAGTGGTTGGACCGAGAGAAAAACGTCAGGAGGGGCGGTCTTGCGGCGAGCAGCCAAAAAGGAATTTATTTACAATACAATCGCAAGCATTATTAATCCTGTCACCTTTAGTGAAACTCAGATGGGAATCCACTGTACTGTAAACCATCCTCAACCGGCAATGCCACACTGTATCGTCTGTATCTATATAATATATATATATAGTCAGTTGTTGATCTTTCGCGTTGGCTGGCAATAATTCCGTTTCATCGTTATCATAATATAAGAGTATAAAATGAACAAAACTCGACTCATATAGTTGTGATCTTGTTTTTGTAGTGGCAACGGATCGATTCTATTGGTCGAAATCAAATATTTTTTTTTTAGGAAGGGGTCGTGATGTGGAGGACTGGAAGTCTTGATTGTGATGATTATTAAAAATATTTGAAAGTATATCTGTACAGTATTACAGTGGCCGGCAGAATGGGGTAAAATATTTCTATGTTTATACTAATAGATTATATAGGTTTTTTATTTTTCATTTTAAAATAACCGTTAAAAATTATTATAATAAAATTTAGAATAATTTTTGATCGCATCAGAAATTTACAACACGCAAGAGTGTTTTACAAATAAATAATTGTCTTCATAAAAATTAGACAAAATTTTATATGCTAATATATCTCGGAGCTATTTGCCATTTTATCCGTTTTACTCTTTCTATTCTATTCCGCGTTGTCGATATAAAACGTTTTGTTTTTTAAAAAAAATCTTACGCCATATTTAAATAATAATACGCGCTAGCCAATACACCGTATACCAAACATTGTTGTTGTATTATGTAATTTGTCCGTGAATGAAAAGTCAATATGGTGAAATATCTCACCTATTCGTATGGTTTTAGAATGCAATTGGCTTAACGTGACTCGGCTTTTACCATCTATAAACCTAGTCATCTTTTATTTATTTTTACCTCTACGTCACCACACGTTTTGTATATCTTTTTTTCCTTTTTCTAAACGCACACCTCAGGCAAAACGTTTAAGCTGCATGAATCGTAAATATGTGCTGATATAATATGAAGTCAAAAACAACTAGGAAAAGCTGGAAAAGAACTTGTGTGTGTAGATTTTCCTTTTTGCGTTACTGCGAACAACACACCATTTTATTTAAGGTATCCACTTAATAAAACACGGAATACACGTAATAGTCTGTCAAGTTGTATGCACATTAATATGAAATTCAATATGATTATTTATAGTTTTAAATATTGATTAAAATCCACCTTATTCAAATAAGGTAAATCAAATTGCTACTTTAAATTTTAAATGATTTCTCTTGCACTATTTTTTGAATCAATCTGTAATTTTGAACCTATAATTATTAAGTTATAATTTAACTAAAATTTCTAGTTAAATGCATTAAAGAAGCGTTTACTACATAATAAGACATGCAATATTTATAAAAAATAAATATCTACAAAAAAATTTAAATTTCTCATAACGCGGTTAACCATTAATAAAATGACAGTGCAATGAATAGTATTATAAGTAATGATACATTACAACTTACAAGTCTTAGCTTTTGGTTAGCCCCTTGTTCCCTTAATACTTCAGATTTTGAATATATTCACCAACGATTCATATACCGAGAACATCTTTGATGTTAATGGATAAAAAATTTGATATAATAAAAAAATAAAGTATGAATATGGCTGAACATTAAATTCACTGAGCTCATCTAATAAGTAGTTACATATCTTGTAATACAGCGGAACAAAGGTGGTCTTAACGAAGTTATATTCCGATGTAGATATATATATATATATGTATAATGTATATATTATGTCATCATGGAACAGATGTGGAAACGCTATGGGGTAAGACCATACAGAAATTTATTCTAATATATTACGCCAAACGAGTAGTACCTATTACCAGAAGACTGCTATAAAATTATATCAAATGAAAAAAGTATAAATGAAAAAATTAGATTTTGAACATCAAACGTTTTTCAAAGTAAACATTTTGAAATATAATTAATTTAAGGTCAGTATTGGTATACATATGGCATATTATGACAGTATAATAAGGGTCAATTAAAGGGTTCGATACTCTGTTAGAAATGTAAAACTTATCTGATTTTTACAAAAACTCTAAAATGGTTAATTTTCTTAGCATTTTTAGGTATTAAAATTGCAGTATTCAAAAAATTTTTTTTTATCACAATTTGTTATTGTCGTTAAATGTGAACTGGTATCATTTAATTTTAATACAATAGTCCTAAACAATTTAAAAATCTTACTCTAGTATCTATATTATTACAACTTTTTTATTTATATAATATTTTTATATTGTACGTATAAAAATTGCATACGTTATACGTATATTTTGTACATCATATTATCAACGTCGGCAGCGCTAGCGAAACGTAGGTAAAAAATATTATGTTATTAAATAAATGAACAAACCGACAACGGTGGACAATGGTTTTATACCACTTAATAACACGTACGAATTTTGGCATCTAAACGAGTTGAATTTTAAAAACATTTTACAAATATACACACTATTATAAAAATTATACGACTAAATCATACATATTATAATATTTATTTGTATAGTTTGTATACATATAATATTGTGCATCGTACATTATATGTATTATAACGAGGATGTTAACAAAATAAAAATGTTATTTGCGGTATAACAATATCATAATCACAATATATATGCTGTTTGTTAGTGCTACAGTACACACTTCATGGCAACGGCACTCTGAACGTATTTGGCGCGGGGAAGAAATAACTATGTGAAATAAATTCTTATTGCCACGGGGCAGGACGTATCGAACCGGCTTAATCTACTTAACGGAACCCCTACTATTTTCTACATATTTAACAACGATGATTCGCGGATACCGCACGAGGGAGCGCGATTCTGATGTGTTTAAACTTTTCACGAACGGTCGACTGTCTCATTAATGGACTTAAAGTCTATGAGTGTTAACAATAATCTGTCATTCTGTGTGTCCTGTATATTTTGTGTCTATATAACCGCATACGTAATAATTTATTTAGAATATCATTAAATAACTATATATACTTTAATAACTTAGTAACAAACAGTCGATTTTAATAATTAATTGCTAATATTTTTTTTCTCGTTTTAGAAACGTTACAAATTAAAAACTCAATTTTCAAGTAAAACCTTTGTTATTCTATGTGCATATCGAGTATAATTACTATGGTGTGTTAGTTTGTAATATTATAATGTTATATAATATTTAAAATATGTAGTCATTATTTATAGGTACGCATGACACAATTACAATAATGGTCGTTAACACGTAATGATTAACGTATGCTTATAACTATTATTTAAAATGACAACCTATGTAATATAATTACCGATTTATTCGAACAATGTATATAAGAACAACATTTTTTATGTGATATTACATAGTCATATACTTATAAATTAGTATTGTTTTTTACATTATTAAAATCAATAATTTGTTTCGTATAACTTTATATTAAATCGTTGTATAATAATATGAAATTCATGATTTTTTTACTGTTAATTCTTATTACATCAATAAATCCAAATAATTTTTAAAATAAGGGATTTCTAAAATCTAAATTTCCTATATAAACGTTAGGAAAACGGAAGTATAATATTATATTGTTATTATCGTATTGTGGGTGGTAAACAAAAATGTTGATTTTGGCAAAAAGTTGGAATACCGTAGTCCCTATATTATTTTAAACGAGACGTTAGGTGAAATAAATATGTTCTTAAATACAACATACTATATTATGTAGGTACTAGGCAATATACGATAGAATAACACCACTGGTGGAAATATTATTTATAAATGGACACGATTATCAGAGTTTAGGTACGGTATACGTATTACATATATACTTTAATCTCTGTTATCTTTAAGTAATATGTCATTATGTAAATCGTGTCGTAAAAGAGATCTCTAAGGATGCAGAGAAAACTGGTAGGTATACCAGTCTCATATATAAACTGTCAAGCAGGAAGTTATACCTAGGTACCTTTTGGCTCTTTCTATTAATAAAAGTTACGATAACAATCACGTGATATGAGGCTATGCTGCAGTCCATCGAAATAGTATTATGTCTTCGTCGGTCGTCGTAGGTTCTTTTATTTTATAATCATGAAATCGGTAGTATAAAGGTGCCATTATTCTATAAATATACGAGAGCTAAGATAGTGAGATTAGTGCACCCGATTCCCACCAATATTGTTACCAATAATAAATGTTAGTAGATTAAAGTTAATTATTAAAATGATCGAGTCACCATATCCGTCATGTCTTTCAAACACATTATTGGTGATACACGTTATGTAAAAGCGCTATTATAGAGTACAGCGTACAGGCACTAACAACTTTTATATTACTGAAATTCGATTACGATACAGCCACCTACAATAACAGTAAAACTTGATTTACCTACTTTGTAAATATTTAATCGGTAATAAAATTTTGGTAATAATTACTGAAATTGAGTTCTGGTAATTTAAATAATATATTTGAGATCTTTATTATATTATTATTCATCTGCTCTTCGGAGTACGGTAATTATATTTACTGCAGAGTCCCACTATCCACATCCCTGGATACCTTATATATTTAACCGAACACCTATAGTCTAATATTTGGACAATTTCCAGTGCGCTGCAGGCTTACCGGTGCGGATCGAAAAACCCTCATTATCATTTGTCGGTCACCTCTATCACGTCCGTTTTATCTCACCGTGCTGGGATTTTCGATCAATTGTAAATACAACCCCTATTGTACATAGCATATTGTTATGATAATATTATTATAATATACACACGTGTATAAAGTACACAAATATAGGCATTATTGGTACATACGTATATAATAATATAAAAATTTCATATACTCATATGTATGGCTCGGGTCTTCGGTCGATGGCACATAATAATATTTCAACTGGTCTGCAGATTTCCCGGGAAATAACATAATATTACGTCGGTTGTTAGGTGGTTGCTGCGGGTGGTAAATGACCAATGTGCCAATATAAAGGGGGGTGGATGGCACAGTGCGGTCGGTTACGGGGAGTAAGTGTGTGCGTGTGTGTGTCATTAGGAGAAAATATACGCACGGCGAATATTTTATGTGGCGCTTTTATTTATTTTTTTTTATTTCGCTTGTGACGTTGAGGATCACGAGAGCAAGAAATATAATATACTACTCACACTGCACGGTGCCAACATGTAATATGTATGGGCACAATAATGACAATACGCGAGTTAATACGTAGATAAAACATAGACAGATGTAAGGCGACGAAGAAGAAAAAATCCTCATCAGAAACTGGTCGAGATTTATCGTCCGCGATGGGGGTAAATATAATATTCTATTTTCCAATTTATCCGTGTGTATATCTGTTTTAAAATTAAAGACACGAATCGTGCACACAACCCGCCTGTTCGATCACTTGTACGATATATATTATATATGTATAATATATAGGTCGCATGGTAAGGTTCAGTGTATACCTACCTACTATTACTGCTTTTCCGCATCGTACATACGAGCGTAATAACCTCATGCGATGTTATATACGGCGTGGCATATTAATAAGGTCGTAAAATTCTAAGGACAGCGCTGCCGCCGTTCACTCGGCTAAACAATACGCAACACATACACACACACACACGCACGTCATATCATATTATACGATATTATTATTATTATTATTATACGCCACTTTTATTAATATATAATACATAGTATTATGGTTTTTTAACGGTCCACGCAGTCTCCATACCTCGTTTTCGCACAGGTACGATCGTACGATATGTGCATCTCATATAATCGCAGATTGCTGCAGAAAAGGCCCGTCTGCAAAACGACTATTATAGCCGAGTACCCATATTTATGAATAAATAATGGTTTAGTAATTTTTTTTTTCCGTTTAAAATTTTTAACACGTTGCTCAAATACGAGTACAACGCGCGTGATCTGATGATCGTCACATCTGCCTCAAAAATCCTCCGTGAAAAAGAAAAGTTCTCTGCATACACGCGGTGTTTCGAAATCGCTACGTTATAAATTCAGTGTACTCTCGGTAACTCGAAGTTCACGGGGGAAAAAAAAATTCGACTTACTAAAAATTTCAAGTGATCAAAAAATGTATTTAAAAAAAGAAAAAGTTTGAATTAATTACGCATTAAACAATAAATAGCTATAATTAAATTTTAAATTATTCCAATATACTTAACACAATATTATAATTAAAGAAATATATATATATATATATATATATATATATTATATATACACCTACATATTATTTAAAAAAAATTAGTTTGAAGGTTTTTGTTTTTTTTTTTTTATTTAAAACATTGTTCTCTATTCTATTTTCTAAATAATCGAGTGATTTAAATAAATCTTTCATACTTTCATTGGTTTCAATGTATTTACGTAATTTTCTAAAGCAAGTGTCGCTTTTTTACTTGTGAGTGATGTTACAGGGTTAATTTTGTGAGTCTTCGACTTCTTTATCACTGTACCTTCATCGGAGATGATATTGTTTTATACATATATTATTACACACATTTAGCTCTAAAATTTGATAAGAAAATTCCAGATATCGAAATCTTGTTTAATTAATTTTTGAGTTTACAAGATTATTTTAACATTATGTAATTGTTATTACTATTTGAAAGGAATTTTATTTATTTGAAATATCGAATATATTAATATTAATATTAAATTTCAAAGACTTGCGATATCGTTTCTCGATACGATCTCATATGCAGACCACTTTGTTTAAGCCATGCTTGAACATGTTTTCATTGAAAATTTGTCGGAAACAAACACACCTAGGAAAGTAGATATATTTATATATTTTCTTTCTCCGCTATTATTGCACAGCGATCCGAAATTTACTAAATATTTAAAAAAAATTAAATGACTACTATTGCGTGCGCCATAATTTCGAGACGTGATGACGATATATTATACTTGTACGAGATCATTTTTCATACTTATTGTTATAAAATATTTTTTATTTTAAAGAGGTTTATACATTGTCATCTTTGGGGGGGGAGGGTAACTATTTACGACTAAAGTATACGTGACAGCTGTTTATTTTTTATAATCGAAGTATACAGAATTGAGTATTAAAGAACATGAGTAACTATTCTACGTATTTATTATTTATATGGTTGATCGGAGGTTCAATTCCAGTATCTGGTACTTTCCCTATTTCGATATTCCTCGATGTGTAGTTATTTTCTTACTGTATCATAATTTGATGATATATTTGTGGAATTGGGGAATAATAATATATCAGTGATTTTAGTTTTACATGGTTCATATATTAATGTCGGTGGTTCATATGTGGGCTAGATAGCTAAGTATAGGAACTGTAAAAAGGTTTATGTGCTATTCGTATGCGATTAATAACTGCGGATCCACGGAAATGAAATGGTTTCTCGTGACCTGCAATTATTACAAATAGCTAGCAACTATAATAAAACTAAATTGTACAACCAAATAAGTTCAGAATGAAAAAAATAGTATTATATCAATAATTTAAAGTGTCATTTAATGGATTACTTCTTAGTCAACCGCCTTAACGACAATTATACCTACTCATCTTAACTAATACGTAAGCGTAATAATGTGCATTTTTCGTATAGATTGTTTTTTTCAAATAAAAATATTTAAAAACTAAAATGCGTGAGTTGGTTTCGAGTGTATGTGAAGTATTTGTTGCGCTCTCCTCTGGCCAAACCACCGTCATCGCACAACCACACCGACCGCAAAAACCGACTGGGTAAAATATTGCGAACGCCGTTCATTCGTCCAACCGACCGACCGACCCATGGCGGTGGTTTGTCCGCGGTTTTCGCCTATTGGATTCCTCATCGAACCCATATTGCACGAGATCGCCGATAGAGCGATTTGTGTTTACTCGTTGTTTGCGCTTTCGAGATTTATGTGCAATAGTATGTATATAAACGTACACAAATGCAACGCCGTTCCGTGTGCAGAGTGTAGAGGTAGGTTTACATGTACATATATCGTTATTATAAGACCTTCGCCCGGCGCTGCAGCTGCCACCGGCCGTAATCGTATCGGCGTGTTGGTGTGTAGAGACCGCTTTGTTTTCCCATTTTCCCGTAGAACTATATTATTATAGTATTGCTGGAGAGTACCGCCGCGGGTGCACATGTACTGTTGTAGCTCGTGTCAACCCCCTGTATATTATTTGTCGTGTATAATATCTGAAATAATACACTATTCTATTACAATAATACAATGTAAGTATAAAATGCGCGTTACCGGCAAATGTCAATTTTTATTATTTTAACGCCCGTGTCAATGATATTATTAATGTAGGTACTGCTATATAAAGAAGGTGGTATTATAGAATCGCAAAAACAACTTAGTGCTGTGCGTAAGAATATAATATTTCATCATCATAAAATATTCTCAACGCAGACCGATTAAAAACAGTTTAGAGAGAAATCGATAAAATATATCTTTGTCAAACGTTACGTCCATACGTCATTATTATTTTTGATTTTTTGATGCTTTAATTATAATTGCAACAGTTAAATGGGAATTAATTTTTGGTTCAGAAGTTAAATTTTATTCTTGATAATTTTATTTTTTTATATAATATATATTAAGAAGATAAAATATATGAGATTATTATTTATAAAAACCTATTATTTATTTTAAAACAATTTTTTCATCGTTAGTACAAAATATAAAATCTTGGCTGTGTGCCAATACGTCTGACCTACCGGCTACCGGAACTTTTCCGTTTTAGAAACATACACCCTGGTGTTGATTTAAGTAAGTGACCTAAGTAGGTACGGTACACTATTTTTAATATTATTTATGATGTCAAAATTATTATATTATACGTATAAAATATACAATAATATAATATTTTCTTTCATACTTTATTTCAAAGTTATTTTTTATTATTGTTTCTTGTTAGATAGGTATCAGAAAATATAAAAACTAGAAATAAAGCCTTATACTGATGACCATATCATACTTTATTTATATATTATTTTAAATTATTGAGTTCTAATCAGTAATCATACTACTCATTTTTGTGTAACTTATGAAATATGGCTGTAAGTTATTTTAACGTTAAAATTCACAGAGAAAAGACGATTGTAATGTTTTTAAAAAATATTGTTTTTATTTATTTTTTCTTAGTATTTTTAGTATATGTAAAACAATGAATAAATAAATATTTAAAGAATAATAAGCTTTAAAATTTGAATATTTCATTTCAATTTTTTTTTTGTAAGTTGCAAAAAAAAAAAAATAACACTTGTTTGTAAGATTGATAAAATGTATTTTATGGATAATCATAAAAAATGTATAATGTGCAAATAACATTTGAGAAGTATTTATATGACCATCGATCACAGTGATAGTTACAAGTAAAAATACGAATCCATAGTTTATATAATTAAGACACTTCAATTTTTCAATAAATCTTTATTGGTAGATATGAAGTCAAATTTCACTATTTTAAATTTAAAGTGATCAGCTAATTGCATTTATTAAAGGAGTGTATTTTTTTAATATTAGTTTTTGGAAAATATTTTTTATTAGAGCTGTAAATAAACTCAAAACGTTTCAAAATAACTGTTGAAAAATGTTGGTAGGGGGAGGAGTAAGGGGACGATCAATGGCTCACATTAGTATTGCGTATTATATCAGTTTTAAACACGTTCTCAGTAACACGTACGTAAATAATAATTATTAAACACTAAATATATTTCTGAAATCGTATATACTACGCAAATGAGTTTAAACATCTTAACATCCTCCACTCCTGTAGAATATCTCTAACAAATTTATATCACCACATCAAATTTACCACCGAACAGTCGTTATATTGGTTCAACATTTATTACAGCAATCGTACAATATTATATATATATATATATATGTCTTTGATCGTTTTGCGAGATTTATGCCTTACTGCAGTCGTCAGTAAGGCATATTATATACGTTTCAAACGTTTTTATTTACTTTTCGTTTGAAAATTATCGCGAACGCGATTTTACTAAGTCGCTTAAACCAATCGCACCATTAAGTGCTAAATGCTAATGTTTATTTATGTTAAAACGGCTTTGGACGTTATTTTTAATCCACACTTTTATTCGACGACCTATTGTTTTAATAAAAATTTAACGCCATATCCTTTGGAAAATGTTACATCGGTTTAGTCTTATTGTTGTATAATATTCTGTGAGAATCTGAGCGTATATAAAATGTTCTCGGATTCTAATATTTTATATATTTTATAAATCGTGCCCCGTCGACTTACCACTGTTTATGGTATGAAACTATTTAATTTTAAAATGTTTCCGGATGTGTATATAGTCTGGTAGACAGTTTTATATTGTTGATACTATGTACACTTTTAGAATGTATATATAAATTATCATTAAAACGGACAAAAGACAATTATTGTTAGACGCACATTTTATTCAAAAAATCATACACACCTATAAAATAATAAAATCTTGATTTTAATGTATTTATTATAAATAAAATCACTTTTATATTTACCTAATATTTTATACTAGAAAAAAAATAATTGGGCATAAAATTGCTTCATTGTTAAGTTTAATATTATATATGAAACATATAATTTTGCGTATTTTAGTATATAGTTTTTCATGAGTAATTTATTATTTTACAGTTGAAGTACATAAAAAAAATGATAAGTCTTTTAATGATGAAAATATTATATTCAAAGAGATTCTTTTTCACCTAAGACACTTATTTCCTCAGTCAACTATATATATATAACAAGTATACGGTGATACGGCACTGAATAAAATATATAGGTATTTGTTGTTACGCGTTTGAATAGAATTATTGTTAAATCAAGGGCTTAGTAGAAAAAGGTTTGAAATCGATTCTATGAAATTGTTTGGGACAGCAATTTATTTTAGGATTAGGTTTCAAAATTCTCACTCTATCGTCAAGATTATTTTTTTACGCAAACAATATCAACCAATGGAATTACATGACATAGTTTATACTTTACTATACTGTGTACCTATAACCTACATATATATCATTGTAACCATTATAATGTTATACATTGAGTATATTAATTATTGATTTAAATTTTAGAGTACAAATCATGATCTGCTTAATATAAAATTATAAATTATTAGTCCAAGCAATATAATTCTTTTAAGAAAAAACGAAAATAATTCTGTTATTTTAACGAATAAATTTAATTTAGTTTAGTTTAACGATTAACCTTTTTTTTATTAATTGATGTATTTTTGATAGAGATGGAGTCTATTTTTATATTAAACAAATTTGTATTCTTATGGATATTATATAACATTTTCATACTGTAGATGATTTATATTTTAAAATAGTTTGGTTCTATAAATCAAAAATTTTAAACCTAAGAAAAATATTATTGGTACATGGTTAGGGTTTCAATTTAGTGAACAATTTACATAGAAACTTTGTTTTTCTAAAAATCGTCGTATAATGACTAATGTACATCATCCAAGTCCGATCACGATACTTTTATCGATACGCGTCTAAGTTTATGAGTAGGAAACATTACATTTCGAACAAAATGTTTTATACTATATTTATTAAATGTAACAGTAATGATCATTAAAATTTATTTTCATTTAACTTTTATAAAAAAAAACATTTATATATTTAGATGGTTATATTTTCGGAGAACTTGAAGAGAGTCTGTAATGGATAGCAGCTACAAAAATATTGGTATTTTTTTTTCAGAATTGATATTATAATATTTGAATTTATTTATTTAAATTAACCATCAGGAAATTGTGTAGTATAACGACAGATGGAAATTATTAAACATCGTGCACGCGTAGTTCGTAAAAATAAAATTAAACTAAATTACCTACAATAATATTTATGAAAAAGTAAAACAAACACCACAAAAACAGTATAATATTATAGATTTTGTGATCATTCGTATTATATAGGCTCATACAGTTATGGGTTGAGTTTTAATTTTTAATATCGAATAAAATACACAATGGACTATTCATTTTTTTTTTTTAAAAAGAACTTAATATTCGAATGAATAAAGGATTAACCACTAACCGGGTAATTTATTGAATTAGGAAAAAAATTATAAACAATAAAATTGCAACAACAACTGTTCAAATAAATTAAATACTGTCCACGTTTTGATTAAAATAAATGTTTACGAAAGAAAAAAAACACATTAATTGTAGGTGGTACACACTGTTTTACATAAAATATCATAATACAAATCTCGCATACAATATGATACAACTGTCTCCTTCAAGTACTTTTTATAAATTAAAATAATGTGTTGCAGTAGAGAATAAATGCGTTGATGTTTCATATTATAACAGTTAATTATGATAACTATATATTATTATATTATGTAATAAGAGGATTAAAGAAATAATTACACACTATTTTGATTTAACATTAATCTTACAAAACAATTTTTTTCCGAGAGTAAAGGGTCATAAACAAACCATATCGCGTTATCAAATTATTTTGTAATTTTCGCCAAACAAAATAATGATGATGTTTAAAGAGTAAACAACAATAGTTCAGAAACAAAATTGTTTCCGCCCATATCACCACGTGCGGGTAGGTAGCCACGCAGGTTACGGGTTATGCTTAAAACAAATAAAAATAAACGAACTGACATAAGTATTATGTACCTATATTATTATTACACCTACAACATATTATTATGAAAAATATGAGTATTATAGACCTACATAACGTACGTGATGGCTCGCACTACAATTTTATCTAATATAATTGTCACGGAAGAGCGTTTCGTTGAATATTAAATTATAATAAGCTGAACTTCCATTAAGATTTTATCGATATTATGTTTTATTTTTATTTTTTACGATATATTTATATATGCGTTGAACTCGTGTTTGGGCGATATAGTACACAGTTTTAACTTAGTCGTTACTTATAATATATATATATATATATTATATTGTAGTTATTTAAACAACTTTTTTCTGCGATAAACGTTTTATGATGTGACGTTGATAGGCTTTTTATATTCACATAATATAGTTTTAAGTTTTTTCCTCGTAAATAATACTAGTGTATTACATGTGAATAATAATAATAATAATGTATATGGTTATTTAACATGTATATTGTATATGCGATAACCCATCATATTTTATCACTTAAATATTTTACTTTACCTACTCAAAGTCTAACAATTTTCGAAATTTGTTTTATGAAATCTAATAGGAGTATATATTTGTGTTACAAACTGATTATTTTAAAATGAGTTCCAAATTTTTGACCGAAGACTGTTAATCAGAAGAAATTATTTTGTAGCGTTGATATACCTAAAGCAAAATTATCCATAGTTTCTGAGTTATTAAGCGTCAAACGTATACTATAAGAATAATGTAGTTGTCGTATTTTATCTTTATTAGAATATTTTAGTAAAACATTAAAAATAAACGATATAATATAATATTATAATAATATATTTTTTTTATTTTATTAGCATCTACTTTATTAAATATTATATTTAACCCTCCCCCTCACAAGTAAACATGACGTATAATGATTTATTTGATGAAATATTACATTAGCAAAATTTTGTTATCCCCCCCCCCCCCCCCATAAACGAATTCTGTATACGCCACTGACCAGTTATGTACATTATCCTTTAATAAAAAAATGTACACAGAACTGTACTCATTCGAGTTTGAATTCAGACATATCAACGCTTAAAAAGCAAAAAATTATTTTCAAAAAATGTATGTGAAAAAAGAAAATTTTCTCAATAAAAAAATTTGTATCGCTGTAGGTATAGTAAAATGCCAAATGTGATATAAATATATACTCCAAACTTACAAATCATAAGTAGATATTTGAAATTTTGATTAATAACGTCAACCCAAAAATTAAAACAAGTCGAAATTTAAAACAAAAATGTAATGGTTAAAATGGCAGTACAATACTGTTTAAACTTAAATTGAAACGAAAAAGACGCAACATTCGTCCGCGTAATATAATTTAGTATTAACTCGCATATGGACTTATAAAGCGCGTAGTCAATATAAATATATAATAGGCAGAAAAAAATTGTCTCTATGCCAAAATGTGCCTCTGTTGGGTGACCTGGACTTGCAGCAGTTATATGAGAAATACGATTAATACGAGTATAGTATATATATAAAATAACGCGCCAAAATCATAAATCATCAATTATTTTATTTCTTTTCAAACGAGTATATATGTTACTATGTTAGTAAAACTTTATTTACTATTATATACATTATTTTATTCTACGAGTCACGTTTGACTTTAAAACTTAAAAATAATACCGAAGTCATGTTTTACTTCTAATAATATAACGAACACCATGTAATTGAAACCGCACAGAGAATTAAAAAGGAAAAAAACGGGAAAATCGTACTGTAAATAGTTGGCTCCGAGTGTACCTCGTCGTAGAATGGGTCACTGTAATTGATGTATTAAACTTGAATTTCTGAAAATCATTTGACAACCACTGCTATCAATGTTATTTAAATTACTTGTATTAAAATCAAATGGTTTGATATTTGGATTTGGTTTGAACCAATTAAAAAGTTAATAAGTTGGTGTCCTTTAAAGATAACATTCCATCATTAAACATAGTAATAAAAATTATATAATTAATTTTTACCTTACCTTTTTTTCCCGGAAAACTTTTTATCTCCAATCCAGCAATAAATACCCTAAAAGGCTACCAAACAAATATCAAGAAGTTATATTTAAATGTACTCTATTATAATTGTATATTAGTCCATTGCATAGTGGTTAATAAATGTATAGAGGAAAATCAGAAATAATTATTTTGGGGATAGTAGTGGATAAAAATGTGTTTGATAAGTATTTTATATTATGCATTTTTGAAAGTTATTTTATACAATATACAAATTTCAATTTAAATATCAAAAGTTCAAATATTTAATACGACCATCTTCATATATATAAATATATATATATACATAGGTATATAAGCAGGTTATTTTAATTAAAAAAAGGTAAGCGTGAAACAACATTATATTCTTATGAGCATTAAAAAATTTAATTTTGTCAAAATTAGATATTTAAACGAAAATAACAATTTCTATCAAGTTATATTAATTTATTATAGTAAAAATAAAAACATTGGTCTTAAAAAGACTTAGCGTTTACAGAATAAAAAAAGAAATAAACATCATTGTAAAACCAATACATTCCTCGTTCCGCTCAGATTCTAATATGTGAAAACTTAAATCTATAAATAATTTAAGTATAAATATAATATAATAAATTTAAAAAAAATTAAAAATTATTTTAATATTGTAGGTAGTTCTCACCTAGATCACTTTCGCCATTAGTAAACACACTATTTTCTATACGTCTTACAATATCTTGATACTTTTTCTTTTTTTCTGGAGTCCAGCGATAAACCGATTAATATTTACTTCAGTTAAATGTTGTTCATTTTTAAGATTCTCAATAAGTAACCGTATGGTTGAATGGAACACAGCTAATAAAGACGAAAATTCTCTTTACCTACCAATTTTTAATATTGTTGTTTATTTTTTGGAAAACCTGCTTGTATAGTATCGTGTCAATATCATAATAATTGTAAATCAAAATATTGGAGGAGTTTTATACTTTTTCCAGTTAGTCTCCCGATCCATGGCTATCTTCAAAATAATCAAATATAAATGGAGTTATATTACTTTTCATTGCCGACAAAAAAACTGTTATGACATTGATTTTTTGAATTTCTAACTACTATGGTACAGGAATAAAAACTAAAGCCATCAGCTATTTTACTTTGAAAGCAAAGTTGCATCATTCGTATACTTTTTACATATTTCTGGAAGAAATTATTGGTAAGGTGGCAGAAATTGCTTTAGAAGATTACGAAATTTGAGAACAATTTAGTCTTGTAGGGTTGACTCCCTTTGATATTTCTTTTATTTGTAAAATACATTTTTTACGCTAATTTCTTTGACAGCATTCTGTGTATGATTATGTTCGTCTTTTAAAAGAAAACCATTTTTTTTTTTGTACACTGCGCTTATATTGCATTTACTGCATTGTTTATGATACATTTTCAATAATGTAGTTTTTCTTTTTTGTATAATCCTTTCTATAAAAATATTTCTCAAGTACACTAGCAGGTGCCAGGTAGAAATATTTTTAAATTATAAAATAACCCATTTTAATAATAAATAAAATAACACAAGTGCAAGCATAAATGCATAATATAATGTAAATGAAAACAAAATTCAAACGGTGTAAAAAATAATAATTGAACATCAAAAGTGGGCTAATGACTGACGCACCATCAAATATATTATATTGCAGATAATCTATAATTTATCATTATAACCTATGGATATACATATATATATATAAATACATGGACGTCGTGACTTAACTATATTGTATGTTGGCTCTAAGTTTATTAGCATATCATTTTGTTTTTGTACCGATACCTATAATGATTTTTAATATCAATTACAAAAATGTTGTAAGACTATTGAAGCCGATTTAATGTAATGTTTTGGATGATGAAATATTTGACGATAAAATATACAGATGGGAAAGTGTCGATGAATCTTAATTTTCTTCAGGTATACAACGAAATGTAGGCATATTTTAAGCTATTTATAGTAATGGTATATACATGAGAAGAGTTTTGAATAATATTCGGTACGTTTATATAATATATATTATAATGTTCTCATAGGTTATTCCTATACCAATTTGAAAATATAAAAAAGATATGTGTATAGTTTCATTAAATATAAGCACTTGAAGTTCAAATTGTCAGTCATTTTCGCTTAGGTTTTTTTATGTGCAATGATATATAATAAACCTAAAATTCGAACCTTTTGTTCAGCGGAAACAAGTACTCCTTTTTTTTTTTATTAAAAAAATATTTTTAAATAATGCCAGGTAATTTCTGAATAAATAAGTGATAATTCGAGGAAAGTATGAAATTATTTTATTGGCCAATAGTCAACATATTTACAATTTTAACTAAGAAAATATTCTACATTATAATATTGGAAGTATACTTTTTTATAAATATTTTATGTTTATAAAGAAAAAAAATCATAATATTTTTTTCATTCATTTTAGGGGGTTTTAAAGACTTCCAAGAGGGCTACCCTTAAATTTACTCCAATACATAAACATTTTGTTTAATATTTTTATATTATGTAAATGAAAATTATCATCTTGAGTTGCGAGTACCATTGCAGCTGCAGTAATTATATCGCAGCGTTAAATGTTGAACAATTAAAATACCAATTAATAATATATTATATCTTAATAGCGCTTGAGTTGTTATTTCAGCGGGATAACGCTTGGTAATAAATAATTATACATTCATACTTTGCGAATGTCCGTAACCGGACGGCCACGAGTTGTCGTGAACAGGACGTTATTGGTATTTATGGTGGTTATTATTTATATTTACTATAAATTATAATTCAATAATGTGTTTAACGTTCTAGACGTTGCTTGAGTTAGTTTCCCTGTTTGGCGAATTATCTTCTTGGAAAAAATGTATTGGTCGATTTCAAATTATTATTATATAGTTATGCATCACATGTTTATAATATAGGCATACTTAGCGATGGTGGTGTATACTGCTTTTTATAGAGAAGCAAAGTAGCACGCATTGTTGTGTGAGTATAATGACTTACCTTAGAACATCGTATAGTTTCTATAATTTTAACATTAAAGTTTTAGTTGCATTCACTATTTTATATTTTAATACAGTAGGTAATTAATACTTAGGAGCTAATTTTTAAACAAAATAAAATTTTAAAAACGCTTCAAAGTTAAAATATTAGGATGAAAACATTTTAGATTTAATCTTTTTACTCATGCTCTCCGTCTATTGATGTACTCAAATGAGCAATTATCGTCACTTTTTTGTGTATTATTTAGACCCTTTTAAAATGGAAAACTGTGAGCGGTGGTGTTTTTTAAATTTAATATCCGAATTGAAACGGATTTATATATTATACGAAGTCTTAAAAATTTTCCGTCGCGAAATTTGCGGTAGGTCGGGGAGATCACGCAAGGACTTTACGTAATCCCTAGCACCGTTTTTGTCACGCTATAAATTCAAATGACCCTGCAGACTACAGTGCATAATATACATATACAATCACACCGTGGATTCCATTTGTGTACAACCGTTTCAGACTCATTGTCATGTAAATATTTAAGTGCATTTGCGAGTATAGCGTAGGTACAGTTCTTTCACGTGGGTAGGTATATTATATTATTATTATTATTACCATTATCATTATTATTATTCGGTTAATAGTGTGTCCGCAACACGCGTTTTACAGTTATCTATATTATTAAATATTATATAATATGTTCTATACAAATATACCTACATAGTACATACTATTAATTATTATGCGTTATTAAAATTTTATCATTTTTCGAGAGGCCCCTAGTGGTGAAAGGATTATGCGGTGGTCACAAATATTTTATATATGTATGATATAATGCATGTAGGAGCCATATACGCTTTCCGAAATCTCAAAACCCATCCGCACTTACTGACTGCAATCTAGTACGCTGTATATATCTAATATAACACACATGTGTTATAATATATATATTATATGACGTCCGGTCGCATAGTAATGCCATACTCGTATCGTTTATTCCAGCGATTTCAACCTTTGACCCTTTTCCCATATCCTTCCAAAGAGGTTTTACACCCAACAATATTTTATACTTTTATAGAAAAAAAGATGTAGAAGTGTATTTATTTTTTATTCGTTTGTTTAAAAAAAGTTTATTCATTACAATCTGTACTTAATACTTATACGAACTTTCGAAATATGTGTAATTATTTTGATGATAGATAGCGAGTAGTTTTTATACTGGCAAACTGCACTTTAAAGCCTTCTTATTGAATTTTCGGGGAGTGTTTCAAATTAAAAGTGTTTGGTTATAGGTTGCAACTGATGCAAAAATTGAACAGTATGATGAAATTTCCAAATATTCAATTTGTCCAGACACTGTGGTTCTACTGTATGTATATATATCGAATTAAACGAAACACACCGTAGTTATTGTTAGCATTCGATTTTGTTCCAAAATTTCGTGAGCGTTGTGCTTAAGTATTTAGCTGCAAACATAAGACGTATTCTACTCACCACTTTGACCGCGTGACATATATACTAAATAGTATATATTATATTATAATACAATGTACCTATCAAATATAGATAAACTACCGTTCGTAAACCATGTACATACAATTAGTAGTAAAATAGGTAATATCTAAAAAAATATAACATTATATTACGTATATTATATAAGTATAATACCGGCCATAACTTTTTTTTCTCTTTAAATTGTATTTGATATGAGCTTCGTGAGTTGTGCGTGCTTCATAAAGTATAAAAACCAACTTTGGTAATTTTTCAATCAAAGACGACTGACGAAAATTGGTACATACTTAAGTGCAAACAAAAAGTAATTATGACCATTAGTTAATTTATATTTTTGACGATTGCAGTAAGTAGTAAGTACCTATGAGTCTTACAATTCCACAAAGTTAGTTGTCGATGAAATAGTTTTCGGACTTTCGATAAAAAAAAATTGTTCACCCGCTCGTTGTAAATTGTACCTAATACTGTATAAACACGCATGTGTAAGTACATTCAATATGTATATGCTTAATATGCTTAATAATATAATACAAATGCGTTTGTGCGTGGTTGTACGTTTTAGCTTTATCGGTTCAATGTATCGCGGCGTTATGTACATTGTGTTTAGGTATATCGTACACTGTTGATGTTTGACGGGGAGAACAAAATTAAAATATACCAAAACTTTGACACAGGAGACCAAGTATTATACATACTTAGTATTATATACATATATATGTGTGTGTGTGTATGTATAGATAGATGTTGAGGAGACAATTATTTTGCATCCAAACACTGTGTTGTAGCGCAGACGATGTACATCAATAATAATATTACATAGGTAGGATCTGCAGCAGTAAATAGCAATGATGTTAATACGTGGTTTTATGCGTCAACTTCCGTGAATAGTTCATTATACATTCCGATGCACCCGAATGACGACGTGAAATAATATAATATATTTCTCTATAAGCCGTTAACAATACACGAACTCTACAACAGACATTAGGCTTTCGTCGTAGTCAGTGTTTGTACCTATTATGTTTTTACAATGACTTTGACTGTGTCTATATTGTATTAGAATAAATGTGGTTTGCACAGCAGTATAGTATCTCATATAAACGTTCTGAATAATATTCTAAATACGAATTTGATTACATTGATATTCGGTTATATTGAGATCAATTACTAAAATCTTAAAAATGATTTTTTCCGAAAACTATCGTCGTCCGCATTCAAAGTTTGTCGAAAAAGTGTAACATATTAACGACGATGTCGAATTCCAATAAATTATTGTTTTTATTGAACGGTTCAAAAACGATTTTTTTCATTGGAGCCCTTTTAGGTAAGGAACAATGAGCGCCAATATTTCATATTGTTGAATATTTTTAATACTAAGTAAAATATTTTTTTTTTTTTTTTTTTTTTTATTATTAATAAAGCCTCGGCATCTAGGGCCATTGGCTACTACAAATTTATGGGGTTACATTGGAAATGTTATATTGGAAGATAATTGCTTAATATTAATACACATATTATTTTACAGAAGGTTAATTAAATTAGAATTGATTATAAATGATATCATGTTTTGAATGTTGGCTGGCTGAAGTGCTTCGGCGAGAATGTATGAAATTCCTGCTTCCCGTTTTTCTCTCTCAAATTGGCGGCATTCAGATATAATATGCTTGATTGTGAGCTGTGTGCCGCAGCTTGTACAAATAGGGGGGTCTTCCTTCTTCATCAGATGTTGGTGGGTTAACGATGAGTGCCCTATTCGCAATCTGTTGATTGCCGTTTCTATTTTCCTGGATGTGTTCGAAGGAGAGGGCCATGTTAGGGTGGTGTGTTTGATCTCGTTTAGTTTTGTAGAACCTAGTCTCCAAGCCCGAAGCCATATGTTGCTTGTGATTGTTTTAGCTAGAGATTTAGCGTCGTGTAGAGTAAAGACATTAAGTTTTATAGCGTCCGGGGATGTTATTGCTTGGCGAGCATTTTCATCGGCTCTCTCGTTTCCCGTGATTTGACTGTGGCTGGGTATCCATATCAAGATTATGGAGTATCCGGAATTTGTGAGGTTATGCAGTTGGTTCTGAATTTTTCTGGCGATTTCATTCGGAGTGAAGGGGTTTTGGATGCTCCTTAAAGAACTTAGCGAGTCGCTTAGGATAGCTGCTTTGAGTATGCGTCTTGTTTTGATGAGGTCTAGGGCGTAAGAAATTGCCGTTGCTTCCGCTGAGTATATTGAGCAGAAATTGGGGAGTCTTAGCATTGATACGTGGTCTTTAACTACTACTGCGGCTCCAACGCCGTTATCAGTTCTGGAGCCGTCGGTGAATATTTCAGTGTGGTCACAGAGATCGGAGGTGATTGATTGTAGGTGTTGGTTAAAGACTATGGGTGGGGTGTCATTCTTAACTAGTTCGCTAAGTTCGCTGTTTACATAGTTGTTGAATAGCCAAGGGGCCGTCAGAGGGATTTCATTTTTAATAACATCTGAGTGCGGGAAATGGGTATCATCTAGGAAGTCCGTGATTTGTTTCGATACTCTGAGATTGTTTTGGGTGCGTCTAACTGCAAGCAACATGGTGCTTTGTACCCTCCTGATGTCGAGTGGTGCGACTCCGGCTATGTTGAGGACGCTAGGAATTGGGCTGGAGCGAAAAGCTCCTGTGACTAGTCTTAAGCCCGTGTTGTGAACGGTGTCTAACATTTTGAGTGCAGATGTCTTAGCTTTTATGAACAGAAAAGAATTGTATTCGAGCTTGGATAGGATGAGTGCCTTATATATTTGTAGTAGGCTGGAAGAGTGGCTA
The DNA here is from genome assembly GCF_020184175.1 of Aphis gossypii. NCBI lineage: Eukaryota > Metazoa > Arthropoda > Insecta > Hemiptera > Aphididae > Aphis > Aphis gossypii. Next base: position 73,898,925 of record NC_065531.1, on the reverse strand, counting down.
CCCCATGACTTGTGAGCGAAGCATTTTAGCGTGTTGATTCTTATGAGCGACTCCTTTCGGATAGCCTTGAGATGAGGTATCCATGTGTTTTTTGAGTCGAACAGTATACCTAATATTTTTATGGACTTTTTGATGGGGATGGGTATGTTGTTCATGTTATAGTGGTGGTACCAATGTTTCTTTTATTGGTGAAAAAAGTGCACTGGGATTTTTCAACCGAAAAGGAGAAACCAGATACAAGTGACCAGTCCTGTAGTGCCGTTAGCGTGTCCTGCAAGTGTGTTATAGTTGTCTTGGGACTGATGCTTCTACAGAAAAGGTTGAAGTCATCAGCGAACAGTGTACATTTTACGGGGGGTGCTATAGCTTGTGGTATATCGTTGATTGCTAGAAGAAATAAAGATACCGATAGAGTGGAACCTTGGGGTACGCCGTTGTGTTGTGTGTATAATTTGGACGATTTACCGTTGCACCTAACTTGAAAGGTTCTGTCGGTCAGGAAGTTCTTTATGAAATTGAATAATTTGTCGATAGATATGATATTTGACAGGATTTTTAATATGCGAGGACGCCATGCAGTATCGTAAGCTTTGGATATGTCGAGGGCTATGAGGCCCATCACTTGTTTCGTTTCGAGAGTGGAATGGATTTCCGCTTGTATATCATGTAGTGTGTTGCTTGTACTTCTATGTCTACGAAAGCCATTCTGGCGAGGATCTAGCAGATTGTTTTTTTCCAGAAACCATCTAAGTCTGGAGTCGATGATTTTTTCCAATACTTTAACCATGGTATTGAGGAGTGATATTGGTCTATATGATTTGGTTTCGAATTTGTTTTTGTTTGGTTTGGGTATCGGGATGACTATAGAGTGTTTCCATTTTTTTGGTATTGCTCCGGATGACCATATTTTATTGAATACCATGATAATTGAATCCAGGGCGGAAATGGGTAGGTTATGGATGAAGCAATACGGTATCCCATCTGGTCCTGGAGCGAGACTAGTGCATTTTGATGTAGCTCTGACCATTTCAGCTAGTTGGATTGGGGAGTTGAGTTTTATCTGCTCGTCTAGATTGGGGTTAATGCAGGATGTATAGTGTTGGTTTCTCATGTGGATGTTGTTATTAAGGAACGTTGCATTGTAGTTTTCGTCCGAACTATTTAGATAGAAGAGTTCACCAAAGAGGTTGGGTATTTCGTCGGGATCAGTACATAATTCTGTGTCTTTCATGATCTGTATGCGATGATTCTTGGGGTGACCGTGGATTGCCCTTACTCTGCGCCAAATTGTGGATGGGTCCGCCTGGGGCCCCAGACCGGAGGAGAACAGTTTCCAAGATTTGGCCTTGCCGCTTTTAACAAGGTAACGGGTTTTAGCTCTGAGCTGTTTCAGTTTTATATAGTCAGAGGAGCTTTTTGAGATTTGGAATGTTTTAAGTGCTAAGTTCTTTTTTTTAATTGAGTCCCTTATTTCATCGCTCCACCAGGGTACTTGGTTCTTCTTACACGGGTTTGTGGATTTACCTATTGAAATTTCTGCGGCCCTGGTAATGGAGTCGGAGATAAACGTGATATCATCGTCAATTGAGGTGGAATCCGACTGTGGGTTCTCCAGCATGAAAGTGTCAACTAGGTTGGAAAAGAATCCCCAATCTGGGTTTTTTAACAACCATCTGGGGGTGGAGGATGTAGATATAGTCTTGGTGGAGAGCAGAGTCATAAGGATCGGTAGGTGGTCGCTGTCGTATATCTCCTGTAAAACTGACCAAGAAATTCTTTGGGCTAGCGATGAACTTGAGATAGACAGGTCAATTGCAGAGAAAGTGCCATTTGAAGGGTTGAGCCTAGTTGGTTGGCCATTGTTGAGGAGTGCTATTGAGTCACTATCTAGAATTTTTTCGATTGATTTGCCTCGGGTGTCCGTTTTTTCAGATCCCCAAAGGACACTATGGCTATTGAAGTCCCCGAATAGAATGAAGGGTTTGGGTAGTTGAGTGATGATGTTGTCTAGGTCGGATGTTTTGAAGGGTGTTTGGTTTGGAATGTATATGTTACATATTGTGATTTTGAATTCCAGTGTTACCTGGACCGCGATAACTTCAAGGTCTGACTGGATTGGGATCTGTACGCTGGGGTAGTCGGAGTGTATTAGGGAGGCGACGCCTCCGCTGGCCCGAGTACAGTCTGGGCGGTTAGCATAAAAGATTTTGTAGTTCTTAATGCTAGGTATTTTGTCGTTTTTTAGGTTTGTTTCTTGGAGGCCAATGCACATGGGTGAATATTTTTGTATAATTAATTGTATATCGTGACGTTTTTTGTTAAAACTATTTATATTCCACTGTAGTATGTTTAGGTTCTTCATTGTAGATACTATATTATAAAAGTGGTGGTTGGCTATTTGTGGATTATTGTTGTTGTGATATGGGAGTGTCGGTGGGGTCAGCTGAAAGAGACGAGAGAAGTGAATTAACAAGTCTCGTGAGTCTGTTCTTGATGCTAAGGTTATTAATTTTCGGGCGAACCGTGTCGATAATTACAATCATTTCCATGGTTGTGATGTTGAATTTCTCTACGATGTGGGAGGGGTTTGGCTCGGAAAGTGTGTTTTCAATAATGTATTTAAATTGATTGTAGTTGATTTTCAGGTTTGGGATATTTTCAAAAGTCTTTTTTGCAGGGAGTAACGCTTCATCTAGTTTCATTATTATCTGCTCGATCGAGTTTGTGCGTTTTGGTTTTTTATGAGGGGGTTGTGGGTTTTTGGCTGATTCTTTTAATTTGGTTTCGAGTGTACCGTTGGTGGTCCGTGTCTTTACGATTTCTGTTTGGGGAGGTGTTGAATCGGTTGGGGTTTTTGCGATAGACGTGGTATCCTGGCAGCTGGAGCTAGATGTTGATGGTGCGGATCTTTTTTCCTGGGCGGGTGGTTCCTGTGTGACTGGTGGGTTGGTTGTTGTTTCCTTGAGGTTTTCATCATTGTGTGGTATATCCATGGAGGTGGGGGAGCTATCTGTGTTTTGGGTTGTCTGATCGTTGGTGTCCATGATATTTTTAGGATTGTTGCCGAGAGTTGGTGCGGCATTATATTCTGGTGTATTTTTACAGTGGTTTGAAGTGTGGCCCGTTTGTTTGCACGAAAAGCATGTCACAGTGTCATCCGATAAAAATATACGATATTCCGTTTGATCAAATTGTAATAGAATCGAGCTCGGAATTTTATCACTGTGCTCAGGGTGTATATATAGTTGGCGTCTGAAGCTGCCTATGTGACCGAACTCGTCGTTAGTAAAACCGGCCTTCATGAACGTAATCGGTGATAGCATTTTAATTGAAAGATTGTTAATTGCTTTAGCGATTATGTCGTGTGGGATTATCGGTTGGACATTGGATAGTATTATGCGCTTGGCTGGGTTGATAAGGCGGCGATACGGTATTTCGGTGTTGTTTATTGTTATGTAATGTTGTTTTGCTATGATTTGCTCGACGATGTTTTTGTTTGCGAAGTATATACAGAACCTATTGTTCGACACTCGAGATGCGAATTTTATATTGTTTGGTGGCGTAAGTGAGCTGAAAGCTTTGATGTATTCTATCTGTGGTACATCTTGGATTGTGTTGAAAATTATAGCTTGGTCTTTTTTCGGGAAGGAGACATTTGCGGTTGTTTCGGCGAAGGTTTTTTGCGTGTCTGGCTGTGATGATTTTGGTTTGGAAAGAGGTGTGTTGATATCAGGGTCGTCCGACATGTCGGATGGACTCGTGAGTGCTATGCCTAATTGGTTAAGGGGGGCCGTAATTAAAGAGCATACCTTCTTAATTGCGGTGAAGTTCTCGTAGTTGCTATCGGAAGCTAAAAATGCGATAAGCGACTGACGGTAACACACGTGTGTATCGGTCGGCTGTGACACACGTACTGGTAAAATATTTTATTCCTGTTATTCGCATGATTTCTTTATTAATAAGCATATCATTTTACTTAAAGTATCGTAGAAAAATAGAATTTTTACCATCGTACTTGAATATTTACTTATCAACATTTTATCTTCGGGGACTCATATTTTTATTTTTATGAACGTATTAAAAAATAAATAATTTAAAAAAAAATGATGGTCTAGCGAGTAACGTTCTGCCTTATAGTAAGTCACTATTATTTATAAGTTAAATTTGAATCCAATGATAAGTATCATTGAATATGAAAAACGATTCTGAACGGAGATGATTTGTCAGCCTAAGATGTATATTTTAAATTGGGTGGTGAAGAAAGTGATATATGTTTTAAAGACCTGAATACCTAAAATTTCATGTAAATTTTCACGATTTTGACATATTTCGTAAAAATTTGAATTTTATATGCTTGAAAGAAAATTGAGACCAACAATTTTTGAATTTTTTTTAACTACAATTAGAACGACTTATAAGACTTATTAAATTTTCAAGTTTTTTTTAAAAAAAAATAGTTAGAAAATTTCAGTTATTGTCTATAAATAGCTCAAAAAAGCCAATATATTTTGAAAAATGAATTGTGTATAGATATAACTAATATAAAATTTGGTGAAAATTTCAAGTATTTACAGTGCTTCGTTTTTGAGTTACAACTATATAAAGCAAATCGATTTTGTCAATAACTGGTTTTGCATAAAAATTTTCATTTTTCTGTCATTTTTTTTTTGTTTTTCTCGATTTTTTTGAAAAATACTAGAAAACGCTTACTTTTGATATCTATATAATCACTAAGGAATATCCTTATGTCCCTATTATACTTTGCTATCATAAACCACTCCTGCAGTTTTAAATTGAATCATTATTTAGACTATTTATGGTGTACACAAGCACACAAAAAAAAAACAAATTGTAAAATCAGAACATGCATCACTTCGTTCAGAATCAAAACATTCTGATTATAGTATAAAATAATCAGTTGTTCACACATTCAAATAACGTTTCTTGAAAATATTTTAAAAATTTATTGAGTGCAATGAACTGCATTTTATTCTTTACCTACATATTGTACCAGCAAAACTTATTTGCAGGCTAATTCATTGGATTTCGTCTTTAGTTTCGCAGTGTAGTTATTCAATTATTGAAAACGGTGGTCAGTATATATGTTTGTTCGATAGCAAATAAAAATTATTTCAATAATTTTTACATTTAAACTCATGACACATGTGTACTGTAATCGGAAAATTTTAAAT